>NC_064255.1:54649235-55860068 GCF_003254725.2 Canis lupus dingo | reverse complement strand
AAATGGTCATCCTTACATACTGCCTAGAGTAATGGCAACAAAATATGTTACTGCATACATCTCCTATTGGAAACAAAATAGAAACTTATGAGCACTAATGACAGTAGATGATTTGGGGATTAAAATTCAGGGACTGAAAAGTAGAATCAGAGATTTTATTGACCGTGGTGGCTTTATAATGTCTCACTTTCATTATGTTGAGCAGCATTTCCCAAATTTCCTCTCTGAATGTTTCCACTTAAGACTGGCCACATAAGAGGCCTCTGTGCAAGATCTGGAGGACTGAGATGGAGCAGCAGTTAATGTTATAGTATACACATGTGGTCACCAATCTACAGACTCATCTCCTTATCATGAGGCTACAGATAGGACTGCAGTTGGTCTACCATTCTTGGATTATTTTTCAGCTTTTTCAGCTTTTGGGCCACTTAGCTCCCTGGAGAAGGTACCAGGTTCTTCTGCAGGATACTTATACCAATAGCATCAGAAGTGGCAAAAACTGGCATGCATTTCAGTGCATCCTGACAGGGTCCTGCTTGACTTACTTATCCTGCATTATACATATGCATCCTCTTCCCTAACTAACTTGCCTTGTAGACTCCAGGCTCCAGTACCATACATGGACACAGTAACCTTACAGAGAATGCCTGAATAGCTCCCACAGTTGTGTAAGATCAAAACCCTTAACAAATCCCATATTATATCCATAAATACCTTCTAATGGTTTAGCTCCTCTTATAGAACCCTGATATACTAGCTCTTAATATAAGCCCCTAAAGTGTTTATATGCCCTAAAGGTGCAGTGATAAAACATTTGTTATCTCTGAATAATTTCAATTATTTGAAATGGTTTAATTTCAATTAAATATACTAAAATACATTTACTCGACAATGCTTTAGAATATATAGTTGAGTTAATGTTAAAATCCACTATAAATCTGTGTCATTTGTAAAACTGCATGGAAATAGCTTTCCCTTTAGGTTACCTTGCTTCTGGGCCTGTTCACAATATCCAATTTTAACATGAAATGTGTAATTTGTTTTTGCATTATGTGGAGATAAGCTATAAAATTATATTTTCTTTATTTAAAGGGCTTTTTAAAGTCCTTTGAATTACAAATACATTTTCTTCATTGAGAGCTTTGAGAACATAATTAGACTCAGCTAAAGCACAGAAGACACATGGATTTGTTTTAAAGAATACGTATTGTACAAATTAGCGCAATAGGCATAGTCACTCATATGAATAACATTGGTAAAGTCTTATTTTGATTTCCTTATAAAGTATTAAATCTACAGAAATTTCATGCAGTTGTCAAAGGAAACCTAAAGCAAATCAGATAGCTCTTTTTCACATGGTTTAAAGATTGTAGATTATCTATAACAGTAGGTGGATCTGAAAATCCATCAGCCTGGTAGGAACACTTAAGAGAACAAAATAGTTAAAGAAACAATTATCATAAACTAAAAGGTTCATTTATCTTTTTGCTCTAGTTTAAACTTCAGGTTTTAAATGATAATTACAAATGTGGGAGGAAAATGTTCTTGTTATAGGTTATGGTAAATTGGAATTTCAGAGAAGTGAAATAATTTTGCTTGTATTTGGAATATGTGTTAAAATCATAGACTAGCAACACAATTGTACTACAAAATCAGAAGAAAAATTGGGACTAAATTCAGTAATATCAATATAAATACAGCATCTGTAACCTGAATGTCTTTCCTTGGTATGTTTGGACAGACCTAGCTTCAATTTTCCTTCAATGTGGTTAACTTTGAAATCGACCCATTTATCTGGCTCTCAGACAACTTGTTATATTATCCATCCCTTATGAAAAAGTATAAAGAATATTCCATTAGTCACCTTCTTTGATTTATCCATTATTTCAACTCTCTTCTTTCCCTTGCTAAGACTGAGGGCACAGACACAGTTTTATGTGATGAATTAAAAAAGATCAAAATCACACCAAATCAATACATTACTAATCATACTTTTGTTAACAAATTCTTGTCCTTAGTGAATTGTCAGTAAAAGACTTTTCAATTTGTGAAAGGCTTTTTCAGACACTGAAGGGGTCCTGCTTAGAGCCTCTGAAGTTCTGATCCATAAACACAAAACCATCTGCATACTGGAATTTTGTGGAAAGAACATGCATATGAGTAATAGCTTTGAAAAGTAAATTAAACAAAATGACATAAAGGGAAGGAATTGGATTATTGCAAAGAGAATATTTTAATAAAATATAAACTTACATACTTATTTAAATGAAATACACAAGAAGAAAAGCCTGTTAAATGTTTAAACATCATAGAGAAGCAATCTATTTTAAGTAACTCATCCATCTTTAGTTTGGGGCAATATTTACAGTCTGAAAATGATAAGAAGGCCTAACACACTGCCAATGCCTACCTTAACATTAAATCATTCCATTTTATATTCTTTTTCATCACCAGGTGACGACTTTGTCATGGTACAGCAACTCAGAGAGTTATCTCCTGGCACTTAGAACAAAATGTATTATTAGTGCTTAACTAATTTTATTATATCCTCAACCTTGTTTTGTTATGGACTGTAATTTGTTTCTATCCCACTCTGTGTCCAGTGAGTGACTAGATTACTCTGAGAAACTGAATATTATCTCAAGAAGTATTTCAAAATTTAATCAAATATTATTGAACGGAAAGACAAATGTTAGTAGGATTTAATGTAGCCAGAGTTTTGGCAGATTTGTTTTAAGTACACACATGTAACAGCAAGAGTGACATTTCCATATAGATGTAGATTTGCTTCAGTGAATCATAACAACCACCTCTTTAATCCCTGCATGCTGTTTTAAGATTAATTACAATAAATACAACCACTAAAAGATCTTATCCACAGATGCATCTGAAAGCATGTCCTCATTTAATGTAGTGCTATTCATTTTTCTGTTTTATGTATCTTCTTTAAACTCTTTGAGAAAAGATACGAACCTCCAGGTGATCCCCATTTCTGTCTTAAGAGACAGGACATAATTGCTTTTCACGTTTCCCTTCTATCACCTCTTATTTTAGCATTTAATCCTTCACTCATTAAAATAACTGCTTGAAGATGGCATTTCTTGTTGGAAAGTTGTAGATATGCTAAGTGGAGTGTGACAAATGAATTCTATAATTTGAAAACCTACTAGCTATCAGGTAGTAAGCAATGACTCTTGCCAGTTTTATTGACTATTAAAGAGACATGATATAGCACATGCTGTTATAGATACTCTATTTCCAAGTTAAAGCTTGTTATGCTAAATTCTATATTGGGCCCTTTGATACTGTCATTCTGAAGCCAAATCTTACATAGGTGGATAAAAGTCCTACTCTGAGAATTTTAGAAATGCCAATCTTTGTAGAATTTTTTTAAACTAGAGAACATAAACATAAATATGTGATAAAGCTTATTTTCACAAGTTGGTAAGATTTTATTTTTGTTTATTCTGTAAGCAATGATGTACTCTCCCTCCAATTTATCTGATGATTTTCTCCTTAAAGCAGTTCTCATATTGCAATACAGTCCTTTACATGGAAATATGTGGAGCCTTTTATCAGGTCTTAACAAATGCCATAACTGGAGGGTATGTAGTATATGATAGAGAGGTCCGGGGATTGGGACTATAAGACTTTTTTGTTTACTAATTTTATATCCATTCCTCTGAAAGTCTCATGTTTCTCACAAGTATGTTGTACAGTTATGGTGAAGGTCACCTTACATAAAATACATCACATACATTTCTGTGGTGTTTTTTGTTGTTGTTGTTGTTGTTATTGTTTTAGAGAGAAAGAGATAGAAAGAGTAGAGGGAAGGGCAGAGGGAGAAGGGGAGAGAGAATCTTAAGCAGTCTCCATGCTCAAGCCAGGAACTCAAGGTGGGGCTCGATCTTACGACCCTGAAATCATGGCTTGAGCCAAAATCAAGAGTCTGAGGCTTAACCCACTGAGCCATCCAGGCATCCTGAAATACATCATGTATTTTGAATGGTGGTTGACAAATAATAGGCCCTTAATAAATATAAATCACTCTTCACAAGTACTTCTATATCCAGATCTCAACCATGCTTATAAATGTTTCATGAAAGAAATAAGTATATATTTTTAATTCAAATCTCTCCCTCTTATAATCATTCCAGATCTGTGCTTGCTCACAACATTTACACAAAATTATAAGCTGGCTGATTTAAATAGAATAAATCCTAAAATTATTTTTAAAGAATTATTGGTAAATGATTCCTTTATAGAAGACACTACTAGCATTAGTGTGAAATTTAATTATGTTCATCCGTTCTCAAGATTACAAACACAAACTATTTTTCCCTTTTCCAATTAAAATATGACACTTATTTTCAGGTTATTATCTTTTTATTGCAATTAAGGTGAATTGCAGCTCCAATTACATGACATTCTTTTTTGAGGCATAAATAATCAATATTTTGAAAATCATATTTGCAATTTCTGGATAACATTATAGTCACTATAATAAAGTCAAGTGGATTCAACTATATTTATATTTAAAACAAAAGTCTGTCAACGGCATTAATGTATGCTAATTTTATAAAGTTTACGGTAATGATCTATTGGTACAACAATCATTTCATTAGAGACTTTTGCCATGTAGACTCTTCTAAGAAAATGAATTATTTAAAAGTTTATTGTCAGCAAATGGAATTTTCTCTAAAACCCATGAAACTCCTATGAGCACAATCAGTAAATGTGGTAAAAAGGGAATGTGGGAGTAAGAGAGAAAATGTGATGTGAATATAAAAGTAAAAAGACTATTTTTATCACTTTAAATAACTAGGTTGAAAAAGAAGTAACATTTCCGTAAAAGTATTTCCTTTTAAAAAAATTTTATAGCATGGTAAGAATTAGGCAGAATTATATTATTTCAAAGTGATCTTAGTTTAATCTATCTTTATTTTTAAAAAAAATATTCAAACATTGTAAATTCATTAATAACCTATGGGAAAAGGCTTTTTTTACATTAAAAAAAGGCCAACTATAAAATGACATTAACATTTTTTACAGATTTTTTTTTGTTTTCCACTTCATAGCATATACACAATCATTTCAAATATATATATCTATGAAGTTATTGTTCTTTTCAATGAATTTTGTTTATTCTAGGCCTCAAAAATTAAACTCCATTGCTTAAAATAATTTGTTAAATATACACTTAACTATGTTAAATAGCAATTTTAGAATCTACAAATATTTTAGTTATATTTAAAAGTATAATTTTATTAAACTACTTGGTTCCTTGAAAAGAAATATACTTCCAGTGAGACTTTCTTTCTTTAGTGAAATAGGTGAAGCTCATAATGACTTAATTGTAATTAATATACTCATTTTCATGTCATTTTGACAATTACTTCCAGCTGAATTACAAAGACACTGAATTTTTCCTTTTAGACATGCAATCAATTCTTTTAAACCAATTCAAGTAAAATAATGCAAAATAAGAGGCTGTTTATGAAATATAATATGTATAAAATACTTTCAGCCACTCTGAAAAAGTTCCAACCCTTGGCTTGGAAGTTGCCTTTAAATTTCCGTAATAATATCTGTTGAAGCACTACCAAATTTCTAAGGTCTTTACATGTGTCAGATGTCAAATACATCCAAACTGCTTTCTAGAAATATAAAAGTTGATGATAAAAGCTGTAACAAAAATATTCCATGGAGTCAGAGAATTAATTGTGAAGCATTATACACAGATATAACATGTTTCAAATAAGTCATCTCAGAAAGAATATATAACCATATATTTACTATCATCCCATATTATTTCAGCTTTATTGGTACATATAGCTTAAATCTTTTATTTTGTTCAGAAACTTGCTACACTAAATTTAAGTACTGAGATTAAAATAAAAGTAAAATAAATAAGTTTATAAACACAACACTAGGAATTGACTCCAAAAGAAGCATCCCTAACACTTTTTTAAAGATTTTATTCATTTATTTGAGGGAGAGAGAATGAGAACACCAGCAAGGGAGAGGATTTTGAGCTGGCGAGAAGACCATGAGAGGGTGAGAGGGACAGAGGGAGAAGCAAGGCTCTCTGCTGAGCAGGGTGCCCACTGAGGGCTTCCATCCCAGGACTCTGGGATCATGACCTAAGACAAAGACAGACACTTAACTGATTGAGCCACCCAGGGGCCCCCTTAACTTTTAATTTTAAAGGGTCATCTATGTGGGAATGACATCCCTTATCTACTTTCCATATTTTAATATTTTTACATTTTTGTTAAATTTTTCCAAACAGCATTTTTATTCTTATTTTTCCCCTAATTTGCTCAATTTACATTAATATTACTAGGAATCAAGATTTACAATTATATATACATTTATAACCCATATTGATAATAGTGACAATGATATTTTATACTTACTGAGACAATACTATGGTCTGGGCACCATGCACCATTTATAACTTTGCGTGCATTTGTATTTTAATCCCCACTGCTCTTATTGTCTAGATTCTGTTATTACTTCGAATTTATAGATTAAGTAACAACTGTGGGGATTTTAATAACTCAGCCAGGTCAGATATTTACTAATCCTAACCATTTGACACCTACGTCCAAGTTCTTAAAGTCATTTTGGTATATTTTATTAAACAAGTTTATTATTCTCTGCTATTTAGCAAGATTGTATGACTTTAATTTTTAAACTTTATAAACTATTTTAAGTATACAAAAGTATACATGGAATAAATAATGAACACTCACATACCTATCAATAAGACTAAATCCTTATGGTAAAAATAAAAGTCACTGCTTCTACTACCCATGATATCACCCCTTTCCTCCTCATTCAAGAAGTATTTATTTATATGTACATATTCCTAAAAAAATACATACAATTTTGTTTTGAGTATTAAAACAACAGATCTCATAAGGGAAAGACAGACTCTGAAGGAAAGACAGTATCTCGAAGATATGGTCTATCAATATATATTAGACATTTAAGAAATGTCTTACCCTATTGCCTCTCTTTATTCCTAAAGGGCAAATATTTTTCAGTTCTTTATATGACTTTTAATTATAAATTTGTAAAATATCTGTGATATTTTCTCCAGAAATTTCAGAGAAGGAAGGAAATATGTATGTGTTCAAATTGTCATCCTGACCAGATTTTTCAATTATGGGAAGAAATAAATGTCATCATTTTTTTCTTTACTTCCAGCCTAGAGTTAAGTGTTGGTGTTGTCACTCTGCAACTGAATGAAATCTATCTAATGTCTAATTAGAAGGTCTTATATTTAGAATCTCAGGACAGTGGTCCTTCTTGACACACTGCTATTCCAGCATGGCAGGTGGCAAGTGCTTCCTTTTGGCAGCGTCTGCTTACATATTGGTGTTATCCAGGTCTTTTTTGAGCATGCTGTGGCAACTGTCTGTTACTACTTCTGTCTCCTAGAGCTAGCATTCTTCTCACAGTGCTATCACGCAGAGATTAATGCAAGAATGTAATTAGTCTACTCCATTTTATCAGTAGGAAATGAAAATAAAAAAGTGAGACAGCCTCCATGAAAGCAAATTCACTTATTTTTTTTTTTTTTTTGCTAAGTAAGTTGAGCTCTTGAAACATTTTCCATTTGTGTTTCTATAAACTGGAAAGTGGTCATGATAAAATAAAACATAATGTGTAATTACAGGGCGATTGAGAGAAGCCCTAAGATCTGTTTCTTCCCTCGATGGCAAGGTTCTCCTTGAGAATGAGTTTGCACATGACTTGTGCTGATGCTGTCATTGGTAATGTCATTGCTGATGCAGGTAGCATTGCCCCATCTGTTATTAATCACAAATTCAAAAAGCAATATAAAAATTACTTCATAATATTTCTAAATGACTCAAGGGAGAAAAGATAAACTCAAAACTCTAACAGATCATGCAGAAACTTGCTGGGAATTTCAGAGGCTGATTTACCCTCTAAACCAAACTACGAAAAAAATAAATAAATAAATTATGTATCTTTAGGGACTATCAGCTGGATTGATGGAAAACAGAAAAATTTCCATGTGGTTCAACCATTCTGAGTAGCTTAAATCATTCTAATTGGTCGAGAACTATGCTGAGACCTGTGTCTTTCTAGTTTTGTGGTGTGATTTTGGTTTTTCCGTGGTATTAGCATCTCAGCAGGTCTGGCATTTCTATGCCCAGGATAACCACAGGGACGGGCTAGGCTATAGCCTGCTATGTGTCAAGTGTCAAAAATCCATAGATAGCAAAATTAAGACCACAAGATAGATAAAATAGTATGTAGTAAGAGTATTCAGTATATTGTGTGTATATTGATATTTCATAAATTGGAAGCTCAAGCCAACGGTGGAATGAGGCTCAGAGGTGCATTGTTATAGGACAGCTTACATGGTGAAAAGGCAGAGGCCATTTTTCATTACAGTAATTAGTTATAGCACAAGAATTTTCCAAGCCATGCTGCTATGGAAAAAAGTGGTCACCTCATGCCAATTTGGGCTTAAGTTTTATTCATGATTTTCAGAGAAAAAGCAACTACCTAGGTTCAGTTTCACGTATGTTCATGAAACAAGATAGATTTAGTTTTGCTTACATGATTTATAGGGTTTTATCCACTTAGGAAATTTACAAGTTTGGTCTTCATTTTGTGTTTAATTTTAGCAATGCAGTATGCTTGTCTCACTTATTTTTAAAGATTTTATTTATTTATTCATGAGAGACACGGAGAGAGAGGCAGAGAGGAGACATAGGCAGAGGGAGAAGCAGGCTCCCTGAGGGTAAGCCTGATGTGGGACTCGATCCCAGGACCCCAGGATCATGACCTGAGCCAAAGGCAGAGATGCTCAACCACTGAGCCACCCAGACTTCCTGATTGTCTCACTTTTCTGATTTATGTTTTACTTTTCTTTGGTAACAGAACCTTACTGTGAAACTTTGCTTTCTTTCTTTGATCCTGGAAGCTTGCCTGGCTTCTTGATTTCCTTTCCCTTATGCCTTATTGTCCCAAACTACTTTAATTTTAGGTGGGGTCATAATCATAAATGTATTTTTCAGGCCACCACTACTAGGTGTATTGCTACCTGTCTTATTTTTAGTATTGCCTCCCAGACAAACATGTTATTCTCTACTATAGTAAACCTATTGGGTATAAGTCAAACAGACACACACACACACATGCATGAACACACACACACACATAAAATCAAAAAAGTACAAAATCAAAAGGTGACAAAATGGAATTAAGGTTTTTACAGCTTCAAGGCCTGACTAGGAACTGGTACAGTTCCTAAAAATCTCAATTCTTGCTATTTCTGAATGAGAATCCCAGAATGCTTCTTAGGCAAGTAATGGGTTAGATCTCTTTTTGGTTATACTTATATTTAAGAATTTTAATTCCAGAGTCCCTACCCACAGTCCTAATATTCCCTTCAAAGTTTGTCCAATATGTGACACAACATTTTCACATTATTTATTTTTATATTTTTACATAGCCTACCTGGATGAGAATATATTTATGGTAAATCTGTTGC
Source organism: Canis lupus dingo (assembly GCF_003254725.2). Taxonomy (NCBI): domain Eukaryota; kingdom Metazoa; phylum Chordata; class Mammalia; order Carnivora; family Canidae; genus Canis; species Canis lupus. Next base: position 55,850,530 of record NC_064255.1, on the reverse strand, counting down.
ATATATCAACTTCAAAGTGTTAATTTCTTTTTCTTTTTAATGAATAATTCACACTTTGTTTTAATGAATAAGGCAAATGGTTTGTAGATAGAATCTAATCTCCAACATTTATAAATGTATCCTATATATATTCTATTTGGTCTCAACTATTAACAGAAGAAAAAAGGGTAGGAATAAAATGCAATGATTTTGAAATTTTATTTTACATTGAGAGATGAGAAAAATAAGTTTGTAAGCTGTCATTTATTCATTTATGCATGCTTTTGAAATATTTATTTAGGATCTATTATTTGTAAATCAGAAGTAAAATAAATCCAGAGGCCCAGCTTTCCAATTTTTAATCTAGCACTCTGATCAGAAAAGATCAGCTACTGTATTTACAGCCATTATTGGTTCTGATCTATTGGCAAAGGATTGTATTATGAATAGTTTTGGTTGCTAATAAGTATTCATCGTTCTGCAGCTTCATCTTTCTAAATTTGGCCCAAACTTGCTTTATAATTTCTACACACATCACTGTGTAAATATCATATAACCTGGAAAATATTAAAAATAAAAAACATATTGATTTATTCTCAAAAATATCAACCATTATCAGTTTTTGTTTCATCTGTTGGGCACATTTAACTAACAGAAATATTTATTATAAATATATATTTAACTGTTAATAATTCAAAAACAGAAAAAGTTCTTAAAGTTTCCATTTAAAGGCTAACCTTAGCTTTGGCAGGTGATTTTAAACTCTGTCTAACCAATTAACCCTAGATACTGATAATTCAGTATAACATGGGATATATATCTATGATTTATAGATATTATTTTTCTATATTTTTAATGTGAAAAAGCAACAATAGTATTTACAATGAAACATGTGAATGAATAGGCTCGATATATTTTAATGGAAAATGATTGGATTAACTATTAGAGATGACTAGATTGTAGCTAATTACCTTTTTAAATTTTTTTTTTTTTTTTTTTTTTTTTTTAGAGAGAGAAAGAGAGAAACAAAGAGAGATAAAGAATGTGAAAGCAGGGGAGGGTTAAAGGGAGTTAGAGAGAGAAAATCCTCAAGCTGACCCCAGACTCTCCCTGCTGGGTGCCGAGCCCCGGAGCTCAATCCTAGAACCCTTAGATCATGACCTGAGCCCGAATCTGAATCCAGAGTCAGAAACTCAACTGATTGATTCACCCAGGCACAGTCTAATTAATTTTCTATCAAACCTCAACAAGTATTTTTAGGAAGTGTCCTCTTTTAATTGTATCAGTATATATATATATTGTATATTGTAACAGCAACTTTCTAAAAACATCTCATCAAAAAAGTTTTCAGGAAAATATTTTAGATTAAAATTCTCTATTAGTCTATTCAATGAAAGATAATAGAACATTTCTGTGTTATAGCATTTCTAAATTAACCTAAGTAAGCAAATTTTATTGTTCTATTCTTAGGTCTTTGTATGACAATGAGGAATATATAATATCACCTTTATTTTCTCTAAATTGTTAAGTTAAAGTGTTTCTCATGCACACCAGAAACTCTAAATCTCTTTTGTTATAAAATCTGTTTTATAGTAGCATGAGGGAGGCTACTTTCATTTACACCTTAATTGAAAAACAATAGCGAAAAAACGTTAGCAAGATGATAAAAAGAAGCCTATTTATTTCACCTAAACTTAGGTGTCACTTGTTCATTCCTGAAAGATAGGAAAATAACAAGACTATCCAATTAATTACTCACGTAGATTGAAATTTTGCAGCCATCTCCTGGCAAAAATGAAAAATCTATTAATCAATGAAAATGAAATGAATCATAAGCTCCCCTGCCCCCATACACAATTTTTAATTTTTGTCTGCTGTGGACTGGGATGTTTGCATAGATTTGAAGATGAATATGCTCATTTATTTAGTCAGATTTCATTCATTAAGTTGTTCCTTGTGTCTATGCTGTTATGATATCAAACTACTTGAAATAAAATCTTATTCAATGCTTAAGACAGGAGGCTTATTATCCCTAAAAGATGGCCTGAGTGTTGGAAGCCAATATATGATGTGTTTATAATTCCTTTCTTTTCAGTATAATTGAGAAACTACTATTTATAATGCAGAGGGATTGTACTACTGCATATTCTTAATCATGTTGAAAAATTTCTGGTGAAATTATAGAGATGTTTCCCATCAAATAAACTTTGTATGTGTGGGTAAAATAGTCTAGCTGCTTTGCTAAATAAAACTACCTATTAATTTCCTTCTAGTAGGAAAATATAATATTTGTCAGGCCACACTTATTGTAGATTGTCTTCTAAACTCCTGAATACTTTTTTTTTTCTTTATCTTTGGGATAACCTGATCAAGTGTCTTTTATTCAGATCTGTAGAGAATTTTGTGCCTTAGTGTTACCATAACTTCAATATTGTGTTTAAAATAACTATAGCTATATAATTCTAAATTCATTATGGAAATCATTGCGATTTAGGATGGAGAAAAACAGGAAAATAGCAGATCCTTCAATAGTATTGAGGTAATATTATTGACCTAAGCAAACTGTATCAAAAGCCAAGTTGAGAAGATCATGGATAAATATTAGTTTTCATGAGATAAAAATTAACTAGGAGTATTAAATTGCTACTCTGTGATTTTATAAAATCTGTTAACATTGAGTAAATCCACAAGTGTATTTTGGAGGTTTCCATCATATAAATCAGAAACTTTCCCTTCAGTCAAGCCTCTTAACAAAATGTGAAATTTAACAATAAGAAATGAAAATATGTAAAGCCAGTTGCTAGCCATTTCACTATATATCCTGGATAAATTGTTTTTATTGTGATAAACACAAAGGGCAAGGTGTTCAGCTCTACTTAATACTATCAACAACTGAAGAGAGGCTCTGAGCAAGTCATCATCTCTTATGTCCTCCACTACTTCACCTCCATTATGTGCCCAGGCAGATCTCAGTGGGATTCCTCTTATCATCATTCTTCTGATCACTTCATGTCCACCAACTCTCTTTGATATTCCCATCTTATCCTTATGGTTAAAACAATTTTTCTTCTGTTCCAGCATTGGTAAGACTGCAAGGCTAGGATCAATCTTCAGAAATTCAGAGTAAGCCCCTTTTTACCTAGAATATTGCTTTATCCTTATAGCTGTTTCTTATAATTGAAATGATATCCTCTGTTTCAAATTGCACAAGTGTTTCTAAAAGTTTTAGTTACTCTTTGGTGTTTTGTCTGTGGAGTATATAAATATTTCTGTCTATGATATCACAATATAACTCTTGTCTACCCCTCCATCCATCCATGTATTCATCCATCTATTCACCGATCCATTGATCTACTATTTTAAAAATATTTATTGGATATCTACCAAGTGGAAAGCAATGTTCTTGGTACAGGGACTACATAATCACACAAAGCAGATAAAGTTCTTGCCATCATAGTCTCACATTCAAGTGGCATAAGTAATAAACAAATTAACTATGCAAGAAACAAGTGTTGGTGAGGATCTGAAGAGAAAGGAACCTTATTGCTGTTAATGGGAATGCAAACTGGTGCAGCCACTATGGAATACAATATGGAAGTTCCTCAAAAATTTAAAAAGAGAACTACCCTACTATCCAGCAATTGAACTACTAGGTATTTACCCAAAGAATATAAAAACTCTAATACAAAGGGATGTATGTGCCCCTATGTTTATAGCAGCATTATTTACATTAGCTAAATTAAGAAGGCAGCCCAAGTGTCCATCAAGAGTAGAATGGATAAAGAAGATTATTCAGTCATAAAAAAAGAAAGAAATCCTGCCATTTGCAATGACATGGATAGAGCTAGAAAATATAATACTAAATGAAATCAGCCTGCCAGAGAAAAACGAATATCATATGATTTCACTCAAATGCTGAATTTAAGAAGCAAAACAAATGAGCATATGGAAAAAAAGAAAGGAAAAGGCAAACAAACAAACAAAAAAACCAGAATCTTAACTATAGAGAACAAACTGGTGTTTACCAGAGGGGAGGTGGATGGGAAGATGGGTGAAATGGGTTATGGGATTAAGGAGTACACTTGTGATGAGCAATGGGCGATATATGGAATTTTTGGATCACTATATTGTACACCTGAAACTAATATAACATTGTATGTCAGCTATCCTGGAATTAAAATTTACAAAAAAATTAAAAACCCAAATAAATTATATGTGCCATATAGTTATGTGATGCCTGTTGATAAGGCTAAGGGACCTTAGGTGTGCCTGACTATTTCATAGAAGGTAACTAGCAAGAATCTCTATGACAAGGTCACATTGGAGCAAGTTAATAAAAAGAAATACAGACGTGAACATCTGTGGTGGCATCAGGAGGGTTTCCGGGAGACAAAAGAGGGAGGGCAGAGGCCTTGAAATAGGAACCTTCTTGGTGTTTTCCATGCCCAGAAAATAATCAAATATTACTGGAAGAGAATAAGCCACGGGGAAAAAAAAATTGACAGTGAAGTCAGAGAACTGGATATGTGGTAGGGGGAAGACTACACATAGCTTTGCAGAGCATTATAAAGACTTGGATTTATAATCTGAATGAAATGGGAAGCAATTGTACTTTTCACAGACTGTTAATATGATTTTATTTTGTCTTTAAAAGATCTTTGACTGCTGTGTGGAGACGCATGTTATAAAGAGAAAGAAAGTTAATATTGAAATAATCCAGGCAACAGATTACTCTAGTTTGCACCAGAATAAAAAGAGTGATTAGACTGTGTGTTTACCTCTGTGTATATGTGTTTGAAAATTTTGAGAAGGGAGGATGTTTTTGGATAGTAAGATGATTTGAATGTAGGGTAAAAGAGAAGGGAATCCAAGATAGTTTCAATTATTGTGAGTATATTTGTGTGTGTGTGTGTTTATGTGTATGAATGTGTGTGCCACAGTAACAAATTAAAGCAGTACCCGTCAACTGAAGTAAAAGATTGTGATAGAATAGTTTAACAGAAAGGATATCTTCTGTCCTGGATTTATTAAGTTTGAGATAACTTCTAAAGGCAGAGTTCATGTTTGCAGGTTGACACACAGATTTGAGTTTAAAGGTAGAGTCTAGTTTGAAGATGCAGAGTTTGAAATCTTAACATGTTAATGGTATTTGCAGACATAAACTCAAAAACAGTGTTGAGTACAAATAAAAAAAAAGAATGGGCCCTCTAAGATGTAGAAGCCTACATCTTTGAAGTTGGTTAAGAATCTACAGAAGAAACTGAGTAGAAATCACACTTTCTACAAGAAAAGAACCAAAATGAATAGTGTTTCAGAATTCACATGAAAATTTCTCAAGAAGGAGGATGTGATGAACTTTTCAAACACTCCTCATAGTTCCAGTAAGATAAAAGCTAAAGGTTTTGCATTGGATTTGGTATATAGAAGCCACTTGTGACCTTGACAAGAAGTTTCCTTAAACTAGCAGGCAGGATGGCCTGACTAGAATAAATTTGAGTAATAATTGGAGGTGAAAAAATGGGAATAATGACGGTGATGATGTTTATTTAAGTGTTCGGGTTTCAAGGAGAAATGAAAATGAGGTAGTTGCTTAGGGAGAAAGCAAAATCAAGAAGATACTTTTTTAAAATCTTTTGAAGATCTTATAATGTCCTTTACTATTATACCTATAGCATCAGAATGTTAATCAAGAGGAAGAATATAGTTCCTAGTTCCTCATCTAGAAATATTCTCTCTAACCTAGACAGAGGTGATGTCCTGGGACCCCATATCACTGGCACTTGAACGCTCTGATGCACCACATTTTCCAAGTGGTATATAGCAGTTCATAAGTTCACAGTGGAAAGAAACATCATGACTTCATGGCAGATGGCAAAGATGCTTCCTAGACTTGATTTTACAAGATTGTTGAAGGCTCTCTGACACAGACTTCAGATCACAACAGTGGGAACAGTTCTTTGGTGTGCAAGAAGGGATGAAATTTAATTTACAAAGGAGGTTGTCATATAAGAGTTTACCCATCTTAACAATACTTAAAGAAATTTATGTGGAAGCAAATTCATTTATGTGTAAAAGGAATGTGTGAAATGTCTTTTTTAAATTGCTCCTATTTCCACTGATAAATAGGTAGCATATTTATCAATAGAGTTTAAGGGTAGGAGAAGAATTTCTGGAAGCTTGAAGAGATGAGAAAATTTGTGAAAAAGGCATCTTGGAAAGTGACAGAGCAGAGTAGAAAAACATGGTAGACAAATTGGAAAATACTCAGAAATTGGATATTTTTGGTCCCGAATATAAAGTGAGTGCAATCAGTGTGGGTTTCTGAGATTTTCAAATATATACACCCATCTAGAATTAGGTAAAATTAGGTAATATTTTGGAGTTAGCCAGAGTAGGAATTAAGGTAGGCAAAAGAATGGCAAAATTGATACTCATGACTTGTAATTGACCATTGTATAGGCTCAACTGAATGGAATTTTATACACTTTTATATTAAAAATGAATATAACATTATTTTTACTGGAGAAAATAGAATCTTTTTCCCTATGTTTAAATCCATAATAGCTGAGAAAAAGAGAGGAGAGAGAGAGAGAGAGGCAGAGGGATTCCTCTTTCCTTTGTTACCATTCTTATGTTGTAATATTTTCAGATCTAATTGAAGCAAAATCTTTTTTCCCCTAATTGCATTTAAGAGTAATTTGCCTAATTTCATTGATGCAATTGAAGGTTAATCCCATTGCTTTTCTTTTTACTTTAGAGTAAAATTCTCCAGTCTCTTTAGTTTAAAATAAATTCATTTTATTGATTAAAATATCTACCTATTTGTAATGATTAATTTTGTCAACTTTGCTAGGCCAAGATACTCAGGTCTTTGGTCAAACACCAAACACAACACTGTATGGTAACTATGTTGGAATTTAAAATACAAAACAAAATGACAACCAAATGTCTAGATGTTTCCATTAAGGTATTTTTTAGATAAGATTAACATTTGAATCAATAGACTTTGATTAAATCAATCAAAGGATATTGGTCAATATCCTTCCAATGTTGGAGAAGTGGCCAGGCCAGTCTTAGTTGACTAGCACAGCAATGATCTGTCACTGACATTCTCTAAGTTCTAGGTAATCACACTCTGTCTTTCCTGGAAAGCTTTGTAGGCTTTTCAAACTGTCTTCTGCTGGGGACCCCTCATCTGTGTTTCACTTATGAGAACTTGTATTTCCACCAGATGGCCACTTAAAATTCTTCCCCTAACTCTCTTGATATGGTCCATGCCTCCTCATGCAGGCAACTGAGAAAGATGTAAAAATAACTGCCCTCCAGCTTTTTTTCTTACTCCTGAGAGATAATTCTAAGCATTCCTTCCTTGCTCCAACACACTCTAGAAGCTGTCCTTAGGAAGATGCCTCTCCAGATTCTGTCCTCAATTAAGTCCTCTTGGAACTAACCCTCTAGCTCTGTAAGCAGACATGAGCAGACAAACATCAAATTCTGTTTGCTCTTTTCATAAAGCTGTTTTGACTACACTAATTGTGAGACTGAAAATAATTCTCTCCCTTTCTCCATTGTGAGAGAAGAGGATCTATTACAGGGTTGTGAGAGTCACCAAGGAAATTCTACTATCCAATCTATTGAAGTTTTAATTTAAATCATTTTTTTTTTTACATGCACCACCTGAATGGGCCACCAAGAGTTACAAAACATAATTGTTAAGCCTAAGTGAAGCAAATGTTTTCTTTTTACAATTTGTTTTCTTTTGTGTACCTTTAGAATTATAAATTCTAAATCTAATGCAATAATATATAATTCTAAATATAAATATGCATCTGATTCTTTATTTTCCAAGTAAAAATACTAATTATAAGATATTGTTGTTTGTGTTGTTTTGTTTTGTTTATCTCTACTTTTATTTTTTTTTCCATTCAAGAGAACATTAAGTCGTTCATTGATTACACATGATAATGGATGATACACAAGCTTTAATCCCATCTATAATTTTATCTGATACCATAATTCATTTTTAAAAGATTTATGTATTTATTTATTTATGATAGGCACACAGTGAGAGAGAGAGAGAGAGAGAGAGGCAGAGACACAGGAGGAGGGAGAAGCAGGCTCCACGCCAAGAGCCCGATGTGGGACTCGATCCCGGGACTCCAGGATCGCGCCCTGGGCCAAAGGCAGGCGTTAAACCGCTGAGCCACCCAAGGATCCCCTGATACCATAATTCAATTTATATATATTGCATAGGATGTGCCAACAATCATAATAACCAAATAAGCTCCAAGCTGACCCTTTTAATGGTGAACTCCAGCAACACATTAGCTGTCAGTTCAACCACACCAAGGTATGTGGAGACAATGGCTTCTGTGCCCAAGCAGGTTGCAAATAAATTTCGAATGGAACCTGGCATCACCCTGAAGGAATTCTAACTTCACATTGTTGGGGTAGTTTACTAAGATGGCTTCAGAGTAGACTAACTTTACACAGCACATTAAAAAAAAGAACCATTTATTCAGTGTCATGATCAGACTATTACATTTAGCAATCAAGATCATGGGTGCAAAAAAAAAAAAATCTACATTAAAACCCTTTGTTGGAATGCTTTACACTTTCCACAGAACATAAACTAAAATAACCTGTTATACAATTTGTCACAAATACAGTCCTTGAGTTTTTTGCCCATACACATGAGTATTGTCTAAAATATGTCTTTGTAGCAGCTAGGTCCTGCCACCACTGTGCTTGGTTGAGTTCACAGATCTGTTGTAACCTGTAGCTTCCCTGTCACTTCTCTGGCTCTCCTCTCCTGCTAAGCTTTGTTTCCTGGCAGTAATTAAAACCTTCTGCCACTGCCATAGCTGCTGCTGCTGCTGCCAGAATGGCCATAGCCACCTTGGTTTTGTGGTTTGGCAAAGTATTTTCCTCCACCACCATAGGGACCAGAGCTTCTGCCTCCAAAATTTCCTCTTTTCATGGATCCAAAATTTGAGGATTGATTGTTGTAATTGCCAAAATCGTTACAGCTTCCGCCACCTCCAAAGTTGCTTCCTAGCACATCATTACCAAATCATTATAGTCGTCCCCACGGCCACCATATCCACCACCACTCCGGCTGCCACCGAAGCCACCTCTACCACTGAAGTTCCCTCCATGACCAAAGTCATCATTCCCACCAAAACCACCTCCACGATCACCACCAAAGTCTCCAGAACCACTTCGGCCTCTTTGGCTGGATGAAGCACTAGCCATGTCTTGCTTCCATAGGGCTTTCCTTACTTCACAGTTGTGGCCATTTACAGCATGGGATTTTTGAATGACAATCTCGTCTACAGAGTCATTGTCATCAAAAGTCACAAAAGCAAAACCTCTCTTTTTGCCACTGCCTCCGTCAGTTATGATCTCAATCACTTCAGTTTTCCCATACTATTCAAAATAATCTCTTAGATGTTGTTCTTCAGTGTCTTTTTAATGCCACCAACAAAAATCTTTTTCACAGTTAAGTGGGCACCAGGTCTTTGAGAATCTTCTCATGAGACAGTCCTCTTTGGTTCCACAACTCTTCCATCTACCTTGTGCGGCCTTGGATTCATGGCTGCATCCACCTCCTCCACAGTGGAGGTGACAAACCCAAAGCCTCTGGAGGGCTTGGTGTTGGGGTCTCTCATTACCACACAGTCTGTAAGCGTCCCCCATTGTAGGGGGGACATTGTAGCTCAAAATGGCTCCTCAGACTCTCATCAGTTGTTTAGAAGCTCAAACCTCCAATGAAGAGCTTCCGCAGCTGCTCAGGCTCTTTGGAAGACTCTGACTTAGACATGATGGCTGAGGGAGGGGAGATTTTAATGTTGCTTACTCGGCGGTGCCCAGGAGCAGAAAGGAGTAATATAACGAATGTATCTTATCTCTACTTTTAAATTTGATCATTTCTGGTATAGGGCTCCTCTCCTTTACCCCTGTAGGATTTAATTCTGTATTTTCATTAACCACTTGGAACACAAGTACATAAATACATAATGAACAAGCACACAATTTAACAAATGTGTGAGGATCCTGATAGTTTATGCTGAAGGCCTGAAGCAGGGATGAACCCACAGAAGTGACTTCGTAGCCTATTCACCCTGGGAGAATGAAATTGGGACTTGCGTATGAGAAAGTTTGCATGCAAACTGAATTTCTACCCATTAACAGGAAATATAAATTGAATTTCTGTTAGAACCTGAGATGTGTGTTTCTCTTTTTGAGTGTTAGAATATATTTTTTCCCTTTTTTTGGAAGCTTTCCTAAGAATTTTGAAAAGACTTGTAAGAAGGGATTTTGGTACCTACATTCACTGAAAACTATTTTTCTTATTTCTGTGCTAAGAATTTTATAGAACATAATTCTCAGTTGGAAAAAAAATCACTAAAATATGTATTGTGAACATGATCATTCTTTAAAATCAGTTAGTGCCTCTCATAGCCTGTGTTTTTATGAGAACGTAGCCAGATGACTTATCATGTGAGTTTCCCCAGAAACTAGCCTGTTTGTCAAAAAGTACCAGGAGGGCAGGAATTAAATTTTTATTAGTGCTATTGTACAAGTTTATATGAGAAACATATACAAAATACATGTGTATTGATTTATTTGGCTTAAATTTAAAGCAAAATGTAAAAATGTTAAGGGAGATGCAGAATTTTAGTTTAGTGTTATAGTTCTCTTATTTGAATTTGTAATTGTATATTACAGAACTAGACATTTAAAATTAAAGAAATGATGGCATTTTATTCTACTAATACTATTTAGATAAAATGGAGTTTTGATGGAAAAATATTAATATTTGAGATGTGTTTTGATAGTTAAAAGCTTTAGCTAAGCTTATGACTAATTTCAGGCTATTTAAAGGGTTCTATAATTCAAGTGTGTATTTGTGATAATGATTTAGCATGCACATTTAGTATTATCAATTATACATATATTATTAAAACTGCAAAACAGATAAAATGACTCAACTTGGAGGAATTAAAGACAACAATGTATTTTTAGTTAAACTGTTAAACACATGATTTTTTTTTCTGGATAATTTCATCTGACACCATTATTTTACTTGATGCCTATCTCTATTTCCATTTTCTGTGCTGTTTTCTTTGATCCAACAAATTTATGGAACACTCCTGCTTCAAATGGGATAAGTTAAGTCTACAGGGTAATCTTACAGAGTCCAAGAACAGAGAAGTTGAGTTCTAGAGAAAATATAAGGATAAGCAAAACTGTGTGAGAGATGAAACTCTCTAGTGATGCTCAAATAAAGCAGATGTACAATCAGCTGAACCTTGAATAAACTCTAAGCAGTTTATATTCAGTATTATTGAAATTAAATCTTAGATTATTGATTCTTACTGAAACATTCAATATTTTATACATTTTTATTGAGAGTTTTCTCTGTGCTAGACACTGCATTATGCATTTGTAGGATTCAAAAACTAAAGCATACATTATTTCATAAAATTTTGTTAGTGATTAATCTAGTGGAGAATCCACACTAGGGTACTACCTAGGACACATCACATGATGTGGTTAGAGACACTATGAGTTAATAGTGATTGCGTTGTAGTAATTACTGGATTACAGAGTTATAGATAATTTCTGAATCCAAAAGATATTAAAATATATTTTAATAACTCATGATTTTTTGTTTTTTTTTTGTTTTTTTTTTTTTTAGTGATTAGCAGAAAGTGTCCCTTCTTTAGGATTTTTGAACTTGGGTACCAAGGTTAGTTGTTTTTATGTGTTTCCCATAGTGGCTAAAACTCTAAATAGATACTGGTCACCTGATTTTCCATAACATACATAAAGTTCATGTGTAGAAAGAAAGGAAAATGAAATGGAGCTACAGAAAAATATAGAGATCACAAATAGATAGAAAACCCCTAAACCCAACAAATTCTGTAGCCCTAATTATAATTATCAAATTCCCAGTAAGTTTGCTCAACCAGACACTTTTTGCTCAACTCTCTTTTGCATTTCATGAAGTACCCTCATGTCCCAACCATAAATCTCCCTTACTCCTACTTCCCCCCCTTTTTTTGTTTTGCATTAAGATTGATTTCAGTCATTTGCGATCAAAGTAGTACTTATCAATAGAGGACATAATTTTTTTTTTATACTAAAAAGAAATATTTTCTAAAAACAGAATGCCATAGTTTTATCCAGAGGAATCCTATCACACAATTCCAATTTCTGCTCAGTTTTTGTATACATGTGCCATTTTTCTCAAAATAAAGATTCAAATAAATACATTGTAACTGAAAAGATAGTGGAATGCATTCAAATAATTTAAACAAAATAGCCTCCTAAAAGAAAAGGCTTGATTCTTGCATGCTTCATTTATTTTTGTGATAGAAAAAAGTATAAGTGACAAAGACAAAAATTTTGAGAATTATCCTTTAAATATGTTGTAGTTTTTTAATTTCTCTTAGGGTGACTTGTGTATTTATTAATAATATAGTTATAATACTACTATGAATAATTATTTTGAGTCATTTTATTTTTACATTGTTATAATAGACTCCAACTCCCATTTCCTTCAAGTTTTCGATTTTGATGGCAATATTAATATTTTACTTATTATTTTGTTTTGCTTTTTTTTCAGATTTATTTATTTATTTGATAGAGAGTAAAAGAGACTTCACATGAGCAGGGGGAGCTGTAGGGGGAGAGGGAGACAAGCAGACTCTGCATCAAGCCGGGGGTGGGGGAGTGCACACAGGGCTTAATCTTACAACCGGGAGATCATGATCTGAGCCAAGATTATGAGTCAGAGGCTTAACTGACTGAGCCACCCAGGTGCCTTTTTTCTTTCTTTTAATAAGAAAAAAATCAAATTGTCCAGCCTAGAATCTTATGCCATCTCACAGGATGCAATCACTTTCTCTGTCTCTTTCTCAGGAATAACCCAGTTCTCTTTTTGTGTGATGATAAATCATCTTCTGAAGATCTCATTGTCAGTTTCAAATGGCTTAACAAAATATTTCTTCCCAGTATATGCAATGCTCTCATCAAGAGAAATTCTAATGAATAAAAAATATCCTTGCCCCATTAAAATATTTATCAGATGATAATATGCAAGAACCACTTTGAGTCTTGTGGGGTATTGCAGTCAATACCACTCAGGGTTACTGGTTACATGCTATAGAATTCAACTCTAGCTGAAAGAAACAATTAGAATTATTTTAAAGGTATGAGAATGTGGATGAGTCACTAATAGGCTGGAGAAATCAGTTTTAAGTAGGGCTTCCTCTAGCACAAACTGTGGAAGTTAATAAATTAAGGAGTCAGTTAATGCATTTCACCCACTCCTGTGTATCAGCACTGCCAATGGGTGTAGCTGTCCTTGCTAAATACCTTTGAGTACTACACTTTACTCACTCTTTCCAAATGAGTCACTCAATCAGGAACCTAAGTTGTTGGCAGGAGAGGCTAGACTAACTATCAATGTCTTGTCTGACAAAAAAAAAAAGGAATAATATCCAAAGGGAATAATAGAAAATTCCCAAAACTTGTGAGAATATTAAAATGCCCTATGGGCAAGAAGTGACAAATTTTGGACCCATATTTACTCCACAAATTAAAGACATGGATAGCTAGTGATAATAGAGAATAAAATATGAAGCAGGCAGAATCTTATGGTATTTTTGCTCAAGTATTTTTAATTGTTTGTTTAAAACCCATCTGATTTGTTCCAATTAAAGAGCACATTAAATCAATTTGAGATGCACTTTTATTCACAAAATGTACAGCAATTATAAATAGCAGTATTAGTATTCAGGAGTATGAAAGAAAATAGTTACATTGCACTGTTCAGGAAGGTATAAACTATGAAACTACCTATTTTGATAATAGGAAAATATATAAAATGTACATATCTTTTGTACTAATAAATGTGATCTCCTGATTGTCTTTTCTAATGCTTTCCTACCATGGTCACTCCTCACACTCTCCTGCAATCTTAAGTTATTCAGAACCAGTCTGCCAGCAATTCATATTTCCTCATGCTCCAGAATTTGAACACAATTCATGATTCCCACTGTGGCCTCCCCAGTAGAAGTCCATCATTTTTAGCCTTGAGCATTGAAGCAACCTCCTAACTAATCTCATTGCTTCTCTGTTTGTCCAGGTATTACTCTATCCTTAACTAGATAGCCAAAATAACACTAGTTATTTAGATCGTGCTACTAGTTTGTATTTTTACGAAATCCCCCAATGCATTATTATTTCTTTCCCAATAAAAGGTAATTGCTAACTATGACCCCTAACATTCAGCATGACCTGACCCTCTGCTATCTCCTGATGTCACCCTCAAATGGTTTTTCACGTCTATTTCAATGTAGCACTTTGGCTTCATCCCCATGGTATGCTGCCACTTTGGGACTTTGTACTTGCTGTTCTCTCTTTCTGGAATGCTCTGCCAGATATTCATGTGACTGGTTTCTGATTCATGTCTTCATCAAAATACTTTCTCAGAGAAACTTTTCCTGATCACTCTATTTTTTTTTCCTGATCACTCTATTATTTCACACAGCAAACCCTGATAATCTGTATCTGCCTTTCTCAGTATTTAGCACAATACAAAATACTACATCTATACTGTTATTTGTGTTGGTTTTCACCAAGATTGCAAGTTCTATAAGGGTAAAGATTTTTGTTTGTTTTTATCACTATTATATCCTAATAACAAAGCATAGGAATAGAAAATTGGAAACAAATCTCTAAAAGATAGATAACTGATTAAATTGGTTTTGATATATAAATCATGAAGTCACTAACATTCTTTTGGAAAGTGGTTTACTAAATAATTTTGTGTTACATTGGTTACGACATTCTTTATAAAATGTTATTAAAGCATAAATAGTTTCATATACTGAACTGTTAGCAGTGATTATTTTTTGGATATTGATTGATGAAGATTTTATTTATTTATTCATGAGAGACATAGAGAGATAGGCAGAGACATAGGCAGAGGAAGAAGCAGGCTCCATGCAGGGAGCACAACGTGGGACTCCACCCTGGACTCTGGAATCATGCCTTGAGCTAAAGGCAGACTCTCAACCACTGAGCCACCCAGGTGTCCCTGGAGTCATATTTAAAGGCATTTTTTGGACTTTCCATATACTAAAAATGTACTACAATGAACCTGAATCTTAACTGAATCTAAAAAACAAACAAACATGATTTTCAAAGAAAGTTAATTTAAGGTTAATATTTGATGAGAAAATGACCAAGATTTATACAAAATGGAATGATATCAATTCTCTCAATCTGTTAGCCTAGTTGACTTCCAAGAATGGTCAATAAGAAGGCATTCACATCCGACTAATATTCGATAAAGGAGGAAAGACTATCCACTTAGCCACTGGAAGAAAGATAGTCTCTTCAATGAATGGTGCTGGGAAAATTGGACATGCACATGCAGAAGAATGAAACTAGACCACTCTCTTGCACCAGACACAAAGATAAACTCAAAATGGATGAAAGATCTAAATGTGAGACAAGATTCCAGCAAAATCCTAGAGGAGAACACAGGCAACACCCTTTTTGAACTCGGCCACAGTAACTTCTTACAAGATACATCCACGAAGGCAAAAGAAACAAAAGCAAAAATGAACTATTGGGACTTCATCCAGATAAGAAGCTTTTGCACAGCAATGGATACAGTCAACAAAACTCAAAGACAACCTACAGAATGGGAGAAGATACTTGCAAATGACGTATCAGATAAAGGGCTAGTTTCCAAGATCTACAAAGAATTTATTAAACTCAACAGCAAAGAAACAAACAATCCAATCATGAAATGGGCAAAAGACATGAACAGAAATCTCACAGAGGAAGACATAGACATGGCCAACATGCACATGAGAAAATGCTCCACATCACTTGCCATCAGGGAAATACAAATCAAAACCACAATGAGATCCCACCTCACACCAGTGAGAATGAGGAAAATTAACAAGGCAGGAAACAACAAATGTTGGAGAGGATGTGGAGAAAGGGGAACCCTCTTGCACTGTTGGTGGGAATGTGAACTGGTGCAGCCACTCTGGAAAACTGTGTGGAGGTTCCTCAAAGAGTTAAAAATAGACCTGCCCTACGACCCAGCAATTGCACTGTTGGGGATTTACCCCAAAGATACAGATGCAGTGAAACGACAGGACACCTGCACCCCGATGTGTCTAGCAGCAATGGCCACAATAACCAAGCTGTGGAAGGAGCCTCGGTGTCCATCAAAAGATGAGTGGATAAAGAAGATGTGGTCTATGTATACAATGGAATATTCCTCAGCCATTAGAAACGACAAATACCCACCATTTGCTTCAACGTGGATGGAACTGGAGGGTATTATGCTGAGTGAAGTAAGTCAATCGGAGAAGGACAAACATTACATGGTCTCATTCATTTGGGGAATATAAATAATAGTGAAAGGGAATAGAAGGGAAGGGAGACGAAATGGGTGGGAAATATCAGAAAGGGAGACAGAACATGAAGACTCCTAACTCTGGGAAACGAACTAGGGGTGGTGGAAGGGGAGGAGGGTTGGCGGTGGGGGTGAATGGGTGATGGGCACTGAGGCGGGCACTTGACAGGATGAGCACTGGGTGTTATTCTGTATGTTGGCAAATTGAACACCAATAAAAAAATAAATTTATTATTAAAAAAAAAAAAAAAGGATCCCTGGGTGGCGCAGCAGTTTGGCGCCTGTCTTTGGCCCAGAGCGCAATCCTGGAGACGTGGGATGGAATCCCACGTTGGGCTCCCGGTGCATGGGGCCTGTTTCTCCCTCTGCCTGTGTCTCTGCCTCTCTTTCTGTGACTATCATAAAAAAAAAAAAAAAAAAAAGAAGACATCCACATCCGGATATATTTAAGGGACCAAAGATAAAGAAAGGATCTTTAGTTTTACATTTCCCTGATTACTAGTGATGTTGAGCATCTTTTCATATGTCTGTTGGCCATTTGTCTTTCTTTTTTTGGAAAAAAAAAATGTCTACTCAAATTGCTGCCCACTTTTTAATTGGATCGTTTGGGTCTTTTAGTTTTGAATTGTATAAGTTATTTATATATTTCCAATATTTACTCCTTATTGGATATATCATTTACAAATATTTTCTCCCATTCAGTTGATTGACTTTTTTTTATGATGGTTTCTTTTACTTATGAAAAAGCTTTTTATTTAGATGGAATCCCAATAGTTTATTTTTGCTTTTGTTTCCCTTGCCTGAGGAGACATATTTAAGAAAATATTGCTATTATTGATGTCAGAGAAATTATTATCTGTATTTTCTTTTAGGATTTTTATGGCTTCAGATCTCACACTTAGGTCTTTAATCCATTTCGAGTTTATTTTTGTGTGCGGTGTTAGGAAGTGGTCCAGTTTCATTCTTTTCCATGTAGCTGTCCAATTTTCCCAGTGCCATTTATTGAAGCAACTGTTTCTCTATTGTATATTCTTGTCTCTGTGGTGTAGCTTAATTGACCATATGAGCATGGATTTCTTTCCAGGCTCTGTGTTCTGTTCCATTGATCTATGTCTATTTTTTTTGTGCCACCACCATCCTGTTTTGATTAATAAGGCTTTGTAGTATATCTTGAAATATGGAATTATGATGCCTCCAGCTTTTTTTATCTCTCAAAATTGCTTTGGCTTTGGGGTCTTTTGAGGTTCTTTACAAATGTTGGGGTTATTTCTTCTAGTTCTGTGAAGGTTGTGTTTATATTTTGATAGGGGTTGCATTGAATGTGAAGATTGCAATCTCTGGATCTAATTTGAATTTTGATACGGATTAACAAACTGTTAGCAAAAAAGATGGTCATGGGGAATTTGGGGGAAATTTTATACCCTGACTACTTTTCTGATGTTAGTAAGGAATTATTGTGGAATTAAGGAGTGTTATTAAAGAATTACTGTGATTTTTAAAAAGATTTTATTTATTTATTCATGAGAGACACAGAGAAAGAGGTAGAGACACAGGAGGAGAAGAAGGCTCCATGCAGGGAGCCCATTGTCGACTCTATCCTGGGGCTCCAGGATCACTCCCTGACCAAAGGCAGATGCTCAACTGCGGAGCCACTCTGGTGTCCCTATTGTGAAATTTTTAGATGGCAAAGGTATTTTTAAAATATTTCTGAAGATTATTTAGCTTTTGACATGGATATAAAATATTTATGTGAAATTATTTGAGATTAACTGAAAAATAATCAGAAGATGAAAAGGACATGGATGAGGATAGCAGATGGGAAGTGGATAGAGATGACACAAGATGGCTAAATCAATAAACATCAAATCCAAGTGATAAGTGCATGTAGATGTTGCTTTTCTATACATTTTAAACTTTTTCTAATAAAATGGTTTCTTAAAAAATATTTTCTAGACAGGAGGGTCTTTAGAGCATCCTGGAAAAAAGGAAAAAAAAAAAAGAAAAGAGGGGGTAATAGATTACTTAGAGAAAAAAGAAAGTAGACTGTTAATACCTTAACAGTAACAATGGAAGCATAAACAACAAAATAACATATTCAATAATGAATAGATTGCACAGTTAATTAAAAAAGGGAAAATATTTCCAGATGTACAGTAGCTTACTACTTTTGTTCCAGCAAAGTATCTCTGTAGGAAATTGAAAAATGAATTTAAGAAGAAGAGAAAATTCATCCATGAAATCTGAGAGAAAAATCATGATCAAAGGAAACAGAAAGTGTTTGAAAAATCTAAACAATTAAAAAAAATCTAAACAATTTAAAGGACCACTGACTAATACTAATAATTGTGGCATGAATAAATCAATGTAAAATAAACATTAGAGAACAAAGTATGAATGTTAAGAAATTACTCAGACAAAATAATCTGAAGTTCATTATATTGCTTCGGACTGAGAACACCTATCAAATAGCATCCACATTTTAAGTTTAATATGAGTGTTAAATTTTTAATTTACTAATGAATATAAGTAAGTGTGAAATTCCCAAAGAAAAAGGAATAAGGAGAAAGAAAATAGTGTAACAAAAAACAGAGGATGCAATACAAACCAATTCAAGAAAGTGGTTAAACACAGAATAAGAGAGAAAATCATAAAAGTAATGGAAATTAATCCATATTAATCATTTTAATATATGAGAAATATGTGATAAATGTAAATGATCTAAATTATCCAGTTCTAGAAAAATATTATCAGAGTTGAGTTTTTAAAATTCAGATTTGAGACTTCTTCAAAATAAGATAGTATAATCAGTGACAGGCTAATTATTACACTGAGAATAATCAGGAAAATAATTTAAAATATAAAAACCATTCATTTTTAAGGCATAAGATATTTGCAAAAGGAATAGGAGGAAGAGAAGGCATACATTTTCAATGATTGTAGAAACTCTTGGAGTTTAAATGGTGGTATTTATTTATTTATTTATTTATTTTTCATGGAGGTTTGTCTGATTCTTACCTTGGCCAAGAATTTAAAACGTTGATTTAGGTCCAGGCAGAGGACTACTGCCAATAGGAAAAATAACCTAACAGAACTTTGGTTGGTCTCATGGAACTGCAGGGACAAATATGGATTCTTGAGAGTATTTGGACTCTAAATCCTGAACAACTAATGGGTCAAAGAAGATATCAAAAGAGAAATTCAAAATATATATTGAGACAAATAGTAAAACACATCACAACTAATGGAAAACAGCAAAAGCAGTTCTGAGTATCTATAACAGTAAATGTCTATAGAACAAAACAATACAAAACCCCAAAGATCTCCAATAGACAACCTACCTTTATATATCAAGGAACTGAAAAATGAGAGCAGACTAAAACCAAAGTTAAAGCAGAAACCAATGAAATAGAGACTAAAAAGATAATAATCAACAAAAACTAAGAGTTGGTTTTTGAAAAGATAAACAAAATTGACAAGTCTTTAGCTAGACTAAGAAAAAAAGAGAAGATTCAAATAAAATCAGAAACGAAAGAGGAAACTTTTCAACTTATACTACAGAAATCTCTTTAGAAGACGAGGAGAGGTTATTATGAACCATCATACACCAACAAATTGAATAACCTAGAAGAAAGGGGCAAATTTTAGAAACATACAACCTACCAACACTGGACCATGAAGAAATAGAAAATGTGTATAGATCAAAAACAAATCAAGAGAATAAAGCAGTACTAAAAAGTTTCCCAACAAAGAAAATCCAGGACCAGATGGCGAATTCTACTAAATTTTCTATTTTCTAATAAAAAAAAAGATTCTATTTATTTATTCATGAGAGACACAGAAAGAGACAGAGACAAAGGCAGAGGGAGAAGCAAGCTCCATGTAGGAAGCCCGATGTGGGACTCGATCCTGAGACTCTGGGATCACTCCTTGGAACCAGAGGCAGATGCTCAACTGCTGAGCCACCCAGGTGTCCCTCTACTAAATATTTTAAGAAAGAGCTAATGCTAATTCTCTTCAAACTCTTCCAAAGAATTGAGTAGGAAGGAACATTTCCAAACTTACTATACAAAGCCAGCATTATTCTGACACCAAAGCCAGGTAAAGATATTACAAGAAAAGAAAACTGCAGGCCAATATCCCTGATGAATATAGATGCAAAATCCCTCAATCTGGTATGGGATTCTGTTGCTTCTAGAACCTTTGTTCTTTTCCAAATCCTAACCTTTGTTCTTAGTGGTCCCCAGGAGACCGTGGCTTACCAAGTGCAGTCAGTGCCCCGAAGAGGGAAATTCCTGCAAGCTCATTAGACCTCCAGGGGACAACTAATTGCCTGCCCGGTCAGCTCCTAGATAGGAGCTAATTGGAAGCGTTTCTGGCAGCAGTTGTGAGATGTCAGATACACAGCCTACTTCCTTTCAGGGAGAAACCAGGAGCTGGGTGTTTTTCCTACTGGCCCTGTGCTGAGCCAGGGGGAATACCCACTTGTGCATTCATATAAAATCACCTTTTTGTGCAGTGTGTTCTGTGGGACCCAAAAATAAAGAGCTCCATCAGCTTCCAGAAGCTATTGATGTTGAGAGCTCTCCCCTGGGCGACAGTCTCCTTCTAACGAGAAGCTGGTGACTCTTTTATTATTGGAGTGAGCTGGAAGGAGAAGATGGCAGACTAAGTAACTATAAACCCATTCAGGCTCCTAGAGGATCCCAGTCAGCTCCCAGGTGCAGACTTATTAGGAGCCTGACTCTCAGACAGCCTCTGGGAGAGCATAGAGTCAAACCCCATCCAAGGCAGACACTGGGAGCCTTGACGTTTTGCTTGCTTCTTCTGCCCCGGTGCTGCTGGAGGATTCTGTTTAACACTGTCTCTGTTTACCATTATCTGCAGGGGACTTGCAAACACAAAGCCTGATCAGCTCCCAGAGCCAGGTGAACTGGTAACCAGTCCCTTGACTGGCAGCCATGAAAGGTAGGGTGCTAACTGTGCAGTCCAAATGCTTTGCTCTGTCAGAAGAACTTGGGGGTTGAGGTTTCCCTCTCAATTTATAAGGCTCTGTACCCAAGGATGGGGTTTAAGGTAGAAGTGTGTCTCAGCTTTTCCAACCCATTTGAATGTGAGCACTTTTCCAGTCACGCCTTGTGTAGGAAACACTCAACTAGTTTTTGGATTTCTCTCAGATGGAATTGATTCATGTGTAGCTGTTTACTCAGGGTGTCCGTGAGAAGAGGGGAAGTCAGGAGCTTCCTACTCTTCCTGCTGATGTCTTCCTCATCATTTCTTTTTAAAAAGGAGTTACAGGGGTGCCTGGGTGGCTCAGTGGGTTAGGCCTCTAACTCTTGATTTCAGCTCAGGTCATGATAACAGGATTGTGGGATCAATCCCTGTGTCAGGCTCTGTGCTCAGAGCAGGGTCTGCTTGTTCCCCTCCCTCTATACGTAGGTTTTAATCATTTTATCTTTGAAATATGTTATAAATTCAAAATACTTCATATGACATACTTTAAAGTTCAAAATGTATCAATAAAGCAAAAAACTCAAGTTTCATGATGTGGCACTAAAAAATAATATTTAGTTTTCTTTGTGATCTCAAAAGCATCTTGCTTTCTCCTTCAAATTCCCCTGCATTTTGGATTATTTACCTCTAAATAATATATTCTGTTGGGTTTCAGAGACCACTTTTCAATTGCTTTTCTTTGTTTTTTTAAGATTTATTGATTTGTTTGAGATAGAGAGAGAATGAGTGGGGATGGGAGGCAGAGGAAGAAAGAAATCCAAGCCGACTCTACATTGAACACAGAGCCAGAGCCAAATGCCAGGCTCCATCTCACTAGCCTGAGATCACCACCTGAGCCAAAATCAAGAGCTGTCCCCTTAACCATCTGTATCACCCAGGTGCCTCTGTTTGTGATTTGACACTGAATATTTGTATTACATACTTGTCATAGCTTGGGGATTTTGTTTTCAATTATTTTCTTTGACAATTTTGCAAAACAATTTTGCAACAAAAATCCATGTACATCACAATTGGTACACACAGGAAAATATCTCAGTATGTGTTTAACACCCAGAAGTACAATACTGTGCCATAAATGCAGGCACGTTCAGTTGTGCTGAAAAATGAAAATCGTTTTCCAAAGTTATTGCATAGATTTAAACATTCAGCAGAAGTCTCTGAAATTTCCATTGCTCCACAACCTTTTCTGCTTTTGATATTGTCAAATCAATTGGGTGTGGTTTCTACCTAGTATCTGAATTTTCATTCCCAATCGTTTTCATGAGATTGAGGATGTTTTCATATATTTTTTGATGATATGCTTTTCCTTTTTTGTCAAAATCACCTCAAGATTCTTGTTTATGTTTTATATTGAACTGTTTATTCCTGTAAGTGATTTGCAGAGATTCTTCAAAGTTTTGGTATTTAAATCTTGTATTGATTATGTATATTGTTAATATATTGACCAGACTTTTTCCTTGTCAAATCTCATTCTTAGTTTCTTAATTTTGCAGTTGCCTAATTTATCAGTTTTTTTCTTTGCCTAATTGCTTTTGGACCTTTAAAGCTTTTCATTTGCTGAACTAATAAATCTTGTCTTCTATATTTTATTCATAAGTTTTCAAATTTTGCCTTTTAAATATATCATTGTAATTCAATAAGAATTGATTATTATGTTATAATGAGTGTCCTATTTTTCCCCACGTGTAATAAATGGATCCAACACCATATACTTAATAATCCACTATTGCCCTGATAATCTGCAGTGCCAGCTGTATATGTACAAATTTTTCATATAAGTAAGTACTGATCTGATTCTGTGGATAGGTAAGTTGTCCATTCCTGCACCATTGTAATAGTATTTGTTTTACTATAATGTTATAAGTAGCTATGATATAAACTGGACAATCCTCTCATTTGGTTGTTCTGCTGGAGTATCTTGTTCTTTCTATTTTATATTAATTTTTGAATTATGCTTTAAGTTCCTTGAGAAGCTTGATTGTGATTAAAATTTGGAGAAAATAACATTTGTATTCATTTTAATAATTTCCTATCCCACCATACCTACAGAAACATGCATAAACTCAAATTGGAGCCTACTAGGGTTCAATCCTTAACATTCAGCTTCTATTACACATAAACACTTTCATTTTGCTTATACATATTTTCATTTTTTGTCTTCTACCTAACAAAATTTTTGGTTGAATTACAGGTGGTCATTACATTTTCCTCAAAAGACCTGGGGTCAAGTCCAGTTGTGCCGTCTAGAACACTTGTCAAATTGCCTAACTAACCTGTTTCATAGCATCAAATTCTATTTAATGAAGATAAAACTTATGACACATGACTGTTTTTGAGTAACAAGATTATTGGTAAGTATATGAAATGGCATTATAAAAAATGGGTAATTTTACTTGCTGTTTGTTTTCCAACATCAGGGTACTTCAGAACATGTATACATATGTATATGCATTTTGAATTTGTGTTGACATAATTTGAAACAAGAAAATAGCTATTTCCTTCCTTCTATATTAAAAGCAAGCATTATCTCATAGCATATGACTTAGTCATTTGCTAAATTAATGATGACACAATCAAAATAACGCAATGTGCTGGAAGGTTTTCCACACAATGGAACTTTCAAAGTGCAATGTGACCTACCACAGACCGTTAATGATAGCCCAAGCATTTATTAAAAACATCAATTTATTTGTTGCAGGTTGGTATTAGATATTCAACTAATGTATGTAATTATCAAGTATTTAATTATTTTTAAAGTGTATAATTATTAAGAAAATTATAAAAAACCTATGCATTTATTTTAAAAAATATATACAGTAGAATATACAATGCACATTTGAAGATACAGTTGAATATGAGGATTAAACAGTATTTTTCAAGTAAACCTAGTTTTTTTTTTTCTTTTTTTCTTTTCTTTTTTTTTTCTTTTTTATTTATTCATGATAGACAGGGAGAGAGAGAGAGAGGAAGAGACACAGGCAGAGGGAGAAGCAGGCTCCATGCAGGGAGCCTGACGTGGGACTTGATCCCGGGACTCCAGAATAGCGCCTTGGGCCAAAGGCAGGCGCTAAACCACTGAGCCACCCAGGGATCCCCCTAGTTTTTTTTCTAATCAAATTTTAGCCAGCAGAACAACATCATAAGATATGGATATAGCCTTCCTGAATTCCCTTCAAACATAGAATTTGTGAAGCTAGGAAAAGCAATATAAATGGATATTATCTGCTCTACTAATCTAAATAGAATATCTTTTAAAAATTAGCCAGACTTTATAAAGTTGAAATAAGTAGTGTAGAATGAAGATCTGTTTCTGAACAGCCTGTGTATGTGATTAATATGTTGTTTTACTGATGTAAAACTTTGACACTTTATGTAAAATACTAGTATATACCATAAAACAGAGGTCAGCATTTAAGGGAAAGTAATTTTAGAGAGAAAATTCCAGATCTCAGCCTTCTGTACTAAGTTTTAACCCTCAAAATATATTGTCACCCTGCAGAATGTAAAAAAACTTTATTTTAGTGCTAGGGGAATAGTTTCATGAGCCATGTGTTTCTTACCGTATCAGATAGAATATTTATTTTCAATTCTGTTTCAAATCTATATTTTTCATGTC
Source organism: Canis lupus dingo (assembly GCF_003254725.2). Classification (NCBI taxonomy): domain Eukaryota; kingdom Metazoa; phylum Chordata; class Mammalia; order Carnivora; family Canidae; genus Canis; species Canis lupus. The sequence goes on along the minus strand of NC_064255.1, from coordinate 55,825,472 downwards.
AACATTCTATTTAACATTATTCTTTACTGGAGTAACTGGATTAGTAGATCATGTAGTTTTGCCAATTCAATAAGCATCAACACAGAGAATATGAAATACTAAGAAATAACAGAAGTTGATTTTCATAAATGAAAAATGAATGCTTAGAAATTTGATGAAAGTACTGTGATATAATTATGAAGTGGTTAGGGGGGAAAAAAAGCTGCCAGTATAGTGCATTAAGTAAAATACACATAATTTAGTTAAAAGAACTATTTCATAATTACTTAAAAACTTTTTTTAAAGAATTGTGACATTTAAGCATTTTTTTTTAAATTTAAGTTGTTGCTGAATGTATCAGGTAGTCAGTATTTGTCTCTGTTCTCAAAACTGAGATGGTTTGCATCCATGCTTTTTTTTTACTTTTTTTTATGGAAACTCAAGATACCTCTTTAGACTGACAGCCAAGGAATATTAGTTCTTCTCTATTATTCTCTTGCATAATATAGTCTGCTTGAGAAAACAAGAAAAAAAAATCCTAGAAACTTATTTTTCTTCTTTTGAGACCAAGAGAAAGAGAGAATGCATGTACCTGTGCATGAAGGTGAGGGAATAGGGAGAGAGAGAAAAATCTTAAGCAGTTTCCAGCATGGAGCCCCACGGGAGGCTTGATTATCATCTTGAGATCAAGCCAAAATCAAGAGTTGGTTGCCTAACCTACTGAACTACCAGACACTCCTCCTAGAAACTTTTGAGAAGAGTCAGAGGTATGAAGGAAATAATTTCTGGTCTATGTTTTTATCTCTATATCAAGAAACACACACACACACACACACACACACACACATATATATATGTATATATAAGCAAATATATAAACAAATGTATATACATATAAACATATATATGTACATACATAGATTCCGATAGCTATCAAACAACTATATCTTAAGACTACTTTAAACTACAATAATCTATAGCACATTTAAATTGCTTGCCACACATTTAATTTGTTCAATATACATTCAATAAATATTTCTCATAAACTTTCTACTATGTTGCTGACAATTATTCTTGGTGTCAAAGATACAATGTTAAAGAAAATAAACGAATTCCTACTCTACAGAGCTTATATTCTAATGGATATAAAAGAAGGATAAAAATACAAAGAATTGCATACTTAATGGGTCAAATGGTGATGTGTGCTCAGAAAAAATAAAGGTGGGTAAGGACCCAGACTTGTGGCCAATAGAGATGGAGTGATTAGGAATGTCCTCTTTGAAATGGTGATATTTAAGTAGAGACCCGGAAAAAAAAAAAAAAAAAAAAAAAAAAAAAAAAAAAAAAAAGCTTTTAAGTACTCTTGCAAATATCTCCTACAATTAGGAGAAAAACAATGCTTATTTTTATGGCATTTTTTCCATAGTTCCTGGTATCTGGTATAAGGTAGTTGGTGCTATGTGAATTTATAGTAATTTTATGGTAATTACACATTTCTATAATTTATTGAGTGTTCTTTATGTGTGGACTGCACTAAAATGTAAATGATGTAATGTCATAACAGTGAAAGGCATTGCAATGAAGACTAGCCAAAGAAGCAAACTACTAACACATTTGCCAGGAGGTTAAGGATTTCAACATGTCACGGATTTCTGGACAATTCCACATTGGTATTATCTTTTTGTATCAAATCTCATTACAAATGAGCAATACATTTTAAATTAAACGTTGGTACCCTAATATGCTTATCTTTCATCTCTTTTGAGATGATATATATTTATCATAACCTCTTCATTTGTAACAAAAATACTTATTTTTAAATAGCTACAAGCTTAAAAATTAGTAACAATAACAATAGAAAGAACATCTATAACCCAGATTACATTTCGTTTTTTTTTTCTTTTTTAATTTGTAGGTACATACTATATTTTCCTAAACTATTTGAAAGTTAATCTCAAATGTCACGGTGTTTTCCTCTAAATAATTCAACATTACACTCCTTTTATAGCTGTGATAAAATGATCTAACTTAGCACATTAAACCTTTACCCAGTAATATTATTTAATATATAACTCATTATTTCTTCAATTATCTCAAATTCATCCTTTTTCTTTGAAGTATCATTGACATAATATCTTGTTAGTTTCAGGGATGCATCATAGTGATTCCATATTTTTATACATTATGAAATGACTCCCATGATCATTCTAGTTGACCTCTGTCACCATACAAAGTTGTCACGATATTATTGACTAATTCCCTATGTTTTTGTGGATACATTACATCTCCATGACTTACTTATTGTAGAGCTGAAGCTTTTGCCTGATCCTGCCCCTATTTGAGAATAAAATATTAATTATTGATCATGTTTCTTGAGTCTTTCCTTCATTTGGAGGAGTTATTTACTCATTGCCTTATGTTGTAACTTTTGAAGAATGTAGCCCAGATGTCTTACTTATTGTTATCTGATTTTTTCTTATGACTGGAGGAAGCAGTTGTGTTTGGGAGGATATTACAGAACCAATATGTTCTTCTTAGGACTTTGCATCAGGGGATACAAGATAACAATTTATTGCATTTTTGTTTGTGTTGCAATAGATCACTTTTGGCAATGACTACCAAGTTGCTTCAATGAAACATTGCACTTTCCCTCCATACTTAGTTGTGACTTTATGGGGAGACATTCAAAACTATGTGACTATCCTGTTTCACTGTCCATTGAAACCGTTTGCCTGAAAAATTATGATGGTACAAAAGTGGTATCTTTGTGATTCTATTATTCTTTATTGGTTGGTATTCACCTGCAATGAATTGCCATTGTTCACTATTTATGTGATTATGTAGGCCACCAGAAGATACACAAGCCTGGATTTTGTGTCTTCCTGGTAAGTGATTTCTCTTAATTCATCCAGTGTCACTCCATTCCACCAGTGGAGACAGACAGCAGAGTTTACATATGTCTGCTTTTGTCTGGATCTTTCTTTCTGAACATAAGCAAAGGAAGATTCTGGCCCAGGTACATCCTAGCCCAGTAATGATATTGACTGTACTTATAAACATAAAGCTATGTTTTATTCATCTTTTTAATACTGTCTTAAGCATACTTTCATTTCTATTTATTAATGTATTCATTAAAATGGTTTGAATGTCTGTCATTTTTACACACTAGGTACTAGGTTTATTATTTCAAAAATAGATTAAGTTCTGAAACTTTAAAATAATGCAATTCTTTCATAAAAATGCATAATATACCAAATCAGAAGACAAAACAAAATGACTACTCAGCACAGTGCAGTTTAATTCTTATATAGCAAACATAATGACCCCTTACTGATCTACTTCAGTCCTTAACAAATTTGTGTAACTCTAGGTATCATTATGGCTCAAGTAAATCCCAGAATAGCTGTGATGTAAGAATGGCAGGAAAAGTGACTCATGGGGTAAACTTAGAGTGAATAAAAGCCAGAGGAGTGTGAGCCTATGTATTTGTCAGGGGACATTATGTTTGTTATTTCATTAAGGGTAAACTCCCCAAAGAACACCACCAATTGCTCTAAGCCATCATACATACACACACACATGCATTTGTATGGACAAACATACTCACACATAGATGCTATTGTTATGTGAAAGATCCATAGGTATTGAAAGTGTGTCATTGAAAAATGTGTGTGTGTGTCTACCATTTTGCAGTCACAATTATATTTTAAGCATTAAATGTGAAGATAATAAGCCTTTTCATACATATATGCTCAGCTCTGTGTATGTATGTGTGTGGTCATGAAAAGTGAGGCTGGGAAGTGATCAGGAACTTAACTGCTTTGTGACCACTTTTTTGACTATGGTTTGGTCAAGTTACTTAAATTCTATGTGTCTCAGTTTCTGCATCTGGAATACATGCCACCGTATACAGTTGCTATATGCATAAGCGTGGCGTACACTGCCTGGACCATAATAAGCCTGACCTGAGCATGGGCTGTTATCCTGTTAATGTCAAATACTCTAGCATAGACATATCTCTTCTTTTTCTAAGTAGGTTTAAACTATGTAAATCTTGTGGTATAAGATATATCAAAATGAAAATAATATGACAATGCCAGAGAATCGTAAAACAAGATACTTCAAATTTTGATAGTCAATCACTCTGCTTCCAGCTGAAAATGCACTTCAAATACCTCAGGTCATATTACTTACATTTATTTAAATGTGCATTGAAAACACCTGAATAAAAATATCACTGAATTTTAAATTATGAGGATGAATAATACCCTCCTTCCATTTTTACTGCTTCATTATTAGTTCTCTGACGTATCTTAAGTTTCCTTGAAGATCTATGAAACCAAAGCAATTCACCTGCTTCGATCCTCTCACCGGAATGAAAAAGTCAGGTACATGTAATAAAAAATCAAGAAACTGAGTTCTTGATTCTCAGACTAAACCTTAAATTTTTGTTTGACCGTGATTTCCCCAAACTTACCAAAATGGCGGGGGGGGGACACCTGCATAAGAAGTGTTCAATTTTGTTTCTTTCTTTCTTTCTTTCTTTCTTTCTTTTTTTTTTTTTTGTTCAGGCTCTTTTTTGAACTTTGTTAAGGAAGCTCTATAGTCCACACCAATCCTGACAACAAATCCCTGAAAGAAGGATGAGAAATAGGCTTGGCCTAAGCTCCCAAAATAAAGGTTAGTTTGTGCCAACACACATCAGCGAACAACTGCAATCTTAAGACAGGCTCTGGGGAAGGGCGGCCTGAATGATCTGGAAATTCTCCAGGAATGATTCAAAGAACGCAAGAGAGGGCATAGCCAACTGCCCTAATAAAAGCGTAGTATGCAATTAAGGGAAATGAAGCAGGCACTGAATTAGAGACTGAGATTGTTTGTGATGAGTTTATAATCCGTAAAAATGATTCAAAGGAAACATTTTAGTAAATATTCAAATCAAAATGAAAAGAACAAACACAATCAAGAGAAACAGAAATTCATGGTCAGCTTGAAACTGTGATTTAAGTTCTGTCCTTTCCTTTTCCTTTTCCACTTCCATGGAAATTTTAATTAAAAAAAAAAACAACAACTTGGTTAGACACATAAAATGAGATTATATTTTACTCAATTTTCTTTAAAAAAAGATTAAATCTCAGTCCAATGGGTATGCCTTTCAATAAACCATTAAATTCATTGTAGTCTTGGTGAAGAACAGATATTTAAAATCCAGTCTGATTTATTAATAATAATGTCACAGATTTTAGAGTACATTTTTACAAACATTACTTAAATTCCAATGTCCTTGTGAATGAAGGACTATTATGCAGATTTTATTTCTCCTTCTTTGTTATGGTTGATTTATTTTATTTTATTATTATTATTATTATTATTATTGTGTTATAGCTGATTTTAAAGAGGAAACAAACTTTTAAATACTTGGATACAATGTAGTATTAGTTTCAAGTGTAAAATTTAGTGATTCATCACTTATATATTGGAATTTAAATAAAAAGCTTTAAAAGAGATGAATAAATAAATAAAATATTACTTGGAAATCGCAGTTACAGGGGTCATGTTGAGATCATGTTGAGACTGTACTCATTTCATGAATGTTATAACTGCTATTCAGAGAGGTTACCTAGTTTATCCAATATCACACAGCACATGGTGGCAGAATTAGAATAGTCTAAGAATCTGTATTTCTTTCTTTAATACCTGAGCTCTTTCCTCTAAGTTTCAGCTACACTGTCTTTTGAATAGAGCAACTATGATTTATCTGTAATTTGAACTGATGCATTTGCCATAATTTTTTTAATTGATAATTGGTTCAGATCAATTATCCTAATCTGTTAATCAAAAATGTAAAATGGGGGGATCCCTGGGTGGCGCAGCGGTTTGGCGCCTGCCTTTGGCCCAGGGCGCGATCCTGGAGACCCGGGATCGAATCCCACGTCGGGCTCCCGGTGCATGGAGCCTGCTTCTCCCTCTGCCTGTGTCTCTGCCTCTCTCTCTCTCTCTCTGTGTGACTATCATAAATAAATAAAAATTAAAAAAAAAATGTAAAATGGAAACTTCTTCATAATAAGAACATGTTTTCTCTTCTCTTTACTTCTATTAAGAGTGATTTATTTTATGTGACCATAATAGTTTTTCAGTTACTATGTATATGTTTTTCAACTATTACGTATTAGTTGAAATGTTAACATCAGTGATTTTAATCACTTAATAGTTTCAGGACTTTCAGAAGCTTGTATAATAGATTAGGATATAAAATATTATTTTGGGAAAATTCATATCCTCTGAGGACTCAGAAAATAATTTATTTTTTATATTACTAAGGTCCTTCCTATCTGCTTTAGCCTGCTGATTCAGAGCCCATTTCATAGTTCATTGGTATCACTAACATTGGGAAAAATGGAGAAAAAAAAAGGACCATATAAACTTCACAGGGGAAGAGGATAATTCACTTGTGGATATTTTGGGGAGTCAACAGAACTAAGTTAGAACACTACTTGTAACTGTGGTTATTATGAATAAGTTTCACTTTCCTGTAAACTAGTATTATAACTATTCAGGTTTAGAAAGGTAGAGAACAGAAATAATTTGAATGCTTGTGTAGGGTGATGGAGTGAAGGAAGGCATAGATCTGATTTGGAGAGACATAAATCTGACTTTGGAGACCAACAATGAGAAAGTTACAAGTATAAATTGGGAGTGCCTGGCTGGCTCAGTCAGTAGAGTTTGAGACTCTTGTAAGTACATGTTGAATGGCTTCTAATTTTCAGAAACTTCTCTATGTACTCCATATACATTGTCCTATTCAGTTTTATAAAAATTCATGAAATTTATAATATGATCAAAGTGTGAAGAGGATGGAAAGGTTGAGATCTCACAGCTAATTAATTACAAGTAACGTCTTGAACTCATACTATTTCCACTAAACAATGTTATTTTCTAGACACATGTAGCTTGCTTATGTATTTGCCTAGGTCCAAGAATAGCATATCTTGATGTATATTTTGATATTCTGCTCATGTTAACTTCTTAAACTCCAATTCTTTGTAACTAATATATAAGATTTTCCCATAAGCTTTGACAAAAAAAAAAAATCCAGGACAAGTGGTTTGTCTTTTGCTTCTTATATTTTTCTTTTTTACCCACCTAATCTCAGATTTAGTGTCTTCCAGAAGTTACTCAAATGACATACAGCACTGAATAAAAGCATAGTTTATCATGAAGGCCTTCCTACCAACAAAGATGTTCATAAACTCCAGTCACTACTTACTTTATTGTGATATTAGTCATTAATATCCCAGTTTAGAGGGAAAAATTCAATTATATGATGATTTGCTTATTCAACAAACGTCAAGTACTTACTATATGCCATGAATTATACTATGCCTTATCGGTAGAGTGATGGACAAAACCACATCTGATCCCTGCTTCATGAATCTTAGGCGGGTGACACTGTTCTTGGTAAATGTCACAAATCTGGGACACCTGAGTGGTTAACTGTCTGCCTTCACCTATAGTCCTGGGATTGAGTCCCTCATCGGGCACCCCAAAAAACCTGCCTCTCTTTCTGCCTATGTCTCTGCCTCTCTCTCTGTGTCTCTCATGAAGAAATAAATAAAATCTTCAAAAAATGTCACAAATATGTATAGATGACTATAATTTCCATTGTCTGACTAGTCTATTGACAACAAATGTTAAATATAGAGAATTGAACTATTCTCTAGAGGAAGGGCCAACAATTATTTATCCACTGATGGGCATAAGATCCCTTCCTTTTTTGCATTTTTATCAGTGATTCAGAGCAAAGGTATATTAGTTTTGCAAATATCCAATCCTATGACCTTATGAGAAAAATTCATTGTTAACATGCAAATATTCAAATTTGACAGAGTGTGATTTAGAAAATATACAATGCAATTTTGGAAACAAATGGAGTATTCATGATAAAAACTGAACCAAGACACAGAAAAGCTCTCACAATACTGAAGAAGAAACTTGGATGACTGACACTACTCAATATCAAGACTTACTATAAAACTACGCGAATAAAAGACAAATGTGATGTTGGCAAAAGAATAGATAGATCAGTGGGACAGAATAGAGAACTCAGAAATAGATCTACACAATACAAATAGATCTACACAATACAAATAGATCTACACAATAACCTACCAATCATAGGCAATTCAATGGAGAAGAAGTAGTCTATCCAGCATTTGCTACTAGTACAACTATGCACTCACGGCTAAGCAAAAATAAAATGAATCTATACACAGACTTTAAATCTTTCACATAATTATGCTAAGTGACAGAAGTCAGAGAAAGACAAATAGCATATGCTTTCACTCATATGTAGGATTTAAGAAACAAAACAGATGAACATAGGGGAAGGGGAAGAAAAAGGGAAGCAAACTGTAAGAGACTCTTAACTACAGAACAAACTGATGGTTGATGGAGGGAGGTGAGAGGGAGATGGGATACATGGGTGATGGGTATTAAGCAGGTTACTTGTGATGAGCACTGGGTATTTCGCGTAAGTGATGAATCACTAAATTCTACTCTTGAAACCAGTATTATACTGTATGTTAGCTAAAATTGTAAAAAAATTGAATAAGAAGTTAACAGTTAAAATAAATTAAGTTTACTGTCAAAGGAAATTTCTTTTCACATAAATTAACACAAAATAAATCATAGACCTAATTGAAAAGTGCAAAAACTATACAATTTCTGGGATAATATGGGAGAAAATCTAGATTATCTTTGATTTGGTGATGCCTTTTTCAATAATACCAAAAGCATGATCCATGAACAACAACAAAAAAAGATAAATTGGGCTTCACTGAAACTAAAATCTTTTGCTCTGCAAAAGATAATATTAAGAGAACGAGAAGACAAGCCACATACTGGAAAAAGATATTTGGAAAAACATATCTGCTAATGGAATTCTATCTAAATTCTACAAAGAACTCTTAAAACTCAGCAATAAGAAAAAAATACAAAATGGACAAAAGATGAATAGATACCTCATCTGGGAAGACATGCAAATAAGCATAAGAAAAGATGCTCCTAAAAATGTTTCACATCATTTTCCACTAGAGAATTGCATCTTAAACCGATGAGATACCATGTCACAACTAGCAGGATGGCCACAAATCCAGAACACTGACAACACCAAATTCTGATAGGGATGCGGAGCAAGAGGAACTCCCATTTATTGCTGGTGGGAATGCAAAATGGTACAACCACTTTGGAAGACAGTCTGGGGCAGCCCCGGTGGCGCAGCAGTTTGGCGCTGCCTGCAGCCTGGGGTGTGATCCTGGAGACCTGGGATCGAGTCCCACATTGGGAGTCCCTGCATGAGCCTGCTTCTCCCTCTGCCTGTGTCTCTGCCTCTCTCTGTCTATGAGTAAATAAATAAAATCTTAAAAAAAAAAGAAGACAGTCTGATAGTTTCTTAAATAGGCTTACCATCCAATCCAGCAATCACACTCCTAGTTATTTACCCCAATAATTTGAAAACTATATTCACACAAAAACCTGAACATGAATGTTTATAATAGCAACCAAGATACTCTTCGATGAATGAATGAATATACAAACTGTGGTATATCTTTACACTAAGGTATTATTTACACACACAATATGCATGACAGAGAGAGAAATCTCAAATTATGAAAAAGCATGGAGGAAACTTAAAAGCATACTGCTAAATGAAAGGCACCCTCTGAAAGTACTATATATTATATGATTTCAACTAATAATACAGTAGAAAAAGTGAAACTTTGAAGACAGAAAAAAGATCATTCATTGCCAGGAGTTTGGATTAGGGGAACAGTGGGGAAGTTGTAACACAGGACATTTTCAGGTCAGTGAAACTATTCTGTGTGATACCATCAAGGTGGTACATGACTTTATACATTTGTCAAAACTCAAAGAACTGTAAAACACAAAGACTAAAGTCTAAAACAAACTATGAACTTTAATTAATAAATATCTGTCAATATTAGTTCAGTTTTAACAAAAATTCCACATTAACGCAAGATATTAATTGAAGGTTTGGATCATAGGGAGGAAGGGAGTATAAGGGAATGCTGTATATTCAATCATGTATTTTTTTTTTTCTGTAAACTAGAATTGCTTTTAAAAATAAATCTGTTAATTATTTAAAATAACCTCAGAAGAAATGGAAAATGAACTGAAATGGATAACTTCTGTCAAAAATAAATGAAAATTTTGAGAGTAAAGAACAATAATATCTTGGGGTGCCTGGGTGGCTCATTTGGTTAAGTGTCTGCCTTAGGCTCAGGTGATGATCCAGGGTCCTGGGATCCAGCCCTGCATCAGGATTCCTGCTCAGCTAGGAATCTGTTTCTCCTTCTTCCTTTGATCATCTCCACTGCCTTGTGCTTACTCTCTCTCTTTCTCAAATCAATAAATAAAAAATCTTAAAAAAAGAATAATATCTTAACCACCCTCCTTCACACTTTATTATAAATAAACGCAATTAGGAACATGATTCCTATTTGACATTCCATCTTTTTGTAAACTTTTTGTATTTAAAATATATTTTGAATTGCAATCTATTTTACCAAGGCATATCCCAGGTCTACTATTAAACAAATATTAATTAAGGGTGTTATTTTCATTACGATCCATTTAGCAATAATCTTATAAGAACACCTTAGCAGGGACACCTGGATGGTTCAATAATTGAGTGCCTGCCTTTGGCTCAGGCTATGATCCTAGGCTACTGGGATCAAGTTTTGCACCAGGCACCCCATAGGGACCCTGCTTCTCCCTCTGCCTATGTCTCTGCCTCCCTCTCTGTGTCTCTCATGAATAAATAAATAAAATATATTTTTAAAGGGCACCTTGGCAAATATAAAACATTTATTTATTTATTTATTTATTTATTTATTTATTTATTTATTTATTTATGATAGAGAGAGAGAGGCAGAGACACAAGAGGAGGGAGAAGCAGGCTCCATGCCGGAGCCCGACGCGGGACTCGATCCCGGGACTCCAGGATCGCGCCCTGGGCCAAAGGCAGGCGCTAAACCACTGAGCCACCCAGGGATCCCCAAACATTTTATTTTTTAAAACTACTTCAAAAATACAAAATGCAGTATGGAATAATATAATGTCTTAGGCGATTTTTATTCTCTTCCCAATTTTTAACTTGAGTGATTGGCACAGATGAAAACCTGAGTTTCTTTCCTCTTTAAACTGTCTTTCATATCCATTTTTCCTCTTTCTCCATTCCTTATTTTATGTGTTGGTATGAGTGTGTGTTTATTTTATGCTTTGAATTTTGGAAGAGTTCTACAAAAACAACGGAAAGGAGATCCAGAGGGGTTTTTTGGTATACTTTTTACCTGGCTTCTCCCAATTTTAACATCATGTATAACCATGGTATGTTTATCAAAATTCAGAAATTAGCACTGGCACAATACTATTAATTGAACTACAAATATTTTTCTCTTATCACTGTTTTTTCCCCTACTCCTTTTTCTATTCCAGGAAACAATCTAGACACCATTGCCTTTTCTAGTCATGTTATCATATAATCTCTTTTCATCTGTCACAGTTTCTTAGTTTTTCCTTATTTTCAAATTTTGACAGTTTTGAAGAGTATTAAATATGTCTCTCAATTTATATTTTCTCATGGTTAGACTGAAGAAGTGAATTTTGGAAAAATACCGCAGAGGTAAAGTGTCTTCATTTCATGATACAGTGGGTACAAAATAGCAACATGAGTTTTCAGGGTGATATTCAACTTGGCCTCTTGGTTTAAATGCTGTCTTCCTGCCAGTTTAGTCCTCCATAAATTGTCCATCTTCCTTTCCATTCATTATTTTTTGTAAGGGTGTCATTATGTGAAAACCACACTCAGGAAGAGAGTATACTTATATACTATTTGGAATTCCTGTGTAAAGAAAATTCATTCCTTATCCCATTTATTTATTATTTATAAAATCATTTATTCTTAACAGTATGGACTCATGGATATTTATATTGTTCTTCGAGTTAGAATCCATTTCTATCAGTATTTATTTTCTTATTTAAAATATTCCAGCTTTGGCAATGGGAGCTCTTTCAGTTTGGCTCCTGTGCCCTTTAAACTATTCCTTTTTTTTTTTTTTTTAAGATTTTATTTATTTACTCATGAGAGACACACAGAAAGAGAGAGGCAGAGACACAGGCAGAGTGAGCCAGACATGGGACTCGATCTGGGGTCTCCAGGATCACATCCTGGGCTGAAGGCAGCGCTAAACCACTGAGCCACCCGGGCTGCCTGAGACTATTCCTTTTTTAAAACAGAAACTATATTTGAAGAGACATATAGGTTAGCGTTTATGTCATTTTAGTGTAAGACAACAGTTTACCTGAGCATTCTATTAGCATCACACCATTCTGCCTACACCTTCAAGATACATTTACTGATTATTTATTTATAATAATAAGTATATATATTCACTCCATATAATATATAAATTATATATAAATAATATAATATGTAAGTTATATATATATATTCATTCTAGAGAGTTTAAGGAATGAGATCAGAGATATAACAAGGTGCTGATTATACAGACTTTGCAGACCTTTGCAAAGAACTTTAGCTTTTTTATTCCATAAAATGGGAAGCCTCTGCAGTGTGCTGAGCAGATTATTAGATTATTCACTTTAGCATAGACTCTGATCACTCTAGCTGAGGTATTAAAATACCAGATTGGCCAGTGTTGGCACAGGGAGACTAGTTTAGAAAAGCAATACAGTTCAGATTGATGCTTTGAAGGTAGCATAGGATGGTGACAAGATTGTGTTCTTGATTTGTGATGGATTAGAACTGAAGTGTGGGAGAAAGGGAGAAGTTCTGATGATTCCAAGTTTGGAGTCCTGTACAACTAAGGTGATGAAATTGCACAACACGTGTGTGTGTGTGTGTTTATAAATACATGCACATGCAAATGCACACACAGACATATATATCCTTGTCTTCTATATTTTCAAAATATTAAGTACAATGGTTGTCTAGAGTACGAAAATGATAACTGAACAATGTGTAAGTGGATCTCTTTTGCATAATGTTTGGTCAAAATTAAAAACCAATACATTATTTTATTATAAAAATAAATTTAGCCTCATAGAGATACATAGATTCATCTCTTTATGATTATTATTATTATTTTCAGGGAGCTCCACACCCAGTGGGGTTTGAACTCATGATCCTGTGATCAAGATCTGAGCCACGCACTCAAGAGTCTGTCGCTTAATGGACTGAGCCACTCAGGTGTCCCACATGCCTCTATAATTTTAATCATTTTCCTTTTCATGTCATCATTAAAACCAACGTCTCAGAATATTTTCCTGTGATATCCCTTTATATCAGTGACAATATGTTTTGGATATTTTTCAGTTGTTTCTTTACCAGATATACCAGTTATTCGAGTACTTGGGATTCTTTTCCACAAACCTCCTTCCTCAGGTTAACATTTTCCTTCTTCTTGATATTATTTCAATCTGCCATAGTTTAGTGTTGTGGTAAATGTGGTGTTTAGCACTGACTTTCTAAATAAATTCAAAGGTTTTCCAGCAGTTTATGATATACAGAAATGTTGAAAGGAGATTTGCTTCTTTATCCTCCAGTTATAAAATTGCTTTCTACATACTCTAATCTCATAGATGATTTGCCATCTTTCTATTCCCTGTACAAAGTGAAGAATTCATCCATTTGTATCATATATATAGCACATTTGTATATATAGTATACAATATTTGTATTGGATTATAATATGTACCATGTTTAATATTTATATTTATTTACATTTATTATATATTATTTAATAATATTTACATTGATTTATATCTATATTTGAAACATGCACAAGTCTTTATCTTGACAGCATTTATAAAAATTTTCTTATGTAATAATACCCTAGGTGTTTTTAAATTTATCTCTAGGATAGCCCTAAACTGATTTTAAACACATTTAAATGGGAACCTGTGAATAATATGTGTGTTTGGAGATTAGTGTATACAGAATTCAGAGATAATAAAAATTCTTTCTACCCTTTCTCTCTCTCTCTCTTTTCTTTTTTTTTTTGCTTTGGAATTTCAGATACTTGTATACTTGTGGCCATATTAAGAAGCAGAGATAAAAGGAGAAAGCAAGAAATAATCGGAAGGCTGGTAAAGTAATCCTCTACGCTGCCACAATTTACAATAGCGTGTTATATATAGAAATAGATCAGTCATTGTTTTCAAGCCTGCTAAATAAAACTGAACTCTTGGAATGGCATGGCACTTGACCTTTCCCGGTTTCACCAGCAGTATTTAAACTGGTGCAAAGGCAATGCTCTTGCAAGTGTCTTCTGTTGACATGACAGATTCTCTTGCTGGTTCACACCATGTTCAGGAGGCACAAGTCCCTGGCTTCGGATCGCAGGAGAGAAGTATTTTCTCGAGGGGCTGCACGGTCCATGTTGAAGAATGACTTGAGAAACTTTCAGTGTTTGTCTCAACTTGTGCTCTCAGCGGGCCCTCTGAAAGCAATTCCAGTAGTTAAACATTCAAAAACTGTGCACTTTGAGATTGAAATACTTGATGCTCACACCAGAAAGCAGATATGCATTGTGGATAAGGTAAGTTCTATTTGCTCATTAAATTTTTCTTATCTGTCCCAAAGATTTTTTACTGTTCGATTTAATGATGACAAGTCTGTATCAAAATATATTCCATGCTTTTAATGTTAGGTTTATGAATGGTAGGATAGATAGTATGTATATGATTTCAGTGGAAGATACTGCATCTTTCATAGTTTAAATGGTAGCTAATAATTATTAGGTTCTGTTTTTCTTGCTAACAGTCACCATTGTCCAGGGGTAAAATTTCCTTTGCTCAACTTCTTAAGCCTACATCACAAAATTTCTCTAGGTTTTTCTCTCCATTCACTTCATTTCTTATTCAAATTATCATAGTTTTATAGTGTTCCTAGAAAATAGCAAGCAAAAGGCATTACATTTACTGAAGTAAATGCTATTTAGCATATATGGTAAAGTCTAATCATTTAAAGGTTATTTAGAGTTAATTATCTGAAAAAGGAACATTTCACTCTTTACAAAAACTTACTTATTTCAAATTTACAGTATTTAAGTTCCTAAAGAAAAGTCTTGCTTAATACATTACACTTTTATTTTCATATCACAGACGTTTCTCTCAGGCATGATAGGCACTTCCTGGGTTAGAAAATAAATAAATAAATAAATAAATAAATAAATAAATAAATAAATAAATAAATAACACATTGTGGATATACATATGTGAATACAGTATTTCAAACATTTTCAGTTTTTAAGTTTGAACAGTCACTAGTAATTTAATTTTTTGAGAAAGATTGATATTTTAAAGATGATGTATTTTCACTTATTTTGCTACAAAGACATTATAAAAAAGTTTTTGCTATTGTTCTTAAAATAAAATTCAACCACTGCTTTCCTTTAACTATACTTTAGCTATGTTTCCAGATAAAAGGGACAGAGACAAAATGTTTACTGCTTCTAATTGTAGATGATACATAATTTCTTACTTAATAATTCTAACACTGTACCAACCTATTAGTTGAGTAATATTAACTATTATTTACAGATAGAAATAAAAGATAAAGAACTTTTACAAGTTCACACAGGTCATAAGTGGAATGCAAGAGATTTAGAACTATTTCTATGCAATTCTAAATCATTCTTTTTCTGTTTCCACTAGTCATATATAAATGAGAAATATATATTACTAATAATAGAATTTTAACTTATTAATTTCATGCATGTTATAACTTACTTCTATTTCATATCTTAATAGAGTTTTTGTATTTTTTAATATCATACAGGAATAAGACAAAAAAAATCATCCAGAATTTGCTGACATTTGCATTATCTCACTCTTAAAAATTCAAAACTTATAAGAAAAATACAATTAAAGGAAATAAGGTACTGAATGGAGTGGATATTAAGCTGATCAAGGATTTCCATACACCAAGATTCTAGACTGCGACTGGTTTTTGCATCCTTTCTGATTTGATGCGAGATACAACTTAAAGTAACGAGAAATTGCTAATGGGCTGCTAATTATTTTCCTCCTACATTCAAATTTTTATATTGAAATTATCCTTGAAAGTAAAACATGGAGGTTTACATTTCCAGTTACTACTTAAATTGCAAAAAAAAAAAAAAAAAATTAAGCATGCAGAAAGCCAGCATTCTTTAGAGATAAGGATTTGGCTTAGGAATTTTGATTTAGAAATTTTGCTTACATTTGAATAGTCCTGGTTTAAAAAAAAAAAAAAAAAAAAGAATCCTGGTAATTGGATTCCCAGTGGCAAACCTTTGGGAAAACTCTGCTAGGCCAAGTAGGGGATTACTTCTGGATTCCACACTGGCCTTTATTGCACAATGAACACCATATGATGTACAACTTGCAACATAGAGGTGTTTGACTTGTCAGAAATGGATTTTGCTTTGCCTCATTTTAGTTTTGTCATTTGATTAATTATCTCAACAATGAAAGACATTTAAAAGAAAAAAAAAACTGAATTAATTTACATTTTTTTGCTCCATGACTCCTACAAGTTCGAATTTGTAAACATGAGAAAGATTGATTTTGTTTGTTGTTTGAGATACTGGTTTTCTTAGACAAAGTAACAGCTATATTGACAGTAAGGTCATGTGAAATGTCTTTCATTGTACTTGGCTCTACTCAGTATACTAAATAAGTGTTGCTTATGACTTAGTCCCTGTCTTTCAGTTAGTATTGTGTTACTTCTCCCCATCTTTATTCATTCACCTTATTGAGTCTGATAGCTTTAAATATTATCTATTGATAGCTTTAAATATTATCTATTGATGACTTATAAATATGTAACTACAGCTTCTCCTTTTCTCCTGAGCTGCAAATGCACTTGTCTAAATATGTAAACATCTATGTATTTACTTACCTATGTGTCTATCTATGTATCTATTTATATACTACCTATCCATCTATCTTGATGTTTACTAGGCATCTCAAGCCTACTATATCTAAAACTGAGCACTTGGTCTTACCCTCAAATTTTATCACAGAGTTTCCCAAGTCAATAAGTGGCAACTACATCCTTCAAATACCTCAAGCCAAACACTTAGAGGCATCGTAACTCATATCTTAATCTCACACCGCACATACAATCCATCTTCTCAGTGATATTTTCAAATATATCCAAACTGACATATTTTCACCACCTCTACTGCTTAGCACTCTTAAATCTTTCCTCTACTTCTGTTCTTAGCATCCTCAGTATATTCCTTATGCAGCCACCAGGACTAGCCTGCTAAACCGTGTCAGAGGATATCATTTCCTACATAAAGTTATTCGGTGTCTTCTTTAGTTCTGCTTAATTGTCACTTTTTCTTTGGGGGCTTTTGCTAACTACTTTTTTAAGACTGTAAAATCGACCAATATTCTCTGTTACCCTTTCCTGTTCTATTGCTTTACTACTACTAATTACCATCTAACTTACTGTTTATTTTCCCTTTTACCTTTTGTTTATAATTTGGCCTATCCCTGGTGTGCCAGCTTCAATCTGGGTTCTAGCGTTTTTGTTTTTTTTTTTCATTCCTATCTCTCCAACGTCCAGAACAGTAGTTGACACAATGAAAATGTTTAACAACAGCAACACCACCAAAAAAAGTGTTCCACCAATATGTACTGAATAAATGATACCTGTTCAAGAAATGTGGGATTTAACAATGCACTCATGGTTAGCAGTGATAGTTTTGAGATGAAGGAGGAGGATTTGAAAGTACTTTTTACTATTCTCTAAATCACATTATTATTGAAATAAATAGAAATATATTCACAGAACAAGACATTTGATCAAATGGTTTCACTAAATGCCGGAATTCTTCCTAGGTTGCTCCCAGCCGAGATGTGTAGGATTTAACTCTGTATTAGTGTATAATTTACTGACAGTCATGTTCTGATTATAAAAAGTGAAAAATTTTTCGTAAGACAGACAATGCAGAGGGGGGTATTTATTTAACTAATTTAGCTATATCCCATATGTGATTAAAATAATATGACTAATCAAGGGTGATAAGATGAAGAGCTGATTTAAAATGTAAATATCATTCTTGTTTTGATTGGAACATAAAACATGTATGGAAAGCAATTTTTAAAACTTTAACAATGAGTTATTTTCAGTTGCTCACTATCTTTGTCTCACTTCTATTTTGTAAAATGTCAGAAGCTTATCTAGTGATATATTGATGATTCAAGAGCACAGCAAGAACTCGAAAAGCTAGGATTGATAAATGTTTCTAATATCTTCCCATTCTTTTTTCTTTAATCTTTTCTCCAAGGAACTTGACCTTAAGAGCCCTCTCTCTCCTATTATTTTATTTGCTCTATGTCAAAACTCTAAAAAGCATTTTAAAGACTACTTAGAGGAATGCACTTGTGATGAGCACTGGGTGATGCATGGAATTGTTGAATCACTATATTGTATACCTGAAACTAATCAAACACTGTGTGTTAAAAAAAAAAAGGCTACTTATAAATAAAAGAAACCACTCAGTAATTCTCCAATCCTTCTAATGGTAAAATATCAGTTTTTAAAATAGGAGAGAGAATTATAAGCTAGTCAGACTGAATTAAAAATGTGCTTTTAATACTTGAGTTAAAAATTTTGAGAATTCTTAATTTCTAATATTGTCACTTTTAATATTTTACCTTGGGTGGCATGCAACTAAGCATATATATGCCTCAATTTGTTCATTTGTAAAATGAGAATGGCATCTGCCTTAAAATATCCTCATGGAAGTTTTCAGTATTTCATGTGTATACAATGACAGTATCTCATTTTTCTTCCATTCCTCTCCTTCCCCCTCCTTCTCCTCTTTTTTTTTCTTCTTCCCCTTCTCCTTCTCTATCATTCACCTTTTTCTCCCATCCCTGTCCACTTTCTCCTTCCTTCTACTTCCGTCCTCTTCCTCCTATTTCTCATTGTGAGCATGATATAATTGAAGCTTATGAGCTTTGAATTCACATAGAAAGAATTTTAATATGAATCTGCTTGCTTTTAGTTTCTCTTTAGATGTAATCCAGTATCTCTGCACTTTATTATCATTTTCTGTAAAAAAAAAAGACTAGAGTATTATTACTCATTCATTTATAAAGGAAGAACAGTGGCACAGAGACTTAAAATGAAGGACTTATTGTATATTAGAATCAAGCTTTGAACTGATCAATATATGTCCTGGTCTTTGCTCTTAACTACTATACACTACCACTTGACACATACTAATAGCTTCCATTAGTTCAAATTCTCACGTTCTCTTTAATTTCATAATTGGGACAAGGCATCCAACTTCTGATACAAACAATGTGTTTCAGAACAGAGATGCTATTTCCTTTTTTCTTGCATCTTCCATCACCATCTTCTTTTCTTTTTTTTTTTTCAACATTTCAAGCTTTTATTTAAATTTATTTAGTTAACACTTAGTGTAATATTAGTTTCAGGAGTAGAATTTGTGATTCATCACTTACATATAACACCCAGAGCTCATTACAAGTGCCTTCCTTAATATCCATCACCCATTTTGCCCATCCCTCATCAATCTCCTCTCCAGCAATCCTCAGTTTGTTCTCTACAGTTAAGAGTCTCATTTATGTTTTGCCCCCCTCTTTTTTTTTTATTTTTTCTTTCCCCTATCTTCATCTGTTTTATTAAAGGGGCTATTTTTTAAGGATATCTACCTCCCTTTCATTTGATATAAAAAAAGTTCCAAAACATTTTTTCTATTTTTTATATACAGACATAAGATAGCATATTCAAACCTAGAAATTAAAAATATCTTTGAAGTATTTTTAATAATAAATTAAGCAACAAATTTGTTCAAAATGTTTATATCATTAAAAATTATAAAATTGAGATGAGCAATTCCTCCCCCAAAGCGGTAATTAATATAATCATTTTTATGAGCCTAGAGGAGCCTCAATGCCCACTCCTTTTTTTGGATATACTTGGGAATTCCATAATACAGCATGCAATTCTAATTTCAAAAGAATCAGTGTACTTTGGTCTTAATATATTTTAGTATCATCTGCCCTGACTTAGATTTCCCTCAGCAAATTGGACTTGCTATATTTAACAAATAGATAATGCCATGGGAGGCAATGTGATGCAGTAGTTTATGCATAGAAGTCAGGCATTTGTGTCTGCATTTGAGTTTTGCAAATTATTAATGATTTATCATCTTAACATGTTACTTAACTACTCAGATTTTTGCTTTTCCAGGTAGGGTAAATATCAAATCAAAGTGCACTAAATATCTATCTTTCAGGAGTAGAGTTTTTATGTTAGTGTAAATGTGAAAAATATAGCACCTTGTCCACCACATGATTGGTTTTCTGTAAATGAATGCTGTATTTTAGATAGTGGCAGTATATCAGTAATATTATTATTCCACTGATGTGGAAAAATAATTAATACTTTTCTAACTGTCAGATTTTAGTCATTTTTTATGACAGTCCTTATGGTTCCTTTCTGAAAAGGTTAAGAAGCTTTAGAATTTGAAAGTATGGTCACAGAGACCATCTTTGTATTATCAGTTTCTGGCATCCTATATCCAACTCATACTCCAGGTGATATGCACTGGGTACTTATCCATGATATACCATGAATGATACCAATGGATATAAAAGCATTGCACATCAACATATAGTAGAGGAAAATGAGTATACTCTAGAAAACTATTCATGAATAACATTTACAAAACAAGTATAAACTATTATGTGTATTCTATTAAATTATGTCCGGAGTCACCTGAACAAATACCATCTTCTAGTAGAGATTTCCATGAGGAAATGTCTATGGCCCATTGCCTTGAATTAAATAGAATGTTGCTAACAAATTCAAATCTACAAACGTAATAATAATATAAAAATGTTCACATCATTTAAATATAATTTAATTTATTAAATTTAAATATATTAAATATATATATAATTTATTAAATTTAAATATATTAAATATATTAAAAACATAAAATGAAGGAAGGTTTAACAAAGTTTTCACACTGTATTAAAAATATTGAAGTTAATTTTTTCTTCTTTCTGTTTGTGTGTATTACCCATATTTGGGGAGTAAGTAAAAATAAAAACAGTTTAAATCAAATATAAATCATTGGGCACATCTTTAGGACACACTTGAACCTTAAAGTAATAAGCACATACCCATATATTTCTAACAATCTTTATTGGACAACACAGTTTCTGTAACAAAACAAAATAATTATGTAATAAATATACTGTAGTTTCTATCAAATGTGGTTACAATCTACATGGGTTAGACAAGATGTATATAACTGAGTACAACAAAATATAATGTGGTATTATAGGTCAAAGGAATATGATATTCCATTACCATTTTATTTCAGTTAGGTTTAATTTAACAGGGATTTTGCTGTTTGAACTTGTGATGAATCAAGGCAATCTTCTTTTCATAAACCTATTATGAATCTGTCAAATGAACACATGTTAAGTGAAACGCAGGGTGCCAGATGGTGAGCCAAGGTTCTACAACAGATCACAAGAGAAATGAAGATAGAGAAGTTTATTAATAATTCACAGGTTCTGGAGGAAGTATCCAGCAGGCTTCAGAGAGCTCCAGTGGGAGGTGAGAGAAGACGGGGTACAGATATAGATAGACAGGACCTGGGGCACATGCCTTTATTAGGGTTTGTGATTGGAGCACTAGGGGTTCCTGCATTAAGGCTCAGTTAGTCAATCCAAACCAAAAGAGGAGGTTTTGGTAAGCCCCAAGGAAGTCTTATCCTAGGGGCACATAAAGAAAAGTTGTCGGGAAACAGGGAGATTGTTGGTCCCAAGGGCTGTTGAAAAAGTCATATCGGAATGTACATTTACTTGTGACTCTGAGGGCTGCTATCTTGGGCATGTTCTTGTCAGAGGTCTCGTGTCAGGTGGAGGTCACTGCAGGCTGCTTGGTCAAACAAAGCAGATGCCAAAGCAGCAATAGCTTAGTCCAGCTAAACTCTTGACAAAATCTGATGAGCAGAGTGTAGAAGTTATCAGGAAGTTCATGATGGAGGAATTCTTAGTTCTTTCATGATCTAACAGTTCAAACAAAAAAGGATTAAAGCCTGCACTTACATACATATTTCAGGGACATAGTTTTGTTTTGGTATTTTTATGTTTTCTTTGATTCTTGTTTTTAAAGAAATTAAAAAAATTATATTTTAGGCGTGTAGCTTGTCCAGATTAACATTATACTGCTACTTTTGGGTAGCCTGATAAAGAACTATCAAAATCATTACTGAACATGTTGCTGTGATCCTAACATTACTTAAATGCAACATACTTTTTTTTAATTGTTCCTTTTATAGACCTTTAGTGCTCGAAATGTTCTAGTAACAACTTTCTTTCCTGTACTATAACTCATAACATTAGTATTTAACCAATAAGGAGTAATTTAAGGCAATATTAAGAAATAAACATTCCATTTTTTTTTATCTCAAGACTTCAGGGCAAGAGGTCTGAAGGTACAAGATCGCAGAAAGTGGAAACTAATGTTGATATCATTTAAACCTTTTAATATCCTCACATTACATGTCTGTGCTTCTTAACAACATAGACTATAGCAGTGAAAAAATTTATATTTTTGTTAGAATTTGTGTAATGATAGAATCTAAGTTCCATGTGGTCCCAAATCATACATAAATGTGAGTGATCTTAGATTTATGTATGCTTACGTTGCATTTTACCATTTGCTGTGAAAACTGTGGTATTTGCATGGCTACATGATAAGATCTCCAAGGTTTGGGGCCAATCATTGTTTAAAGGTGATAGTATCCTTAAAAGTGTGTTCAATTGATCAAGTTCCTATAAGAGTATCTCACAAGAGCAGAACCCTAGAACATCACCTTTCTCTTCCCTTCCTCCCTCCTTCCTTATTTCCTTCCTTCTTGTTTTTCTTTCTTTTTTTCACATACATTGGAGAATACCCATCTTCCACTGTAACAGACCCTGGGAACACCAGCATGAAAATCAAACCAAACCCCCCAAAATATGTTCTGTCCTTTTCAGACATTCTCTGTATTTTGATGGATAATCACACGTAAATAGTCCAACAGAAGATAATGTGCCATGAGTCAAAATAGAGGCATGAGCAAGATGCTGAGTCCAAGTGGATGATTTTCCTTTTTACTGCAGAAATTGAGAGAGGCTTTAGAAACTTCCTCCAGTTATAAACAGTCCCAGCACACTGACGGATCATCCAGAGGATTTCTCTTTAACAGTAAAGGGCAATATCCTAAAGTAGAAATTATCTCCTCTAAATGCTTTATATCCTCAGCTTTTCAGGCTTTAACTGAAGGCAGAGATACCTCTGGAGAATTTAGGAAGCAAGGCCAAGATGAATTCTCTACCCACTTAAGAGTTTCAAATGTGCAAACTTTTTGGGCTCTGTAACATTAGTATGTTATATTTTATTAGTGGATTTTTAAACTGACAGTCATCAAATAATTTTCAATCCCTATTGATCTACTGGGATTCAACTAAGTAACCCGAGCCCACCAGTCTGTCACCACATGAAGCCTATGAATGTCACACTCATTTATTTTCCTATGAGAAGTTAGTTCTCTTTTTAGAGAGATGTATTGTGAACTGCCTACTACCTCAACAAATTGGATATTTTATTTGAGAATTGATCTTACTCTTAAGAATGCTGTACCTCTGCCTTCTTATAAACTCATCATTTTAATATCATTTTGTGAAAAGTGTGTATTAATTATCACTTGTCTTTTTTTCTTATTGCAGTTTAAATTTCCTTATTACACATTTTCACTGCCTCCAAAATAAACGTTTAATATTACTTCATATTTAGGCATTTCTGACTTTTCAATTATTGGTTATTTGATTTCTTAAAAATAAAAATGTAATATAATTGTGATTTATTTTAGCAAAACATTTGTTGAATGGCTACATAACTGAGTCCTTCATTTGTCAATACTGGTCTGTGTGCCATTGAATATGTATTTATTATCTATTTCTCATTACCTTCATTTAATAAGATCCATTCATAATCTGAATTTAATTTAATAAGGACTTTAATAGAGAATCTTGAGACATTCAGAAGATATGCTACTTCTCCTCACAGGAAAATTTCAAAGAGCTTTCGCACTAAAATTCCTGAGTAACTACTTTTGCCGTAAGAGATATTTTGTGTGGAATCCTTTTAACTCAACGTTATAAGAAGAACATAAACAGCAAGAACAACCACAAACCCTGAGCTGTTGATTGCTAAAATAAAATCTGCTTCATTTCAAATGGGAAGGAAAAAAATTCAATGTTCTATAACTATAAAAAATAGATTCAGAAATGTACTGATTTGCTTTTACTTTTAATCAGCATTTCTGGCATTCCATACCTATAATGTCTCCTTTTTTAAAAGAATTTTTTTAAAATTTCAGTTTAGTTAACATATACTGTATTAGTTTCAGGGGAACATAATGTCTTCTTAGACTAACTTTGTTAATAATAGAATTCTTCTAACTTAAATTAATGGTCCATATATGTCATGATTTAAATATGTAAGTACAATTTCAATAAAATACTTAATTTTCAAGCTATTTCTTCTTGGGGATCTACTGTCATATAAGAGAAAAAAATCTGGATTTTCAGCTTAGCTTTACTTCTGTACACAATAACACCATATCCCCTCTGCCAGATTATATCTCTTCTCAATACTCATGTCATCCAACACCACATCCATCCTAAAAGAAGGGACCAACCTCTGGAGTACTATAATACATAATGCATGTGTGATGGAATGAGCTTTTTTTTTTTTTTTTTTTTTTTTTTTTTTTTTGTCAGATAGGCCCCTGTTCTTGGCTCATGATTATTCATTTGGGAGGTTGAAGACACCAACATTCAGCAAGTGATTACAAGATAATCAACATATCTCCATCAGTGGAGAATCCATGGAGCTAATTCTTTAATGAGCTGAAAACTTAGTTTATCAATCTGCTTTAACGCTCTAGAATTTCTCCCTGTCTGTACTACATTCAATCAGCAAATCCTTTTATTCTATACACAATATATCTCCTCACTGAACTTTACCATCCTATTTCAAATCCTTATCACTTCTAATGTAAAGCTTGGTCTACGTGGGTCTTCACTAACCACCCACTGTGTATGTAGCAAAATAGTAAATATACTATACTTCAGATCAGCTGTATTTATAGCCCATACATGTTCCACAGTATCACCAAGTATCAATAGAAATTGGAATTTGTTATTATTGTTGAAATCATTTATTTTTGCACTATCATTTTAATTGTTACTGAGAGACTGTTTATCTTACAGGAGTCAGATTGATTCTTTTAAAACTTGAGTTATATCATGTCACTGCTCTGATGATAACCCTCCAACAGGTACATATACAACTCAGAAGAAAATCCAAATTACTCTCCCATATTCTAGAAGGTTACTCATTACATACCACCCTTGTCTCTTTGGTCATGTCTTTGACCATGCTGTGGTTACTCACTCTGCTCCAGTCATATGGGCCTGTTTGCTATTTTTCAAGTACTCTGGATGTGATGATCCGTCAGGGTCTCTGTCCTTGATTTACCTCTATCTGGAAGAATCTTCTTCAAGCAGATACATATCTGGCTTTCTATCTAGGCTTTTGCTTATATATCTTTTACTTTCAGAATCCTATTTCTTCTTCCCATCATTCTGATCTCTTATCTCCTTTATGTTTTCTTCTTAGAACTTATCATACTCAGATATATTACATATGCATTTCTTTATTCTCTGTCTCGTTTCTTAAATATTAGATATAATTGAATATTAGTTCAATGTGTGCCATTGTGTCATAGTTAGAAAGTGCTTTCAGGTATAGGACTGAAAGTATATATAACCCAGTTTGCTTCTTACTGGCTATGTGACAGCACACAGATCTCAAAATCTAAGTGCATCAGTATCTGCTCTGTTAACTGGGGAAAATAGTACCTAACTCTTGATTGTTACAAGTTCACATGATTAACTGTTTAGAAAAGTACCTGGTACACATAAGACACTATGTAAGTGCTGATTGTTATTTTAAAATAGAATGAGAGAGAGAGAGAGATAGAGTTTTTCCACTTTGATATAGAAAAGTTACTTGAGCATAGTTGGTGCTCAATATTATTTTTTTATTTTAAATATTTTATTTATTTATTCATGAGAGACACAGATTGAGAGAGAGAGAGAGAGAGAGAGGCAGAGACACAGGCAGAGGGAGAAGCAGGCTCCATGCAGGGAACCCAAGGTGGGACTCAATCCTGGGTCCCCAGGATCAAGCCCTGGGCAGAAGGTGGTGCTAAACTGCTGAGCCACCCAGGCTGCCCTCAGTTAATATTCTTGAATGAAACAAAACAAACCCCACACATACATGTACCATATCATATTTGTTGTTAGTTTGAATCCTTTATTGCATTTTGTATTTTATCTTAATGAAAGATAAATTTGTATATTCGATAATGATTGATTTTTTAATTAACAATAATAAATATCTAAAATATAATTCTTGGAATAAATATTAATGAATAGTAAGACACGACATTGAACAGTTTCTCAAGTGTGTGTGTGTGTGTGTTTAACCATATTAGTCAATTTACTGGTTGTGTAACTTCAGGAAGACATTCATATTTCATGACCATAATTTCTTCATCTTTTAACAAGTCTCACTGTCATTTACCTCATAAGGTTGCTTATGATGATCAAGTGCCTATCTGGATAGGCCATAAAGCAGTACTTACAATGATAAATAGTCAATATATTTTCCTCCATCCTCTACCTTCACCTTTTCCACCCTCTCCACTATATGGTGCACCATGGTGAAGAATAAGTTTTGAACCTGGCTATTCGCATTCAAAGTCCATTCTTGTTGCTCATTAGCTGTGTCATCCAGATAAATTACTTAATCACTCTGAGGCAGTTTCCTTGTATGTAAAATGAAGATAATAATGTTATATCTAAAGTCATAAAGATGGTGTGTGAATTAAATTACTTAATAAAGGGAAAGGTCTTGGAATTGTGCCAGACTCATCAAGCATTCAGTGATGTACTTATGAGTGCTAGCAGTATTCTTAATGGTTTTCAATGCTATTTCTCCATTATATATTAATTTAAAACAAAAATGAGATAAGTAATTTAATTACAACATAATACTAGATAGCAAACACTTCAGTGATGAAACCTGGTAATCTATATCAAAATAATGGATGATAGAAGAGCAAATAGTATATATCAAGCATTTGAAAGTGATCAACGTTCTAGGTTTCAATAACATTCAGTTTCTTTAAGGTCCATAGTAGCTGTTTAGGACAGTTAATGTCCAGAAGAGAAGTGATAGAACTCCTTACCTGGATCATGCTTTTTATCCCAGTTTCCTGGTGCATATAATGGTAACATTTTGTTTATACTTAAAATTGTCTTCATTGGAATTATAAAGTACATGGTTGCCTTTTCTACAGTTAAGCCTGTGAGAAAAGTGCACTCTAGAAGCCTATGTCCTGCTAAACTACTTTTGTAAGAAATTGATAAAAGTTATTGTTAAAGAAATTCTAGCTGTACAACAATGGGGAAAATGTTGCTGTTATGCCTCATAGTTGTCACTTTTGTACCATGAGGAACAGTGGCTAAGAGCCTGCCATATTCAGTGAAAAATAAATTTTGATTATTTGCAGTCATGATTTTATGGACACTATACCCAGCATGACATGTTTATGATAGAGGCAATTTTATAATTGATGTAAAAAAATAGTAGATCTTTATGGAATTACCGAATCACTATATTGAAGCTAATGTAGCACTGTATGTTAATATAGTTAATATAGCACTGTAAGTTGACTACCTGGAATTAGAATAAAAAACAACAAGAAGGAAATAATAAAAAATAAACTGGAGAAAGCAAATAGTTGATTTTATATTTATTTAACATTTGATGATCTGACTATTCTTATTTCTGTCATATGCCTAAGAAACTAATGTTTTGGTCAAGGATAGAAATCATACACCTTATGTGAAGGAGGGAAACTGAATTATTTTTCATATCCTATCCCCTCCCCACACACGCTAACGGAACCAGTATTTTCCAAAAATAATGTTTGAAATACATAATATATAACCTATCTATATATCTATATCTATCCATCAAGAGGATAGATACATAAATGGGGACATGGTGTGTGTATTTTGAAATGTAAGGTATAGAAAACCAAATATTTGATGATCAGAAGGATAAACTCTGGCAAACATTAGTGCTGTTTATTAACAATTTTTGGTGGATTCTCACACAGAAAACTGGTAAAATTGATCTTGCCTACTTCTTCGAAGTAACTTGTTTTGTGCTGTGAAATGAGGATGAGAAGCATGCATTTATTTCCTGAGGGAAGCTTTCAGAACCTAATCTAATTTCACCTCCTTTTCTTTTTTAACTTCTGCCTTGGAAATAAGCAGTGTTCCATATGATTTCTGCTTCATCAGTGTAGATCCTAGAGTGAGGAAAATGCACAGTAGATCCATCAGCTAGTCTGTGATATACATGTAGTATGTGTGAAAAATAAGCATGTGTTTTTTTGAATCATTTTTTGTGGTGCAACCTATTTTGAGAAGTACACTCAATGAAACATGAATTAAAATGATTAAATCATTTTAGAGAGATAATTTGAATATAAAAATCATTTCATGATTTTGCCAGTTCATTATTAAAGATCCTCCTATCATTAGAAAAACTTACAACAAAGAGAAAGGGAGAGAGAAGTTTTATATATAATTGTCATTTTTATTTTCTTCCACTTAAAGCTGTAATTCAGGACTACATCAAACTTAAAAAAAAAAAAAATCTGCTTAGCAAAGGAAATCATCCACAAATGAAAAAACAACTTATAGAATGGGAGAAAATATATGCAAACCAGATATCTAATAAGAGGTTTATTTAAAGAATATAAAAGGAACTCATACCACTTGAAGCAAAAGAACAAATAACTCAATTTAAAAATGAGCAAAGGAGTTAAAATAGTATTTTTTTCAAAGAAAACATACATGTGGTCAATGGACATGAAAAAAGTTCATTGTCACTAATTATCAGGAAAATGCAAATTAAAACCACAATGAGATATCACCTTGGAACTGTTATGATCGCTATTTTTAAAAAGAGAACAGATACCAGGTGTTGGCAGGATGTGGAGTAAAAAGAACCTTGTACACTGTTGGTCAGAGTGTAAATCAGTACAGCCTTTGTGAAGAGAGTATGGTGGTTCCACAAGGAATTAAAAATAGAATTATCATAGGGCAGCCCGGATGGCCCAGCGGTTTGGCACCGCCTTCAGTCTGGGGTATGATCCTGGGGACCTGGGATCGAGTCCCAGGTCGGGCTCCCTTCATGGAGCCTGCTTCTCCCTCTGCCTGTGTCTCTGCCTTTCTCTCTCTCTCAGTCTCTCTCTCTCTCTGTGTCTGTCATGAATAAATAAATAAAATTATTAAAAAAATAGAATTATCATAAAACAATAGGGATGTCTGGGTGGCTCCCTCAGTTAAGTGCCTTACTCTTGATTTTAGCTCAGGTCATGATCTCAGGGTTCTGAGACTGAGCCCCACCTCAGACTAGGTGGGTGAAGACTGCTTAAGATCCTCTCTCTCCCTCTTTGTCTGTCCCTCCCCACCTACTGTTGTGCTCTCTCTCTCAAAAAATTTAAATAAATAAATAAATAATAAATAAATAAATAAATAAAAAACTATCATATATGATCATTCATCCAGTTTTGAGATATATATCCAAAAGAAGTAAACTCATTATCTCAAAGAGATATCTGCACTGCCATGTTTATTGCAGCATTGTTTACGGAAGCCAAAGTATGGAAACTGTCTAAGTGTCTATCAACAGTTAAATAAAGGTGTTGGGTGTATGTTTGCATAACGTGAAATACTAATCAGCAGCCAGGAAGAAAAGATTTTGTGATTTACAGTAACGTATAAAGCTGGAGGGCATTATGCTAAATTAAATAACTCAGAGTGGGAAAGACAAATACTACATGATATCACTTATATATGGAATTAAAAAAAAATTAACTCCTAGAAACAGAGAGTAGAAAAGTGGTTGTCAGGGGCTAGTGGGTGGGGGAAATAAGGAGAGGTTGGTAAAATGATACAAAATTTCAGTTAAAAGATGAATAAAATCAGAGAATCTACTGTATAACCTGATGACTTTAGCTAATAACACTATTGTATGATTGGAATTCGCTAGGAGAGTAGAACTTCAATGTCCTCACCATAAACAAACGAACGAAAAAGTGAGATGATAGATGGGTTAACTAACTCAATGGGGAGAAATGCTTTAACCTTGTAAATCTATTTATATCAAATACTCACATGGCACATTTTAAGTATCTTACCATTTAATTTGTCAATTATACCTCAGTAAAGCTGAAAATTATATAATAAAAATATTTTAGTGATGGTCTGAAGATTTCTTATTAGTAAAATAATATTTCATTACTCAAAGAACTTTTTATCCATTCTGAGTAAAATATATGCAGTATATGCAAGTCCATATTCTATTTGGTAATGTAAAACCTCCTAATGGAAATTCTTAAAGGAATATATATATTTTTTATTTTCCTGAATTAATCAATCTTAAAATATGATTGTCCAGGCTACTACTCTTCCTTGGGTCTCAAAAACCAGGAACAAAAAGCTCATGCCAGTTAACAAAACTGCACTAGATGTTTTGTATATGTGTGTGTATTTTTGCGCCTATCTATTCATTTCTATTCAATTCATCTTTTATTCTGTTTTTTCTGTGTCTTTACTGTTGGACACATTTCTTTTCTAACCAAAGTTTACTGACAATTTTTTGGTTTGTGCATTGCAATTACTGTCAAATGAATTTCAAAGAGTTTGTTGTTTTTCCTTATCCCTTAATTTTCATTTCTTTAAGCAGGATAAGCAGTATTCTGTAGACATCTGTTCATTTCAAGGAGTTTCTGAGAAAGTAGCTAAAAATTTAGTTCTAAAAAGTAGCAATAGTACAAAGAGTTCTTTTGTGGAATTTTGCAGTATCTTCATAGGGGACAAATTCAAGCAAATCCTAGATTTCACTTGAATGTGAAAAGCTTTTTCTAAGTCTATTGATTTAAATCGTTGGATACAGTAATGACCCCAAACTGAATGATGATCAGTTGAAATTAGGAGTACATTTTTGATTCAACTAACAAACACCATTTACCTTTTCTATTTAACATTTTAAGATTAATTTCCTCTAATGAGAAAGAAACATTAATGAAGAGAATTTCAAGATTTCAGATGTTAGAATACTTATGTCTCCCATCTGCACAATTAATTGTGATTTATAAAAGTGAATACATTATTGTGATGATAGTTTGTCCTTTTTAAGAGGTATTAAAACTGGCTAAAAAGTAGACATTATTATGAATAAACTTCCTGATGAAGCTACAGAGACATCTATTTTAGTAATCAGAAAGTCTTACATACTCTTTTAATTATCATCTTTTCCTCTCTTTGTGCTCTAAGTACAACTGAGGAACTGGAGGAGTTGATCAAGCATAGTCTTGTGACTAATTGAGCAATGCCATCTGAATCATTTAAGAGTTAATTATTTTTTTTTCTTCTGTATTTAACAAAAATTGCTCCAGATAGGGCAGTTCTCAAAGATTTATTCAAAATCAGCACTTTCCTAATGTGTGAAAGTCAAATTTAATTTTTAAAAGGTAAATTAAAAACTTTGTTAAGAGCTTGGCAATGACAACCCATTTCCAATGTAGGTTTCTTTCAGGATAATATAATTTTAGTTCTGAAAGTTTGTAAATTCAGAGAAAAAATGCATATATCAAATTAGAAGATTTTCATTAAAAATATCCTAGTAAAGCACATACCTTTTCCACAGAAATCTACTTGGGAAAGACTTTTCATGCCAGATTTTAAAACTTGTTTTCACATGACTTTGCAGTCACAGATCTATTTTTTATTTCAGCACAAGTGACTTTAAACATTATGACATGCTATTTGGTACACTAGATGTTGAAGTGCAGACTACAATGACGCCAGGTCGTTGTCCTCAAGGACTTTATAGACAGTTGGTACAGCCACTATGTAAACACAAGATAATGCATTCATCAAGTGATAGCTAAGCAACAGCAAACTCTGAGGAGTTATTGATTATGAAAATTATGTTTTCCCAAATTAGATGGCCCTTGAATGAGTGGTAAATAGTTGATACTCTAGAAAATTGTATGTGGATTTTAGGCGTCCTTATCAGAGGAAGCAACATATAAAATTGTTTTGTGACACAGTAACATTAAGATAAAACAATAAACAATGTTAAAACAAAGCACCATGCTTTAAAAAAATGCAATTCAAATATAAAAGTTAGTTTCATTCTTCTGCATGTGGATGTCCAATTTTCCCAGCACCATTTATTGAAGAGACTGTCTTTCTTCCAATGGATAGTCTTTCCTCCTTTATCGAATATTAGTTGACCATAAAGTTCAGGGTCCACTTCTGGATTCTCTATTCTGTTCCACTGATCTATGTGTCTGTTTTTGTGCCAGTACCACACTGTCTTGATGACCACAGCTTTGTAGTACAACCTGAAATCTGGCATTGTGATGCCCCCAGCTATGGTTTTCTTTTTTAAAATTCCCCTGGCTATTCGGGGTCTTTTCTGATTCCACACAAATCTTAAAATAATTTGTTCTAACTCTCTGAAGAAAGTCCATGGTATTTTGATAGGGATTGCATTAAACGTGTATATTGCCCTGGGTAACATTGACATTTTCACAATATTAATTCTGCCAATCCATGAGCATGGAATATTTTTCCATCTCTTTGTGTCTTCCTCAATTTCTTTCAGAAGTGTTCTATAGTTTTGAGGGTATAGATCCTTTACCTCCTTGGTTAGGTTTATTCCTAGGTATCTTATGCTTTTGGGTGCAATTGTAAACGGGATTGACTCCTTAATTTCTCTTTCTTCAGTCTCATTGTTAGTGTATAGAAATGCCACTGACTTCTGGGCATTGATTTTGTATCCTGCCACGCTACCGAATTGCTGTATGAGTTCTAGCAATCTTGGGGTGGAGACTTTTGGGTTTTCTATGTAGAGTATCATGTCATCGGCGAAGAGGGAGAGTTTGACTTCTTCTTTGCCAATTTGAATGCCTTTAATGTCCTTTTGTTGTCTGATTGCTGAGGCTAGGACTTCCAGTACTATGTTGAACAGCAGTGGTGAGAGTGGACATCCCTGTCTTGTTCCTGATCTTAGGGGAAAGGCTCCCAGTGCTTCCCCATTGAGAATGATATTTGCTGTGGGCTTTTCATAGATGGCTTTTAAGATGTAGAGGAATGTTCCCTCTATCCCTACATTCTGAAGAGTTTTGATCAGGAATGGATGCTGTATTTTGTCAAATGCTTTCTCTGCATCCAATGAGAGGA
This sequence comes from Canis lupus dingo, assembly GCF_003254725.2. Classification (NCBI taxonomy): domain Eukaryota; kingdom Metazoa; phylum Chordata; class Mammalia; order Carnivora; family Canidae; genus Canis; species Canis lupus. The sequence continues at coordinate 55,791,953 of NC_064255.1, read as the reverse complement.
TCATATGGTTCTTGGTTTTTCTCTTGCTGATATGATGAATCACATTGATTGTTTTACGGGTGTTGAACCAGCCTTGTGTCCCAGGGATAAATCCTACTTGGTCATGGTGAATAATTTTCTTAATGTACTGTTGGATCCTAGACCACTCTCTTTCACCATACACAAAGATAAACTCAAAATGGGTGAAAGATCTAAATGTGAGACAAGATTCCATCAAAATCCTAGAGAAGAACACAGGCAACACCCTTTTTGAACTCGGCCATAGTAACTTCTTGCAAGATACATCCACGAAGGCAAAAGAAACAAAAGCAAAAATGAACTATTGGGACTTCATCAAGATAAGAAGCTTTTGCACAGCAAAGGATACAGTCAACAAAACTCAAAGACAACCTACAGAATGGGAGAAGATATTTGCAAATGACGTATCAGATAAAGGGCTAGTTTCCAAGATCTATAAAGAACTTATTAAACTCAACACCAAAGAAACAAACAATCCAATCATGAAATGGGCAAAAGACATGAACAGAAATCTCACAGAGGAAGACATAGACATGGCCAACACGCACATGAGAAAATGCTCTGCATCACTTGCCATCAGGGAAATACAAATCAAAACCACAATGAGATACCACCTCACACCAGTGAGAATGGGGAAAATTAACAAGGCAGGAAACAACAAATGTTGGAGAGGATGCGGAGAAAAGGGAACCCTCATACACTGTTGGTGGGAATGTGAACTGGTGCAGCCACTCTGGAAAACTGTGTGTAGATTCCTCAAACAGTTAAAAATATACCTGCCCTACGACCCAGCAATTGCACTGTTGGGGATTTACCCCAAAGATACAGATGCAATGAAACGCCGGGACACCTGCACCCCGATGTTTATAGCAGCAATGGCCACGATAGCCAAACTGTGGAAGGAGCCTCGGTGTCCAACGAAAGATGAGTCATAAAGAAGATGTGGTTTATGTATACAATGGAATATTCCTCAGCTATTAGAAATGACAAATACCCACCATTTGCTTCAACGTGGATGGAACTGGAGGGTATTATGCTGAGTGAAGTAAGTCAGTCGGAGAAGGACAAACATTATATGTTCTCATTCATTTGGGGAATATAAATAATAGTGAAAGGGAATATAAGGGAAGGGAGAAGAAATGTGTGGGAAATATCAGAAAGGGAGACAGAACGTAAATACTGCTAACTCTGGGAAACGAACTAGGGGTGGTGGAAGGGGAGGAGGGCGGGGGGTGGGAGTGAATGGGTGACGGGCACTGGGGGTTATTCTGTATGTTAGTAAATTGAACACCAATAAACAATAGATTCCTTGCAAAAAAAAATAAATAAATAAAAAAAATATAAAAGTTAAATTATCAATACTAAAATGAAATATACGTTCAAGTATTTAAATATATATTGCCTTCTCTAAAAACTGTTTTACAAATGTTTTCTAACATCTTCCAAACAAGAGCAATGTTATAAATATTTGAAATTTTCATACCAATTCTTTAAGCTCCTTTTGTTATTTACTGCACTACTCACATGGGAATTGACATCATCATTCAGTGCTTAAGTCTTAGAACTTTCTTACTTAGTAAACTATATCCATAGAAGAAATCAGAAAAAAAATTATGAATACTGTAGCATATCCTATTATAGATCTACTAATCAGAGTAAAATATGGTAAAATAAATGCATTCATTGTTATACTTTTAATATATAATTAAATATTTAATATAATAATGTTAATATGAACTGCTTGGGGTATTATTAGGTGCTGTCCATGGCACACTTTTATTTTTCACTTCACTCTCCCAAAATAGCTATAAGATTTTAGTGTATCAACACAATAAATCATGAACATAATATTCTATATGTGTTTAGAGAAAATAAATATATTTGTATGGGAATGAATATGTCCTTTTCTATAGACTTTGAAGTATTGTCGGTTTTTTCATAAGCCAATGAAAGGCAACACAGTGGGGAAAAATTTCAGTTTGCAAGTTTGATATGATCAAAGGCAGAAGGTTAAAAAAAATGTGATGGTTTGAAGTATTTAAATAAAACTCTTATCCTCATACGTTTTGCAATTCTGATGAAGCCATGTATCTAACATGAATAAATAGCAATAATAAAATATCCAATTATTTATTTAATACATCTAACTTGAATTTTGATTGACCTATAGCATTTTGGATGGCATTTTTAATAACATAATTAAGGAGAAGTTGGATAGGCTATTTTTTTTCTGATGATATTTTGAAGTAAACATTAACCTCTTTTGCCCATGTAAATCAGTTTCATATACTGAAGCTCCTCTACTATAAACTCTTTTACCTTCTGTCTATCTTGTATATTTGCTCATATTTTAATTGATAGTCTCATCATTGAATATAATGGGAAAATAACATTCAAAAATATATTTTAGAGATGAACATTTAGATAAACTCATATAACACCATTACTGCTACAAACAAAAATAAAATTTTAAAGAAAAGATATTGATGCAATACTTCAAGGTTGTCAAAGCAGTAATGATTAAATAGTCAAACAGAACACAGTGGCTAAATCATAATAATTTTATACTTTTTAAAACTATATTTTCTTTTTAGATATATAGCAAACAAATACTTTTTAAAATAATTCTCTCTATATGTTTTCTTTTCTTTCTTAGGTGGTGCAAACATCTACTATTCATGATGTTAAACAAAAATTCCATAAAGCATGTAAGTTTTATGTATAATTTAGAATTTATGTTATGATTCAATTTTTTCTGTAAGAATAAGTTCAATATAATGAGGGAAAGAGTGTATGGAAATGGTATTTTTACAAGAAACTCAGAAATAATATGGTATACCCCTCTTGACTGAATATTTTCATATCTAACTCTCTCATCCAAAATAATCTTAGTGTTTTCACAAAATTATTTTCTCCTTCATTTTTGGACATTTTTATTATAACAGGAAACGTTTTATTTATGAGGAATTAATTGGTACAAAGTATTCCTATGTAAGCAAAATACTAAGCAAAAGTTTTACTCCATGTATTTATACTGGTCAAATTTCTTTCACATAGGAATTCTTTACATAGTAAATTAAAACTGTACTATTTAATTTTATTAATAGCTACATTTATCTCATTAAGAGGTCTCATTATTACTAACTTACAAATATTTATATGAGGTCTGTTTAAATTAGATTTTTATTTTTACAACTTTCCAATAAAATTTATTCATAACTTAAACATGATGAAAATGTTTATAATTACTAGGAAACATTTTTTTTGTAGACTTTAATTTTAAAGCAGTTTTACATTCATAGGAAAACTAAGCAGAAAGTACACAGAGTTTTTACATTCTGCCCTCACACATGCACAGAATCTTTCACCAACATTTCACATCATAGTACACTTGTTACAGTCCATGAACCTATATTGACGAATCATTATTTTTCAGGATCCCTAGTTTACTTTAGAGTTCATTGTTGGTGTTGTTATAATGTATGGTTTTTGCTAGTGAGTGTTTTCAATCTCTTGTATTTAGTTGAACAATATTTTTTCTGAAAAATCTTCTCACAATTTCATGCATCAAACTGTTTAAAAATACCTTAAAATAGGTAGAGTTTTTAATGGTATATACAATACGGGGTAGAATTATTTAAAATATGCTTAACCTGTTAAACATTCTTCAAAAGGTAAGTTCTAATATTTCCCACAAAGACATGTAGGTTTGGATATGCAGAAATGAATCAGAAAGGGATTATGGAAGGAAAAGAGAACAAAACAGGCATAGAGATCTGTCATGAAATTTGTTCTCTAACTTCTGGCATGAAAATAAAATTCCCTGTGTATTTATGCCAGTCTTTCTAAGTTACGGAAAATTTTTTCAGGCTCAAAATTTGTGCCTCATCACATTACCTATGTGATAACCATGTTATCCTGATTATTTACATAAGTATTTCCAGTTTATTTGCATACTAATGCATTTGTTTTGAGTTATTCCTATCTTTGCATAAAATATGGATCTCAAACTAATAATTGAGTTGTCATCTTTGGAAAGGCTTGGTTTAAACTTATGTAATGAGGTGGTTTCAGAAAGTGTAGATTGTAGTAATAAGTGAGAAGACATATGAAAATACTATTTTAACTAGAGAGTAGAAAGTTGAAAGAAAATGATTGTCTTTAATAATGACAACATAATAAATATATGATTTTTATTATTGTCTGGAGATGAAGAAAAGAATCAAAGGCCAATGCATGTATAGAAAAAATGTGTAATTATTAAAAATGTGTAAGTCTATGACTGCTTTTATGATGGTTTGTAATATATAGAGACATACATAACAAGAAATCTTAAAATTTTTTGAGCCAGAAGTTCTGTATTTATGTAGTCTAGAGCCTATTCTTGTAATAAGTGAAATTAAGAAGCTTACAGAAAATATTAGAAATGCCCAGTTTCTGAACTGGATAATTAAAAATACAACTGGGACACCTGGGTGGCTCAGTTGGTTGAACATTGGACTGTTGGTTTCTGCTCAGGTCATGATCTCAGGGTTGTAGAATTCAGCCCCAATTTGGGCTCCGTGCTTAGTGTGGATCTTACTTGAGTTTCTCTCTCTCCCTCTCCTTCTGCCCCTTATGCTCTATAGACAAACAAACAAATAAATAAAATCCTTTAAAAATGTTTTACAATAATATGATTAGTTTTAAAAGCTATATCAAGACTTAAGGATTTCTTTTTTTTTAGACCTAATAATTTCTTGATGACTATCATTGTATTCGTTTTCCTGAGCACAGTTCTAATCTTTAACAACTTTATGTAAGTTATGACCTTTGCACTTTTTAAAAATTAGTGCTAATATTCCATTACTTACAAAATAATATTCAGGTATTTCTGGAATTATCATACCACTTTTTATGTGCCTAACACAAAAAAATGCTCAACATCATTAATTATGAAGGAAATGAAAATCAATACAATAAGAAATCACCTCACATGTTTCAGAATGGTTATTCTCAAAAAGACAAGAAATAAAAAGTGCTGATGAGGATGTGGGGAAAAGGGAATACTTGTGCACTGTTGGTAGGAACGTAAATTGGTTCAGCCACTGTGGAAAACAGCATGGAAGATCTGTAAAATATAAAAATAGAACTACTATATGATCCAACAATTCCTCTTGTGGGTAATTAATCAAATGAAATAAAAACACTAATTCAGAAAGATAAATGCACCCCTATGTTCATCAGAGCATTTTTAAAAAATTTTATTGGAGTTCAATTTGCCAACATCTAGCATAACGCCCAGTGCTCATCCCGTCAAGTGCCCCCCTCAGTTCCCGTCACCCAGTCACCCCATCCCACCACCCAACTCCCCTTCCCCTATCCCTTGTTCATTTCCCAGAGTTAGGTGTTTCTCATGTTCTGTCACCTTCACTGATATTTCCCACTAATTTCTCTCTCTTTTCTGCTTTATTCCCTTTCACTAATTTTATATTCCCAAAGGAATGAGATCATATAATGTTTGTGCTTCTCTGATTGATTTATTTCACTCAGCATAATACCCTCCAGTTCCTTCCACGTTGAAGCAAAAGGTGCATATTTGTCATTTCTAATGGCTGAGGAATATTCCATTGTATACATAGACCACAGCTTCTTTATCCATTCATCTTTCGATGGATACCGAGGCTCCTTCCATAGTTTGGCTATTGTGGCCATTGCTGCTAGAAACATTGGGGTGCAGGTATCCTGCCATTTCACTGCATCTGTATTTTTGGGGTAAATCCCCAGCAGTGCAATTGCTGGGTCTAGGGCAGCTCTATTTTTAACTCTTTGAGGAACCTCCACACAGTTTTCCAGAGTGGCTGCACCAGTTCACATTCCCACCAACAGTGCAAGAGGGTTCCCCTTTCTCCACATCCTCTCCAACATGTGTTGTTTCCTGCCTTGTTAATTTTCACCATTCTCACTGGTGTGAGGTGGTATCTCATTGTGGTTTTGATTTGTATTTCGCTGATGGCAAGTGATGGGGAAGATTTTCTCATGTGCTTGTTGGCCATGTCTGTGTCTTCCTCTGTGAAATTTCTGTTCATGTCTTTTGCCCATTTCATGATTGGATTGTTTGTTTCTTTGGTGTTGAGTTTAATAAGTTCTTTATAGATCTTGGAAACTAGCCCTTTATCTGATACGTCATTTGCAAATATCTTCTCCCTTTCTGTAGGTTGTCTTTGAGTTTTGTTGACTGTTTCTTTTGCTGTGCGGAAGCTTTTATCTTGATTAAGTCCCAGTAATTCATTTTTGCTTTTGTTTCCCTTGCCTTCGTGGATGTATCTTGCAAGAAGTTGTTGTGGCCAAGTTCATAAAGGGTATTGCCTGTGTTCTTCTCTAGGATTTTGATGGATTCTTGTCTCACATTTAGGTCTTTCATCCATTTTGAGTTTATCTTTGTCTATGGTGTAAGAGAATGGTCTAGTTTCATTCTTCTGCACATGGCTGTCCAATTTTTCCAGCACCATTTACTGAAGAGACTGTCCTTTTGCCAGGGGATAGTCTTTCCTGCTTCGCTGAATATTAGTTGACCATAGAGTTGAGGTGCCATTTCTGGGTTCTCTATTTTGTTCCATTGATCTATGTGTCTGTTTTTGTGCCAGTACCATATTGTCTTGATGATCACAGCTGTGTAGGACAGCTGATTTCTGAGCATTAATTTTGTATCCTGCCACACTGCTAAATTGCTGTATGAGTTCTAGCAATCTTGGGGTGGAGTCTTTTGGGTTTTCTACATACAGTATCATGTCATCTGCAAAGACGGAGAGTTTGACTTCTTCTTTGCCAATTTGGATGCCTTTTATTTCTTCTTGTTGCCTGATTGCTGAGGCTAGGGATTCTAGTACTCTATTGAAAGCAGTGGTGAGAGAGAACCTCCCTGTCGTGTTCCTGATCTTAGGGGATAGGCTCCCAGTGTTTCCCCATTGAGAATGATACTTGTTGTGGGCTTTTTGTAGATGGCTTTTAAGATGCTGAGGAATGTTCCCTCTATCCCTACACTCTGAAGAGTTGTGATCAGGAATGGATGCTGCATTTTGTCAAATGTGTTCTTTGCATCTATTGAGAGGATCATAAGGTTCTGTTTTTTTCTCTTGTTGATATGATCTATCACATTGATTGCTTTACAAGTGTTGAACCAGCCTTGCATCCTGGGGATAAATCCTACTTGGTTATGGTGAATAATCTACTTAATGTACTGTTGGATCCTTTGGCTAGTATCTTCTTGAGAATTCTTGCATCTGTGTTCATCAGAGATATTGGTCTATAATTCTCCTTTTTGGTGGGGTCTTTGTCTAGTTTTGGAATTAAGGTGATGCTGGCCTCATAGAACAAGTTTGGAAGTATTCCATCCCTTTCTATCTTTCGGAACAGCTTTAGTAGAATAGGTATTGTTTTTCCTTTAAACGTTTGATAGAATTCCCCTGAGAAGCCATCTGGCCCTGGACTTTTGTGTCTTGGGAGGTTTTGGATGACTGCTTCAATTTCCTCCTTGGTTATTGGCCTGTTCAAGTTTTCGACTTCTTTCTGTTCCAATTTTGGTAGTTTGTGGTTTTCCAGAAATGTGTCCATTTCTTCTAGTTGCTTAATTTATTGGCATATAGCTGCTCATATTATGTTTTTAAAATTGTTTGTATTTCCTTGGTATTGGTTGTGATCTCTCCTTTTTCATTCGTGATTTTATTAATTTGAGTCTTTTCTCTTTGTTTTTACTAAGGCTGGCTGATGGTTTATCTATCTTATTCTTTCAAATATCCAAATCCTGTTTGTTTGTTTGTTTGTTTGTTTGTTTAATATGTTCTACAGTTCTTCTGGTCTCTATTTCATTAGTTCTGCTCGAATCTTCATTAATTCTCTTCTGCTGGTGTAGGTTGTATTTGCTGTTCTTTCTCCAGTTCCTTTAGATGCAAGGTTAGCTTGTGTATATGAGTTTTTTTTTTCCAATTTTTGAGGGATGCTTGTATTGTGATGTATTTCCTCTCAGGACTGCTTATGCTGTATCCCAAAGATTTTGAACACTTGTATCTTCATCTTCATTAGTTTCCATGTTTTTTTTAAATTCTTCTCTAATTTCCTGGTTGACCCTTTCATATTTCAGCAGGATGCTCTTTAACCTCCACATGTTTGAGTTTCTTCCAAATTTCTTCCTCTGATTGAGTTCTACTTTCAAAGCATTGTGGTCTGAAAATATGCAGGGGACAATCCCGATCTTTTGGTATCAGTTGAAACCTGATTGTAACCCAGTATGTGGTCTATTCTGGAGAAAGTTCTATGTGGCCTTGAGTAGAATGTATATTCAGGTGCATTAGGATGGAAAGTTCTGTATACATCTTTGAAATCCATCTGGTCCAGTGTATCATTTAAGGCCCTTGTTTCTCTGGAGATGTTGTGCTTAGAAATCTGTCATTCACAGAAAGTGCCATGTTGAAGTCTCCCTGTATTAGTGTATTATTATCTAAGTATGTCTTTACTTTGGTTATTAATTGATATACTTGGCAGCTCCCACAGTAGGGGCATAAATATTGATGATTGTTAGGTCTTCTTGTTGGATAGATCTTTTAAGTGTACAGTCTCCCTCTTCATCTCTTACACAGTCTTTGGGATAAACTATAATTTATCTGATATGAGGATTGCTACCCCAGCTTTCTTTTAAGGACCGTTTGATTGCCAGAGGGTGGGGGGCAGTAGGGAGATGAAGAAAATAGGGGAAAGAGATTAAGCGTAGGCCTCCGTTTATGAAATAAACACATGGGGATATGGTGTATAGCATAGGAAATACAGTCAATGATATAAAAATGTTGTATGGTGACACATGGTAAATTTACATATAGTGGTGATCATTTCATAATATATATAGGTACTGAATCACTATGTTGGACACCTGAAAATAATATATTATGTGTCAATTATACTTCAATAAAAAAGAAGTATAATATCAAGGCAATTCAAATTCATTATACATTATTTCAAAAACTTACTGATCTTCAAGCTTTTCAAAGCACAAAAACATTTTTTGCTGTATCAAGTTACAGTTAATTACCAGTAAGTCAATTAAATTGGAGATTATGTTGAATGTATCTATCAAATAATAAAGGCAAGCAAAGAATTATTGGTAACACTAATAATTTTACAATGTTAAAATGAAACAAAACAAAGTTATGTGTTGATTACCTTAAAATTTATATTTAGCATATTTAAAACCCAATAATATTGAATTCTTTATTGATTTTCATAAATATACTCAAATAATAATAATCTTATATATATAACTATACTTGTTAGATTTTTATAAATTTACTCCTTTATTTTCTGAGACAGAATAAATTTTTTATTAGGACACTTCTGACACTGTTTATTTTCAGGCCCTGCAGTTATAATAAGAATTGTTAATCCTGTAAAGAAAGAAACAAAGTCATCAGAGGACTGGATTTACTGGGGGAGAGTTCTCTTTATGTCTTTTATCTCTATTCTTTGTTCTCTTAGGTATTGTGATTGATCTTGATTTCTGGTCTCCCTATTTTCCTGACTTTGTGTCAGCTTTGCATTTTTCGTAGTTCCATTTTAAAGCTTTATTTACTGTGATTTTTCTTGCCCTGTAAAATAGTTTTCTTATCCTTTTCCAGGGTTTATAATTTTTTAGTTCTGCTCTGTTATGAATCATCTTTTAGATTGTGCTGGTGATACCATGACACTCAGACTGGTGAAGAAATAGAATGGAAAGGAAATCACAATTAAAATATTAGCTGTTAAGAGGGAAAGAACAATGGTTTCATGAAAAAGATTCTAATAAAACTTTATATATATATGCACACACATATACTTTCATCTCTTTTTCTTCTCATTTAATGGACCAAGATTTTCTGAAATGCCTCAGCTGCAATACTCCCCTGATCTTTCCAGACCTCCACACACATCTTTATTCACACTTGTGATGACCGCTCCTATTTGTATCCTAAAGCCTCTCTTAGAGAGTGTCAGTGACCATCCTGCTCACATCCCTATAGGTCATGCTCTATTTACTCCCATTTTCTCACAAAGGTTGTGCAAAAGAAGGAAATCTTGCTATTAGAGCTGAGCCAAAAAATTAAGACTCATATGAGTCCAGGTGACACTCTGACTAAAACTATGTGAATGAGTTCTAAGAGTTCAAGGAACTAAAAAGAAAAAAAAAAAAAACCCTCCATGTTCAACAACAACAACTCTTATATATTTAAGCTGAGTAGCATTATTTCACACTACTCAATTCAACAACTATTTCATGATTTATTTAAAATTTAATTTATTTCCATCTTTGGGTACTATATGACTTTATTAGAATAGTTCCTAATAGTTTTAGAACATAATAGAACTTATAAAAAGCCACAGCCAACTGTATATATTAATTTAAATTTGTAATGTTCTATTCCATTTTGTGGATTTAATCATTCAACAATCAAAATGTTTGCCAGAATAACAAGTAAATTACAGTGGAAAAATTTTGCCTGAATGTTATGTTATTTTGTTATGCTTTATCATACTCAAATATATTTAAGTTCCTATAGTCTAGATCTCCTTAGAAGCTGGATAAAATAGAAGATATATTTATAAAATATAGTCTAGATCTCCTTAGAAGCTGGATAAAATAGAAGATATATTTATAAAAAGAATTGAAAGATTTTTTTAAAGGAAAGCTCAGTGGATATATTCTTTCAAAACTGTGCTATTATTTGTCTTAGGAAAGAAGTCAGGGAATCTAAAGCTGAGATTAGACAATACTATTGCTCTTTAAAGTTGTATAAAGGTAGGATTTCTTCTAAATAGTTTTAAAAAAAAAACACTGTTTCTTCAAATCCTTAAAAAATATTACTGGTTTTGTAGCTAAAGGTGATTTGCAACAACAACAAGATAAGGTACTCTGAATGCTATTAAAATGTCATGTGTAATCTCGAAAAATAAATGAGCCATCAACCCCTTATTGTGAATGATAACTTCTGTGATTATTTGGTGGAGGTAAAGACCATAATTATAATTAAAATGGTTGAGAGAAAAACTCTCTGAAGATCTGATATACAAGGGGGAAACCATTTTAGATTTCTTTCCAAGTTAACAGGAGTGTATATAAACTTCATTTAAACCAAAAGGCTGATTAATGGCCTACCAAGCGTACATTGTAAATGAGTAGCCTAAAGGAAACCATCTTGCCCTTAAGATATCAATGCTCCCACTCCCTGCATTCCATGCCACTAAAATATGTGATTCCTGCCTATATGCTAATCTATAAGCTTTTAAGCTTTTACAAAAAGTACAAAGTATATAAAACTGCAAATACTCTTCATTCTCCAGAGCATTTTCTTCCATATGAAAACCATATTTCCAGGCAGCTATCTTAACTTAGGCTCATATAAAAATGTCTTTTTAAAAAAATTTTTTTTGAGTTATTTATAATATGTATATATATATATATATTTATCTTTTTAAAAATTTTACTTGTATTCTAATTAGTGATCATATTATGCAATATTGACTTCAGGAGTGGAATTCAGTGATTCATCACCTACATACTAAATCCAGTGCTCATCAAAAGTGCCCTCCTTAAGGGTTCCTGGGTTGCTCAGAGAGTTAAGCGTCTGTCTTTGGCTCAGTCTATGATCCCAGGGTCCTGGGGTCCCACATTGGGCTCCCTGCTCAGGGGGAAGTTTGCTTCTCCCTCTCTTTCTCCATCTCCCTCTGCACCTCCCTCCTCCCCCTTGCTCATGCTCTCTCTCTCTCTCTCTCTCTCTGTCTCTCTTGCTTTCACTCACTCTCTCAAATAAATTTTTTAAAAAAGTTCTCTCCTTAATACTCATCACTCATCTAGCCCATCCATTAATCTTCAGTTTGTTCTGTATCATTTAGTCTCTTAGGGTTTGTTTCTCCTCTCTCTATTCTTCTATTTTGCTTCTTAAATTCCACATATGAGTGAAATAATATGGTATTTGTCTTTTTCTGACTGACTTAGTTCACTTGGCATATTACACCCTAGCTCTATCCATATTATTGCAAATGGAAACATTTCATTCTTTTTTTAGGGCTGAGTAATATTCCTTTGTGGGGACTGTGTGTATGTGTGTGCATCACATCTTCTCTAGCCCACTCTGTGGATATTTGGGCTCTTTCCATAGTTTGGCTATTGTCGATAATGATGCTATAAACATCAGTGTGCATGTACGTCTACAAATCGGTATTTTGTATCCATTGAGTAATTACCTAGAAGTGCAATAGCTGGGTCAAAGGGTAGTTCTTTTTTTAGTTTTTTGAGGAAACTCCATACTGTTTTCCAGAGTGTCTACACCAGTTTGCATTCCCACCTACAGTGTACGAGCATTCACATTTCTCCAAATCCTCACCAACACCTGTTGTTTCTTGTGTTAATTTTAGTCATTCTGACAGGTGTGAGATGGTATCTCATCATGGTTTTGATTTGTATTTCCCTGATGATTAGTGATGTTGAGCATCTTTTCATGTGTCTGTTAGGCATCTGGATGTCTTCTTTGGAAAAATGTCTATTCATATCTTCTGCTCATTTCCTAACTGGATTATTATTTTTTGGGGTGTTGAGTTTGGTGAACTATAGATTTTGGATACTAATCCTTTATCAGATTATCATAGGCAAATATCTTCTCCCATTCCATATGTTGCCTTTTAGTTCTGTTGATTGTTTTGTCTGTTGTGCAGAGCTTTTAATTTTGATGAAGTGGTTCACTTTTGCTCTCATTTGTCTTTCCTCCAGAGATGTATCTAGTAAGAAGTTGCTCCAGCCGAGGTCATAGGGGCTGCTGCCTGTGTTTTCCTCTAGGATTTTGTTGGTTTCCTTTCTCACATTTAGGTCTTTAGTCAGTTTTTAATTTATTTTTGTGTATGTTACAAGAAAGTGGTCCGGTTTCATTCTTCTACATGTGGCTGTCCAGCTTTCCCAAGACCATTTGTTAAAGAGACTGGTTTTTTTTCCCATTGGGTATTCTTTCCTGATTTGTTGAAGATAGTTGAACCATATAGGTGGGTTATTTCTGGGTTCTCTATTCTGTTCCATTGACTATGTGTCTGTGTTTGTGCCAGTACCACATTGTCTTGATGATCACAGCTTCGTTTTTTAAGATTTTATTTATTTATTCATGAGAAACACAGAGAAAGAGAGAGAGGCAGAGACACAGGCAGAGGGAGAAGTAGGCTCCATTGAGGGAGCCTGATGTGGGACTTGATCCTGGGACTCCAGGATCACACCCTGGGCCAAAAACAGATGCTAAACTATGGAGCCACCCAAAGATCCCCTATGATGATCACAGCTTTGTAATATAACTTGAAGTCCAGAACTGTGATGCCTCCAGCTTTGCTTTGCTTTTTCAGGATTGCTTTGACTATTCAGGGTCTTTTGTGGTTCCATACAAATTTTAGGATTGTTTGTTCCAGCTCTGTGAAAATTACCGTTGTTATTTTGAAAGGGATTCCTTTAATGTGTAGATTGCTTTGGGTAGTATAGGCATTTTAACAATATTTGTTTTTCCAATCCATGAGCATGGAATGTTTTTCCATTTCTTTTTGTCCTCTTCAATTACTTTCGTAAGTATTCTTTAGTTTCCAGAGTAGAGATCTTTTGCCCTTTTGTTAGGTTTATTCATAAGTATCTTATGGACTTTGGTTCAATTCAAAATGGAATCAATTCCTTCCTTCATTTCTTTCTTTCTTTCTTTCTTTCTTTCTTTCTTTCTTTCTTTCTTTCTTTCTTTCTTCTTTCTTTCCTTTCTTTCTCTCTTTCTTTCTTTCTTTCTTTCTTTCTTTCTTTCTTTCTTTTTTCTTTCTTCTTTCTTTCTTTCTTTCTTTCTCTCTTTCTTTCTTTCTTTCTTTCTTTCTTTCTTTCTTTCTTTCTTTCTTCTTTCTTCCTTCCTTCCTTCCTTCCTTCCTTCCTTCCTTCCTTCCTTTCTTTCTTCTTTCTTTCTTTCTTTCTTTCTTTCTTTCTTTCTTTCTTTCTTTCTTTCTTTTTCTTTTTTCTTCATTACTAGTGTGTAGAAATGCAAAAGATTTCTGTACATTGATTTTATATCCTGTGACTTTGCTGAATTCATGTGTTAGTTCTAGCAGTTTTTTGGTGGAGTCTTTCAGGTGTTCTATATAGAATATCATGTCCTCTACAAATAGTAAAAGTTTGACTTCTTCCTTGCTGATTCGGATGCTTCTTTCTTTTTGTTGTCTGAATGGTGAAGCTAAGACTTCTAGTACTGTGGTAAGTATAATGGTGAGAGTAGACAGCCCTGTCTTGTTCCTGACAAGGGGAAAATTTCTCAGTTTTGAGGATGATATTAGCTGTGGGTCTTTCATATATGCCCTTCATGATATTTCCATATGTTCCAACTCTCTCTACTTTGTTGAGGGTCTTTACCAAGAATGGATGCTGTATTTTGTCAAATGCTTTGGATCATATGGTTCTTAGCCTTTCTTTTATTAATGTAGTGTATCACGTTGATTGATTTGCAATTATGGAACCACCACTGCAGCCCAGGAATAAGCCCCGCTTAATTATGGTGAATAATTATTTTAATGTACTGTTGAATTTGATTTGTTAATATCTTATTGAGAATTTTTGCATCCATGTTCATCAGGGTTATTGGCCTATAATTCTCCTTCTTAGCGTGGTCTTTGTCTGGTTTTGGAATCAAGGAAATGCTGGCCTCATAGAAGGAGTTTGGATATTTTCCTTCCAATTCTATTTTTTAGAACAGTGTAAGAAGAATAGATATAGTCCCTTCTGTAAATGTCTTGTAGAATTTTCCCTGGGAACCCATCTAGCCCAGGACTTTTGTTTGTTGAGAGATTTTTAATTATTTATTCCATTTCTTTTTTGGTTATGAGTCTCTTCAAATTTTCTATTTCTTCCTGTTATAGTTTTAGTAGTTTGTATGTTTCTAGTAATTTGTCTGTCTCTTTCAGATTGCCCAGTTTATTGGCATATAAATTTCATAATATTCTCATAATTGTTTGTGTTTCTGTGGTGTTGGTTATGCTCTTTCTTCTTCCATTTGTGACTTATTTATTTGAGTCCTTTCTCTTTTCTTTTTGATAAGCCAGGCTAGTGGTTTGTCAGCTTTATTAATTCTTTTGAAGAATCAGCTCTTATTTTGTTGATCTGTTCTACTAATATGTTTGTTTCTATATCATTTATTTCTACTGTATTTTTTTTAACCCTCTATGTTTAGAGACCCTAAAAGGTTTGTTCATTTTGCATTGACAAGACCACATTTTGAAGTTGGATGAGAGATAAAATCCAATGGATATTTGAAGAATATTGAATGCAATTCAATATTTAAAAATATTGTATTTATTTATTCATGAGTGACACAGAGAGGGAGAGACATAAGCAGAGGAAGAAGTTTGCTCCCTAAGTGGGAGCCCCATTAGGAACTTGGTCCCAGGAACCCAGGATCACACCCCCAGCCAGATCCTCACATTGCTGAGCCACCCAGGCATCTCAAATTCAATCTTTATGTAGTAACAAATCACATAACATTTACTAAATATTTTTAAGCTTATATCAAAACTTATATTTCCAAAGCTTATATCAAAGCTTGTACTTAACTGACAAGATTAATCACATGAGATTTTGATTAATATGAACATTTGTACTATACACTTGAATAGTTTCTTTCTAGAAAGTTCATCATAAATATTTTGGATCCTTATTTGAGACTAATGTTAAAAAAATTTTAGAAAATTTTAAGTAGTAAATGCTTTTGATTGTTTCTAGATCATATTTATTTTTAAATTATCAAAATAAATTTGTATGCTGCAATGTTTTGATTTATAATAAGAAATATGCATTTGGTTTTCATCCATTTCTGGCACAAAGCTCCTAAAACCCTGAGAATATCTTAAGTAATGAAAACAATAAAGGTGTTTTATGTAATGTTCATGAGGTAAATTGCAGACTACACCTAGGAATAGGGGTTGTTGCCAGGAGGTTTGGAACTTCTGATCTCACCTCCAGGCCTATGGGGAGGGGAATGGATCTAAAGTTTGAATCAATTGTCAACAGCCAAGAGGACTGGATTCCAAGAGGTTCTGGAGGACATGTGCAGAATCAGGGAATGCAGTTTCCTGGGAGAAATCATTGAAGCTCTGAGGCATTTCCCCATCCCCTCTGTATGCATCTCTTCCCTGACTATTCCTCAGTTATCCTTTCATAATAAACTGGATATCTTCTAAGTGAAATATTTTTCTAAATTCTGTTAGCAGCTCCAGCAAATTAATGATACCCGAGGAAAGGTTTGTGGAAAACTTTGTTTTATGACAGTCAGAAGCAGAGGTGACAACCTGAATTTGCAACTGGTTTCTGAAGGAATGAAAAGGCAGTCTTATAGGACTGAACTCTTAACCTGTGGTATCTGTTGGTACCTCCAGGTAGATAGTGTCAGAATTTAGTTAAATTGTAGGACACCATAGTGGTATCCCAAGCCCAGGTTATTGGTGGAGGGGACACACTCCTTCCCTCCAGCACAAGTTGGAATTGGGTCCAAAACTCAACATAGAATCTTACAGCCAAAAAAAAAAAAAAAAAAATCAGAAATATTATCACCATGAAATTAGAATGGTATTCCAAGGAACTTTTCTACTCATCAATTTTGTATGGACTAGTAACATATATGTCAAAATTGATAACCAATTATGTTTAAGAACACTGGAGGAGGGGTACCTGGATGAGTCACTTGGTTAAGCATCTGTCTTCTGCTTAAGTCATGATCCCAGAGTCCTGGGATCGAGCCCTACATCAGGCTCCCTGATCAGCGAGGAGTCTGCTTCTCCCTCTCCTTCTGCCCATCTCCCTCTGCTAGTGCTCTGTCTCTTGCTTTTTCTCTCTCAAATAAATAAATAAAATCTTAAAAAAAGAATAAAAATAAAAAGGAAAATTAGAGGAAACCCTGAGGGCAAGGAATATGATGAGAAGCTCTTTCCTTGTGACATTTATCTTGTTGTTCTCTCTTCTTTCCTCAAATCTAGGTGTCTCTAATTATTAGTATCCTTGTGCTTTTCAAACATTCCTCAAAAACATAACTCTCTTAGCTTTCATTAGTGTCTGTAGGCTGCAGAAATCTATTTTTATTGGAAAATCCATTTCCAAAATCTATAAGATTTTTCTCCCCGTAACTGACTCTTGATATTTATAACCCCTATTCCCCTATTTCTCCTTCAAATGAATTTCTTTTTTTAATTTTAATTTTCTGCTAATGATTATAACATCACTTTTTACTCATTTCTTGGATATTTGAATCACTTTAAAAAATTGTTTATTAAGTTTAAATTGGCTCTTAGGCAGAGTATCACTGTTCCTTCCCTCTATGTTTGCTCATGTCTTTTGTATTACGTGTAAAAATCTATCTTTAAAAATTTACTAAATTATCAAGACATAAATGCCTTTTTGTTCTCTATGAGAATCTCTGATTTTTCTTAATTATATTCTGATTTTTTAAATAGAAAGATTATAGCTGACATCAAAGTTGGGTAGTTACTATCAAATATTGTGCCTTACAAAAATATCTTTTCATGTCCTACTCTAGTTACCTTACATTAACATTCATAATAAGGAAAATAAATATAGCTAACTTTTATTAAAGTTACTCTTTGTTATGAATATCCTAAGAATTTTCTGTGCATAAAATATTTAAAAAATAACTTTATGATCATCTAGTAGTATTTTAATTTCCATTTTTATGGATAAAATTATTTGAAAAAGATTAGATAACTTTCCCAGAGTCACATAGCTAATAAGGGGCAGAGTTGGAATTTAAACTCAGGGAAAATGACTCTGTAATCTGTACTTGAACCACTAACCTCCATTGTCTCTATATTACTGAGTCATATTTTTAATTATTTTTAAGGCAGAAATTCACATAATACTTGTGTATTTTACTTCAGAAATGCTGTCAGTAGTCCTCATTTGCAAATAGAGAACCAACTTGAAAGTTAGCTTTAGAAATTATGTAATGAATAATATTGTTATAAGTCTAAGCATAGTTCACAATTAGTTATAAAAATTAAAATCCCTATCTAATATCACATGGCACCATGTAAGATTGACTGTTAAATTAAAAACAACAGTTAATATGAATAAGAGGAATTAACACAAATATGGTTTGAGATTGCCAATGGAATTTTCTCCTGTGAGACTGATCTAAGAATTAATAATATATGAACCGAAGTAAAAAGTGAAGGATAATCAATTGAAGTATAATTTGTGCAGTTATTCTGTCATAAAAGAAGTTTCTGAAAGAAGAAACAAGTAATTTTACTCATGATCTATGTGTTATTTATTAGTTAGCAACACCATACAAACTTTCAGTGGAATGTTCATAATCTATTGGACTACTTGTCTTCAAGTTTCCAGAAAGAGCCTGGGGTAGGCGGAGGGTGAGAAGAGAGGGAGAGAGAGGAACAATGAAATTAGCAGACCAATTGCAGTTTCAGCCACATGAAGGGATACATAATTGAGTATAAAATAGTGGGGTATATTAATGTACCAGGTATTGCAAATAGATCACTTCTCACTGTGTATACTTTAAAATACTGGTCAAATTTACATTACTGTATACTTAATATCATCAGAAATTCATATAGAAGTCTTAAAAATTCCATTTACCTATGTGATGTATTATTGTTTGCAGAATCTAAGAAGACCAAATTGTTTGGAAGGGATGTCCATTTTTCCAGGCTTCATGTAGTACAACTGTCATAACTAGAACAATTCTTAAAGTGCATGTGTATCATCCTGTCTGTAAATTGTTTTGTCTTTCATTATGGCACGTTTAAGCCTGTGTGTCGCTGTGGAAAGTCAGAAGTCAGAGCTGTTTTTATTTATCCTTAATGACATGCTGATATTCCCAAAGCCAGATATTATGAAATAATTGTATTTTATAATTTCCAAACATCAAAATAGTTGGGATAGCAATATTTGAACATGAACATTATATATTCACCAAATATTAGAAGAGATAGTCTATCTTTTGCAGATGATTGATTTCCAATTTATATTTGAATATGTGTCTGTGTGAGGAAATTTGTTTATTTTTTTAAAGATTTTATTCATTTATTCATGAAAGACAGAGAGAGAGACAGAGACAGAGACACAGGCAAAGAGAGAAGCTGGGTCCATGCAGGGAGCCCAAAGCGGGACTTGATCCTGTGACTCCAGGATCATGCCCTGGGCAGAAGGCAGATGTTCAACCCCTGAACCATCCAGACATCCTTGTGTGAGGAACTTTAAATTCCAAACGAATCAGATACCTTGGCAGTGAAATATCGGAACTGGTTATTATACTGTATAAACGAATGTTCTCAAATATACAAAACCAGAAACACAGGGCACTAAAGCCACTGGTATGAAGTCAAAGGTCATCTTGCAAACTTTAATGAACAAGCAAATGTTCTTTTAGTTTTTTTTTTCTTTTCTTTTCTTTGTTTTTAATTTTGTTTTGCTGCTGTTTTTGGTTAAATTTCACTCATTAGCAGGATTATGGATATAATGTTTGATGGGTAATATAAAAAAGCAAAGAATCTATTAAGACATAGTAGTAGCAGCAGTAGTCCTCTCTTTTTGAGATTTTATTCCTTAAGGAAATTTTCAGAAAGTCACGGAATGTATCACAATGAAATTCTATGTAAACAATCCAAAATCAAGCACATAAGCTTTTAAAATGCTTTATTAATTGTATCTCATTATTGCAAGAAAATGTCTAAAATAGATTATTCTTTATATTTTGCCATCTATCCAGTTAGGTAAAATTATCTTTCATTTGTCATATTCCAAAAAATAGATCATATTTGAAGTTAATTGGATTGAATTACAAATCTTTTGAAAATATAATTTCATTGTTAAATTCAGATGTGCTAAAGTGTATCACAATATTTTTTGTAATCCCAGAAGATATTAGTGTGTAAATGTCTCCTTTTCTTTTTTTCTTAGATTTTATTTATTTGAGTGAATATGTGTGTGTGAGAGAGAGAGAGAATGAATGGCGTGAGAGGAAGAAGGAGAGGCAGGCTCCTCATGATTCCCTGGGATCATAATCTGAGCAGAAGATAGATGCTTACCTGACTTGGCCACCCAGGCACCCCACAAATATCTCATTTTCATATATGATTTTTTTGTTTGATATGCATGTACTTTGTTGGCAGAGCATCAGATTCAATAAATGAGATTATTTTGCAAGATAACAATAGCTTTGCCCTATAATAAAATAATAAATAGACATATAGATATATTATTGTGTAAATATATTTTAATCTACATCACTAGAGATATATTATACTTTTGCTTGGATGGGTGATACATATTTTCTGGATACACATTCTGATTATTCTATAATAAAGGAATATGCTTATCTACTCAACAATATTTGTTGAATGCTGAAAATATTTATTGAACATTTAACATGTACCATGCCTCAAAATATTGACCAGAATAATTCATGCTTGTGAACTTCCTTAGGTGTATTTGTAAAAATAATAACAGAAAAAAGTGCTATTATAAAAAATAAGCTCATTTGAAATCCTAATGTATATTGCCAAATTTTCTCTCCTAGTTTACAGACTTAAAGAGTACTTCAGAATCTTTCTTCCCTTTCCTCAACGGCACTGGATATTAATAAGTTCATAAGCTTTGATAATTGATGTATGAGAAAAAAATCATTTATTGAATCACTGGTGAATTAATTTTTTTCTTGTTTGATATGAAATTATCTGTTCATGGTCTTCACCCATATCTTTGTTTACTTGGATGTTTTTGGTGTCTTAATAAAATAGGAGATCTTTATCAATTAGCATATAGGACATAAACACTTTTCCCCATTTTTGCTAGAAAAAATCATTTTTACAGATTCAAATTCATTATTTTATTTTTCCTTTTTGAATAGCTTATTCAGAAATATTATTTTCATCCTCTAATCTTTAGAGATATCGATTACTCTCACACTTGTAAGTTATAGTTTTATTATTCACATAACTTTTTAAAAAGGATCCATAATTTGGGCAGCCCCAGTAGCTCAGTGGTTTAGCACCGCCTTCAGTCCAAGGCGTGATCCTGGAGACCTGGGATGGCCCTGTTCCTCCCTCTGCCTGTGTCTCTGCCTCTCTGTGTGTGTTTCTCATGAATAAATAAATAAAATTAAAAAAAAAAAACTATTCATAATTTATCCTGGAATAAGGGATGGAGTGCTGAATTCTCACCATTTTAATTATATTTTATTGTTATGATTTTAAATTCTAATCATATTATTATTCATGAATTTATATAACTATTTTATGTCTTTCAGATTTATTTTTATTATGTGCTTCAGTTTTTAACAAAACAGTATCTAAATGCTAGGGTATTATTTCTACATTATTTATTTGGTATTATTATTTCTCCATTATTTCATTGATAATTTTGATTAGATAACTTCTTGATACCTCTTTCATATATTGTTTAGGGTCTATAAGCTTGAATTACATTGTCAGGGATGCGATATTTTTGCGTGTATTATAATCTAAACATTTCTATAATACTGTTATATTTCATTTTCCAGTAATTACCAGATATGATCCTGCATAGCACTCTCATCTTTCCACCAGTTACTTTAGTGCATACTAATTCTTTCTTAAAATGAGTTAGAGTAAAATATTCTTAGACTAAATCTACATTGACAAAGCTTTTAGTTACAGTATCATCTAAATGATAATAGGGTGGTAGTACGTGCTAATGCACTATGTGCATTTTAGTATGGAGACCTCAGGTGTGTGTGTGTGTGTGTGTGTGTATGTGTGTGTGATTAT
The DNA here is from genome assembly GCF_003254725.2 of Canis lupus dingo. Classification (NCBI taxonomy): domain Eukaryota; kingdom Metazoa; phylum Chordata; class Mammalia; order Carnivora; family Canidae; genus Canis; species Canis lupus. Next base: position 55,770,104 of record NC_064255.1, on the reverse strand, counting down.
ATGCCAAGGAATTGTCATAAACTATATTTAGTTAAAATATTTACTGTTTCTACTATAGAGCTGAGAAAGCACAGAGATGATCTAAAGTTTGTTTTTAAAAAATTATCAAATGCATCTATATGAAGAAAGCAGTCTTTCTGGCTAACATTCTTCACTATAGAAAAACATTTTCAGAAACTCCAAACAATTTTTTGAAATTTTTTATTTTTATTAACATATATATATTGAAATATATTTTATATAATAAAAATAAAAAATAATAATTTTTTATTTTTATTAACATATCAAAGCTCATTATAGATTTATGTTCTTGACAATAGATTATCTAAATTCCCTTTTATAGCATCTTATGAGTCTAAAATCTTAATGTCAATAATTTTCAAGATGTACCTAAATAATGTGAAAAAAAAAACACAAAGATTTACTGTAGGAAGAATATTTTAGATATTTTTATAGTATCATTTTGAGGTTGACCAAATGTTTAGCAAGTGAAATCTATATATTTTGTTACAATCCACAGTACATGTTTTATCTACTTTACTTTCAAATTTAAGTCATAAAGTTTTCTCTCACATAAAATCTCTACCTACTACAAGATTCATGTCATTCTAGTATATTACTATGTATTCTTTGTTTTGTACTTACCTACTCAAACTCTTTCTACTACCCAAACTTTATTTTCTTTGAGGGATCTAACAAATTCTGCCTATTAGATTTCCCTTTCATTTTAAGCCCTGGCATTACTTTGAAAATTACATTTAAAATAATAAGAGTCTAATATGCTAATGTCAAAACTATTTGCTTTTCCTGGAATTTTCACTTCCACTCTGCTTTAGCTACTTACCACTTATCCACAGCAGGTGATTTAACATTAATTATAATTGAATTTTAATATTTGAAACCAAACAAACAACTTGTCCATCTACCATTCTAAACATCTCACTCTTTTGTCCTGGGGCTCCTAGTTTTTGGAACTCAGAGAGATATAGTCTGTAGAACACTACTTTTCTTCTATCATCTAGCTTAAATTTTATTTTATACTTTATCTAAACTGAGCTCCTATTGGTTGATTCATGTCAATCTCTAGCTTAAAACTATTTTGTACATTATCTAAACTGCTCTCTTATAAATTCATTCATATCAGACTTTTAGCTCTACTGGTCAATTCTCTCTCCAAATCCTTAGAAGATTTACTCCGTTAAGTCTTATTTTTTTTCTATATCTTGAAAAGCTTCCTAAAAAATATTTCATCAAAAATTTCCCAGTTTACAAACTACTTAGAACAATACTGTCACTCTTCCTTTCTCCATCACTCAGCACTCACTTCAAAACACTTTCCTTTGCCAGCATGCCAAAGACCTTTATCTTTTTCTTTTTTTTAAGAGATTGATTGATTGATTGATTCATTCATTCATTCATTCATTCATTCATGAAAGACACACAGAGAGAGACAGAGACACAGGCAGAGGGAGAAGCAGGATCCATGCAGGGAACCCATGTGGGACTCGATTCCAGGACCCCAGGATCATGACCTGAGCCAAAGACAGACGTTCAACCACTGAGCTTCCCAAGCATCCCTCCAAATACCTTTCTAGGGTCACTGGCCATTTCCCTTTTGTTAGGAAAATGGATCATTTTTGGTCATGTGTAACCTGAACTCTCAATTGCATTTGACTTGGTATACCACTCTGACTCCTTTTGTTCGTTTGACTCTTATTCTGTCCACTTGATTCTAAGAATTTCTTTGTCGTCTCTCTGACCATTCATTCTCAGACTTTTTGAGGACTTCTCATCATTCTTTCATTTCTTTCTTAAAGACTTTTATTTATTTATTCATGAGAATGAATAATTCTCACAGACACAGACAGAGGAAGAAGCAGGCACCAAGCAGGGAGCCTGACGTGGGATTCGATCCTGGGTCTCCGGGATGGGCCCTGGGCTGAAGGTGGCACTAAACCGCTGAGCCACGTGGGCTGCCCCATTCTTTCATTTCCTAAAAGCTAGTATTTCCAAGGTTCTATCTTCAACATTCTTCCATTTAATTCTACATTTTCTCCTTTTTTTGTACTCTAAACAGTTCCCATGGTTTAGAAATTAACACTAATGAATGAATGAAATTAAAACTGTCTCTTTCCCAGAACTTTCAGCTGCATAAACCACCAAAATAGCATATCAGTATATTGTACCTTTTTCAGACTTAAGCAGATTCATTAGAGTTTTGACACACAAAGCTGAGAGAATAGATTCAGTCTGGAAACATTCAAGGTTTTTTCTCATATTCCAAGAACTGGTGAAAACTAAAATAAAGTAGTTCTTCGGACAATATATAATGAATGCAGTTCATACTGAATTAGTTTGCAGTGTAAAATTGCCATAAAAATACCCAGGGTTTATTACACAAAAGATTTTAAATTTGTCAATTGTTTATCTGCCTCTGCTGAAAACTGTTTTTGAATTTTTCAGCATTTGTCACAATCTAATAATGAGAAACCATATGCATCCTAGGCATTCTGTTTATATTTGAAGCTACTGGGTTTGGGAAATGGCAACTTAATGTAAACTTGCCGAGCCCTGAAATAAATGAAATATCTCAATGATAAGAGCAACTAAGTGTGCATGTGCTTAAGTGTGTGTGACTGTGTAGAAATCCTTGGATTGGGTGTTGAAATATGGTTTTCTGAAAAGCGTCTCTAATTATTAAATAATTGACTGCTAAGGATAAATGCCAATTCTGTACCATTGGCATATCTGAAATCTGCACATTATCTACTCATAGCCACAGTTCATGTAGATACTAATTTTTCATGTAGATATTAATAATAGTCTTTTGGATACACTGTCTCACACATTGGTTGGCTCTAGTATCTTATCTGTACTTATCCTTCCAACATCAAGTTCAAGCTCCTCATGGTATATAAGGCCATCATAATTTTTTCATATTTTATATGTATTTGTGTGTTCCTTGGTAGCAGCAAAGAAAAATCTATTTAATAGATAATATGAAAGGTAGGGTGGGGAACGTTCTCTTGGTATTGTTCCTAGATAACAACTGTATTTTGACTATGACTATGACATTATTCTTACTTGATTATTTAATTGCTATGTTTATTTCTATGACAATAATCAGTTCATATATGACTGATAAATAGGAGGATAATATTAGCCTAATGTGGAATTTTGAATTGCTCATATGCATTTTTTTTCTAAGCATAGTATCATTTTGAGGGACCAAGGAACGATAGTTAAATGCAGAGTACGTAACATGAACACATCACTTTGCAGATGAATAGATACTATATCACAATATCTATTTCTTACCAGGCTCAACTGCCCATGTGCTGTCTTAGAAGTGTGGATTGTCTATTTTTTCCTTATCATTGTTCTTCTGCTGTTACAAATATTACTTACACACAATTCCATCAACTTCTCTTTGCTTTATTAAAAAAAGGTAAAGCCTCATATTTTCTGCTATGTATTTATATTTATTTTTCATTTAAACACCTTTTCAATTGTTTTGGTATTTTTATTATAAATTATTTCTGGTTTCTCTTAGTGGTCACAATACAGGGTTGTACAGATTTTAAATATTATGCCCTTAACTACTTTTCATAACCCATTATTTTCACAGTATGATTTTGTAGAAGACATGTTTCAAGAATGTATGTATCATTTGTTAGAAAATCTTGTATCTACACAAATGATTTTCTGTGCTTTGTTTTAAAAATTAAAGTTAATCACACATTTAAATTAGTTCTTAGTAGTTTTGAGTACTTTGCAAATATTATCTCACTTAATACTCACAACATCCCTAATAGTTAGATACCTTTGTTATATTTTTTTTTTCTTAACAGATGAGAAAAATAAGATTCATAGAGGTAACTTGCCTAAAATAAGACAGTTAGTAGTAGTAACTGGGAAGCAATACTGGGGTCAGATAGCATCAGGGAGATTCTCTCTGTATAGGAATCATCTAGGAACTCAGATATAGATACAGAGAACTAAACAGTTGAGTAAAACTGCTTAGTGTTTGCCAAGTAGTGAGACAGAAGGAAACTAGTTAAAAGTAGTTAATCATTGATTAAGGAGTGTCATTGCAGCTATAGACTTTGGAATTGAGCCTAGAGACAATGAACATGTGGGAAAAATAATGATAATATTATGATAATTGTTGGAAAATACTTGAAGAATCAATGAATATTTTAGTTAGAAATAGCAGTTAAGTAGGAAGGAGAGATGGCTATGATGAGAAAACAAGATGTTTGAAATTTATGTTTAGGAGTAGTGAGCATAAGACTCTGGGAAATAATGAGAGAGTAAATAGAAAATCTTTGGATTTGAGTATATCGAGAAACTAAAAGGCAGGAAATTAATGTTTTTTTTTTTAAGATTTTATTTGAGAGAGAGAGAGTCAGAGAGCACAAGAAGGGGGAATGGCAGAGGGAGAGGGAAAAACAAGCTTCCTTTTGAGCAGAGAGCCCCTCTTGGGGCCTCAATCTCAGGACCCTGGGATCATGACTTAAGCTGAAGGCAGAAGCTTAACCGACTGAGCCACCCAGGAGCCCCAGAAATTAATGTTATATTAAAATCACTAACAATGATAAAGGAGTAGTGATGGAGAGTATGTTCTATGTTAAAGGTTTTAAGTGGAAGGACCAGTCCACCAAAGATGGCAACAAGAAGAAATAAAATTAGATAGTAAAATTTGATGATATGAAATCCACAAGGAAAATGGAAGAAAGTGTTTTGGAAGCAGCATTTAATAGCAAGGATTCCTAACACATTTTCTTGCCCACCATTGGAAGGGTTTAGTGTGAAGAATAACTATTTAGTTGAAATAATGCAGAGAAGTTTTCTATTGAGGGAAGATCATTCTATTGAGGGGAAATTGATCATTTAGAAGTTTTTGCTGTTGATAGACTATGAGTGTCCTCAAGTGCATTTGGGGAGTATTAGAAGGCATAGAGAGGTGTGTGATCAGGTCTGAATAGTGATTGTGCAAAGCAAATTTGGGAGAAATGTCATTGTGCTGATAGATACTGTGGGAGACTTGACAGCTAATGGTGTCCAATATAAATGGGAATATGGGAGTGATGATCAATCCAGGTAATTTCTTAGAAGTATGGTGGATAATTTGGTGAACAAACTAGTTATAAATTTAAGCCAGTGAAGGATAAAGTCTGCTTATACTCTGTGTGCTCTTCTCTCACATTTTTCTTACTTTATACTTTGTATTTACTGTGAAATTGGCTTGTTACTTTATGCCTCTTGCTTTCATGCTCTTTCATAATTCTGAATAGTTTTTATGCAGCTTTAAAATTTTCCATTTTTAGAACCATGTCTGCTTTCCTGCAGAAACCTTGCTTTGTGATTGCTGATTATACAGTGTGATAGCACTCTGTCTTTCTTATTTGAGCACTTCATAATGGCAAATTCTTTAGCAGATGCATTTTCTTTTCAAGGTCAGCAAAATTATATACACGGTTGTTGCTGGTTTTAGTGTTAATCTTGTTGTTGTTGGGATGAGATAGGAAATGGTTCTTTTATTTTTCAGATACATAAACACTATCATACAGATCATATCTTACTGGGTTCCTTGATTCTATTTTAGCTTGATCACTTAATTATGTAGGTGGCATTTATAAGACTGCAAATAAATGGTTTACAAGGAAGAGAATGGTCCATTTAGTTCTAGTGAAGTACTGTTCTGAATGAATCGTCTGTAATAGGTAAAACTGATTTGACAATATTAAATCAGTAGCCAGTATTTTAGTACATAAGGAGTTTTGCGTAATATATTTGATATTTATTTCTTTTAAAAAGGGAAGCAATTCATTTGTCTGCCCTTTTGTTCGGGCTTGCTTACAGGATTCTAGTGTTTGGAAAGACTATAGCAGTACTAATTAATAAAACAATATAACCAAAATGATAAAGCAAAGTGCATAGAACATTCTGTCCTGACATCATGTTTCCAATTCAGCATTCCATTACTTGGTTGATATCTCCTCTACTTTGATTTTATTTTGTACATATGAGAACTTTGCAATCAAAGCACATCTTTTGTCTGAGAGGAAAAGGGAGAGTTGTATACTTTGGATATATATGTGGAAGATATTTAGAAAAAGTTTGACTTAATAGAAATATGAAATTTTACTAATAAACCATTCAAAATTTTATAAAAATAAATCTTTTGAGGTGGATGGGTATCTCAACTGGCTAAGCATCTGACTCTTGATTTTGGCTCAGGCCATGATCTTAGGGTCATGAGATTGGGCCCCACATCAGGTTCTGCATTGGGTGTGGAGGCTTCTTAAGTTCCTATTTCTCCTTCTGCCTCTCCCTCTCCTTTGCTAAAAAATAAATAAATAAGAAAAAATATTTTCATCAAAATCTGAGACTGATCAATGTTTTTTCATTCTTCTTAAATAATCCAAGGTATTTAGAATGCTTTAAGTCCAAATAGTGCTTTCCATTTTTTGGGGTGCTTTCCATTTATATGTTATTGTTATCCAATATTTTGTTTCATATATGCATATACATTACTGTTACCTATATTATTTTATATAAATGAGTTTATATATATATATATATATATATATATATATACACTCTGCTATTTTACATAGAGATATCCACATATATGCCAGTTCCTTTGCTCAATATTGTTTAATTAACCTTATCTCTTAGTCTTAGAATTAGTTTATCTTTCTAAAAGCCGATTATTTAGATGTTCATCTACTAACAGACAGACAGGGTCTACTGAATGTGAGATTTCTCACTCTAGTAATGTCTTTATGTTTTCTTTAAAGATATTCCATTTAGAAGTTATTTGACCAATATCTTTTATTGCTGCCATTTAAAAATATACTTTCAGTTTAATTGCCATCCATGAAAATTTGAAAAATATGAAAACATTTAAAGATAATCAAAGACTCTAAATGAAGTTTTCTGTCTCCAGAGATTACTTACTTTTGCTTCTTTGGGCAGGAGAGCTGAACTGTGGAGATTACAGATCACTTGAATCCAAACAGGGATTGAGATGATTCAAAATTCAGCTTCATTTCCTGTCAGAACTGGCTTATTTCTGATTTGCCCTTATTTTATAATATCAATTAAGATATTGGGCTTTTACAAGGGCTTATACTTCTCAACTAGGCATAAAACCTGTTTTTCTGTTCCCAAAAGCTTGTGAAACTGTGAAAAGACCTGCTCAGCTCTTTCTTCCAATACAAGAAAATATCCCTAGGTGATTGTGGCTCCTGTTGGTGGACTCAGCTTTCTGGGCTTCCCCTCCTGCCAGAGCTTGGATTAATAATTCTTCCATTTTTTAAATTACTCTGTGGAGATTTTGAGAAAATATTTTGCCATACTTTTCTAGTTGTCCTCAATTGGATGTATGGGGAAGAAAATATAGTTTACCATTGTAATTAATACATATTTTTGGTTATGTTTGGATATGCCTAATGTATTGTTCAGTTTTTGCCCCTATTTTTCTTTTAATCCACTTTTCATATTAATCCTTTCATGTTTCTACTTTCTTAGTGATATCCTCTGGTCCATCTTCCAACTGACTAATTCTCTCTTTTGCCTGGTCTAATTGTCTACACTATCATTCCATAATTTTTTTTTTATTACTAAAGATGAGTTGCTTATCAATTTGATTTCTATAAATTTTATTTGGTATTTCGTCAGATAAGCCTCTGTGTATATAAACCAAGATAAATTATACAAATATAAATATATGATGTTATATATTATATACTGTAATACTTACATACACATATAATTTACTTTTTCTTTCAAGTGGGTTATCAGAAATAACAGTTGATATGCTTTATTTTATAATACTATGTTTTCTTAGAGTACTGGCTGACTTGGTTGGGATAGCATGTGACTGTTGATCTCAGGGTTGTGAATTCAAGCCCCACATTGAGCACAGAGATTACCTAAAAAAAATGCTACCTTTTTTTGAGGCTTATTATCTAAGGGTTTTTTTTTTTTTTTCTTTTTTTTGACAGGTATCATTGTTAATTTTCAGAACATTTAGGATCAATTTCCTATCTTGTATTTATCGGTTATTTAGAAAATAAGGCTTCATTGCTTCTAACTCTCTGGAACTGTCATCTCCAAGATTAGCCTTGATTGCTACATTTGCGTTTAGTGACAAGCCACAGTGAACAGGCCAGACAAATTTGCTAATTTTCTTCTACATCCATTTCTGGAACCTTGAGGAATAAAACTGAGCCATGTGGAAGCTTATAGAATTTCATTTTTCTTCCATTAAACACTTAAACAGAGCCAGCTCTATATAGCATACTTCTTGGGACTATATTGTTTCCATTTATTTTTATATTATCTCACAACACCAGCCACAAAGAACCCAGGATGTAAACAACAAAAACTGATCACTTTATTTATTCACAGAAGTCTTTATGGTTCACTATGGAGGTTCCATCATATTATTAACTTTCTTTAATCCTTAACTTCTCTCAGAACTTATTCTTTCCAGTGGGATTGGTGAAATCAAGAAAAGGTAGGAGTAAGGAGCAAGTGTTACCTATAGTCATAGTGAGGGCATAAGTGTTCTAGGTCATGAAGGATACTTACTATTTCTGAAATATTCCTCCAGTAGTTTTTTTCTTTTTTCTAAATTTCTCTTCTTTCAGCAATAATATGAACATAGGTTTCAATTAAATATTTAATATCATCTGTAATCAAGAGCTATCAATAATCATTTTTAACATCTTACAAACTATGTCATGCTCTATATTTTCACCTACACAAAGATAGAGTGGATGCCACTAGAAGATCAAGAATACATTTCACATATCTATAACCAATTTTTAGATTGTAACTCTGGAAATATAAGTAGTTTATTTTTATAATGTTGACCAAAATTCAATAGGAGGAATTTTGATCATAATAAAATGGCAACTAATGTTTTCTTATATTAAAAAAAAAGCAGGGCAGGCATCTGACACATGTATTTGACTGAATATGGCTGATGATATATTTTAGCTGATTTATTATTTTTTAAAGATTTTATTTATTTATTCATGAGAGACACAGAGAGACGGAGGCAGAGGTGTAGGCAGATGGAGAAGCAGGCTCCACGAAGGGAGCTTAGTGTGGGACTCAATCCCAGGACCACGGGATCACATCCGGAGCCAAAGGCAGATGCTCAACTGCTGAGCCACCCAGGCATCCTTATTTTAGATGATTTATATACAATATAACTTTTATTATTGTTTTTCTTCCTTAATAATGCAAATTAAAAAAATATTTTTGAAGTAGTAAAATAATCATATCCTTTGAATCTGTTTAGTCTTATGGGATTTAATTCAATCACTAGTTCCATTTTTATCTGAAAGCTCTACACAAATAGAAATTAAAGAAAATGAAATATACATCTTTTAGATTCGTGATTTCAAAACATTTTGACTGTGATTCAGAGTAAGAAATGGTTATTTCTTAATGGTTTTATAAATATACACTATATTTATGCAACTTAAACTATTGAATGAAGTTCTAGAAACAGTACTTACTCTATCTAGAATTTACTCCAATGTATTACAGTGTCATGATGATCCATCTCTACTTATTCCACTTTATTCTATTGTATTTCTTTATGTAATGCTATGAATAAAACACTAATTCTATTTTTCAATTTACTAATGGGTCACAGCCAATAGTTTGGAAAATACTACCTTATTAAAATAAATATATTTGAATTACATACTGAACTACATAGTTATTGAACAATGTATATTACTCATTTAGAATGTTATCCCTTAGTGATATAAACACTTGTAATTAGCCTGGAAAGAACTGTAAGTCATGCTTAGAATATGAAAAAAGTTACACAAGTCAAGTTCAGCGTTTTGATAATTTTGGAGTCTGGCAGATATACTAGATCTCCTATGTAGTCATATTTCATCCATAAGACACTTGTCTAACTTCAGTGTACTCCACAATATAAATAATCTTTTACACTATTTATTCATGCTAACAAAGTCTTTATAAAGCATATATTCTTTATCTTTTTTCTGCCGTTTTTTGAACCTATTCTAACTCTCCACAACAAGCACAGAACATTTCAGAAAATCTATTCTTTGCTCTTTGAGAAGGTGACTGAAAGTAATTTTAAGGCTTTATATAGGAACTTAATAACTGTTTTTCAATAGGACACAGCGTTAAAGGGTCACAACCTATAAATGTCAAGTTTATTTCATAAGTAGATTCATAGTTTATCCATGTTGAGAGAATTGGAAGGACATAGATTGCCCAAAAAGTAAAAGCTTCTAATTTCTCTGATGTATCATTGTAGATTCAGTCTGTATTCAATCACTAGTTTATGGACAGCTCTATGGGCTTAGAATGATAGTTTTTCATTTCCCTCAAAGGAGGCCTCAAAAAGTACTTTTGCAAACAGTATCTCATATGGGTATTATTAAAATTGACAGAGATTGGCATCATAGGTGCTCAATGACTATCTATTCAATATGAATGGATTCTCATTATGTTTGTGTTTTCTCCAATACCCATATCTGAAATGCCTGGGTGGCTTAGTCTGGTAAGTGTCTCCCTGGGTGGCTCAGTTGGTTAAGCATTTGCCTTCAGCTCAGATCATGATCCCAGGGTCCTGGGATCAGCCCCACTTTGGTCTCCCTGCTGGGGGTGAGGGGAAGGCGTCTGCTTCTCCCTCTCCTCCCTATTCTTATTCTTTGTCTCTATCTCTGTCTCTCTCTCAAATAAATAAATAAATAAAAGTTTTAAAAGAAATTAGAAACATATAGAAACCTCTATTGTATGTATTTGCATAATATTCCTCTTTGGCAGTGGATTTTCACTATGAGTAATAAAAGTAATTATTTTAAAATATCTTTCAGCAATTATTGTTAATATACATTCCAGAACCACCAATGGCTATATAAATAATAATAATTTTATTAGTAAATACAAAGACAAAACAAAAAAGTGTCTTTACCTGCATATTTTCTTTTTTTTTCTTTTTTCTTTTAAATTTCTATTTATTTATGATAGTCACAGAGAGAGAGAGAGAGAGGCAGAGACATAGGCAGAGGGAGAAGCAGGCTCCATGCACCGGGAGCCCAATATGGGATTTGATCCCGGGTCTCCAGGATCGCGCCCTGGGCCAAAGGCAGGTGCCAAACCGCTGCACCACACAGGGATCCCTACCTGCATATTTTATAATTTAAAAACATCAAATGTCAAAGTTAATTTTGTGCCTGCACATTTGTCATGTTATTACTGAATTTTGTTTAAATATAATCCTAAATAGTTTTAAACTTATGATTATAGTTTTTGACTTATGAGCTATTTATCCATGATCATGTTCATGTATAAGTTATCTTTTTGCAATAAATTTAGGGAGAATTTATTACAGTAGTCTAGTTATGCCATATTATTATCATTATTATTAACACTTTAAAAAGTAATGTTTTGAAAACTTAAGAGCAATGCAGAATGTTCCTTTGACAATGCTCTTCTTTTAATTTATTATAAATCAAGTTAATTGGCTTAGTGTTGGATATCAAGGTTAAGAATTAAGTTTTCAGTAGAAACTTTAAAATAATAACATAGATTTCATTTTAAGAGAAAATAATTATATTCTGGTAATTTTGAGCCAATTATTTTTATGGCTGTGTATGATAAATGTATTTTGATTTCTTCATCCAGGTAGAATTCTTTAGTAAACTATGTATTTATTCCTAATGGTAGCATAAGAAGATACTAAAGTGGTAGTCTGCTATGATCAATATGCTCATTATTATTAAAAGTCAGTAACTCATATTATTCTAATAGCGTGCTTTACTTGGGATAAAGAAAATAACCCACTTCCATTGCTAATATTTAAAAAATGAGATCAAAGTTCTTCAGTTTTAAATGAAAGTGTTTAAGCATTGTATTGAAGAATAACTTACAGAAAGTGCACAAGTCCAAGTCCTATATCATATACCTTGGTACTTGTCTACAGATTGAACACATCGATGTAGTCAGTTCTCAGACTGAAAAACAGAAAATTGCCACCCCTAAAGCTCTCATCATAACTATCCATTACTGCTCATCAGCACACTGCCAAGAGTAACCACTATCTCCATTTATGACACTAGATAACTACTTTATGAACTTCCTATGATTGAATTTGTCTTCCGATAGAAAGTATTAGTTTTCTTATGGGAGGGGAGGTGGATATCTATTAATATCTTCTGCCTATTTTTAATTGGGTTATTCATTTTTTTTAAAATTTTATATAAATTCCATTTAGTTAACATATATTGCAATATTAGTTTCTGGTGTACAGGTGAGTGATTCAGTGTTTATATACAACACCTGGTGTTCATGACAAGTGCATTCCTTAATCCCCATCACCTATTTAACCCATCCATCCATTCACCACCCCTGTGATAACCATCAGTTTGTTCTCTGTAGTTAAGAGTCCGTTTCTTGGTTTACCTTTCTCTGTTTACCCCTATGGTCATTTGTTTTGTTTCTTAAACTCCACACAGGAGTGAAATGATACGGTATTTGTCTTTCTCTGATTAATTATTTCACTTAATGTGATACTCTCTGCCTCCATCCACACCATTGCAAATGGCAAAGTTTCATTCTTTTTTATGGCTGAATAATATTCCATTATACATATATACTACTTCTTTATTTATTCATCAGTTAATGGACACTTGAGCTGTCTCCATAATTTAGCTGTTGTAGATAATGCTGCTATAAACATTGGGGTGCATGTATCCCTTTGAATTAGTATTTTTGTATTATCTGGGTAAATACCTAGTAGTGCAATTGCTGGATCATATGGTAAAAGACCTAAATGTGAGATCTGAAACCTTAAAAATCTTAGAAGAGAACACAGGCAGTAACCTCCTTGACATTAGCTATAGTAACTTATTAGATATCCCTCCTGAGGCAAGAGAAATAAAAACAAAAATGAACTATTGGGACTACATCAAGATAGGAAGCTTCTGCACAGCAAGGGAAACTAAAAGGCAGGCTTTAGAATGGAAGAAGATATTTGCAAATGATAATTTCTGATAAAGGGTTAGTATCCAAAAGATATAAGGAACTTACACCACTAACACCCCAAAAGTTAAAAATTCATTTAAGAAATAGGCAGAAGACATGAAAGATATTTTTTCCAAAGAAGACATCCAGATGTCCCACTAACATAAAAAGATACTCAATATCACTCACCATCAAGGAAATACAAATCAAAACTATAATGATATCACCCTGCACCAGTCAGAATGGCTAAAATTAACAAGACAAGAAACAACAGATGTTAGAGAGGATGTGGAGAAAGGGGGAACCCTCTTGCACTGTTGGGAGTGCAAACTGCTGCAGCCACTCTGGAAAATAGTATGGAGGCACCTCAAAAGTTTTAAATTAGAATTACCCTGTCAACTGCACTACCAGATAGCTACTGAAAGAAACTAGTAAACTTTAAAAGGTGTATTACACTTGTGTTGTATTTAAATGCTATTATTTTTCATGGAATAGGTCCAAACTGGTATCCTTCCCGAGTTGGCCTGCAGCTAGAACAAGGTAAGAATCAAATTTCACTGATCTATTTATGTAATTTGGAATCCCTTTTCTGTCATCACTTTATTTATTTATCACTTACTAAATAACAGGCATTGCAATAAGTGTTCTAAATCAATTATGTCAATGGATTCTCCCTATAAGCTAGTTCTTCACTTTTATGCATGAGGAATTTTAGTCTCAAGGAGTTAAGTTTCACACATCCACTGTCATGTGCATTGGAGGCAGGATCTGAACTAACATTTTTCTGTTTCTAAAAGGTTTATTGCTTTATTCTGGCATTCCACTACCTTCTAATATGTTCTCAGGGATACTTCTCAGCAATTTCTTTCTTTTCTTTTTTCTTTCTTTCTTCTTCCTTCCTTCCTTCCTTGGTCCTGCTTGCTTGCTTTTTCTTTTTCTTTTTTTTTTTCTTTTCAGTTTAAAGCAGAATAAATGAGCTAAATAGGAGCAGAAATGAATGTATTTTAGGGAGAATATCATATCCAATATTAAGCCTTAAGTTTCTCAAGCTGTCAAATCCTATTCTCCATTCAGAAAATGTATAAATAACCTCATCAAGCAGCATGGCTTTAAGTATTAATGACTTTCAGATATCTACAGACACAGCTACCCAACTGCCTATTTGACAGCTTCTACTTCAATGTCTAATAAATATCAAAAAACTTAAATCTTAATTCCCACCCCCAAATCCTGCTTCTTTCCCAGTCTTCTCTGCCAGTTAATGAATTACAATGCACGCAAGTGCCCAGGCCAAAAATCTAGAAGCTGTCTTTATTTCACTGAAATATTCTCTTCTCAAGTTGAACCAACTCTATGTTCAAAACATATTTGATGGGCATCTGGGTGGCTCAGTCAGTTAAGTGTCTGCCTTCGGCTTAGGTCATGATCCTAGCATCCTGGGATCCAGCCTGATGTTGGGTTCCCTGCTCAGCAAGGAGTCTCTTTCTCATTCTTTCTCTTCCTCTGCCCTTCTCCCCCCACTCATATCTCTCTCTCTGTCTCAGATAAATAAAATAAAATAAATATTTGAAACTGATATATTTTTTTTTTGAAACTGATATATTTTTAACATTTCTACTAGTGCCACCTCAATCTAAATAATCCCTTGCTTGATTAATTTTGTGTTCTTCCTAAGTAATCTTGCTTCCCTTCCTCCCAGTTTCCACACAGTATCATAAATACCATTTTATTTATTTATTTTTCATAAAGATCTTTTTAAATGTAGATCATGTCACTCTGCGGGTGCTTGCAAATTTATTCACCCTAAATAATTTATCATATAATAAAAGAATTTTTTTTTTCATATAATAAAAGAATTTAGAGAGGGTTGACATCAATGTCTACTAATACCCCAAATTATACTTTAAAAATACCTTGTATCATATTTGATTATGATATTATCTAATATTACATTTTATTAGAACACTACAGGATAGTAGCTAGTGGTAGTCTGCACTTTGTTTAGGTAGAGGTCGGAAATCACTGTACATTTGAAAAATTGCTAGATATTTTATAAAATGGGTTTGTTAACATTTCATTTCACTTTAAATATTTATTATACATTGCAATTTCTATGTATTTATCCTTAGCATTCATAATTTTTCATATTAAAAATTGTTTGTTAAAAATCACTCTGTCTTGGGACGCCTAGGTGGCTCAGCAGTTAAGTGTCTGCCTTTGGCCCAGGGTGTGATCCCGAGGTTTCAGGAATGAGTCCTACATTGGGCTTCCTGCATGAAGCCTGCTTCTCCCTCTGCCTATGTCTCTGCCTCTCTCTCTCTCTCTGTCTTAAATCAATCAATCAATCAATCAATCAATCAATCTTTAAAAAAATTCACTATGTCTTGAAATTGTATTCAAATACTTTTCCTTATTATTTAGGTGGGCCTTTTTTGAAGGACTACATAACCGTTCAAAGCATTGCAGCTTCCTCCATTGTCACTCTCTATTTTACAGACCTGGGTCGACAAGTCAGTTGGATTACAGTAAGTATCAATTTAAAGTGCAATATACATGTCCCACATTTTTATAGGAATAGTTTGTTGACAGGACAATTTTTATCAAGTAAATTTATAATGAAACAAAATATACTGAATGGCATTTTAAATTTTCCATTCTGTCTAGGGAGAACAGTGGCCAAAACTTCACACAAGTATTAGAGCAATGGAAATATACAAATGGAAGAATGAGGATAAATCCTTTTTTTTTTAAATGTCAATCTAAAAATCTTATTTCTGCTTAACCTATGCTTTGTTAGTTAAATGGTATTTCTTCAGCTTTTCCTTCTAGGAACCTGGGAATATGAAGGCTCTTGAAATTGGAAAAAAAAAGGAGATAGAATATTTAATAAAAATATTCTAAGGCAAAGGGAGAGGATTTTGGAAAATCAGAATGAAGTACTGAGACTTCTTTGTATTAGGTGGTTGTGGCATACTTTTGGCTCTTGAAGAAGGAGCTTTCAAAGTGATGGCAACTGAATCCAATGGCATTAGAAGTAGGAAGACTACATTAAAAGACATGGAGGACTAACAAGACTAACAAGGACTAACAAGCACACTAGTTCACAAGCATTAAACTATTATAAACTATAAGTAATGGAATAGATAGATGGTTTAGCTTTAGAAGTAAGAGGAAAAACTAGGTGATATTTAGTGACAGGCAGTGAAAGTGTTAATTTGATAAATAATTTTGAGACTGATATACAAAGAATAGTGCAATCCTTCTACTGTTCAATTATTTTATTTATATTTTTTAGAATTTTAAAGTTTTTCTGATAACATTCTAGTTCATATCTGTGATGTGATTGCACTTTTAATATTTTCTATGTTAAGATAGGTGTTTTCCTTTTTGTCATCATTAACAATCAGCATTATCATCCACAGTGTTTTAAGTTTTCCCTGTAAGCATTCAATTTTTAAAATCATTGCAAACACAGGACAATTTATTGATTATTATGTAATTTTCAAATAACAGCAATTAAAGTTTGCATTTATTAAAATATTGTCAAATCTTTTAATTTTCTGATGATTTCTTCTTTAATATACATTACCTTCTTGTATTTAGATTATTATTTATATTTTAGTGTTATTGGTTAAATCATTGCTTTGGGTTTCAAAGTTCCTTGGTTGAGATTTTGAGTACTAATTTGTTACACAAAAAAACTGAGTTCAGAATATTCTGAATCCTTGTGAAATATAATATTTATAAAACAACCTATTAATGCATGCATTATGTAAGGAAAAGGCTTAATACTTACATATGATATCAACAGACCTTTACTACCAAAGATTTTAGACAAGCAGATTCTGATCTTCAAAGGTTAAAATATTCACAGGCTTTGTCCACATTTATGATGAAAGGGGAATTCTGTCTACAGAAGTTTTGTCAGGATGAGTGGCATTAATGGTGAATTCATTAGAAATTCCAGCTGCATCACTTGGATAAGCACTGAGCAGAGAAAGTGCTAAGGTGGAATTCTAGGACAATTGTAGAGAAAATTATAGCTTATTTGAAAGGAAAGTCATTTAGGTGACAAAGAGAACTCTGGAAATAGGATGAATATTTTTAAGTCAACCCTATGTTTCACACAATCTTTTGCTCCAAATGAGTCAGTCCTATTAACTCCTAAAAATACACACATTACATTGCAATGGCACCCACTTTATATCTACTAAATTATACAATAAAAGCAATATTGACCACACATTCTTGTACATTTATAAAATATTAAAATGTGCTTCTAAATGTGCTAAAATGTGCTTGATAATAAAAGCATATCACAAGGTTGGGTTTTTTATTTTTGTTTTTTGGTTTTTTTAGAGACAAACACTTCAGCAAGGTCTAAATTAAGATTTTAATAATATTTTTCATCAAATAAGATTGTGCTGTCAAAGAATATTGAGAAAATCTTTGCCTCCTTGACTAGAATAGAGGGTTAGTTATTTAGATCCTATTAACTAAAGATCCAATTCACTTTTCACCATTTTTATGTTCACTCCTGTGTATGCCTATAGTTTTATGCAATTTATCCCTTGTAAAGATTCAAGTATATACCACTACAATCAGATAGAGAATGTTCCATTCCCACAAAGGAACTGTCTCATATTATCCTTCTATATTTACACACTCTTTTCTCTATTCCGGGGCAACCACCAATCTGTTCTTCATTTCTATATTTTGTTATGTGGCAAATGCTGTAAATAGAATTTGACAGGTTTTTTGTTTTTTGTTTTGTTTAGTTTTTTGAGATTGATGTTTAATTTTCTAAGTACAGTGCCTTTAGGATTCATCCTGGTTGTTGCATGTATCAATAGCCAATTCCTTGTATTGGTGAGTAGTATTTGGTTGTACAATCGTAGCAGTTTATCCATTCACCCACAGACAGACATTTGGGTTGCTTTCAGTATTTTACTATTACAAATAAAGCTGTTATCGATCTGTGTGTAGGTATTTGTACAAACATAGTTTTTATCTATTTTGTACACACTGTTGAGTTTTAAGAGTAACTTTTATACTCTAGATAAAGTCTTTTGTATGATAAGTTCTTTGCAAATATTTCCTCTCAGTTTTTACTTGTCTTTTCATTCTCTTAATGAGATGGGTTTGTTTGTTTCTTGCAAAAAGTTTTCAATTTCAATGCAGTATAAGTTGCCAATGTTTAAGGATTTTGTCTTTGCTATCTTATGTAAGAACCTTTTCCTTGCTCTAGATCTGGGAGTTTTCTCTTATGTTTTCTTATAATAGTTTAATTTTTTTTTATGTTTTACATTTTAATCATAGTCTATTTTTAATGTAAAGAAGTATCTAATTTTATCCCTAAGCTTAATATTTTCTTTCAATTGGTTTCCCGTGTCCAACAATCCTTTTGTTCTGTTTTATTTTCCTTGCTCCATTTGGAATTAATTGCCATATTTTCTTTTCTTTTTTTTTCATATTTTATTTTCTATTAGCCTCTTGGTTATTTTAGCTTTATCTTCTTTTTTACCAACTCTACTGATTGATCAATAGATTATAATGTGCATCTTTAAAATATCAAACACTAATAGAAATTGTTTAATTTAGGTTTACTGAGGTGAAGATACTTCATAGATAATTGAATGATTTTATGATATTTAATCTCTTCCTAATCTTCTGTTGTGGTATATTTTAATTTTCTAGGTACTTTTAGGTAAAAATCTGCTACTATTATTTTATATGGCCAATATTTATTTAGATTTATCATTTTCACTACAATTTAATTATTCCTTCTAATCCTGAGCTTATATCTGTGATTATTATCATTCTTCCTAGAGAACATATCTTCACTGATTTATTCTAGTTCTGCCATTGATTGATTTTCTCAACTCAGTTCATCCTAAAATGTACTTATTTAACCATTTTTGGAGAATTTTTTGTAGAAAAAATTCCATATTGGCAGTTATATTTGTCTTCACTTCACAGAACTTCATTATTTGATTTTTGACTCCCATGTTTCTGTTGAAAAGTCCACTACAATGTGTCTTTTCTCTGGCTCATATTAAATTTGTCTTTTGTTTGGTTATCACTGTCTGACTATGATGCACACAGTTACAATTATGTTTCTATTTATCCTGCTTTTGGTTTATAGTGTTATCTGAGTCTACTGTTCAGCGTAAATATTTAATTTGAAAAATTATCATAATCTTTTTCACATTTTGTTTTCCATTATTTTCTTTGCATTCTCCTCCTGGGATCCATATTACATTTCCATATTTTTCTAGTCTGATGTTTCACATATCTGCTGAAATTCTCAACCTTGTTTTTTTATTTCTTTGAATATATAAAAGATTATTTTTTAAATGTATGTGTCTGATAATTCTGACATGTGGTTCTTCAGTTTATCTGTTTTGAATGTCTGCTGTTTCCTTTGGATTTGATTACAATGTCTTTACTCCTTTATACCTTTATACCTTTATATTTCTGACCTAGTGCAGGAAAATATATATAAACAACTTGTAAGGATAACTTGAAGCTTAAGATGATGTTACTCTCTTTTCAAACTGATTTATCATCCTGCAGATGGACTAATGGCATTATTTGGTCCAGATCATCTTAATCCAGTTGATGACAAATGCTTTCAGGCTGACTTTTATTACCTATACAGGCAGATCTACTTGTGCTTTATCAGGGCTCTTAGAGGGTAACTCTCCTACGTCTTAACCCAAGTTCTGGAGATTTTAGAAGGATATCTCTGTCTTTGAAAGATGATAACCAACAATTTTTGTCCCTCCATTCTCAGGTGCCCTCAAAAGATTTAGTCTTCCCAGGTTGCTATCGGACTTCAAATCCTAGATTCGATCACTGTTCTAGAGTCCTGTTTAAAAACTCCTGATCTTCTAACTCTCAATGACTCAGTAGCTCTTTGAACCCTGAAAAACATTTTGATCAATTTTTCTTGCTGATCTCATTACAATGGTTTGAATAACCTAAATGTAATTCTCCATTATGCATTATTTATATAAAGGTTAACTTATAAAACGAAACCTTTTTTAGTATTATATTGACTTTAATATTTCTTATTCAGTACAAAGTAATATTACTGTTGGGAAATGCTTTCATAATTTTTAGCTTACCTATCATTAGAAGATTAAGGATGACACTACTTTATTTTGTCAGTAATTTTCAACAACTGTGAATATGCAATTTATTTTGTTTTCAACTGTTAATTGCAATTTCAAAAAAGAAATAAAATCAAACACCATCCTAATAATAATAGGACTGAAAAAAAGTTTTCTTTTTTTCAAGAGAGGTTGAAATGCATTAAGCACAATGTAAGTATAAAGATTCTAAACAGTTCAAAATTGCAGCTGTGTATTTCAGTTTATATTTCTAAAACATCTTATTGTCTTCTTCCTTTTTTGATTTAGACATGTTCCAAGTTGAACACTCCACAGAAGTTCCAAAAAAAAATTGCAATTATCTAGGATACCTAGTATCAGTGAATTTTACAATTATAGCAGCACATTAGTTTAGTACAGTGAAAATTCTATAAAGGAAAAGAATGAAAATAATTTCATATTGAACATAAGTTGAAATTTAAAAGTAGTGTGCATGTCTTCAAAATTAGAAGAAAGTATATTGGCTTATTTTGAATATATAATTTCTTCTAAAATTTGGTTTAAAATGGACTTCCTAGTCTTTGTAAAATCATTTGATTTGCCAGGGCTTAAAACTAGAATATTTGTTTATTTGGCTTTGTTTTTGGATTTGTTCTTTTTAGAAGGAGAAGAAAAATTCCTTTCTTAGAAGTGTGTTTTATTAATATTTGTCTATCTGGCCCTCATTTTTATTTATTCTAAAACTATTTTCTGATTACTTCCTATATTTAATAAAACATCTTTTTTCTTTTTTTCTATTTGTACCCAAATAGACTTTTTTTTTGAAAGATGCATTATGTAAAATTTATTTCTTATAATTCTCTACTGCTTTAAGGTCAAGATATAGCCTTCATACCCTGGGACTGTTTAAACCCCATGTTTCAGCATGAACAATATTTGATAAAATATTGGGCTTCCTTGAACATATTACTGTAAGCCAGTATGTTCTCCTGATTTATTTTTAGTGTATGATGGAGATAAGACTGTAGTTTAATTTCCTGATTCAAAGAAACTTCATATTTATGATAGCATTTTTATTAACTTAATAAAGAGTGACATGTGGTCAAGGTTAACTATTGTTCATAACATTTTTCATTACTGATATATTACTAGAGGATTTGCTCAAAATTACTTGCTTAGATCAGATGGCATTGAAATAAATATTTTAAACTTTCTGTTGTAATAAAAATTATTCTAATTATTCTCAAGTATTAACTAAACTCTATTATCAGACATTCAAAAGTGGTAAACATTTTTTTTCTTTAAATCTGAATAATCAGGCATGCTGTATGCCATCACTTAATATAATTTATCACTAGAAAGGTTGCTTTATACTGACTTTATCATATGTTGCATATCTTTCTTGGCTAATGGGATGATCAATACTGTTAAATGGGAAAAATATACTCTAAGAAACCTATGTATGTAAATTTTTATGCTGTGCATATATACACACATATATAGTTATATAAAACATGCACATATATCATATATTCTAATTATGTAGTCATACAAAGTTCTCACGAGAAATAAGTACATAATTCCTTTTTTTTAAAAGATTTTTTAAAAATTTATTTGAGAGAGAGCATGAGCAGGGGAGCATGACAGAGAGAGAGAGGGAGAAGCAGTCTCCCCATTGAGCAGGGAACTGGACTTTGTGCTGCTCCCAGGATACTGAGATCATGACCTGAGCTGAAGGAAGATGCTTAACCAACGAAGCCACCAGGGACCCCGAGAAATAAAAACATAATTTCTAATCAATGTGCACACCTGCATATTTGAGTAAAACATGTGCAGCGTTGAGTTTTCCTTCTTAGAAAATGATGAAAATTGGCAAAGACAAAACAAAGCAGAATGGCAGTTGAATTTATCATTGTCATGTCTGTATCTTTTCTCTTTGAGCACTCAGAGGTAAATTATTTTTCCTTTCTCTGTGTGAATTCCAGAGTGACTTTAACCTGGTTTTAGCATCAAAACAAAACTAAATAATGGACAGTCATAAGATTTAGAAAAGTATAAGAAAGCTAGTCAGCCAGTGAATTTTTATACAATCAAACAGCCTATTTTCCAATTATATTTCCAAATCTTATGATTATCTCTCTATAGATTAGATATCTCTCTCCATGTATATGGTTGACTCTCAGCTCCAAAATTCAGAAGGCAATCCTTTTAAGTACCTACTCAGACTCAGAATTAAAGTCTAAAGTTTGCAGAATAGAGAACTAAATTATTTCAACTTGAATCAGTGTCAAATCAATCAAATTCATGCTAAGGAAAAAAAAAAAGTCACTGCAGCCAATTCCATTCAATGATAGGGACAGTTCACATAGAAGATGGAGTGTGTATGGGGCTGGGCAGACACAAAGAAATGAGTCAATCGGAGAAGGACAAACATTATATGTTCTCATTCATTTGGGGAATATAAATAATAGTGAAAGGGAATAGAAGGGAAGGGAGAAGAAATGCGTGGGAAATATCAGAAAGGGAGACAGAACATGAAGACTCCTAACTCTGGGAAACGAACTAGGGGTGGTGGAAGGGAAGGAGGGTGGGGGGTGGGGGTGACTGGGTGACGGGCACTGAGGGGGGCACTTGACGGGATGAGCACTGGGTGTTATTCTGTATGTTGGCAAATTGAACACCAATAAAAAATAAATTTATTATTAAAAAATAATCATAAGAAAGAAATATGTTTATCACAGTTTGGTTAGTTAAATAAAAACTCCTATGTACTATTTATGAAGAAATCGTTACATTAAATTCAATATTTATTTTTATATATACCATTTACAATGATCCTTTCCTTAGGTCTAGGCTAGTTCTTCCAAAGAAGACTTCTTATGAATTATATTAGCACCCAGTATAATGCATTTTAAAGAATAGTTAAAGCTACATGTCCATTTTGCCAGTTCGTGCAGTAGGCAAAGTCTGTAGACGTGCTTATTACTTCTACATATAAATCTTAAAAATATCAATAAAAATGCATTTTTTAACTTAAATGCTTCTTATTTTCAGATATTTTTGGCTGAATATACAGGACCTCTGCTGATTTATCTCCTCTTTTATTTGAGGATCCCATACATATATGACATGAAAGAGAGTTCTAGAAGATTACGCCACCCAGTGGTACAGTAAGTAATATATATAGTACCTATAGATTAAGGAGGAGATAAACTAGTACACAGATATTATTTTAAAGTTTGTTTATAAACCCAATTAAGATATATTACATTTAATAAAATACATTTTAAGTAACTTTAAATAATGTATACACACCAACTTGCAAATTTAGATACCAGGAACTATTGAGTATATCTTAAAGTTGAAACAATAGAAGTTCATAATGATCACAGTAAAAGAAATCTGGAAATTCAGAAATGTCAGAAGAAGCTTAAAATTAAAAAATAAAGTTTAGAGGTCATATATAGGGCTCAAAATATAATACTAAATAAAATATAATAAAATATATACTTCTCGAAAAATGTGGGCATCATTTATAGGGATGCCCTATAGGGATGCCATTTATAGGGAATTATAATTCCCTTTAGCAAGTCGAAATCCAAAAGAAATTTTACTTTAAAGTAGAAAGTAAAAGTACAGAAAAAGATGAGGGAAATTATCAAAGCAGAATATATAGCATACTGTGAAAATAATCTCTCTCTCTGTTTCTCTCTCTCAGTTTACCAAATTGAACAGAAAGAGAGGGGCACCTGAGTGGCTCAGTTCAGTGTCTGCCTTCAGGCTCAAGGCATGATCCCAGGGTCCTGAGATTGAGCCCTGCTTCCCGCTCCCTGCTCAGCTGGGAGCCTGCTTCTACCTCTGCCCCTCCCCCTGTTTGTGCTCTTTCTTGATATCTCTCTCTCATGCTCTCTCTCTCTCTTTCTCTCTCTCAAATAAATGAAATCTTTTTAAAAATAAAGAGAAAGAGAATATTACTCAGGATGCTACACTGAGATGTAGTGCTAGAGATTTGTTAAAAAACAAAAAAGAGAGGGAACGTGATTTAATGACTAAACTCTAAGTGAATTAAGAATCAAAATTTAGGTCATAGGGATACTAGAAGATAGAGAATGATTTGATTCCTGACTTTCTCATCTCAAATCGAGCTTTCCTTATCCTTCATTGCTGTACCACAACCACACTGACCTTCCTTTTCCCTGAGACCTACCAGGTTCCCTTTAACACGAAGGCATTTAAACCTGCTATCCTTCTTCCTCCATCCCAAATACCACTTTCTTGCCTCTTATTTTAATTTCAAATAGAACCTCAGTATTTCTTACTCAGGGTAACCATTCCTATTCCTTCAAATACAAATATGCCACTGAAATTTCTTGCTTTATGCAGTTTATTACTTTAAAAATACAGGTTCACATCATCACTTGTTCGTATCTTTCCCTCTATAAAGTTCTATGCACTTTGATCTCCAGTTTATCTTCACTGCTTAACATTACCTGATTTACTGGAAATACTCAATAAACATGTTTTCAATGATTAGATAGATGAACCAATTACAAATGTGTTTATTTTACATTCAGCACTTTTAGAGTATAAGAGAGGAACCCAACCAGGATGGGAGTTCTGACATGGCTTTACAAAGAAAGTGGCATTTGACCTATTTCTTTGTTTGCTGGAGGGATCAATCAGATTTCAGCTAGCAAATTTAAAGAATCTTCATTTGGAAATTATTTATGGTACAAAGAAATGTGGTGGTTTGCAGGAGCAAAAAGAAACCTAGTAGGGCGGAAGAAGCACAGAGAGGCAAGGGGGAAATTGTCTCTTAAGGATAATGGGCAAGTTGGTCAGAGCCTATTAGAACATTGCCATCATTTTTCTCTCTAGGAAGGGAATAAAGGGCTGATCAGTTTTTTAATAAAGGCTGGAGTTGGAGGGTTCATAAAGGCAGTGTAATTGTATTCATATTTTAGATCAACATATAACATATCCGAGATATATAACACAGCATGAAAAAAGAGCACTTTTTTTTTTCCCTAGTGGCATGCTAAGGGAATTGACTAACAGCTGGTTACTATTCTTAAATACAAACATAAGCATGTTTTATAACATCTCAGTGATAAAAGTTTGTACCACGTTGTTCCAAAATAGCAAGAATGTTAAGTCTGTATGAAATCATTTCAGAGCAGATATACACAAACACACAAACACACAAACTACTTGTGAAATTTAAGTGTCTAGCAGAGACCTATAAAATAATCACACAGCTTCTAAGGCAACTCAATTTTAGGATGGATGATTACCATTTCCCAAGGTTAAGAAGATCAAGTGCCCAATGCCATGTCCAGTTGCCACATAATCTAATGTTAATTATCCAAAATGACTTTGAATCATCTCACAGAATCAAAAGTATTTTTCTGCTCGGCTCAGATTTATATGTGACTCAACTACCACAAAATTATTTGACTGTCTTAGAAACCTGCGCACAGGAGAACTAAGGCAGTATTTCCTACAGTACTTCCATCCCTGTCAAGTAGTGAAAAGAGGGTCCACAGCTTGGTGAAACCAGATGTTCTTTATTCAATCAACAATAGTTAAATTAGAAGATATGTACTTGAAAGTGTCAAGGTCTCTCCCACCATGGGGTCAAGTGAACTCCTTACACTGAGGTTGATGCCACACCTCCATAAGAAATTCTGACTGCTAAAAAAAAAAAAAAGAAAGAAAGAAATTCTGACTGCCATCATGAGGAGTGGAAAAGCAGTGTTTGAAACCTTTCCTATACACAGCATGGACAGTTTGACTGTCTTCCATGAATGCAAGAAGATACATTGGTTTGCATGCTCATATTCTGGTTTAGATCCCTCATATCATTAACCCCATACTTTCAAGCCATCCCTCTTCTCTCATACTCTAGCTCAATAAACACCACAGTCCGTGTTGCTTTCACTGAGTTCTTCCCAATTCCTGGAATTTTTGCATGGGCCTTCTGCAATTTGAAGTCCATTATTAGCAAAATCTCTTATATCTTCAACATTTTACTTGAATATTGTCTTCATATTCTTCCACAATAGAAACCTGGCATATCTCTATAAAATTGAGACTGTTTTCTTTTTTTTTTTTTTAAGATTTTATTTATTTGTGTGTGTGTGTGTGTGTGAGAGAGAGAGAGAGAGAGAAAGAGAGAGAGGGAGAGAGAGAATATGAGCTGGAGAGATGAGGGACAATGGGAGAGGGAGAAGCAGACTCTGTGCTGAGCAGGGAGGCCATGAGGCTCAATCCCAGGACTCTGAGACCATGACCTGAGCTGAAGGCAAATGCTTAACTGATTGAACCAACCAGGTACCTCAAGACCGTGTTTTCTTTCACAGTCCCCCTGTCCTGAAACTTAGGTAATAAGTGATATTTTTGAATATTATGATTGGAAAAAAGAATTGGCCCAAACCTATTTATGGATGTTCAATCAGTTTAGCACTGCACAGAGGAAGAGTTGATATTTGAAAAGAAGTCAACCATAATTAAATAGAAATATTGTGGAATGGAATCAGACATGGAAAGTATGTGCAGAGTGACATATATCCAAATAGTGAGTACAGCTGTATGTGCTATGCTGGTAAAATAAAACATTAGAATAATAAGCTAACTAATTTAATCACAGCATGAAATAAAATTTTTCATTTAGAGTTCTAGTATGTAGCTGGGTATAACCTCACTTTATACTTTCTTACAAAGTGGAAAATTTTACACTCAAATATTTTTGTAAATACTCCTAAAAAGAACCAACAAGGTAGGAGAGATATTCATTTCCCTTATTGATCTTTTAAGCCTACAAGGCTTAAACCTTTTCCTAAATCAGAACCTTTCCCTTTGCTTGTCTTATGGTCTAGAAAGCTCTGTCTCTCGAGATATTCACACTTGGTCCTCTCATTTCTCATAGAATTTGCCTATTGTGTATTGATATACACACATAGAACATGTCTCTCCCCTAAAATGTGCACAGTTATATTTTTATGAATTAATGGATAATAATAAATTCCCTAATGACATAGGCAGGTTATCATTTGTTTTCCCTAAAGTCACTGTTATTATTAACCAGAAATCATTAATTCATTCTGTTAAAATAAACTCCCCGTAGAGACTCAATGTTTGATTTTACATAGAGTAAATGATGCACTGATTTTTAAGTTCAAACTCTATTGATTTAAGTGTGCAATTTTTTATCCACATTGATTTTCTTGCATAACAACCACATTTTTTGAAATTTTATATTTTTAACAAAATCAGTACAGATTTTAATGGAAATATATTTCACGTATAAGCAAGAAAATGTATTCCTGTAAATCACATCTGACATTTGCTTTTAAAACAATAGTTTTATAAAAAGCAACAAGAGGTGGTAATTAGAAAAACAGCAACAAAAACAAACATGCAAAGAGACAAAAAAAAAAATTACAATTCATTTGGTAGGTAAAAACCAAACATAAAACAAACTAAACAAAACAAAAGCTGCATTGACTCCATGAAAAATGAAATTCAAACTTTTTAAATGTATGGTTCTTGCTAAAGGGCAACCAGACAATGAAAACGTTATTCTGAATACTATAAAATGTCAGATGAATTCTAAATAGATTTGGGGTATTTTTAAAACTTGTAAATTTTCCCCTCTGGCAACTATCAGTTTTCTGTATTTATAGGTCTGATTCTGCTTTTTGGTGTGTTTATTCAGCTGTGTTTTTTTTTTTTAGATTCCACATGAGTGAAATCATATGGTATTTGTCTTTCTCAATCTGACTTATTTCACTTAGCATAATGCCTTCTAGGTCCATCCACATTGTCTCCAATGGCAGAGGGGAGAGGAGTGGGGAAGTCAGGCAAAGTGGGGGTAAGGGATTAGGAGACACAGGTTTCCAGCTATGGTATAAATACATCAAAAGAGTAAAAGGCACAGCATAAAGAATATAGTCATGATATTTTAATAACATTGTGTGATGATAGATGACAGGTGCACTTAGAGAGCATAGCATAATGTAAAACTTGTTAAATCACCATGTTGTACACATGAAATTGACATAACATTGTATATCAGCTATACTAAAAAAAAAGCAAAATAAAAAGAAAGTTTGTACATTTTCTGCTTTATTCTTGAGACATTTTGCTATGACTAAAATTATAATTATTATATATTCCTGGGGTAGATGTGAGCATATAGATTATGACTGGTATTATACACTATTCTGAGTATCATCAGAAGTAGATTTATAGAGATTGTTGTTGTGACCATACTGTTATTGTGAAATAAATTTAGAAAATTTCTAGGGTAAAAATATTAAAAGAAACATTAGTGTTTTGATTATTGGAAACATTTCCTAATAAATTATAATGTAGTAAACTAACAAAAATGTCTTATGCATAAGGCAAGCCAGACCTATGGAAGAGAACTTAATATGTTTATGTTTTATTTTCTTTCTAGCTTGGCTTGCTTCTGTCATTGTATACACTATATCCGATATCTTTTGGAAACCTTATTTGTTCATAAAGTTTCTGCAGGACATACACCTTTGAAAAATTTGATAAAGGTGGGGATTGGTATGTTTTGTAATTTTAATTATCACTGAGAAATTTTGTGTATTGGGTCATCCATAAAATGATACAATCATGTTTATTTCCCTCATGCTTAGATTTTTCTGTTCAACCATGTCAGTATATCTTAAACATCCGTTTCTGAAATGCCATGTCCTGAGTGACCTATTTCACTGGAGCTGCTCTGAACCAATAATCCTACATAAAAGACTTGCCGTGTCCTTTTGTTAGAGCAGCATATGTTCAGGCGCCTTTAATTTTGGAAATATTTAGCATTGAATTCAGATTCTTTAAGTGCCTCTTGAGGAAGAGGGATGTCATATATGAACCCTCCTGTAAAAATACATCTGTGTGATTACAATGATGAAACTATACCCTGCACTTATGACAGTTGTCAGTTTGATGACAGTGTCTTTGCTCTTCCAAAAATGGTGAATGCAGGGAGTTAATAACCATCTCATCAAATAGCTGTCAAGAAAATGGGAAGTTTAATGAAATACTGAAATGGAAATGCACATCGGATAACATGCTGCAATTCAATTTTCCAATTCTAACTCCAGTTACTTTTAATTTCCAATTTAAAATTTACTTTCAATATGAAATATTTCCTTTTTTTAAAAAAGTCCTTTTTTGGCAAATATCTGTTTTGTAAAAAATTCAACAAGCCTTTATATTGTTGTCATTGTAATAAAACAATAAACTCCCAAACCTCAAAAATCACTTAGACTAGCTTCTATTCTGGCAGAAGGTATTAAAATTTATCATTTCAGTACAAGATTAGTATTATAGCCTAGGACTTTAGAAACTAGGACGTTCCCCTTTATAATCTATCAAGATATGTTTTACTAATGATTAAATAATTCATTATTTTATTCATTTACGGTTGAAAAATTAATACTAAGATATTTTATGTAATGCATTATTATTTTATTACTTCATTCATATTGATTACTGAATAGACAACCACTCTTGAAAAATATTTCTAAAATATATTGCTACATTTGCCTTATACTCTAAGTATCCATTTATATTAATAAGGGTTGAGCAAAGTAATGCCTTTCCTTAGTGATATCAAATGGGTACTTGTAAAATGGTACTTTATTGGGTGAGGAAGCATTTCATTTATCTTGCTTAAAACATAGCATTTTTCATGCAAAAAAAAAAAAAACCCTGCAGTGTGACATAAGTATATGGGAAGATTTCAAATGATATGATGGATTTTATATATATTCCCTAACTTTTATTATGCTTTATTTGTAGGGCTGTGCCTTTTATTGGGGATTTACTTCTTGGATTGCATACTATATTAATCATCCACGGTATACACCACCATGTATGTAGAATTTCTTTCTAATTAAACACATCCTAAATTGCCAGCATCTAAGCCGTTTTCTAAACTACACAGAAGGGGCACCTGGGTGGCTCAGTGGTTGAGCATCTGCCTTGGGCTCAGGTCTTGATCCCACGGTCCTGGGATAGAGCCTGCATAGGACTCTGGTGCTACAAGGGTTGAGGTTTCACATTTAATTGACAGTTATTTTTTGTGATCTAATTCTGGTGCTTATAAAGTTTGAAATAATTAGAAATAAATGGAGTAGTCAAGCTTTATTTTATTTTTATTTTATTTTTTTAAGATTGTATTTGTTTATCAATAAGAGACACACACACACACAGAGAGGCAGAGACATAAGGCAGAGGGAGAAGCAGGCTCCCTGCAGGAAGCCTGATGTGGGCCTTGACCCCAGGACCCCAGGACCATACCCTGAGCTGAAGGCAGAGGCCGAACCACTGAGCCACCCAGGCATTCCAAGCTTTATTTCAGATTTTATAAAATAAGTTAAACCATCTTAACATCTTTGCTTGAAGTACCAACAACAGAATCTTTGGTAA
This sequence comes from Canis lupus dingo, assembly GCF_003254725.2. Classification (NCBI taxonomy): domain Eukaryota; kingdom Metazoa; phylum Chordata; class Mammalia; order Carnivora; family Canidae; genus Canis; species Canis lupus. The sequence goes on along the minus strand of NC_064255.1, from coordinate 55,739,493 downwards.
AATCAGCAAATCTAGTTGAGCACACTATAAGTAAATCATTCCAATGTTCAAAACTTGAATTCTTCTAAATACTAACAATTGACTATGAATATTGAAGAGGAAAATTTTCTAAATCATATAACTCTCATTTTTTAAAAAAATATTTTATCAGAAGATGTACCTACTAATTTTCAAACATTAGCCAATAGATATTTTTGCCCCACAGTATGTTTAAGAGCCTCTGAAAGATGTTACATTCTAGGTATCTGATACAAAATAATAGAAGCTGATTGTTATTAAGATATGCAAAATATTTATTGAAAACTTAATGTTTGTCAATAATTGTAAATTTCCTATTTCTTTTGTAATGAGAAACATTATTATATAAATGCTAATATTCCTGATTATAGATTAGGAAAATGAGCCCCTGAAAGTCTAATTTTACTGTACTCAAGACTCTTAAATGCATAAATTATAAGTAGGACTCAAATTCTGTGAAAACATATATCGCATTACAATACTGATTCCAACTGGAAAGTGAATAAATATCATGTATAGTCCTATTCTCAACAGATTTGGCTGCATAAAATTAATGGCATTTGTACATTTACACACATTGACTTAAATAAAAAAACAACATATTATGTATTCCCACCACATATACCATTAAGGAGGTAATTTTTAATACTTCTTGAAAATATTTAAAAGTAAATAGGAAAACATTATCATAATTGAAAACTACCCAATGGTAGGAATATTCCATTAACTGCAAAATGGAATGCATATGTTCAGAAAACTCAATATATAAATGTTGGTATCAACATCAATCAAGGAAAAATAACCCATTTGTTTTTTTTTTCTGCCAAATGTGAAATATTATAAAAATTATAAAAAATTATAAAAAGTTTTAATGATGGCTGAAATTTTTTCTAGAAAGTTTTTTCTATCTGTAACTTTGCATTTTGGAAATAAATATTAAAAATATTTAAAAATTATATTCTTTGTCCCTTTACCTGTTTTTATCACATCATATTTATTCTCATTTAAAAAATGAAAATGAAGTATATCTTCACTGCCCTCCTATATGAAATGTTTTGGACCCCTCTCTTGTCTGTGTTAATATCTATTCATTTTCTAAATTAGACTTCCACAATGTTCTTAGAGAGTCCTCTATGATATCCCTGATTAAATCTTTCATTTTAGCTTTTACATTAAATACTATATAGATCTTTCTTTGTAACACTTATCAGGGTTGCAACTTCCATTTGTTATTTTGTGATTATTATTTGTTTTCTTGCCAGACAATAATTTGCATTAAGATAAGAGTTGCTTTGGGCTTAGTTTATAATTGATTTACCACAAGCACACAGTATAGTGCCTCTCATATAAAGTCCTAACAACTATTGTTGAATGAACTAAGTTTTGTCTAGAAGTAGACACAAATAAAAAAATATTTCGATTTAGCTAGAGAACAATGTTTAATTATAGGAAAGTGTGCTTAGTTATATGGCAAATGTAATATTAAGGAATAAGTGATTATAAAATTGTTCTATCAGATATTATAAAGAGTGTATAACAAATATGTATCCTTCTAAGGGAAAATCTGAATTTTAAATGTTTTACCACAGATAATGGGATTTTAATGCATTTTCCTTTACATCTTTATCTATTTCACAAATTTACTCCATTAATGTATTTTATTTCATAATTAAATATATGCACTTTATAAAAACAAAACTTCCAACAATTCCACATATTTTATATACAGAAATATATATGTATGTATATATATCCATGCATAGATACTTATATAACTTTTGAATAAATTATACTTTTAAATTGCTAGCCAATGGAAATGGAACTTCCATAAAAGACAGGAAGAAAGATGTTTGAGGTAGTATTATTTACACATAAACATAAAGTACCGCTAATTTTGCAGTAATTAGATAATATTTAGAGCTAGATAATTTTTAGAGCTAGCCACATTAAACATTATAGTGCAGATGCTGCTGTATCCTTTATAATGAGCTTTTGATAATATTAGAAAAACCTTTAAATATACTTATAAAATATGCAAAATTTAAGATGAGGTGTTATGTTTTCTTGCAAATATGTTTACTACATAAATATAATTTATATGTATACACATAAACAGAAAAAAGAAATGCAACTATTAATATAGATGATGAGCTTATCAGAAATTTTTATGTGTGGTCCTTTGGTATATTCCACTTCTCTACCATGAGAAAGGTGACTTTAGGACACCTTTATTACTCTATATGATGTGGGAACTTATATAACCTATATTCTTCTTTATTTCAAGATGAGGACATTAATACTTGCCTCATATATTTGTTTTTAGATAAAAAATATAAAACACTTATAATATAAAATACATTCAAATGATAATGCTTAAAATATAAATATAAAATATTTATAAAAATAATACATAATGCAAAATATAAAAATTGTTATTAGCATGTTTATTTTTGCTGTTAAACATTAAAAAGCAAGCATATTATTGGGTGCCATCATATATTTTGATATGTGTTTTTACAGTGACAAATGAGAGATAAAATCATCCTTCAAAGAATTTAATGATACAAATTAAAAGTAGATTTCTTTTGTATTCTAAATATAATTATGTGATTAGAAAAAAAGTACTTGTTGAAAGCAAAAATATTTTCACCCCTTTAGATTGCAAAGCGTGTTATTCCAAAAGGCCAATTACATACACCACAGACTCTGGATTAGAGGATAACAATATCCAATAAACGTTGCCTGAACTATGTTTATAGTGTGGTTTTCCAAAATATGAATGTCTTCATGGCATCTTCTTTCCTACTTTCTAGCATTTGGTAACCGCCAAGTCACAGTATCTGCTATCAATTTTTTGGTATGTATTATTTATATTATTTGTTATTCATGCTCTCATTGTAGTGCTATTAAGAATGCAAAACAAATTATATTTGAGGATTTCACATGTAGAAAATATCATCTATTTTTATATTATATAGTTAATGGTATTAAGTGCAGTAAGTCAAGCAATTACCTCGAATTAAGGCATTAGCTCTCTAAATTTTTCTTTTTAGCTCTCCAGATCTTTTTTTTTTTTTTTTAAAGATTTTATTTATTTATGAGAGACACAGAGAGAGAGAGACAGGCAGAAGGAGAAGCAGGCTCCCTGCAGAGAGACTGATGTGGGACTCGATCCCCGGACTCTGGGATCACACCCAGAGCTAAAGGCAGACCTCAACCGCTGAGCCACCCAGGCATCCCAACTCTCCAGATCTTTTAGTAAAAATGTTCTAATCATCTATAAAGGATGATTAGAATAATTTGAAATATAGTAGAATTTGAAAAAATCATACTTAGTAATACTTCTATTGTCTATATACTTGCAGAAGCCTAAAAGTGAGTTTCAGGAGTCTAACAGATAAGCATCAAATCACTTTGGCATAATTGTTAATTTAACTAATTCTGAATGAAAACAAAATCTACTTTTTAGAATAAAGCACAGGGATTTTCTAAGTGTTCACAATCCAGCTATTTAGATTATTCTATTTAACTTTACATATACATTGTTTGAATTAGGTACACATCAATCTGATTACAACAGCTTATTATTTCTGAAATGCATTATTTCATTCAACACATTTTGCTTTATACACCATATTCTTCCACCAAATAACCCATGCTTTTATTCTTTGTTCATGTTCTTCTTCATTCCTATCCTTGATAGATTAATCCCATAATTCCTGTTCCTGATGTATTGATTAAATTTCCTTGATTCATATATAAGTCTATGCCATTTGTGAAATTGGTATTGAATAAATTATATCCCACCATTTCATACTAGGCACAAATCACACTCACTTTGTTAAAAGCTCTCATGAGAACCAATGTGTGTATTTTAGTTAATAATTTCGTTAAAAACATCCTCTACTTGTTGGCTGTGGTTTTGTAGAAACTATCACCACCTTTTAATTTTCCACATGTGTATATTATTCATAGATAGCAAGACTTCAGTTTGTTTTGATGCCTTTATTGCTAACCTACATTGTACCAAGTGTAATGATCTCTGAATATTAACTACTCAGTAAATTTGAGCAACTGGAAGAATTAATTAGTGATAAAATAATAGCCACGTACTTGGTCTTCATTTTGACACATTTTTAGATGTTCATATCTGTTATTTCGTTTTTCTCCTCCTTAAAATGTTAGCCACTATACATTTTTGCAACTTGTTTTCTGCTAGTTTTGTGTAGTATTTACACATCTCCCATTTTACATAGCATTCTTGATTCCTTTTCTTTTCTCAAATGTGGTATAGCAATGAATCTATTAAAGAAAAAGAAAAGAGAAAGAAAAAGAAAAGAAAAAAATTAGGGAAAGTTATAGGTTTTTATTTTTTTTAAGATAGGTTTATTTATTTATTTGAGAGAGAGAAAGAGAGAAGAGTCCAGGAAGCAGAGAGAAAGGGAGAAAGAGTCTTAAGCAGACTCTGCCCTGAGCACAGAACCTGACATGGATCGCGATCTTACACTCCCCCAGATCACAACCTGAGCTGAAACCCAGAGTTGAACACTTAACTGTGCCACCCAGCCACTCCAGGAAAAGTTATAGCTTTTTAAAACATTTGTCATAGCAGTCATAATATTTTCAAGTGAAAAATAAAGAGGCATAATTGGAAATGGGCAAAATTCTAATAATTTGTAATATACATTTTTCCCCAAAGACTTTTAAAAGACATTGCCTCCTAAATAAGCTATTCATGCTTATTCTTCACAAATTATTTTATTAATGTATGCTTTTATATATATTTCACATGGGAAAAAATAAGAAGTAGGAGAAATAGTCAAGTCATAAAATTTAATCACAGTTGTTGTCTTATAAGGGCCAAGGTGTCAGAATAAACAAATAGTGATAAACGGTAGCATTGACTACATCCAATACAGACAGTAGGTAAGTGTGATAACTTTAATTCCACACTTCTAAGCACATAACAAACTTTGACTCATTCAATCATAGATTTAAATTAAGATAAAAGGAACAACCTGTGATTTTATTTATAGATAGTATTGAGGATATGAAGAAAAACTATGTAAAAGTCAAAATTTTGGATGTAATTGTATTCTATTGCAAATAGAAATTCAGAAAAGAGATAAAAGGGCCACTACGAGTCTCTTAAAATTATAAATAGTGATGACAAATTAAAAACTCCCGCTAGCCCTGAATTTCTTGATAATGTTCAATGTAGGCAAAACACGTTTAATTTTCATAAACAAAGTTTGATATTAACATATAAGTTTTAAGAAATTGATTCCAATACAGGATATAACAACAGATGAGTTGTTTGAATTTGCACATATATCACCTATTGAAGATGCCTACTATATTATTGTGAGCATACATTATATATTTCAAAGGTTATTTTTTTTCATTCATAATAACTTGAATATCTAAAGGTGTGCCTTTCACATTTATCACAAAAAAATGTGTATGCAAATGGTTTGGAAAGAACAGCACCTATTTTTAAGTCAGTGCATTTAAAATTACTTTATATTAAGATTATCAGCATATAATATAATCAATTATTATGTAGAAGGAACAGAGGGGAAATTCATAGCTCAAACTTGTATGATATAAAGTATAACCAGAAAATGCCTATCTTAATTTTATTTTTCTACTAATGTTTGCAAAACTTCCTGTTCTTCATTTCTTGATATATATACACCCTTAACATGGGAAAAATGCATTATTCATTTCAAAGTTGATTTTGCTTTTCTGCTATTGTGTAGACCCAGAATATCACCTTGTTAGGAGATAATATATTAGAATTTGTGAAATACAGTCATAGTTAATTCTTAATTACTCATGTGTGAATCATCCATTTTGTGGACTAACCATTTACAAATTATAAGTTTCTCTTCTGCTCCCTCTTCTTCTTTTTTTTTCTATTGCTATTCTGTTTTCTAACATACTAAGCAAAGTCTATTTTAAGCAAAACAATGCACTTTAAAATGCATACTTAATGTATTCCAAAGTGAAGTATAATTTCTTGTGGAAAATCTTTGATTTTGGTGAATTTTGTCATGTTTATATTATATTCGAAGAAGTTATTTCATCACGTCTTCTTTTCTTATTTTCAACAAGACTTTGTTTCCTCAAATATGTTCTGATATCACAAAATCTACAAGAGGAAAAAAATCAAGCAAGTAGAATCAAGTATAGGCGAATTTTTAAAAACATCAGAATATCTTTCCCCACAACTTTTAGATCTTTGGTTGTTTTTTTTTTTTTTTCTCCTAGAAATTGTGGAGATATACTATAATCCAATCTCTGTATATTTCTATGATCTCTATTCTCTGAAACCAAATCCACCCACAAAGGAACAAAAGCACTACTGCAAAACAAAATAGAATCTATGATTTTAAATATTTTGCTATTGTATAAATAACAATCTATTTTCTTTATCCATTTTTTCCTCTCAGTTTATGTTTTACTCTCCAGAAGCAGTTTATGGCTTGTCAGTTCTTTGTACATTGAGCACTTCACCATAAAATGAATTTTTCCCTGATTTTTTACTGTCTTCAACAATGTAGGAAATAAATAATAATGTAGAAGACATGGTTTGTAAAGTACTGAAAATCACTCCTCTCCCTGGTTTTGCCTCTGTGTCTTCAGTCTCACTATTAGTTACACTCATTTAGATTTTTTTTATTAAAATGCAAATATTCTTGGAGAAGTAATAAATTACTCTCTTATCAAAAAGTCACACCTTCTCCTGTAACACTGAACAGGGAAGAACCTTGGGCACAGAACAGTAATTTTTGATTAGAGGAGAGGATGCTGGGAACAATATATCACAGCTTTTAACAAGGGTGGAGGAGAGTGAGGCCATACTATAGAAACTGCAGTAAGTGTTGGAGAGGATGCGGAGAAAAGGGAACCCTCTTACACTGTTGGTGGGAATGTGAACTGGTGCAGCCACTCTGGAAAACTGTGTGGAGGTTCCTCAAACAGTTAAAAATATACCTGCCCTACGACCCAGCAATTGCACTGTTGGGGATTTACCCCAAAGATACAAATGCAATGAAACGCCGGGACACCTGCACCCCGATGTTTCTAGCAGCAATGGCCACGATAGCCAAACTGTGGAAGGAGCCTCGGTGTCCAACGAAAGATGAATAGATAAAGAAGATGTGGTTTATGTATACAATGGAATATTCCTCAGCTATTAGAAATGACAAATACCCACCATTTGCTTCAACGTGGATGGAACTGGAGGGTATTATGCTGAGTGAAGTAAGTCAGTCGGAGAAGGACAAACATTATATGTTCTCATTCATTTGGGGAATATAAATAATAGTGAAAGGGAAAAGAAGGGAAGGGAGAAGAAATGTGTGGGAAATATCAGAAAGGGAGACAGAACGTAAAGACTGCTAACTCTGGGAAACGAACTAGGGGTGGTAGAAGGGGAGGAGGGCGGGGGGTGGGAGTGAATGGGTGAGGGCACTGGGGGTTATTCTGTATGTTAGTAAATTGAACACCAATAAAAAAATAAAAAATAAAAAAAATAAAAAAAAAAAAAAGAAACTGCAGTAAGGCCAGGAAACTGCTCAAATGTTGGGTATTTATGGAAGGAGATAAATGAGGAAAGAAAAGTGTGCCAAAGGTAAGTGCTTTCATTGTCAGGCAGCATGCTCAGGTTTAGTTGTGACACATTTTTCTGATCTTTTGCCTACTGTTGATAGAAGCCAATAAAATTACTGACAGTACTTTTTATTGAAGATTTAAAACACAATTCAGGACTCCACATTTTCTCATCATTCTCCAATGTGATTTCCTCTCAAATCCCTTCAAGTATCTAAGGTAAATAATAACATAAGTAGGAATCAACTTTTATACAAAACTTTGGTTGGAGTATTGCTTCTTCAATATTTTGTTTAGAAAACTCATTTTAATATTAATAATGTAAAATTAATGCAAGTTCATTTTATTATAATTTTTATAACTATTTATTTTTCATCTAAAACTGACTCGTAAAAATAGTAATAATATAAATTAAAATCAGCAGCTACTATAATGATAAAAATATTGCTAAAATATAAAGTATTAAAGATAATATAAAAATAATATCTGAAAAAAATCATAGTGTGTGTTATTTTTTATTTGTTATTATTATTATTATTTGTTGTTTTTTTTAATTTTATTTTTTTATTTTTTTTTAATTTTTACTTATTTATGATAGTCACAGAGAGAGAGAGAGAGAGAGAGAGGCAGAGACATAGGCAGAGGGAGAAGCAGGCTCCATGCACCGGGAGCCCGACTTGGGATTCGATCCCGGGTCTCCAGGATCGCGCCCTGGGCCAAAGGCAGGCGCTAAACCGCTGCGCCACCCAGGGATCCCGTTGTTGTTGTTTTTAATAGGCACACCAAGCTGGCTTGTTTTATCATAAGTATGTTTTTAGCAATAATTTACTTCAGAGTCAGTATTTATGAAGTATTTTTATTTTTAAAGTTTTACTGTATGGTGTTATTTTTAGACTATATCCTGGTACTAAATGTGCACATTCTTGCGTTATATGATATTTCATGAAAGCTCAATGGATTAAAAATAAATAAATAAAATATCCCTAGAATTTGGTAATGAGATGGGCTACAGAAATAAATAGTTTTTAAACATTAAATCAATTTCAAGATCAAATACTTTGAGTTAATTTATCGAGTGAAAATATCTTCTCCTATAGCAAGTATAGCAGGTTTTATACAATAAAATTTTAATTTCATGCCACACAAAAATTCATAAAATAACTATTAAAACTTATTTTTCATATCCTACAATCATATAAATGCAATAGCTGAACTTTTATTTAGAACCCTACAGTTATTCATTTTCAAAAATGACCAGTATTGTTTAGAGCAAAGATAATACAATAGAATAAATTAGTCATAATAAATGGTGCTGGAGCAACTAGATATCTACATACAAAAAGAAAAAAATGAATCTAGACACAGAACTTCTACACTTCACAAAAAATTAACTCAAAATGGATCACAGACCTAAGTGCAAAGTGCAAAAGTGTAAAACTCTTAGATGATGACATACAAGAAAATCTAGATGACTTTAGGTACCACAATAAAACAATAAGGAATGATTCATGGAGGATGCAATTGATAAGCTCATTAAAAACACACTAAGACTTCTGCTCCACAAAGAACAATGTCAAGAGAATGAGAAGAAAACAAAGACTAGGAAAAATGTTTGCAAAAAACACATCTGATAAAAGATCATTATCAGAAATATACAATGTCCTTAAAATGCAAGAATAAGAAAACAAACAACTCAATTCAAAAATACAAAAAAGATTTTAACTGATACCTTATCAAAGAAGATACACAAATATCAAATAAGCCTATGAAAAGATGATCCAAATCATATGCTATCATGGAAATGCAAATTAAAAGACATAGCACTACAAACTTATTAAAATGGCCTAGAATCCAGAACACTGACAACACCAAATGAAGATAAGGATGTGGAACAAGAGCAAGAACTCTGATTCGTTGCTGTGGGGATCCAAAATGATCCAGTCATTTTGGGAAACAGTTTGGCAATTTCTTACAAACTTAAATATACTTCAACTATCCAGCAATTGTGCTCCTGGATATTTATCCAAAGGAATTAGAAACTTATGTCTACACAGGACCCTACAAAGGATGTTTGCAACAGTTTTATTCATAATTGCCGAAACTGGGCAGCCCCGATGGCCCAGCGGTTTGGTGCCGCCTTCAGCCCAGGGCCTGATCCTGGAGACCCAGGATCGAGTCTCACATCAGGCTCCCTGCATGGGGCCTGCTTCTCCCTCTGCCTGTGTCTCTGCCTCTGTCTGTCTCTCTCTGTGCCTCTCATGAATAAATAAAATCTTTAAAAAAATAAAAAATAAAAAATAATTGCCAAAACTTGGAAGCAATTAAGATGTCTCAAAGTAGCTGAATGGATAAACTGATCCATCCAGATAATGGAATACTATTCCATGCTAAAGGGTAATGAGTTATCAAGCCATGAGAAGACACCAGGAAAACTGAAAAGAATACTATTCAGTAAAAGAAGCCCTTTCAGACTGAATACTGTTTGATTCCAAATAGATGAATTTCTGAGAAATGCAAAACTGGAAACAGTAATGAGACTGGTGGTTGGCAAGGGTTGGGGAGAGAGGAAGAAGAGGATGGTGGAAATACTCTGTATGCTACTATAATGATGGATATGTGCCGTTATACATTTGTCCAAGCTCAGAATGCACAATGCCAAGAGTGAACTGTAATGTAGATTGTGGACTTTGGGTGTTTATAATGTGTCAATGTATGTTTATCAGTTGTGACTAACATACCATGCTGGTGGGGGACATGGATAATGGGAGAAGTTATGCATGTGCAGGAGCACGGGGGTATATAAAAAAATCCCTGTACCTTCCCCTTGATTTTGCTGTCAACTTTAAACTGCTTAAAAAATAAAGTCTTATGAATAAAAGTATTGGTTACTATATTTTTTTCTGATAAACCTATAATGAATATATTAGACATATATATTCTGGAACATAATGCATGTTATCTTTTTATTGAAATGTCTATTAATGGGTTTCCTAATTTTAAAAAATCAAGATTGGGAATTAGAATAAATTTTTATTTTTTTTATTTTTATTTTTTTAGAATAAATTTTTATAATGTTATCATAGTGATATGTTATCATAAGTCCAATATAAAACTTATGATGCTGAAAGAGTGTAATATCGGCCTATATTATTAAATAGCAGGTCTATGCAAATATGTTTTATCCTTTAGAGACTAACTTCTCAAGATTATAATAGTTGATACAGATCACGATGAAATTTTCCATAATTATATAGTGATTGAAGATTTTTCTTATTCTTGATATATTACATAAAATAAATAAGACATGACATGATAATAATTATCATTAGAAATAGAGAAAATTAAAATAGCTGAAATTCAAAACAAATCTGATTATTAGTGTTAGAAACATTCTAGCAGATTCAATTTTTAATTATATTAATAAAATGACCATTACATTGCTCAAATTATAAACTTATGTCAAATTATAAATAATGATTAATGATAACATGTATAAAACTTTAGGGAAAATAGATATATACAGAAATAATATAGATAATTTTCATTCCTATAAAACACTATCAGATTACAAAATAAAGATTACTTATCTTTACTGTGGAAACCAAAAGAATTTTACTAAGACAAAATGAGAGCCTTTTGGATGTCTACAAATTCTGTATTTGAGTGTTTAGATTTTATTCCATAGACACATTGTCTTCACTTATATAAGTAGAGAACATTTGCTTGCTGAATCTTACAAGAAAGAACCATACAGAAATTATATAAAAATGGATCTTTACAAGTTGGGCATCTGCTATACATCTGCATGTTTACTATATAAGATGATTTAACATGTAAGCAATGTAAAAATCAAACCTTAATGATAACTTTCTCAAACTTTATTTATGAAGTTGTTGTGTTAACATGTAATATGCTAAATGAAGATTTCTAATTTAAAGAAGAATCAACCCAATAGAAATGTGTAAGTCATGCTGGGAAATGTTCCAGGGTTTCACACTGAATGTGCTTCTGAAATTTTATTCAACGAGAGAACCATATATTGAGTTTTACGGCACTGACTGAATTTTCTAATCTTACTCAGCTCTGACAGAAGAGGAAATTATATCAACCACTTTTATCTAGGTCAATTAACCTATACTGGACACATTCATTCTTCAGAGTTTTAGAGCCAGTGCTTAATGTGAGCATTGAAAATAGATCCTTAAAATCCATTACAGATTTGCTAAGTTGATGATAAACTAAGTATTTCTAAGGATATAGTATAGATATAGCTGATTTTTTCTCTCCACTCCTACAATGCATATAGATAGGCATTTCAACTGTAGGTGGATAGATGGAAAAGTTGGATTATTTCCCACCTTTTTTATCCCCTTCTCTCATATTTCTTATTTCAGTACATTATGTGGTTTATTTGGGGGTTGGAGGGAAGGGGCACCTAATGATAAATTATGGGATATAGCTAGTGGTCTTAATAAAGCTTAAATGCTCTTTTTCATGGCCTATATATAGTTGTGTTGTGAAAAGTAGTTGTTCAGATATAGTTGTATTGTGGAAAGTAGGAAGGAGAAAATATTTTGATGTTTGAATGAATTTAAAATCCTGATAATCATAAAGTGATTATGTTTTACCAGAAGAAAACCCATAGTTTCTAACATCTAATTTGTTCACAAAGATTTGGTAAGTTAATTTGCTTATTAATAAGTATTTTTATCATATATCCCATTTGGTGTTTGGCACTGTGAGTGATGAAAAATAAGTATGACATGCCATTTGCCTGAAAGATGAGCAATATATGTGAAGACCAAACAAATATAACAAATTATTAATTTAGTAATTATGTGTTTTGTAGTGCTACCATTGTGTGAGATAGAAATTTAGAGAAGTGAGATTAATCAGTGTAGGAAAATTCTCTGAAGAAGTTTTTAATTAATGACATTGGTAACTAAAATTATCATAGTTTTATTGGGTAATTCATATGTCAGACACTTGATTTCATTTAATCATCCTAAAATAACCATCATAAGACAGGAAGTAATATTAGCATTTAGGGGAAGAAATGGACTTTCATATGTCTTAGCCATGTAATCTCTAGAAAGTAAGTTAAAAGATGAGGCATTTGAACATAGATTCATCCAACAATGGCTCATAGTCTTAACCACATTCACCTAGAAATAAGTTCAACTATAAAATTATTATCTGAAAATGTAAAATTCAGCTTTTATTCCTAGTGACAACTTGAGAAACTAGGAACCTCTTCTACAGTTACAAAACTATTATATCTGAAGAAATCCATAGAGAAATTTTTGAAAAGAACAAAATCAGGTATATTTGAAGAGATTATTAGCATTAAGGATACTGAGTTAAAAACATGCTCAATTTATGGGATATATTATAGTGAAAATTTGGATGACTTTAAACCAAATGGTTTTGGATAACAATCTGTTATTAACAAAATAGTATTTAAATGTTGAATACATACTTTGTGTTAATCAGATAAAACATATAATGGGGTGCCTGCGTGGGTCAGTCAGTTAAGCCTCTGCCTTTAACTCAGGTCATGATCCTGGAATCCTGGGATGGAGCCCCACTGTGGGCTCCCTGCTCAGCTGAGCATCTGCTTCTCCCTCTCCATCCATCCCTCCCCTCTCTCACCCTGCTCATGTTCTCTCTCTCTCTCTTTTTCTAATAAATAAATAAAATCTCTTTAAGAAATCAGGTAAAGCATATAGGTAACAAAGGAAGGGGTACTAACTTGTGAGGATCCATGTTGCAATTTGGGAACAATTTTAACCTCATTCCCAGAGATGTTAGTTTCTTAGGGGGGTCACAGTGACCTATTCACTAGGATGGCTAGGGCAGTGTACATGATCAAGGGGTCAGATGACAGACAATCAGCAAGTGTCTTTGCAGGACAGTACTGACTACAATAAGTTTTCTAAACTGAGTTGAAACTGGGGCGGGGGGTTGGGGGGAATCATGCAATCATCCTTGTAGTGGTAGGGTTGCTCCTGTGCTAATAAATTTAGGATGTGTAAACCTATGCCAAGCTTATCTCCTCTGACATGACTTGTCTCTTCATGGCATGGAAACTTACCTACTAATCAAGTGCAAAGCATATAATCAGCACAACCTGATTTTTAACAAGGGAATTTGAACTTAGTTATCAAAACGGATCAATAGGGGCACCTGGGTGTCTCAGTCAGTCAAGTATGTGCCTTCAGCTCAGGTCACATCTCAGGGTTTTGGGATCCAGCCCAGCACTGACCTCCTGCTCAGCGGGGGTCTGCTTCTCCCTCTCCCTTTGTCCCTTCCCTCATCTCCTACTCTCTCTCTTGCTTTGCTATCTCTCCCACAAATACATAAAGTCTTCAAAAAAAAAAAAAAAGGATCGATAATACCTTCAAAGTTTCTAACTCAGAGTGATCCATTAGGTTAATTCAATATGTCTACAACAGCTTCTTCATTGTTATGATACAAGCTTCCTTCTCCTTACAATTAGAGTGATAATATATCTCTTGGAACTTGAGATTAATATCTTACATGAATGTTGGTAAATCTATAGAATATAATTTTTAAAGAGGAATATGTTGATCACACTGAAAAGTTTAAAATGTTTTACAGATTTGTGAAGCTGGAAATCATTTCATCAATGTGATCTTGGCTCATCCCAATCATACAGGTTAGTCTCTTTTTTTCTTCTCTAAACAATGTTAATTATTTTTATTATTTATTATTTTTTAATGTTAGTTATTTTTAAAAAAGACTTTAGCAAACATTTTTAAAGCAATAGTTGGAAACTTTTAAGACAATATGCCCCAATTCTAGCCCCTGTATGACTAAGTTTTTAAAATATTTGAACTAAATCATATTTTCTAATAATGGTTTCTCTAAAATAAAATGCACATGCCCCCCTAAATCAAATGACAATCTCACTTAAATATGTGAAAAACAGATGATTAAGAAGTAAGGGAGTATAAAATCCAGTGATTAATGTCAATTTCTTAGCTTGACTCCCAATCTTAATCTAATTTGCATAATAATTTATGTAATCCCACTATATTTCAAGTGACTGAAACTTTTTCTAATAAAAGCGATCTTTGGCAAATTCAAAGCTTAGAAACAGTAATGCCTAGGAGGACACTTAGAATTTAGCTGTTAGCTAAATTGATGACTATATAAAGATGATAGAGAGAGAGAGAGAGAGAGATAGCTAGATAGATGATAGATAGATGATAGATAGATAACATGATTTGAAAATATTTGTACCTTCTCTTGTTGAAAAATATTAAGAGAATAATGACAGTACTATTGTGGCTTATTGTCTGCTTTTACATTAGTGTAGAGTGGCTGAGGGGTGCCTGGGTTGTTCAGTCAAGGGTCTGCATTCAGCTCAGTTCATGACCCCAGGGCCCTGGGATGGAGCCCCATGTTGGGCTCCCAGCTCCTGGGGAGTTTACTTCTCCCTCTCTTCCCTTCTCATGCTCTGTCTTGCTAGTTCTTTCTCTCTCTCTCATATAAATAAATAAATAATAAATAAATAAATAAATAAATAAATAAATAAATAAATAAAATCTTTATTAAAAAATAGAGTGGTTGGATGCCATTTTTAAGTGATCCAAATTAATAGATTTACTGAGTTCTCTTTGGCTGTATTTGAAACCCAACTGTAAAACTTTTAGTGTAGAAACACAATACAACTCTGTAAAAATACTAATATTGCCAAAGTTATGAATATCACTAATTTTAGTTTTGACTATGAACCTCTGTGTCATCTTGCTCAAGTTTCTTCATGTACTTGGATTATGGTATCATGATTTGAAAATGAAAATTTTAAATCATGTTTCTGAAGTCAAACAGGCCTTTGGATTGTTCATGAGAAAAAGACTTTTTTTCTTTAGTGTTTATTCTATCCTTTATCTTGCTTATATGTTGCTCTTGAGAAACCGGATGCCAATCTAATCTTCTCTTCTTTATTAATTGACTTGGTCTTTTAATCTTGAGACTCAAAGACTTTTTCTTTATCACTAAGTCTATTAATTCTGTGGGGTATGTCTTAGACTTCATAATTTCAGGTCAATTTTCCAGAAACATGATGTAATCTTCCAGTAGGTTGATTCATGTCTTTTTTTTTTTTTTTTAACTTCCATAAAGTTTTCTTATGGTTTAAAATTTGTTTTCTTGCATTGTTGACTGTATCAAGGGGTTAAATTATATATATATATATATATATTTATATATATAATATTTTTATTTCTTATATATCTATTACTTTCTATTTTTAGCTTTTTATTTGTTTTTGGCTGTTTTTCTTCATCTTAATATCCCCTATTCTATTAAACATTCCATAGGCAAATTGAAATGTCTATATTACTGAGATGACTTTTCTCCTTTTACTACAATTTTTTTCTTGAATATAATCACTTTTCATCAATTTTTTCTTCCTGTTTTGGCCAAATCTATTTTGAGTTTTGGAATTCTTAATGGCTATGTTCTCTGTATCTGTAAATGCTTCTGTGTAGGCAGATTCTGTTAAAATTTTTCAATTATCTTTTAGGGGGTATTTTTATCAGCATGGAAAAAATAGCTTTCTATTTTTCTTACATAGAAGGCTTATATGAATGCCAATCGACTTATGTTCATTTTTAAGTGTATGGGTTGTCCTAAAAGAGAAATAATAAATATTTTTACGGATGGTGTGCTTGAAGTGGAGTCTCTAAAGTGTGTTCTGGAAGGAAGGAGGGTTATTTTATTGTGTCTTTTGATTCTTTAAACACTCTTTTTTTCTAAATGCCACAATTCCAAAGAAATGTTTCCTTCTTTTCCTTCTCCCCTAAGCCCCCAGTCAATGTATTCCTCATGAGCTGCTCTCCGATACTTTCATGGAAGTAGTGCTTCCTAAGATGAAAACCTTCTAGTCTCACTACTTACAAATCATTTCATCTCATTTCAGTTCTTCATATTCAGTGTTCTGATCTGTCAGGTATCAGACCTTTTCTTAGTAGATCTACTTTTCCTTATCATGAATTTTAGATTTCTATACATACAGTGCATTCTTTTTTTCTTACATAAACTCCTTTTTAAACTATCAGTTCCTTTGTTGGCTTTTAAAAAGTTTCTACTGTTCCTGGTTTTTTACTCCCCAATATGTGTTAATTGATCCTTGTAGCAACATCTGTTTCTTAGATGTGCTTTAGTCATAAATTATGTATAGGGGACCATTTAATATTTATTATTTAAATAAGGTGTTGCAAAACATGTTCCCCAGGAGACACAGTTTGATATAGAATAAGTTTAAAAGAAGTTTATTACAAAATACAGAAAAGAAGGAGGGAAGGAGAATTTTGCTAAGTAGGAAATTAGACTGTGATGTTGTCTCACGAGTGACCTTGGTTAATTCTACAGGGGTATCTGAAGCTAGGATAACTTACCTGAGTTGTCTTGTGTTGGAATGACTAGAAATAAGGTTACTTGAGTGTAAATCTCTCTGGGAAATGTGAATGACTGAGTATAAAACAGCTGTCTTTAGTCAAGGCCATCCTCTTGGAGGGTCTGGAGTTGAAAACTTCCTGCTACCAGTAGTCCCATCAGTTATGGATGAAGTCCATCATACTTGATGGGGATCTTGACATCATATCTCAGCACGCATCAGTCTCTTCCTTAGGTTTCACAGATCCACTTCTTTGTAAACTTTCTGGTAATAACTCCGTCAGGTTGCCAGAGTGCCTCTCTTTCTGGGGGAAATGTAAAAGAGACATGCTAGTGGGAGAGTACGTACACAGCCTTTACCACTGTACATGGTCTCAGTATAACAACGGATGTGCACTAATTTTCTCCTCCACAAACTGTTAGATTCCTTTTACCCTCAACATGCACATTTAATGTCTCAGGGATTACCTATTGTCATAACCTTATTCTTATTTTTTTTTTAAGAAAGGGAATGTGGAGGGGCAGAGGGAGAGGGAGAGTGAATCTTAAGCAGGCTCCATATGCAAAGTGGAGCCCAGTGTGGGGCTTGGTCTCACAACACTGAGATCATGACCTAAGCTGAAATCAAGAGATGCTTCAGAAATTGAGCCAGCTACCCAAGATCCCCTACCTGGATCCTCATCTTGGGGGTAAAATTTTCCTGGATACTTGTCTTGGCATTGCAGAGTCTTCCTTCCTGAGGTCCCCCAGTTTGTTCTTCCATCAATGAGTTTAGTGTCTTACAGCTGATTAAAATCCAAAAACTGGGAAAGGAATGTTATATTGTCAGCTGCCCCAAGTCTCTGGACTGCCATCTCTTAATTTATTTCTAAATTCAGAAATAACACTGTTGGGTAAACATAAGCTAGCTTTTTGGAACATTGTGTTACTTTTAACTAGCCGTAACTTTTTGTAGATCGAGCCTCTTCTGATTTTACTACTCATTCTGGCTTATGACAATTAAGTGCTATAGCTAGAAATGCCTTTGATTTGGGAGAAGGGGAAGGAAGGATACTTAAATCCCAATCACTACTAGTCCATCCTAGTTCTAAAATGACAGCCCTTATATTCAGCCTGGAACTGCAGAAAGACAAAACTAATCTTAGTGCTGGTGGTGCCCCTTTCACTAATACATCCTTATAGCTTTGGAAAATGGTATATCCTGTAAATTATGTGGAACATGGGAAAGAACATGGGGATATGGAACATGAGAAAAACTTTTCTTCCATGGAAAAGAGCCTTCCCTTTTCAGCCTTATTTAGACTATCTAATCTAGGATCCCCACTTTTCTAAGCCATTTGACATATTTCCCCCCTGCCTGCCATGGGGATTCTAAAATTTCTTCCTCATTTACTGTGCTCATGCTTCTAGGTGCATGTTAGTTGTCTGTACCATTTTAGCAGAACATTAACTCCTATATCCCAGAAGACTGCTCCAGCATAAACCTATCCTTGTCCAATTTTATATTTTTCCTTTCTTATCAAGCATTCTCTGAATCCAATCACATGTATATTCTCATATGATTTGCTAGCTGGGTTCCATAGGTCCATTGGGGAATAATCCTTTTTCTCCCTTACCAGATCCAGAACAACCTCAGGTAGATTATATTGTTCTGTAAGCCTACCCTATAGCATAGAAGTTAAGAGAAGACATAGAGAAGATCCTAGAACAGAATTTCTTGCAACATAGTGGCATATGTATTGCCTTTAAGCAAGAGGTTATGCTGGCTTTTAATAAAATGACCCCTTCATCAGGCTCTTGGTTCATGGGAATCTATACCAAGATTTTGTGAATACCAACCTTGACTTAGCAGACCTAGTTTGATTGGAGTTTTGTTTTGTTTTGTTTTGAGCATGACTACTATTGCAAGTAAGTCTTTGGACTGGTGTTCAGCTTTTTCTGTGTTTCTCCCATTCCAAGAGATTAGAGCTTCTGTGATGAGGCCCTCTGTTGCAGTTGGATTTTAATTGCCAATTGTCAATTTCAGTTTTTAGCTACCTTGCGTACTGATAGCAGTCACCACTTAATTCCATTGGACCAAATAAAGCATTCCTTTCCACCAGTATAGAATATCAGCACACCACTGGTAAAAAGGCTTTATATTTGCACAGCTACTCTTGTACCAGCAGGTATCTGTTTGGGATCTACCGTCAATGATGGGAGCACTCATTGCAGGCTTTTCAGTTGGTCATTCAACTTTAAAATGCCATTCCATTATCTGCTTTTTGGGCCATTCCTGGTGGCAGCTACTGTCAGTTCAGTTTTCTAGGATGCAGATGCTAAGGTGGATATTAGCATTCAGGAGGTCTGTTAGAGAGTGATTTTATGAATGAGGAAAAACTAAGTCATGTTTGGAGAGAAAATTGAGAGTCTTATAGTTTCAAGGGCAGTCTCAGGTGAACCTATGGGGCATTCTAAAGCTGGGATGATCAATCAATGTTATTCTGAGTTGAGTCATCAATTTACCATATTGATCAAATATTTGATTAAAGCTACACCAAAGAATGAATGTGACTTTGGGCACAAGGTTGCTCCCTTCTGCCAGACAATCTTCATAGGGATGCTGAGAATTGAAAGTTTTCTGCCAGCAGCTATCCCTGAAGCTGTAGAATAAACTCTTCTACCTAAAGAAGAATCTGGGTGGTGCACTATTGCAATGTAAAAAATCTTCTGACTTTTATGTAATAGAAGCTCTATTATATATAGTAACTATAGATTGAGAAAGCATTTCATCGCAATGTAAGTATTAAATTAGTAACATCCAGGCTTACATCTTAAAATTAACAGAAAATAGATACACAAGACAATATCTATATACATTTTCAGGGTCCGAGACATATTGGTTATTAAATCTATAGACTACATCTGGAAGAAGTGTGCATTTGTGGATCCTTGAACATTCCACTAACACTAGAGGCTGAACAGTCATAAACTAGATTTAACCCAGATTATCTTGCGTGCATCTTCCACCTCTGAAATTCAGATTCTATAACAATCACTTTTCTTTTGATGAATATATGGATATTACACAAAGGCATTTGCATGTATGTTATCAAGACAATCTGAAATATTAAATGGCATATGTATTTACCCTTATCTTGAAATGAACAGTACATGAAATCTGCACAGTACCTAATATATTTTTTTACTTTGATATTTTAGCAATAGTTACAGTTCTGAAAGCAGCATACTGACATTTCATTATGACTGTAGAATTATAACTAAAAGAGATTAGCTGATGTGTTATCTGATTAAACTTGCTATGGAGAATAAACAGTGATTTTATAATTCATATTTACTTTTACAAATGTCACTGCTCAAAGTTCAACTTGAAATCATTATAAATTTGTTATCTAAAATATTTCTTGAAAGAAATTGAAAGGCAAAAAATCACAAAAATCAAGTGACAATATGCTAAGTATAATGAAAACTGTAAATAACAATCATGCTTGCTGAGCAGAAATAATTTATGTGGTATTTCTGAATATTAACTATGCTGATACTCACTGCAATCCTCTATTGAGAGATTTTCACACTTTCTTAATATAAATAACATCCTTGTAAAATTCCCTTTGGATTTTCGCTAATTAAATAGAAAGGGAGGTTTGAAGTATTTAATAATCTCAACCAAAAACATCTTATTTGAAACTAAAAGAGAAAAGGCATGCAATTGTTAAGGCACATTTACTGATTTGAGTATGCAATTCAACTGCAAATATTATGCAAAATAATATTTACATATTAAATTTTAAAGAACTGATTATCATGGTATATTCTGTAATTTTATAGCAATATAGCTGTAGACATAAAAAATGACAGGTATTCTGAGTCAAAAGGTCATAATATTTGAAACTGGGATTTTTCTAAGTAATTTGGGAAATACGTTTCTATAAATACATTATGACATTTTATGTAGTATAAGTTGTTCTAGAGAATTTAGAATTATATTTATACATATATGATTAAATTTGCAATATGTAGCATCACTGATACTTTACTCTTCTTTCTAAAAGGAATTAATGCCTGTTTTCCAAGTCCAAATTATAACCCCTTCACATGGATGTTTTTCCTGGTTTCATGTCCTAACTACACCTATGAGGTATGCTATTTATGCCTATAAATAATTACACTTTATTATATGATATACTAAATGCATGTTTATGTATTTACATATATTATAGTTTAATATATATAATTATATACATGTTTTATCTGTAGATTTGGCACAGAGTTATAAATTATGATATATATTTCAATTCAAGTTATAGGCATAGGAAATTGGAACATTCAACCACAATTTTCCCTGCAAAAATGAATATTTTTACATATATTTATTTTTAAAGAAAACTTTACAATCTCCATATCAAATATCTTGAGATGTTTCAGAATTCTGTTTTTTTTTTATCATTACAGTTTTTGGAACAATATGCTCCATTTTGTTTTATGAATATGATGCTGTTTGTGGGATTGTTTATGACTATCATATTTAAAAACAAAATTATTATTGGGAGAAATTTATTTCTACCTATAGTTTTCTTACTGTCTTTTAAGCTTTCATATTACCTTGTAATATCACAAATGGTATTTATTAATTTATTCTTTAACCTAACAGATTGGATCATGGATTAGTTTCACAGTCATGACACAAACACTGCCAGGTAAGACCTAGGTTATTTCATATTTAGGTAAATGCACCTTTAGGAAAAGCGGTTTCTGAGAACAAGTTTTTATAGCGGTAAAGTCTGGCATTTTTGCAAAAGGATTTTATGCTTCTATTTTTATTTTTTATTTTGGATATTTTTAGCAGTTTTAAAATATAATGAAACAAAAATCTCTAGGTAATCATGGCTTAATCCAACCTAGAAAAAGTAGCCCAAACATATTAAACAACAAGAATTTATTAATAAAAAGTAATGGTAATAATGCACTTCACTTGAAACTCTGTTATGCATAAATGCAGACGTGTATTGCTGTGTCCTTCAAGTGCTCATAATGTCTCTGAAGGGAAGACTAGGAGCATAAGTGTGTAATCTTAAATGCTGGGCATTTTAACACACATAAGAGAGTTAAATTGCAATCAGCTGCATGTATTGGAAAAGATATGTGTTACAACCATTACAATCATCTCATCCATTATTTGTTCCACTGTATAAAATTTTAAAATCATAATTAATGTGGTTTGCCATATGTCTGTGTAGATGTATATTATATACATACAGAAAACTATTACTGAAAAATTCAAAGAGATAAAAATTCTTTATTTGGAAATACTTTGTAGCAGTGGGATATAAAAAAATGTGAATTTATTTGGATCTCTGCTATGTACTTTCTATGTTTATTCAACCATGCAATGAAAGTGGTTGAATATATATTATGCTAGGCAATGAATATAAGTAAAGAAAATTGATTCAGAAGTATGCAACAATTGAGAAATATTTTAAGAGCTAAATATGATAGTTTTTTAAATGTAACTTTCTATGCATCATAGAAATAAGAAAGGATACTTATTTCTTTTTTCTTCTAGTTGGGGTTTTTACACTTCTGATGAGTATCCAGATGTCTCTGTGGGCACAAAAGAAACATAAGGTTTATTTGAAGAAATTCAATTCTTATATGCATAGGAAGTCAGCAATGATTCCATTCATACTGTAGGAAAAATGTGTAGAAAAACAGTCTATAAACCCACTAAGTAAGACTTAGTCAATGGTTGACTATAATGTAACAGAATTTCAAAAATAACAGTACTTTTTACTGAGTAAAAATTTATATTAGAATTTAGATAAATTTAGAATAATAAACCTAAGGCAAATAAAAAGTAGAAACTATAGGTATAATTAATAAAAAATATAATCCAATATATTTTTAAAAGATTGGTACTTGAACAAGATTTTCTTACTTTATTAAATATTTCATAATACTATTTGCTTAAGACAAGTAAAATACCTGAATTCCTAAGTAAAAAATTGTGACATTTAAGTCACTTAAATTGCATACATTTTAATAGTAATTTATTACTTACTTTATTGTTCAACTTTGAGAAGTATATTTCAATTTCTTGTGAAAATTCTACCTATATTAAAAGTGAAACATGTAATTTCTTGTGTCATATTTATTTATTCATATGTACATTGTATGTTGCAATTACAAAATTAAAAGAATTAAAAATATTTTCTAGACATTATTCATAATTTGAATATATACTGCATATTAACATATATTTATATTTACATATAAATCATGTATTTATATAAATATATATTGAAATATGTATTTTCAAATTGATAACATGTGATGATAGAATATATTGGAGATATTTGGGGATTAAGAGTGGAAATATTTTTTGCTTTATTTTACATATTTTAATTCCTTTGTCCTCTTAAAGCTTGTCTGCATATGTGTGAGTGTGTATGTGAAAACGCATATATATTTTGACAAAGAGATATCATGAAAGTCAAGAACACATTAGTTAAACATTTAAAAGAAATTCTGGAGACGCCTGGTATGGCTCCGCGGCTGAATGTCTGTGGTCCTGGAATCCCAGGATCGAGGTCCACATCAGGCTCCCCGCATGGGGCCTGCTTCTCCCTCTGCCTGTGTCTCTGCCCCTCTCTCTCAATCTCTCTCTCTCTCTCTCTCTCTCTCTCTGTCTCTCATGAATAAATAAATAAAATCTTAAGAAAAGAAAGAAATTCCGGGGTGCCTGAGTGACTCAGTCCGTTAAATGTCTGCCTTTGGCTCAGGTCATGATCCCAGAGTCCTGAGATAGAGCCCTGCATCAGGCTCTGAGCTTCATCAGGAGCCTACTTCTCCCCGCTTCTGCCTCCTTCTCTCTCTCTCTCTCTCTCTCTGTCGTTCATGAATAAATAAATAAAATCTTAAAAAAATAAATTCTGAATTTCTTAATTTTAAAATTGGGATTCTTTAGATTGGTTTATTTCTAGAGTCTTTCCAATTTCTACAAATAGATCAAAATATCCTCATTAAAGCTGTTAGATTATATACATATATGATAGAATATCCTTGGTAAATGTAGGCATGTATACATTCTGTGGATATTTATCATAATATATGTGGCAAATTATTCAAGAAATAACAAAAGCAATTTTTAAAAAACGTTTCTGTCATTCCCAAATGTACAAGCATTACATTATCTCAGAGGAAGACGACCAACTTTCACCCCCTAATATCGATTCAGCAAAATATCATAGAATCATGCAAAAGTCTTCAAAGGAGGTACTAATGCATTAAACCACATACACCTAATAGATCTATGTTAATTAACCACCTGTGATAATTATTATTGTTGAAAAACAAAGAATAGTTTATGTTTTCTTGATTAGATCCTAACTGGGGCCAATCCGGGAAGTTTGCACATTCTTACAGGACTAGAAACTCTTTGATGGAACAAGGATGGGATACATATAGAACAAACACTTTTATTCCCATGGTGCTGTCTTCCCTCATACTTGTCTCATACCAATAATTTCTTTACAGTTGGGAGTCACACCTTGGTTAATGGGTTATGAACTGCTTCTTGAAAATAATTTCTTTCTCATTTTTATTTCCTGGAGGAATTATTACCTCAAAAGATAAGACCTGATACACTTACACCATTTTGTTATCAACATTAATGCTGCAAGTATAACCAATAATCACACTATCAGATGTTTACCCAAAGAATGCAAGAACACTAATTCAAAGCGATATGTGCATCCCTATGTTCACAGCAACATTATTAAAAATAGCCAAGATTTGGAAGCAGCCCAAGTGTCCATCAATTGATGAATGGAGAAAATGAATAAAGAATATAGGTATAGGTACACACACACACACACACACACACACTCAAGGGCATACTATTCAGCCATAAATAAGAATGCAAATTGCTGGGATCCCTGGGTGGCGCAGCGGTTTGGCGCCTGCCTTTGGCCCAGGGCGCGATCCTGGAGACCCGGGATCGAATCCCACGTCGGGCTCCCGGTGCATGGAGCCTGCTTCTCCCTCTGCCTGTGTCTCTGCCTCTCTCTCTCTCTCTCTCTCTCTGTGTGACTGTCATAAATAAATAAAAAAATATTATTAAAAAAAAAAAAGAATGCAAATTGCCATTTGCTATGAGATGGAAAGAGCTGAAGAGTATAATGCTAAGTGAAAAGAGTCAGAGAAAGACAAATACCATAGTATTTCATTCCTATTTGGAATTTAAGAAACAAGGCAAACAAGCAAAGGTAAAGACAACAATCTGATGATTACAGGGGCCGGGATGGGTTAAACATGTGATGGGGATAAGGAGTGCACTTGTCATGGTGAGTATATGGAACTGTTGAATTACTGTATAGTACTCCTGAAACTAATATAGCACTCTATGTTAACTGGAATTAAATAAAAATTTAAATAAAATGAAACAAAACAAAATATTTGGGCTTCTCTTTTTATTATCCTAGGATTTCAAAGCAGGCCATAGAATTTGTCCTTAACGGACAAGAATAATAATTATTCTATGTAAATCAGTACTCAGCAGTCACATTGTTGTTCCTAAAGTCTTTTCAAAGGTAAGTGGATATGATGCCTCAGCAAACAGGATACTCTACAAATAAGATATTTAAACAGATAAGTTTACTTGAAGAAAAACTGAAAAGAAAAAACGTTCTGTAGGGACACAATGACTGTGTCTTTTATTACTATATTTGGCAAATGGAAACATGTAAAATCAGTATTTCTTCTCCATTAACTGACATAGCAATATAGAACTGCCTACCAGCCCTTCATGATTAATAAAAACAACATAAAAATAGAATGCTGTTATATTTTCATGAACTTTCCAAAGTAATACATAAGTTCTCCAAATGTTTTCTACTTTCTGATTTAAAACATCTAAAGACATTATTAAGGTTTCTTTATGTTTTTTTTTTTTTTATTCACTTGACTATACGGATAAAGCTAAAAAGGAATGAACATTATCTTAAACTGTAAATACCTGTTCAAAAATTATGGAACTGAGAATCTGATTCACATGATCAATCTTCTCTCAGGCCATTTCTCTATTGTAATATCTTCTAATGCATTTGCTCTTCATTTCTATCACTTTTGTAGAACATACCATTTATGAAAACAAAACAGAAACCCCTAAAGTCTAAAACCAAACATATACCATTAACTGTTATAGATCTTTTTTTTTCTGAGAAATATATAGATCTATAAATTCATGTCCAATGGTATCTTCATAGATTGAGTTATTTATTGACTTGATGTTTTATAAATCCTTTCCACACATCTAGACATGAATCAGTTTAAGAGGTCTTTAGAAGGCTGAAACCATGCAAAGTAAAAAGACTAGGTTGGGAAATGAATCTCACATATGTCCCTTCATCAACTGTGTCTTCACTGTGTCTTTACTAGTAAAGTCCCCAGGCCCAACAAAGGCTAGAAATAAACTTAGGTAGGAGTGCAAAAAATATAATCACAGATTTCAGCCTCTATCCAAATTGTTTAATTCAACAAATATTATGATCCCTGCAAAGCTATAGTTTTTTTTTTTTAAGCTATAGTTTTTTTAAAACTTCCATTTGAAGTCTTTAAGAATGGTAGCCAATAAAATTTCAATTTAATGAATGCAATTAATCATATGAGAGTAAATAAATTAACATCAGAATCTTCTGGGTTTGTATTACATGTAATATTAAAAATACAGTTCATTTACTCTGATAATTATTCTAATAACTACTTTTAAAATAATTTTCTGGAATAATACTTTCTCTAATCCCAAATAAAATTTGCAAACAGTATTTTTAAAATACCACATCTTCATCTTTCACACATTCCTTATAAAAAGTAGCTAGTGAAGGAAAATAATCAAAAGAAAAACAACAAAAGTTAAGTCAGCTGTTATGCCACCCCAAATTATCACAGCATACTGCCTCTGCTCTCCACCCCTTCATCATGTCTACCTCAAGCTGCTATTTTATAGGTGTTTTTGGTTTGTTTGCATGTGTTTTGTTTTTTTAAAAATGTTTTGGCTAATTTTGAATAAAAATAGACCTATAGTACATTTTGTCTTTTAGTAAGGTTTGTGGAAACAAAAGTTATTCTCTGACTCACACAGACACAGACAGGCACACGCACAGAGCCATTTTAAGCACTGTCATTTCTTAAAAGAAAAAATATATTGTCTCAATTTTTTGTCTATATTAATTTTTAAATAAATGAAGCATATTCTAATTTTTTAATGTGCTTGTTTGATCTTCTCTGCAGAAATGTTATGTCTAGAATAATCAAATCATAAAATTCAACATTATAGTTGAATATTTTGTATATTGACCTTTAATCTTCAGTAATTAAACATATTTTCAAGATATTTTTAGTTCAATTTTAAGTAACTGGCATTCAGTCCATGTTAAGTTTCAACAGCTGATCTATTTCATTATTTTTTAGCTGATCTATTTCAATTACATTTGCTCTCATAAGATAAAATAAAATGACCTGTGAATCCATAATAAGGGTTCTTTCTACTTTAATTTTAATAAAAAAGAAAAGAAAACCTTTATGTTGCTCTTGGATATTAAAGGTGATTATAGCAAATGTTACTTTATAAGCACAATTAAAGGCATTTATGCAGCTTTTGCATAATGATAATAATTAAAAACCGTTTATTTTAAAGGCTGCTTAAAAGTTAATTTTCACCCAGGTGCATATTGAAGCCTATAATTAGCCTTCCTTCAGAGGAGGTTCGGTTGAGGAAATGCATAAAAGCATTTCCAGAGGCAGAAGTTTCCTGCTAAAATGAGATTTTGGATTTTAACTTTAGCTTGATGATGGTGCTTAAAAGATGTGAGAAAAAAATCCTCAGAAATATTTTAAAAAATGAATCTATAATCATCCCAGGTTGATTTCATTGAGAAGATATATAGAAGACATATTTACATACAATTTGTTTGAGAAATGATGTCCTATAAGATTGGTGCCTGGAAAATTTTATTCTTTACAACAAATATAAGAAATGTTCAAAGCAATCACGAAACATAATTTCCTATGTATCTTGTCATTCTACTGCCTTGGAAATCAATGTTATTTCTATGATAAATTCTTACCTACAATTCATTCTTGCTCTAATGATTTCCTACTTACTGACCATTCACTGGATGGTTTATTTTCCAAAATCTCTCTCATACTTTCTGACAGAACCTCCAAGTAGAGGCAATCATTACACTTTATCTATTGGCTAATTCCAAAGAGAATACAATCGGATACATAATGCCATTAAGGATTTTTTTTAAATCCAATTACTATTACTTTAAGAAGTTTATAGAAATAAAAAATAAGTCACTTAGGAATTATTGTGAAATATCAGACACTGGCTGAAGTTTGTTTACCTGTTTAGACATGAGGTTTCCTATCTATAAAATGAGATGTTTGCAGTAAGTAACCTTTAATATCCTTTCCTAATATTCTTGTAGAAAATTGTTGTCCATTCAAATCATTGTCAATCCTTATTGCTCTCAAAAATCATGTATCATAAAATCCCGTTTGAATTAAATGACCGATGTTTACTTTTTATATAACATAATTTCTACTAATTGGTTAAATTTATTTATTAGTGTATGCTATCCAAAAACCAGGTCTGAGCTTTCCTGAACAAGTTAAATAAGATTTCTTCTTTCTTGGAGCATTCTATTTGAGGTACAATATTAGAATATAACAATTCAGTGAGTGACAAACCAATTTTAGACTGTGATCGATATTATAAGGAAATGAATTATGTACTATGAGAAAGTAAAATAATATGAGGGGTAAGATGAAGCAGATGGTGTGAACAAGAATTTACTTTGTAAGGGGATGGATGACCTTTTATCAGACATTCAGAGTACTTAGCAAGGTGAAGGATTGCAGAGAGAATATATTAGACGACTGAAATTGACATACATAAGGCACTGAGACAGGAAATACTTGGAATGCTTGAAGATCAGTAAGCCATCCAGTATAAATGGAATGTATTTAGTAAAAGAATGAATTATGCACACAGTGTTTGGAGAAATACTGAAGACATGTGTTGCATGGCCCATAGAGCAGTCTAAATGTTAAATTACTTGTTGTATGATTCTAAAAAATTCAATTCTGCTATAGAATATAAGAATACGTGTAAGAAGAGACACAAAAAGAAATTGCATCAAGGTAATTTCCAAGAGAATAATATTTAGATTTTTTAAAAAGATTTTATTTATTTGAGAGAGAGAGAAGGGGTAAGAGTCTGAGCAGGGAGAGGAAAAAGAGGGAGGGAGAAGGTGGGGAAAGAATATCGAGCAGACTCTGCACTGAGCATGTAGCCTGACACAGGGCTCCATCTCATGATCCTGAGATCATGACTTGAACCAAAACCAAGAGTGAGAAGTTTAACCAACTGAGCAACCCAAGTATCCCAATATTTAGATTTTATTCTAATTGAAAGGAAAAAAAACCAGGGCAATAAATAATATAAGGTAATGTTATGGGCTGGTACCTACATTTTTTTCTCTAGTGTCATTTCCAAATATATTTCCTCATATTTTATATGTTCAAATAATCCCTAATCTACTTAACATCTATTGAACTCTTCAGGTGATTTTATATGCCTAAGTTTCTACATATATAATTTATTTTATAATATGAACTCTTTTAAATTAAATATTTTTTAACTTTCTGTTGGAATATATATATATATATATATATATATACACACACACACACATATATATATGCCAAATAGTATACATTATTCTAAGCATAAATAAATTTTTCAAACTAAGTATACTTAGAGTGTTGCAGAAACATAACATTACCAGCAGCCTGGAAGACCCCTACCCACTGCCCACTTCATGCTACCTTGTTTCTAAACATTATCTTCCTTAAAAGTAAAACTTGTGGCTTCTGAGAGCACAAGTTAAGTTTGCAGGTTTTGTGACCTGCAAAAAACTCTTGTGTATTTTTTTTATTCAAATCCTACAAGGATAATAAATGTTGTTGTACGTATTTTTGCCTATTTTTCTTCTAATTATGTGTGTGATACCTTATCCCTTTTGATATTTTTTTTCATCAGTTTTAATTTTCATGGGCATTTGGGCAAATTCAAGCTTTAGGTTATCACAAATAGTGCAGCTGTGAACATATTTGTACTTTTTTGAGTAAACATATATACACAGGCCTATTGAGAATATATCTAACAGCTGAATTGCTATGAAATGGGTATGCTTATTTTCCAGCTTTAATAAAGACTATCATGCAGTCAGTTCTTCCAACACTTGGTATTTTCCATTTTGCATTTGGTTGGGGATGTACTGATATATCACTGTGTATTTAATTTGCATTTTTCTGATGTCTAGTGAAGTTAAGACCTTTTCACATGCTTAGTAGTCATTTGGGTGTCCTCTCTTGGGAACCATTTATCTTTTACTCAAAAAGCTATTGAGTTTTCTATTCTGTTGATATGTAGAAAAATCTTCAGTATTTAAGCGGTGAGTTCCTTGTTTTATATCCATCTACTTACTCTCTATTGTCTCTTTCATTTATTTCTTTATGGATCTATGAACCTACCAAATATGTTCTCTTGTTCTGTGAGTTGCTTTTCTAGTCCCTCAATGCATATTTTAATAGTAATGTTAACATTAATATGTAATATAATATAGTTAACATTAATATAGTATTAATATAGTCATTTTTTTTGTATAGTTCTTGCTCTTTGTGTCTTTTTCAAAGGCTCTTTGCCTCCTCCAAGGTCACAAACATGCTCAACTATGTTTTCTGCTAAAAATCTTAATATTTTATCTTTCACAGTTGATCTCCAATATATTTGGAACTGATGTTTTTTGTGTTCAGAGTAAGATGGAGGCCAGAATTTTTATTGTGTAGATAGGTAATGTCCTAATACTATTCATAAAGAAAATAATTGTCCATTGCCTTATACCTTTCTAAATTAAGTGACTCTATATGTAAGTCTATTTTAGAGGTTCACAATTTTATGTCATGGTCAGACTTATGCTATTTTTGTTTGGCTTTGGGTTTAACCTTGCACTAATCTTACCTTGTCTTCATTTAATCTTCTTTCCCAGTGATGTTTGTCCTAACTCTTCACCTCTTCACTTTCCTCCTCCTCCTCCTCCTCCTCCTCCTCCTCCTCCTCCTCCTCCTCCTCCTTCTTCTTCTTCTTCTTCTTCTTCTTCTTCTTCTTCTTCTTCTTCTTCTTCTTCTTCTTCTTCTTTCTTCTTCTTCTTCTTCTTCTAGATTTAATTTATTCATGAGAGACACGGGGGAGGTGGGGAGAAAGGCAGAGAGGCAGAGACACAGGCAGAGGGAGAAGCAGGCTCCATGCAGGAAGCCCGTCGTGGGACTCCATTCTGGGACTCCATCCTGGGACTCAATCCTGAGATTCCAGGATCTCAGCCTGGGCTGAAGGCAGGTGCTAAAACCGCTGAGCCACCCAGGGATCCCCTACCTTTCTTCTTAAAGACTATTTTGGTCATTTGTGGGCCATTACATTTTTAATTGAATTTTAGAATCACTTTGTAAATTAAAAAATCTTTTGAGATTTAAATGGGAATTTTGTTGAATCTATAGATTAATTCAAGGAAAATTGATCTTTGCAATACTGGGTTTTATAATTCACAATTTCTCAATTTACTTAGATGGTCTTTATGCTCTATCAATAAAATTGTTTCCATGTAGAGATCTTTACATTTTTCATTCGATTTACCTTAACAGGGTTCCCTGGGTGGCTCAGAGGTTTGGCCCCTGCCTTCAGCCCAGGGCCTGATCCTGGAGACCCGGGATCGAGTCCGTGTTGGGCTCCCCGCATGGAGCCTGCTTCTCCCTCTGCTTGTGTCTCTGCCTCTCTCTCTCTCTCTCTCTCTCTCTCATAAATAAATAGATCTTTAAAAAAAAAAAGATTTATCTTAAATATTTTTATCAGTATTGTAAATTCTATCTTATCTTTTTAATCTTCCACTTATTTTTTTAAATACTACCTTTCAGAATTTGCTGCATCATCATTATTATTATTAATCTGTGTTATTTCTTATGCTTTTCTGGAGATACTTTGGATTGTCAAGGCATATAACATGCAAATGTTTACATTATTTTTTCTAATAATTATATACACACAAATATGTATACATGCATATTCTCAGTACAATATTGTATAAAATGATAGATAATTTTCATTTTTACTTCAGAGAAACATTTCCAATGTTTTATCAGTGATTTAAAAGTTTCTATAAGTATTCCTTATCAGATTATAGAATATTTTTTTATATCTAGTTTGTTAAATGTTTATGATTATTGAGGGGGAAGAATTTCTTCTACTATTCAATGTCCTTCTAGCTGGATGAAGAATCAAACTGACATGAGACAGATTAACAGGAGAAAATCAAATTTAATAGCATACAAATGGGGAATCCACACAGGCATGGAAATCCAAAGACAGGCAACATGATACTTATATACACCCAGGAGAAGGGTAGGGGACCAGAGGATACAAAGGGGAGAAAGATCATTGTCAAGAAGGTGAAAGGAGTTGTTTGGAAAACAAAGGTTGCCCTATTATGTAGATAAGCTTCTAAGTAAAGAGGGATCTCTGTTAATAGCTGTCTTCCCAGGTGGCTCAGTGGTTTAGCGCCCCTTCAGCCCAGGGCCTGATCTTGGAGCCCCCAGATCAAGTCCCACGTTGGGCTCCCTGCATGGAGCTTGCCTCTCCCTCTGTTTGTGTCTCTGCCTCTCTCTCTGTGTGTCTCTCATGAATAAATAAATAAAATTTAAAAAGAATAGCTGTCTTCCTGGCAATTAAGGGGGAGGTAAACAGCTTTTCTTGAATCTGCTGGGGTTTGGTTGCTTTAAAATCAAATAATGTTCATGTCAAAGTGGCCCATCTTGGGGTTACCTGCACTTGGCCCCTAAGCGATGGGAGTATTAAGTTTTCTCAAAGGATTTCTTCATCTATGGTAATGATCACATTATTTTTCTTCTATTTTCTTTAGTTTTTTTTTTTTTTTTTTTAGCTTCCTCAGAATGGAGTTCAAATAATTTTCAACATTTTAAATTTTATAATAAATGTTCCACTAACCACAGCTTTTGATGTGTCATTGAAGCTTTGATATGTCATGCATTTATTGATGAGGAAACTGGAGGCTAACTGAGGACAAAGCACAAATTCACACCCTGCAACCCCCATCCCCACTCCTGGATGGGATATATGTAACATCCCTCCAGGAAGTTCCCAACTGTCTTTTTTTTTTTTTACTTAAATTCAACTTTCCAACGTAGAGTATAACACCCATTGCTCATCCCATCAAGTGTCCTCCTTGGTGCCCATCACCTAGTTACCCCATCCCCCCATCCACCCTTCTTCCATCCTTTGATTCCCAGAGTTGGAGTCTCTCACAATTTGTCTTCCTAATTTTTCCCATTCAGTTCCCCTCCTTTCCCTTATAATCTCTTTCACTATTTCTTATATTCCACGCATGAGTGAAATCGTATGATGATTGTGCTTCTCCAATTGACGTACTTCACTCAGCATAATACCTTCCAGTTCCATCCGTGTTGAAGCAAATGGTGGGTATTCAGTCTTTCTGATTGCTGAGTAATATTCCATTGTATATATAGACCACATCTTCTTTATCTATTCCTCTATCAAAGGACTTCATGGCTCCTTCCATGGTTTGGCTATTGTGGACATTGCTGCTACAAACATTGGGGTGCTTTCATTACATCAGTATATCTGAGTAAATCCCCAGTAGTGCAATTAGTGGGTCATAGGGCAGTTCTATTTTTAACTTCTTGAGGAACTTCCACACTTTTCCAGAGTGGCTGCACCAGTTCACATTCCCACCAACAGTGTAAGAGGGTTCCCCTTTCTCCACATCCCCTCCAACATTTGTTGTTTCCTTTTTGTTAATTTTAGTCATTCTCAATGGTATGAGGTGGTAATTCATTGTGGTTTTGATTTGTATTTCCCTGATGTCAAGTGATGTGGAACATTTTTTCATGTGCTTGTTGGCCATGTGTATAAGGTCTTCTTTGGTAAATTTTCTGTTCATATCTTCTTAATGTTAATGCTTGCTAGAGGGAAAAACAGCTTGTCCATGGCAAGACCTCCAGTGTCCTGTGAGTCTTCTTTACCCTATTGATATGGGAGAGCTTTGTTCTCATCTCATGGAGTAAAAGAATGAATATTGTGGACAGCAGAAAGTGAGTAAAGCAATAGAAGTTTATTAAGCAAAGATATAGAGAAAGCTCTCAGAAGTGAGAGGGGTCCCAACAGGGTTGCCACTTAAGATTTGTGGGGTTGGTGTTTTATTTGAAGTCAACCAAGGAACCTAAATCTTTTAACATTATCTATTGATATCATCGAGTAAGAACTAGTGATAATATCTTTAATGCCTTACTTCTTCTTTAGGGTCTGGTTATTCTTTTTTGGTCACAGATGCCTGTCATAAAAAAGACATCCTCCCTGCCCACACCTAAGGCAGGGTGGTTTGGCTTTTTCCCTTATTTCTGGTTTCCTTATACTTCAGCATTTTTTGGGACTTCTGTGAGCCTGCTTCCGTGGCTCCCTACCTAGCCCTGAGTAGCCCCATTTGTCCCTAATTCACCATGAAAAGACTTTTGAAACCTCCCTTTTATTTACCTCACCCAACTTCCAAGTGTATAATCACCCACCCCTCACAACCCTAGGGAGCAACTCTTCTTGCCCATGGATCTTGCCCCTAAGCATTAATAAAACCAACATTTTGCACCAAAGATGTCTCCAGAATTATTTCTTGGTCATGGACTCTGGACCTCATCCCACCAAACCACACCTATATCCCAAAATTACATCATTTATTATTTTACATTTTAGTAAAAATACAGTCTTATTTATGTTTTTCTTATTTGACTCATGAATTATTTGAGAGTAAGCTTTTAGTCTCTAAGAATCTGGGGTTCTTTTCCAGATGTTTTGTTTAATCTAGCTTAATTCCATGTGATCAGAAAATATACTCTAAATGATTCTTTTACACTTTTCATTTTTGAAATTTTTTGAGACTTTGTTATACACACAGCATATGGTCTAATTTGGTAAATTCTTGTAAACTTGAAAAAATGTGAATATTGCAGTTTATGAACATTTTATATAAACTACTAGACTTTTATGAATTTTAGTTCTATGCATATTTAAAACTCCATAATATATTATTAATATATATTATAAGCAATTAACATTGGCTTATTTGCATGTGTGAAAATTTGTATGTATTACTGAAAAAAATTCTAATTTATTAGGAAATGCTATTGCTCTTATGATGCATTCAAACATTTGCAAAGCCATCTTCTACAAGTTCAAAATTTAAGCATTTTAAAACATGGGTCTATTTTGGTAAATATTTATGAGGCTCACTTTCTTTACCTATTCAATATCACAGTAATTTATGCTTTACACAATGATGGAGGTAAAATAGGAAAACATGTCTTAATTTTTTGGTATCTAGATAAAATTATAATCCTAATCTCTATTGGTTTTCCCAATAAAAATGAGAGAGAACACAAAGGCCATTTTTTTTCTTTAAGATTCTATTTGTTTATTCGTGAGAGACAGAAAGAGAGAGAGAGAGGCAGAGACACAGGCAGAGGGAGAAGCAGGCTCCATGCAGGGAGCCCAATGTGGGATTTGATCCCAGGACTCCAGGATCACACCCCAATGTGGAACTTGATCCCAGGACTCCAGGATTGCGCCCTGGGCCGAAGGCAGGATCTAAACCGCTGAGCCAACCAGGGATCCCCCACAGAACCCATTTTACCTTCTTTAGAGTATGATGAAAAGTTACACAGTGTGGTGAGACAATTCAGTTAGAACAAAATAATTGATGAAGTAGAGGAATTTCTGAAGTATACATAGAATTAAAAAATGATTTTTAGAAAAGAAAATTTACTAAGAATTGCATTAAATATTCCAAATGATAAAACAGTAGAACAAAAGGCTTTTCCTAAATAACAACATGAACTTCAAAGTAAAGAATCAAATCAACATGAGTAAAGGGATAAAATTTGACCAAATAAAACTGACAAGATTGTTTTTCTCTTCATCGACAACAAAGTGGGTTTATGATTGAGTTTGTTACTTGTATGTGTGAAGTGCTTGATCTTGTGTTTAGGTTTTTTTTTTTTCTTTTAAGGAGAGAATTGATAAATTTGTAATTCTTACAGGAAAGAGGATTAAAAATCCTAATCCATCCCTAAAGTCTCTGAAAGATTGCAGCTCAAAACTATGAAGGAGCATGAACCTATTTAATATTAATTCATATAAATAATTTGATTATTAAAATTAAAAATATATGTATGTATTTTAGTTTGCTATTGTTTTATTCCAATGAGTCTAGGACATAAGTCACAAAACATGCTAAATTCTACAAGATAGTTTGCAACTGAAAATTAAAAATTAGCTTTTAATATCATTTTTGAACTCAATTGGGAATTCAAGCATTCAGTGATCTTTAGGCCACAGAGCCTATATGCAGTGGCTGCTAATTAATTACATAACATTCTACTGAGCCAGGGACTTCCTAAAACATTCTCCATA
This sequence comes from Canis lupus dingo, assembly GCF_003254725.2. Lineage (NCBI taxonomy): Eukaryota > Metazoa > Chordata > Mammalia > Carnivora > Canidae > Canis > Canis lupus. The sequence goes on along the minus strand of NC_064255.1, from coordinate 55,702,820 downwards.
TTCTGCAAAGATCAATTTGTCTACTATGTGGACTCATTAATTAAAAAAATACCCAACATTTTAGCATATAAAAATAAGTTGATATATGTTTATGTGTACTCATGTGTGTAATAGGTCCATGTTTTGTTCATGTTTGTAACTGATTTAGGGCTCCAAACTCAGAAAGAATTGGTATTTTACTCTAAGAAACAATGAATTTCTTTATCTCTAAAGTTTCTTATTTTTTTTTAAGTTTCTTATTTTTTTAATTTTGAATTAGCATCTTTGAAAAAATATTATAACTACACATATATAATACTTAGAATTCATAAATATTATATAGATATAATCAACAATGAGTTTTATTAATAAAACATTCATGCTATAAAATTGAGACTATCTAAATATTAAGTGTAAACTAGGTATATAAAACAAGAAATTTTCAAAGCACACCTAATTTTAATAATTTTTATCCAGGCTGAATGTTGTAAACTGAATATACCCCCTCAAAATTCCTATGTAGAAATTCTAGCTCCCAATGTGGTATTATGATGTGAAAGCAATAATGTGGAATTTTACTTGCATCAAGTAGAGAACTAGATAACCCTCTATCTTCTTAACATCTTTTGATCCCTCTTACTTCTCTGATTATTTGTTCAATTATGGTTATAAAAAGTACCCTTACATTTATGATTTATTTACATTAATTATATGAATGGAAATTCATGTAATTTCTTCTTTGTATTTTAAGAGAATCCATTCAATGGTTTCAAATTGTATAGGAAATATTACTGTTTCCTCTTGGAGCTTTGTTTTCTACATTATCTCAAAATACGGAGTTGTACTTACCGACCTTAGTTTATCATGTCTTCTGCATCTTCCATATCCCCAAAGAATCTAACATAATCACAACTTCCTTTGTCCCTAATTTCTTTTTTTTTTGACGAGTAGAGAGAAATATAATTAATTAATCATTAATATAATTAATGAAGTAACACTTTGTGAAATATATATACACAATTTACACATATTTCACGAAGAAAATAAACCACCTCTATATATTAACATATATTATAAAGAAAACATAATATAAATATTAGCATCAAATGACAATCAGGAACTACATATTTTAATTTAATATTCCCAACCATCTATTTCTGTATAAGATCTCCATATTATTGCTGAAGACATTTAGTTTAGAGGGAGTAGAAAGCAGTGGCTTATAACCAGAATCGACTTAGGTCTCCAGGAAATATTCTGCAATATTCGGGAACATTTTTGGTAGTCACAACTAGAAGGTTACTACATTTAGACAGTGGAAGCCAGAAATAACACTGAACACCCTATGGTATGCAGGATACACCCTTCCAACTACCCCTCCCCTCATACATACATACACATACACACACTGAAAATTACCCACTTAAAAATATGAATAGTGCTGACAATGAGACTCTATGATAAATAGGATAATTTGTTCACAATCACACTGTAAAAAATTAGTAGGGCTGGAATCAATGTTTTCATAGAAGGTATATATTATTGGCTTAAAATGTATATTTAAACTTATTTCTTAAATACATGATATAAATTGTTGTTATCTCCGTATTTTGTGGTTGTTAATGTTCATGTTCTGTGACATTATTAAGACCACTCCTAGTCAATATACACTTTTCCAACAAAATGGATAAAGTGACATATATCACATGTTTATTTGGATATGTCTCTCCCTTATTGAAATCCATTAAGTGAATCTCTCTCAATATGAGAATTAAGACCAAGCTGGTCAGTTTTGTTTTGGTTTGATTTTGATTTTTGGATTATGTTTCCCAAACATTATTGGGATATTGACATATAACATTGTGTAAGTTTTCAGTATACAATATGGTGATTGAATATACATATATGTTGCAAAATGATTATCAGAATAAGATTAATCATTTGTCATCTCCCATAATAAGTTTGTGGGTGTGTAAGGTGAGAACATTTAAGATCTACTTTTAGCAACTTTCAAATATATATGCAAGCTAGTTACTTCGGTATATAGATTTCTCCATAATCAGGTCATAGGTATTTCAAGTTGCCACTCAGCTACAACAATCACTTATACTTCCTTGATCATAATATAATATTTCTAAGTATCTGCTTATAAAGTTTCATCCCAACTCTTTGCAATACCCAAGACCTAACCCAAAGTTTATCATCTCTACAAATTCCTTTCCAAAACTTCCCTCTTCCAGTAAGTTTTATATTTTCCTTCTCTATTCCCCTATATCATGTATATATACCGCTTTATTTGTTTTTGTAAAGTCAAAGAAATAGAGTTAGTCAGACAAGGCTTCAAATTATGGTCTTATATTTATTAAATGTATGATATTTAATAATGATACAGGAGAGCTCGGTTCTTGTCTCACAGAGTTGAAGCATGAATCTCATGGACAACAGAGTGAGCAAAACAATAGAAGTTTATTAAGCAGAGATACAGAGAAAGCTCTCAGAAGTCAGAGGAGTCCCAGGAGGGTTGCCGCTGAGAGCTTTAACAGGCAGTCATTTATTGAGAACCTCGCCAGGGAGCCTATGGCCTTAGGATTCTTGTGCAGTCTTGGTTTGAGCAGGGACTATTGATAACACCTTAATTACATATTTCTTTGTGGTCTGGTAAGTTTCTACAATTACTTCTACAAGGGGGATACTCCCTAAAGTTTTGGAGCTAGGGAGCCAGGTTTATTTTTTTACCTATTTTTTCTGTCTTATCTTTGTTTTATTGGGATGGGTAGGAGCTTGACTCTGGGGCCATTTGGTGTTCATGGGGCTCATTGGAGCCCACAGATTTCTGGGAGCCTGATTTTGGCCCTTTCCTTGATCTTTCCCTGCCTAGCCCCATCTGCCCCTAACTCGTTCCTATATCAATAAGACTAGGATTTTTAGGTTTTGGTATAATGAGGAGAACAATGCTTAAATCATAGCAAAGTAATGAGTTTACCCCAATTTCTGGTCCATTATAAATAAATGTTGGCTTTACTAGTTTATTATTATGATTGCAAAATATATATTAATCTTATCAAAATATTTCTTTCAGGTACTAGAGAATATCTTTCAGAACAGGGACTGTCTGATTTTCACCTCGCTCTAAACTCTAAACTCTAGCACAACGTATGGAGTGGTTACTCAAGAAATGTTTGACTAATAGGCTTTGTTCTCCATGTTCTCAAATGTGAATTTCAACCTTCTGTTCCTTTGTTTGTCAATATCAGAAGTAAATAACCTCTAAAACTTACCTGCAGTAAGTCTGGCTCTAGCTATTTACAAATATTGATTCTTTAAACAATTCTGTGAGAAGAGATAAAAAGGCACAGACTTTAAAAGAAAGTAATAAAAATGACTATTTAAAGACAAAATTAAATTAGCTAAGTAAAGGTAGATTTCTCATATATAACAAAAAAATAATAATGCCTCTTCAACTGGAATAATATGATATAGAAGAATGTAGCTTTTAGTTATTGTTTCAGTATGCTTGCTTCATGTGATTTGCTGATATATTTCAAGTCACTTGTTAAAGGTTGTTAATAACAATTCAATTTTAACTCAGGATGACTTTTTACACCCCTACTGATATTCTTATGATGCAGCATTATGTATCTAGTACCATCATTGAATTATTATCTTTTTAAAAATATTATTTGAAATTTGGTAGATTCAAAATAATTAAATACTTAGGTAAATCACAAATAAGCAAACATAAATATATAATTTTTAACATTATTTTCTTACTGCTTAAAGCCTAAAACCAATTGTAGGCTCTAGTTTCCTTTGTATACACATCAAAGGTAATTGCCATAGGATGCAAAACATGTAATAACAGAATAAATAATTCTGACAAAGAACTATTCAAATAAAGTCCAAATTAAAGAACATAAGTCAGTGATATAAACAATTTACTGGAATCAAGATAATATCTACTGTTTTCATTCAATATCTGTCAAAATGTAGATTAACCTGCCTGTGTATAACTTAGTTTCATCTTCTATGAAACATACCCATGCTAATTTACTCCAATAAATATATCTTATAATTATCTTGTAGTCCTCATAAGGGTGTCATTTGACTATAAAGCTATGTAAAATATTACATCCTTTAGGTACTGCTATTTAGAAACATACATAAATACTAAATCTAACACATATTAAATTCATATTCAAATTAGCATTAAATATTAAATTAGCTTTTTATTTTTTTAAAGATTTTATCTATTCATGAGAGACAGAAAATGAGAGAGAGAGAGCGAGAAGCAGAGACACAGGCAGAGGTAGAAGCAGGCTCTCCACAAGGAGCCCCACGAGGGACTAGATCCCGGACCATGGGATCACTCCCTGAGCCGAAGGCAGATGCTCAACCATTGAGCCAATGTATTTGCCAATTCAACATTTAGCTTCAAAAAGTAGTGATACAGAATTGAGAAATTATATGAAAATGTGGATATTTATATATTTTCAGTATTAACATATTTCATTTTTAGAACTTTAGTTGAGTTGTGTTTTTTCCCTGATTCTTTCTGACTCTTCCATTACATGAAAGTGTTGGTTGATTATTTTTTCCTAAGGGATGATGATGGAAATGTAAAGATAGAATTGACAAATAGCTTTGTTGGCAAAATGAGCACATTAGAACTAATTAGTTCTCCCTCTAGCTCACTGAATTATGTGGCTTCTCTGAAGGACAGAAACACTTTTATTTATTTACTTTTATTTTTTTTTATTTATTTATGATAGTCACAGAGAGAGAGAGAGAGAGGCAGAGACACAGGCAGAGGGAGAAGCAGGCTCCATGCACTGGGAGCCCGACGTGGGATTCGATCCCGGGACTGCAGGATCGCGCCCTGGGTCAAAGGCAGGCACTAAACCGCTGCGCCACCCAGGGATCCCCAGAAATACTTTTAAAAATCAAGAGAATATTTTAAAGAAATAAATGAAAATGTATTTAGTCTTACAAATTAACAAAGAAGTGCATTTGAATAGGAGTGCCATTTAATGTCAACTTAATTTAAAAATATGATAAAAAATCTGAATGTGAACATCCAAGAAGCTCAATGAATTCCATGTGGGATAACTTCAAAGAGACTTAAACCAAGACACATTATAATCAAGATGTAGAAAGACAAGGAGAGAATCTTTAAAGCAGCACAAGAGAAGTGTCTCATTGTATACAAAAGATGATGCTTTAGGGGCACCTGGGTGGCTCAATTGGTTAAGCATCTGACTTAGCTCAGGTTATGATCCCAGGGTCTTGGTATCTAGCCACATTGGGCTTCCTAGTTCTTCCTTGCCTCTCCTCCTGTTTATGTTTTCTCTCTTTCTTTCTCAAATAAAATAAAATAAAATAAATAAAATAAAATAATAAAATATAAAATAAAATAAAATAATACAATAAAATAAAATAAAATAAAATAAAAATAAAAATAAAAATAAAAATCTGTGATATTATCGGTAGATCTCATCAGCAACTAGGTAAACCAGAGGCAGTGGGTAATATATTCAAAGGACTACAAGAAAAAAAATATCAAAAATCATATATCTGGCAAAAGTGTCCTTCAAAAATGATGGAGAGGTGAAGGCATTCCTAGGTAAAGAAAAGTTGAAAGTGTTTGTTATCACTACACTTGCCCTGAAAGAAATTATAAAAGTTTTTCTGCAGATTGTGATGAAAGGACACTGGACAGTAACTAAAAGCGATATAAAGAAATTAAAATCTCAGTAAAAATAAATACATGAGCAATTATAAAAGCTAGCACTATTATAACAATAGCCTATAACTCCATTTTTTTCTGTTTTATACATGATTTAAGAGACTAATACATTTCAAAATTATTAGTGTAAAAACTAGTATTTTTTAACTTTTCTTTGTTTCGACTGCTCATTTTATGTTCTAAATAATTTAAGAGATTAATGCATTAAAGCATAACTTTATGATTTCAGACACACAATGTGCAAAGATACAATTTTGTGACATCAATAACCAAAAGAAAGTGGGAAAAGAGCTTTAAATGAGCAGTTTTTATATTATTGCAATTAAGTTGGTATAAGTAATTCTCATAGCAACTGAGATGGAAATAGTTATAGAATATTCACAAAAAAGAAATAAGAGGAAATTTAAAACGTTTCACTATAAAATATCAGCTTAACACAAAAGAGAGAAATGCAGGAAATTAGGGACAATATAAGCTATAAGGCATATAGAAAATAGAAAAATGACAAGAATGAACTCCTTCTTATCAGTAAATCAGTTTTATTATAACAGGATTTAACTTTCTAATCAAAAGACCAATTGGCAGAATAGATAAAAAAAACCTGAGCCAACTACATGCTGCCTACTAGTGATGCACTTTAGATCTTAAGAGGCAAATAGGTTGAAAGTAAAGGTTGGAAAAGATATTCCATGCAATAGTCACCAAAAGGGAACAGGCATGGCTACACTAATATAATACAAATATACTTTAAATTAAAAAAGATTATACAAGGGAAAAAACAAGCATTAATAAAAAGTTAAATACATTAAAAAGCTATAATAATCATAGACATTTATGTCTCAGGTAACAAAATATAAGTAGCAAAAATTTACAGGTTTGAAGAAAGAAATCGACATTTTCACAATAGTTAGAGACTGCATCATCCCATTTTTAAGTAAGTAAAGAAATTAAGAAATTGAAGAACACAATAAAGTAAATAGATCTAACACATATATAGGACACTCTATGTGTTGAGCAGGAAGATCCAGCTACCAATCCCAAGTGAGTATTCCTATTATATGGAGAATACAAAAATCATAGCAATATCAACCATCAGAAGCTGAAGCTCACAGTCATTGGTTCACTGCATATCCTGCAGGTTTAGAGTCACCGAAGAGGCAACATGCAAATCGCTAGTTATCTGTGGCCAAGCAGCTGATTGTCACTCTGCTTTCATTTTGGAGAATGTTCCAGATTCAGGGCACTGATTCCTCCACACTAGCCAACTGTAACAGAATACACATTATTTTCAAGGGCAGATGGGATATTCACCAGGTTATACCATATATTAGGTTATATATTATGTCTCTAAAGATTTTAACAGCTAATATCTTTTTATCTTTTCTGATCCCGTAGAATGAAGTAGGAAACCAATGGCAGAAGGAAAAATGGAAATTTTAAAAATCTGTGGAAATTAAACAATGCACTCCTAAACAATCAGTGGGTCAAGGAGATCACTAGATAAATTAGAAAATTCTAGGTAAATTATAACAAAAACACAATACAACAAATTTATGGGATACAGCAAAATTGGGAAGTTTATAGTTGTAAACACCAAGAAGGATCTCATATCAACAAACTAACTTTTACGACTTAAGGAAGAAGAAAAAGAAAAACTTAAACCTGAAACTATTAGAAATAAATGGGAAAATAAAAAAATACAAAAATCAAGGAAATTAAACTTTGATTCTTCAAAGAGATTAGCAAAATTAACAAGAATTTTCATTAGATTGACTAAAAAATAAAGAGGAGAGGCGACTCAACTTACTAAAATCAGAAATATAAGTAGGGAAATTACTACCAATTCTATAGAAATAAAGGGCTTTTATGAAAGTAAGAATATAGTGAAAAATTGTATGCCAGAAAATGGAATAATCTGGATGAAATGGACATATTCCTATAAACACAAGTTTTTTTAAGACTGAATCATGAATAAATATAAGTTCTAAATAGACCTATAACCAGCAACGAGAGTGAGTCAGTAATTAAAAATCACCCAACAAGGAAAAACCCAAGACATGATGGCTTCACTGATGAATTATACCAAACATTTGAAGTACCAAACATAAAGAACTAATAATCCTTAAAATCTCCCCCCTCCCAAAAGAAAGAAAGTTAAAGGAAAAAAAATCAAAGAATACTTTCTAACTCATTTTACCCTGATATCAAAACTGAACAAAAACCCTATGAAAAAAATACAGACCAATATACCTTGTGAATTTTGATGCAAAAATTCTAAAAAAAAAAAAAAAAAAATGAGAGAAGAAAGAAAGAAAAAAGAAAGAAAGAAGAAAGAAAGAACAAATTTAGTGTTATATTAAAAGGAATATATGCCATAATTTCATTCCTGGAAATGTAAGAATGGTTTAAGAACAAAAATTTACCAATGTAATATACCACATTAACAGGAAAAATAAAAACATGATCATTTCAACTGATGCAGAATAAAACATTTGGGCAGCCCCTGTGGCTTAGTGGTTTAGTGCCTGCCTTGGGCCCAGAGTGTGACCCTGAAGTCCGGGGATCGAGTCCCACATCAGGCTCCCTGCATGGAGCCTGCTTTTCCCTCTGCCTGTCTCTCTCTCTCTTTCTCTCTCCCCGCGCCGTGTCTCTAATAAATAAATCTTAAAAAAAAAAAAAAAGAAAGAAAGAAAAGAAAAAAAATTTGACAAAATCCGGCACCCTTTACGATAAAAATACTCAACAAGTTATGTAAAACAAAGAAACTATCTCAACATAGTATAAATTATATATATTTAAAAAAATCTACAGAGAATATTATACTCAGTGTTGAAAGACTGAAAGTTTTCATCTAAGATCAGGAACAAAGCAAGTACAACAACTTTGCTGCTTCTATTAAACATAGCACTGGAAGAGCAATTAGGCAAGAAAAGGAAATAATAGGCATTGAAATTGGAAAGAAAAAGCAAAATTATCTTTGTTCATAGATGATATGATTTTATATGCAGAAATTCCTAAATATCCCACAAAAAAGTGTTAGATCTAATAAATTCAGCGAATTAACAGGTTACTGTTTCATTGCTAAAAAATCAGTTCCACTCTACTTACAATGAATAATCTGAAAAGGATTGTAAGAAAACAATTCCATTTACAAAAGCACCAAAAAAATAAAATACTTGGGAATTAAATTGACCAAGCAGGTTAAAAACATATATGATGAAAACTACAAAACATTCCAAAAATAAATAAATAAATAAATGGAAACACATCCCATTTATAGATTAGAAAACTTAATATTTTTAAGATGTTATTACCACCCCCCAAAGTTATTTACAGATTTAATGCAATCTCTATCAAAATCCCAATGATTTCTTTTTTGTTGAAACAGAAAAATCCATTCTAAAATCAATATAAAATCTCCAGATATCCCAAATAGCCGTAATAATCAAAAAAAAGAAGAAAGTTGGAAGACAAACATTTCCTGATTTTAAAATTTTCTACACTACAAAAATCCAAAAAAATGGACACAGGACTTGAATAGATTTTTTTTTCCCCAAAAAAGTAGCAGATAAACAAACCCAGGAAAAGGTGTTCAATATTGCTAATCATTAGAGAAATGCAGATCAAATCTATAATAGATATCATCTCACACCCATTAGGATAACTACTACCAAAATAAAACAAAATAGAAAATAAATGCTAGCAAGAATGTGAAGAAACTGAAACTCTTGTGAACCATTGTGAGAATGTAAAATGGTACAGCTGGTGTGAGAAACAATAAATAAAAAAGATTCCTCAAAAAACAAATTGCACTTCTAGGTATACACAAAAGCATTGCAGACAAGGTTTCAAAGAGATCTTTGTACACCCATGTTCATAGTAGCATTATTCACAATAGCTAAAATGTGGAAGCAACCCTAATGTCTCTGGACAGATGAACGGGTGAGCAAAATAGCATATATATATTTATTCAGTACTAAAAAGGAAGGGAATTGTCACACATGCTGCAATGCAGATTATTTGAGGACATTATATGAAGTGGAATAAGGCAGTCTCAAAAATGCAAATACTATGTAATTCCACTTCTATGAAGTGCCTAGAGTAGTTCAAATCATAGAAAGTAGAATGATGGTTTCCAGGGTCTGGATGAAGAAGAGGAAGAGGAGTTATTGTTTAGTGGGCATAAAGTTTTAGTTTTTCAATATTAAACAAGTTCTGGTAATTTCTAATGGTGATGGTTATACAATAATATGAATGTTCTAATACTACAGCTGTATACTTCAAATGATTAAGATGGCAAATTTTATGTTATGTGTATTTTATCTTAATAAAAATGGGAAAATTGAATGTAACAATGTCAAATTTGGATGAGGGAAAATAATATAATTATTAATCATGTGACATGTCAAAATTCAATTTAATCTCTTCAGAAGGTAAACAGACATTATATTTTTAAGAAGCTGTAAACATTAAGGAATATATTTAAGAAAGTTTTCCAAAATATGGAGAATGGGGAATTGACATGAACATATATGTTATTTGCAGAGCTATAACCTTGAAATATTAAAAGATAGCTAAGTATTTATCAATAAGGTAAAGTTCAGTAAATTACAATGTAATAAATAAATTAACTAAACAAATTTTTCATGAAAATTATATAATGAAAAATACTTTAGTTGTACAACTTATTGTTTTAAATTTCTATTCCAACAATGTATTTATTTATTTATTTTTAAAGATTTTATTTATTTATTCATGAGAGACAGAGAGAGAAGCAGAGACACAGGCAGAAGGTGAAGCAGGCTCCATGCAGGGAGCCCAATGCTGGACTCATCCCAGGTCTCCAGGATCACACCCTGGGCTGAAGGCAGAGCTAAACCGCTGAGCCACCCAGGCTGCCCAAATTCATTCTCTTTAATGAACAGTTCTATGAGTTTTGATAAATACATAGAGTCATGTAACATACGCTATCATAATCAATATACACAATAGTTCCATTACACCAAAAAATTCTGTTATCCTTCTCCTTGATTCAACTACTCCACTCATCCCCAAACCATGGAAAGCAGGCATCTGTTCTCTGTCACTATAATTTTGACTTTCACAGAACATCAAATGAATAAAATCATATAATATGCAATTTTCAAATTTGACTTCTTTCACTTGTAATGAATTTAAATTCATCTATGTTGTTTTATGCGGGCACCAGGGTGGCTCAGTGGTTAAGCAACTGCCTTTGGTTCAGGTTGTGATCATGGGGTCCTGGGATCCAGTCCCACATCTGGCTCTCTGCAGGGAGGCTGCTTCTCCCTCTGCTACGTCTCTATCTCTTTCTGTGTGTCTCTCATGAATAAATAAAACATTAAAAAAAAGATTTATATTGTTTTGTGTATCAAAAGTTCATTCCTCATTATTGGTCAGTAGTATTACATATACTACTTCATGTATCTACTGTAACAGTAGGTTATTCATTCAGTAGTTGAAGGACATTTCAGCTTCCAGTTTTGATGTTATGATTCTCTTATATGAAAATAATCCAGGTAATTTAGTCAGGATTTGAAGATGTCATACTTTAGATTATAATACTTTCTATTTCCTATACAATCATCAGATCCTCAGACAAAGGTAATTATGAAATTAGGGAAAAACACTGAAATAGAAAAGCAAATTTTTAAAATTTAATTAAGGTCACCTTTTAATAAGTTATTTTTTAATCTATTTTCTCATAAATAAAAGTCTTAATAGCTAAATCCATTTTTATTTTATCTTTTTATAAGATTTTATTTATTTATTCATGTGATACAGAGAGAGAGAGAGAGAGGCAGAGACACAGGCAGAGAGAGAAACAGGCTCGTTGGAGGGAGCCTGATGTGGGATTCGATCCCAGGACTCTAGGATCATGCCCTGAGCCAAAGGCAGATGCTTAACTGCTGAGCCACCCAGGTGTCCTGCTAAATCCATTTTTAAATATTAAGTTTCCTCCTCCAAATAAAATCATATGTTACTTTTAGTAATTTGGAAACAAACAAAAATAAAACTGTAATCATAGGGATAATGTTTCTTGGTTTTCTATTAAAAAGTAAATCAGATATCTAAAAAGTATTATAAAATAATTATTCTCCAGTTCCCCTGAATAGGCTCAAAAGAGAGAACTGCCCTTCATATTGGGAAAGCACCTAAATATCCTCTTTAGGCATTTATTTTTTCAAATGCTCATCTATAATGGTAGCTCCTTCTCACACAGAATCACTTCCATCTCTTTCTCCCATATTTTAGATCTGCCTTTTCTCTTCCATAAGCAGATATGTTCTTCAATGTAAATAAGTTTAGATATTCAACTTACATATTCATTAATATGATCAATGCTCATGCCTTCTACTTTGCAAAAGTAAACCATGATGCTCAAAGTTCTTAAATGAAAGACTAGTATTAAGATAGAAAAAAAAGGGATCCCTGGGTGGCGCAGCGGTTTAGCGCCTGCCTTTGGCCCAGGGCGCGATCCTGGAGACCCGGGATCAAATCCCACATCAGGCTTCCGGTGCATGGAGCCTGCTTCTCCCTCTGCCTATGTCTCTGCCTCTCTCTCTTTCTCTCTCTGTGACTATCATAAATAAAAAAAAAAAAAAAAAAATTAAGATAGAAAAAGAAAAACCTTAAATCTTAGATACAGTTATTCCAGTAAAGGCGATCTGAAAGCACATTCTAACTGACCATAACTGATGGCAAAGAGAAGAGATATGATAATGACTTCTCGTTCTTAACATTTATAATTTGTATACATGGTGTTTTGTATTATATTTGTATTTATTGATCTTAATTGCTTATGCTTACTTTTAAATACATTTTGATGCAGGAATCTTTCTCATTAGCATCTTTAATCTTACTTTAAAAGTGTTGACAAAAATAAAAAAAAATAAAATAAAAAAATAAAAATAAAAATAAAAGTGTTGACAATTGGAGGTACCTGGGTGGCTCAGTTGGTTGAGTGTCCAACTCTTGACTTCCACTCAGGTTATGATCTTAGGGTTGTGAGATTGGGCCCCACATGGGGCTCTGAGCTCAGCAGGGAATATGCTTGGGATTTTTCTCTCTCCCTCTCCCCTGCCCGCCCCCCTACTTGCATATCCTATCTCCTCCTTTCTCTCTCTCTCTCTCTCAAATAAATAAATAAAAAATATTTAAAAAGTGTTGACAGTTGTAGTTGAATACATTTCTAAATATAAGCAATAATTTGTGCTATTTCACTGAAAAAAGGGGTCAATTTTTCTGGTATGAAACATAAAAGATATGAACTTCCATTTAAAATTTCTACACATTTCAGTAGTGAGTATGTAGCCAAATGTTTCCATAGAGTTAAAAATTAAGAAAAGTTATGTTGTTCTTTTTCAGCAGCCCATCTTAGTTTGGAAGCACTCACATACTTATTTCACTTCAGAAGATTCCTATCTCTGATACATCTCTACTGCAGTCCTTATTTTTTCTCTTGCTTCATAGCATGGAAGAGTGACTCTTCCCACCAATTATTAAATTTAGCAAGTACTGTTCTTAGGCCAATCCAATAAGCCTGAAGGAAAAGATCGGTTGTCTGCTTCATTAGCATGAGGCATTGTTCCTCTGTGTTCATTGTATATTATTGATTCAAGTATGTAGGTCCTGATTCTGCTCAAATAAATTTACCTGGTAGCTGAAGTGAAAATATCTGAATAGCTGATGGCTGAAATTGACCTTAGATGCTTAATAGCTTGATTCCTCTAAGAGGGTCACTGATACTCATTACATCCTATTCAGACCATTATCCTGATCAATGCAGTATTGTTTTTATGATTCATTTGCTATATTTTCTTGAAACTAAAGTCATAGCATTTTCAAGCTAGAAGAGATTTTACAAATGATAAAACTAAAGGTACAGGAAGGTTAACCATCTTTTCTTCTATTCAGTCTTCTGAAACTGGATTCTATTTTATTTCTAATTTGAATGTGATATAAGAATAATTAGAAATACATCCTATTAGCTCTCTTCTGGCCTAACCCAGACCTATTTGCTAGATGAACAGGCTCCAAAGGCTTGATTTTATGGTTTAAAAATACTTTGAAAGAGAAAGCCATCTAAACAACAAAATCAATCAAGCAGACAACAAAAACTTGTTGGGGCTTTTACAAATGGCATATAATAAAAATCAGTTGGTCTTCTGACACAGACTTTTGAAAAGCTTGATTACATCATGATCCTGAAAGGTGTTCTTATAGCTGTCCTATATCACAGGGTCATATGTCATTTTTAGAAACATAATGAACATTTCTGTCTTACAAATACATTCATTTGTCACATAATGTTATAGATTTCAGCAAATTACATGGGTCTACCATCATTTCTTTTAAATCTTTTTCAGTATCTTTCTGCGTGATGTGAAAATTATCTTTAAATATTAACTTAAAAAGGTTTTAAATCCAGCAACGGAAAACATTTTAGAGCCTAAGTTACCAAACATAAAGAAAAATGAAAAGTTATATTTTCAGTCCTAAAGTCATAGCAATCATTTTTCTATCAGTGATCATTTTGGCTCATTATTCCATTTTTTTTGATCTACTGATATCTATCTACAGATTTTTTCCCACCAGAAAAAAAAATGGCATGCACAATTGTACATACAAATTCAGAAGATTTAAGGATGCTAAAATGCATCCACGTAGCTCAGTGAAGTTCAGATTAAAAATATCTGCATGAATTAAGTTGAAAGATGAAAATATCATTTTTTACTTGGGAAGAAGGATGACATTCACTTCAAATGCCCAAAATTTAAGCTCCGTATAATTGAACAATCAATAGCTAGAGTTGACTGATAGGGCTTTAAAAGGTTAAATAATGTCATGTCACATAGGGGGAAAGAAACCAAATCCTCTTCACCAGTCACTATTCCAAGTTGAAGCATAGTAATAGTATAAATATTCAATAGTATTTTAAGTCTCATGTATAATTAGGAATGGATTTTATAACTTGAAATGTAATTCTCTCAGGGCAGTATGTCCTATTAGTCAAAATTCACATTAGGAATACTTGCAGATTAATATTTTTGTGGTTTGAGTGGCAAAAACAATGTGTGTGGATTTAAGCCAAGTAATGATCTACACTAAAGCAGTTCGGTTATGGTATAAGAAAGGAACAGCTGGTTGTCAACAGTGTTTACTGTGATTTTAACAGACAACAGCAGCTACAGAATGCAGTCCTAATGAAGGAGAAGCTCTAAAGCTGCCTGTGGATAGAATTACAAATGTGGTGGGAATGTCACAGTAATTTGTTTTCTTCTAAGGGTAACCAAATAAATCTGAGATTTCATTGCCTAAAAGAGGTGAGGTCCACAAGATGTGAATGTTAACAAATTCTTCAGGCTCTTTGAACACTAGTTTCATTTATTCTTTCTATTTTTCACTCCGTAAGTGCTGTATTATTAGCATGGAGCAAAGGGAATAAATCCTCACAATTGTTTGACAAGCTAAAGTTCAGTGCTGTGGGGCTGCATCAATTTGAATTTCATGTACCACTATTTCCCTTGACATTTTACCATAGGGGGATCCCACACATTTACCGGTCCTCTGTAATAAGTTTGGGAGGATATTTGGAGCATATAATGAGTGGATACACAAGAGATCGTGAGAACTTAAGTCAATGTAATTTGTCAATTGATATGTGGAATTAGACTTTAATTGGAAATGAGCTGAGTATTTCAAAAGCAGAAGTGTAGTATCTAAGTTATTTAGTGTCAGAGGAAGATGCATGTGTGACAGAAATTAGGAGGTAATGAATGATTAAGGCAGGAAAGTGTAATAAAATATGCTTTAGCACATAGCAGTTTTGTGAGTTGAAATAGAGTAGAATCCAAAGAAAAACAGATTCTCATATTCTTTCCTTGTAGTTGTTTCAACATGATTTTGTACACCACAATTTGCCAACACCACAGCAAACTGTAGTCCGTAGACTAATTCTGGCCTATAACAGTTTTGTTGTTGTTGTTGTTGTTTAAATTCTATTAGATCACAGTGACAATCACTTATTCATGTATTGTCTATAGCTGATTTGACTATTGAGTATTGCACCTGCCAAGCCGAGTAATTGAAACAGAAACTTACAGTCTTACAGGCCTCCAAACTCCAAAATATTCACTGTCTGACCCTTTACCAAAAAAAAAGTTTGCCAGCCTGACTCTAGATGTATGAAAATCATTGAAGGTTTGGGACGCTGGATGGCTCAGCCAGTTAAGCATCTGACTTGATTTTGGCTCAGATCATGATCTCGGAGTCCCGGGATCAAGGCCTTCATTGGGGTCCCTGCTCAGTGGGGAGTCTGCTTCCCTTCTCTCTCTCCCTCTGCCCCTCCCCCTGGCTTGTGCATTCTCCCCTTATCTAAAATAAATAAATAAGATCTTAAAAACAAGAAAATCATTGTAAGTTTATTTTATGTTATTTGATTTGTAGATTTCTTCAAGGGCTCTTATTCAATGATGTAGCCTCTAATATAAGGAACAGAGTTAAAAATAAGTTTATATTTGCCATAGATATTTTAATACAGTAAGTGATAAATTCATAATTATATTAGAGTTTAATTAGCACAATAGAACTACCAAAAAAAATGTTATGGAGCTAAAGAGATAAGTATATAAATCAGAACTTAACAAGAATGTGAAAGGGACTGGTTAAGTGAAAGTCAGCAAGGTAAGACTTGAAAGATAAGGTGCAATCACTGTCACCGAAGGTGCCTGAGTCACTGAAGTGGTCGCACAGAGTTGAGTTTTAGGAAAAATCCTAAAAGTAATGAATATTTGGCTGTCAAAGTGAAACCATGAAGGTAAAACTGGTAGAGATCTGTGGAATTTGCTGTTTTTGAAGCAACTTCTATGAAGGGCTTGGCAGTTGAGTTGGATCCACTCTGGTGCCTGGATTCTGGAGTCTGCTGAAAACCTCTGTTACTCTCCCAACCTGATCTGCCCCTGAGACTTGGAAAGTAATGATTTCTTCTTTATTTCTGTCCATTCTTATCAAATCTAGTTTGGAAATATATATGAAAAAGGGACATGGGAAATATAGTCTCCAGTTTTAGCTAACAATTATTGATCATTCTCAGAGATTGTAAATGAGAAATTTGAACAGAACAGAAGGATTGGTCTATGCTCCAGTTGTCATCTTCTGTTAAAGTTTAAAGGCCAAGAGGTGGAATAACCTGAAAACATATTTACTGACAAGTCTAAATCTGGTGGTAGCAATGGGGAAACTCAAAGAGCTAAGGATCAGGGCTGCTGAAGCTCCTTGGGCATCTTCATTTTACAATATTTGGAGTTTTTACATGTTACTTTGGTGTCCACTGTATTTTTCATAAAAGTGAGGAGTCAGATGGAAGCTTTATGATTTTTTTAAAGGTTTTTATGTATTCATTCATGAGAGATACAGAGAAAGAGAGAGGCAGAGACACAGGCAGAGGGAGAAGCAGGCTCCACACAGGGAGCCTGATGCGGGACTTGATCCCGGGTCTCCAGGATCATGCCCAGGGCCGAAGGCAGGTGCTAAACTGCTGAGCCACCTTGGCTGCCCTGTTTTATGATTTTATAACCATTCTTCTGAATTGACTTACCATTGTTCTGCCATCTTCTACTAAAACGAAGACCTGAAGACCACACCTCCTACAGGGAGGAGACTTAACCATGTTCTCAGAGGAGCACATATTCCTTCAGCTCACTTTGGAAAGCAAAATCTGTAACATTAAAAAAAAAAAAATTGTCATTCTTTCTGTAACTTCCTAACAAGTACATTTAAATCTACTTTTTGGATTTTCTGATATCAACACTAAGACTAAATGGTCCTCATGGAACAGCTCAAGTTATTTTAAAATTTGATTGTCTTTTGTTTTAATCATGAGATATTTACAAATATATATATCCAGAACTTAAAGATCCCTCAGAGCACACTTTTCCAAATTTTACAATTTGATATTCTGTAATTCTGTGTAATTCGCAGTTATAAGTTTCCAAAAGTACAATGATATTTTAAGTTTATCTTTCTTCATTATTATCTGCCCAAATTTTGGCAGATAATTGTCGTGGTCATAGCATGTGATTTACTAATATCATATAAGATTATGAATCTTTTAAAATGATCTAGCTTGTTTTCAATTTATATAAATATCATTTGTATGCTTAAAGAATATGTATTCTTCAGTTGTTGATTTTATTTTTTTGAGACAGAGACACATTGACCAACTATGTTAATTATGTTGTTTAAAGTAAGTCATTAAAATATAATTGGTACATTTTATATCCTGAGAATTGGTGTTTATGTTTGGAAATGTGAATGAAGAAAAAATCCTAGCTCCCTTGGGGTGCCTGGATGGCTCTGTTGGTTAAGGGTCTGACTTGATTTCAGCTCAAGTCATGATCTCAGGGTTGTGAGATTGAGCTTTACATTGGGCTCTGGGCACAATGTAGAGTCTACTTGTCCCTCTCCCTCTGCTTCTCTCCTTGCTCTCTCTCTTAAATAAATAAACAAAATCCATTAAAAAAATATCCCTAGCTCCCAATGAGTTTGTATTCTATAAATACAAGGAACAATCAATCTAACAACTAACTAAATAAGTGTAAATCAGAGATAAATAAATCACATGAGAGAAAAAAAAATGAGGTAATGGGTATCGTTAACATCTGCTGTGTGGTGATGTTGAAGGATTGCAACACTATATAAAATGATTAAGATTAGCCTCATTGAAAGCAACTTTTGTGCACAGATGTCATAGTTGTGAGGGAGTGAGCCACATATCTTTTTTCCAGTCAGAGGAAAGAGCCAATACAATTCTCTTATTGGGAATATCCCTGGCCATTTTGAGAAATAGAAGCTGGAGAAAGATAACCAAACCTGAACCTAAGGGGGCAAGACGGCGGAGGAGTAGGGCCCCCAAGGCACCTGTCCCCACCAACTTACCTAGATAACTTTCAAATCATCCTGAAAACCTATGAATTTGGCCTGAGATTTAAAGAGAGAACAGCTGGAACACTACAGTGAGGAGAGTTTGTGCTTCTATCAAGGTAGGAAGAAGGGGGGAAAATAAAGAAATAAAAAGCACCCAGTGGGGCTTCAGGAGAAGCCAGATGGTGGGGAGGGGGCTGCACCTGCTGCCTTGGGGACCACTGCCAGGGAGCGCGATGCCCGGGGCGCAGACCCCGACCCTAGGGCGCCAGGGACACAGCCGGGCTCCTGCTCCCCCCAGGACAGGCGGAGGCGGGGAGGGCCCAGGACAGTGAGGACGCTCTTGCCCCGGGGCCCCCAGCTGACCGGGAGACTGCGGTGGTTCCTGGGGAGCTGACTCCAGGGCTGGGGAACTGGCCGCCGCCAGTGGTGGTGTCCCTCCTGGGGTCACCCTGTGCCTGGGACTGAGCAGGGGCCTCACAGGATAAACAGCTCCCACTGAGCCGTGCACCTGGCAGGGGGCTGAGCAGCTCCCCCAGGTGCTCACACCTGAGAATCAGCACAGCAGGCTCCTCCCCCAGAAGACCACCTAGACGAACAGGGGAAAAGCAAGTTATTGACCAAGCAGCATTGGAAAGTTCCAGGGGAAGTTGAGGGATTTACAGTATATAGAATCAGAGAATACCTCCCCTTTTTTTGTTTTTGTTTTCTGTTTGCTTCCTCCCCCCTCCTTTTTTTTCATTTCCTTTTTTTTTTTTTCCCCTCTTCTCTCTTTTTCTCCTTTTCCCAGTACAACTTGTTTTTGGCCACTCTGCACTGAGCAAAATGACTCACCTCAAAAGAAGGAATCAGAAACAGTCCTCTCTCCCACAGAATTACAAAATTTGGATTACAATTCAATGTCAAAAGGCCAATTCAGAAGCACAGTTATAAAGCTACTGGTGGCTCTAGAAAAAAACATAAAGGATTCAAGAGACTTCATGATTTCAGAATTTAGATCTAATCAGGCAGAAATTAAAGATCAATTAAATGAGATGCAATCCAAATGAGAGGTCCTATAAACGAGGGTTAACGAGGTAGAAGAACGAGTGAGTGACATAGAAGACAAGTTGATGGCAAGGAGGGAAACTGAGGAAAAAAGAGAAAAACAATTAAAAGATCATGAGCATAGGTTAGGGGAAATAAATGACAGCCTCAGAAAGAAAAATCTATGTTTAATTGGGGTTCCCGAGGGCGCCAAAAGGGACAGAGGACCAGAATATGTATTTGAACAAATCATAGCTGAGAACTTTCCTAATCTGGGAAGGGAAACAGGCATTCAGATCCAGGAAATAGAGAGACCCCCCCCCCCAAAAAATCAATAAAAACCACTCAACACCTCAACATTTAATAGTGAAACTTGCAAATTCCAAAAATAAAGAGAAGATCCTTAAAGCAGCAAGAGACAATAAGTCTCTAACTTTTATGGGGAGAAATATTATATTAACAGCAGACCTCTCTACAGAGACCTGGCAGGCCAGAAAGGGCTGGCAGGATATATTCAGGGTCCTAAATGAGAAGAACATGCAGCCAAGAATACTTTATCCAGCAAGGCTCTCATAAAAAATAGAAGGAGAGATAAAGAGCTTCCAAGATAGGCAGGAACTGGAAGAATATGTGACCACCAACCAGCTCTGCAAGAAATACTAAGGGGGATGCTGTAATACAAAGAGGAAGTCCAAAGGAACAATCCACAAAAACAGGGACTGAATAGGTATCATGATGACGCTAAACTCATATCTTTCAATAGTAACTCTGAATATGAACGGGCTTAATGACCCCATCAAAAGGCGCAGGGTTTCAGACTGGATAAAAAAGCAGGACCCATCTATTTGCTGCCTACAAGAGACTCATTTTAGACATAAGGACACCTACAGCCTGAAAATTAAAGGTTAGAGAACCATGTACCATTCAAATGGTCCTCAAAAGAAACCAGGGGTAGCCATCCTTGTATCAGATAAACTAAAGTTTATCCCAAAGACTGTAGTGAGAGATGAAGAGGGACACTATATCATACTTAAAGGATCTATCCAACAAGAAGACCCAACAATGATCAATATTTATGCCCCAAATGTGGGAGCTGCCAAGTATATCAATCAATTAGTAACCAAAGTTAAAACATACTTAGATAATAATACACTTATACTTGGTGACTTCAATCTAGTGCTTTCTACACTCCATAGGTCTTCTAAACACAACATCTCCAAAGAAACGAGAGCTTTAAATGATACACTGGACCAGATGGATTTCACAGATATCTACAGAACTTTACATCACATTACAAACACTACTGAATACACATTCTTCTCAAGTGCACATGGAACTTTCTCCAGAATAGTCCACATACTGGGTCACAAATCAGGTCTTATCTGATACCAAAAGATTGGGGTCGTCCCCTGCATATTTTCAGACCATAATGCTTTGAAATTAGAACTAAATCACAAGAAGAAGTTTGGAAGGATTTCTTTTCTTTTCTTTTTTTTTTTTTTTTTTTTTGGAAGGATTTCAAGCACGTGGAGGTTAAGGACCATCCTGCTAAGATGAAAGGGTCAACCAGGAAATTAGAGAAGAATTAAAAAAGATTCATGGAAACTAATGAGAATGAAGATACAAGCATTTAAAATCTTTGGGATGCAGCAAAAGCAGTCCTGAGTGGGAAATACATCGCAATACAAGCATCCATCTAAAAACTGGAAAGAACTCAAATACAAAAGCTAACCTTGCACCTAAAGGAGCTGGAGAAAAAACAGTAAATAGATCCCAGCAGAAGAAGGGACTTAAAAAAGATTCGAGTAGAACTCAATGATATAGAGACCAGAAGAATTGTGGAACAGATTAACAAAACCAGGAGTTGGTTCTTTGAAAGAATAATAAGAAACATGAACCATTAGCCAGCCTTATTAAAAAGAAGAGAGAAAAGACTCAAATTAATAAAATCATGAATGAGAAAGGAGAGATCATCACCAACACCAAGGAAATACAAACGATTTTAAAGACATTATGAGCAGCTATACACCAATAAATTAGGCAATCTAGAAGGAATGGATGCATTCCTGGAAAGCCACAAACTACAAAAACTGGAACAGGAAGAAATAGAAAACCTGAACAGGCCGATAACCAGGGAGGAAATTGAAGCAGTCATCAGAAACCTCCCAAGACACAAAAGTCCAGGGCCACATGGCTTCCCAGGAGAATTCTGTCAAACGTTTAAAGAAGAAACCATACCTATGCTACTAAAGCTGTTCGGAAAGATAGAAAGGGATGGAGTACTTCCAAACTCGTTCTATGAGGCCAGCATCACCTTAATTCCAAAACCAGCCAAAGACCCCACCAAAAAGGAGAATTACAGACCAATATCTCTGATGAACATGGATGCAAAAAT
This sequence comes from Canis lupus dingo, assembly GCF_003254725.2. NCBI lineage: Eukaryota > Metazoa > Chordata > Mammalia > Carnivora > Canidae > Canis > Canis lupus. The sequence goes on along the minus strand of NC_064255.1, from coordinate 55,680,732 downwards.
GCTCAACAAGATACTAGCCAATAGGATCCAACAATACATTCACCATGTATTCACCATGACCAAGTGGGATTTATCCCCAGGATGCAAGACTGGTTCAACACTCGTAAAGCAATCAATGTGATTGATCATATCAGCAAAGAAAAAACAAGAACCATATGATCCTCTCAATAGATGCAGAGAAAGCATTTGACAAAATACAGCATCCGTTTCTGATCACAACTCTTCAGAGCATAGGGATAGAGGGAACATTCCTCAACATCTTAAAAGCCATCTACGAAAAGCCCACAGCAAATATCATTCTCAATGGGGAAGCACTGGGAGCCTTTCCCCTAAGATCAGGAACACGACAGGGATGTCCACTCTCACCACTGCTATTCAACATAGTACTGGAAGTCCTAGCCTCAGCAATCAGCAACAAAAAGACATTAAAGGCATTCAAATTGGCAAAGAAGAAGTCAAACTCTCCCTCTTTGCAGATGACATGATACTGTACATAGAAACCCCAAAAGACTCCACTCCATGATTGCTAGAACTCATACAACAATTTGGCAGTGTGGCAGGATACAAAATCAATGCCCAGAAATCAGTGGTATTTCTATACACTAAAAATGAGACTGAAGAAAGAGAAATTGAGGAGTCAATCCCATTTACAATTGCACCCCAAAACATAAGATACCTAGGAATAAATCTAACCAAAGAGGTAAAGGATCTATACCCTAAAATCTCCAGAACATTTCTAAAAGAAATTGAGGAAGACACAAAGAGATGGAAAAATATTCCATGCTCATGGATTGGAAGAATTAATATTGTGAAAATGTCAATACTACCCAAGGCATTTACACATTTAATGCAATCCCTATTAAAATACCATGGACTTTATTCAGATACTTTTTTCTTCAGTGTTGGAACAAATCATCTTAAGATTTGTGTGGAATCAGAAAAGACCCCAAATAGCCAGGGGAATATTGAAAAAGAAAACCAGATCTAGGAGCATCACAATGCCAGATTTCAGGTTGTACTACAAAGCTGTGGTCATCAAGACAGTGTGGTACTGGCACAAAAACAGACACATAGATCAATGGAACAGAATAGAGAATCCAGAAGTGGACCCTCTACTTTATGGTCAACCGATATTCGACAAAGCAGGAAAGACTATCCACTGGAAAAAAAAACAGTCTCTTCAATACATGGTGCTGGGAAAATTGGACATCCACATGCAGAAGAATGAAACTAGACCACTCTCTTTCACCATACACAAAGATAAACTCAAAATGGATGAAAGATCTAAATGTGAGACAAGATTCCATCAAAATCCTAGAGGAGAACACAGGCAACACCCTTTTTGAACTTGGCCACAGCAACTTCTTGCAAGATACATCCATGAAGACAAAAGAAACAAAATCAAAAATTAACTATTGGGACTTCATCAAGATAAGAAGCTTCCGCACAGCAAAAGAAACAGTCAACAAAACTAAAAGACAACCTACAGAATGGGAGAAGATATTTGCAAATGACGTATCAGATAAAGGACTAGTTTCCAAGATCTATAAAGAAATTATTAAACTCAACAGCAAATAAACAAACAATCCAATGTTGAAATGGGCAAAAGACATGAACAGAAATTTCATAGAAGACAGACATGACCAACAAGCACATGAGGAAATGCTCCGCATCACTTGCCATCAGGGAAATACAAATCAAAACCACAATGAGATCCCACCTCACCCCAGTGAGAATGGGGAAAATTAACAAGGCAGGAAACAACACATGTTGGAGAGGATGTGGAGAAAGGGGAACCCTCTTGCACTGTTGGTGGGAATCTGAACTGGTGCAGCCACTCTGGAAAACTGTTGTGGAGGTTCCTCAAAGAGTTAAAAATAGAGCTTACCCTAGGACCCAGTAATTGCACTGCTGGGGATTTACCCCAAAGATACAGATGCAGTGAAACGCCGGGACACCTGCACCCCAATGTTTATAGCAGCAATGTCCACAATAGCCAAACTGTGGAAGGAGTCTCAGTGTCCATCAAAAGAGGAATGGATAAAGAAGATGTGGTCTATGTATACAATGGGATATTCCTCAGCCATTAGAAATGACAAATACCCACCATTTTTTTTCCACATGGATGGAACCGGAGGGTATTATGCTGAGTGAAATAAGTCAATCGGAGAAGGGCAAACATTATATGGTCTCATTCATTTGGGGAATATAAAAAATAGTGAAAGGTAATATAGGGGAAAGGAGAGAAAATGAGTGGGAAATATCAGAGAGGGAGACAGAACATGAGAGACTCCTAACTCTGGGAAACAAACAAGGGGTGGTGGAAATGGAGGTGGGCAGGGGGTGGGGGTGACTGGATGAGAGGGCACTGAGGAGGGCACTTGGCAGGATGAGCACTGGGTGTTATGCTAAATGCTAGCAAATTGAACTTCAATAACAAAATTTTTAAAAATTACTAACATGTGACAATTAAAAAAAAAAAAAGATAACCAAACCTGAGTGAGAATAATGACAGATGGAGTCAGAGAAGACACAGGAAGCTAGACATTTTGTAAGCTTTTGGCTTTTACTCACTTGAGATAGTGAATTATGACATGATCTCCTGTTTTCACTGTATTACTCCACTCTGTTGAGAATGGTGCAAGGAGGCAATTATGTGGCAAGCACAGAGTCCAGGAAGAAATGACAGTGAGTAAAACCAGGATCCTGGAAATGGAGATACAGATGAGTGGCTACGTTCTGAATATATTTTGAATATAGTTAGAGGACTACTCTGAAATGGGACTGGGTTTGAGAAAAAAAGAAGAAAACAATAAAGTAGGACTCTAAAAATCTTGCCCTGGTCAGCTGGAAGGACGGTATTGTAAAAAACAAGGGAGGGCAGGACTGTAGATATAGAATGCTTCAGAAAACATCAGTAGATCAATAAGAGATATTAAGTGTTCGATGACAGTTAGATTTCCAGATACTAATAGAGATACAAAGTAGGAAAAATGGAGTTTAAAAGAGAGATATGGTCAAGAGATATACAACTATGAATTGAAAATATGTAGACAGTATTTTATGGCAAGAGGCCAAATGAGTTACCAACATAATATTTGTAAACAGACAAGAGAAGATGACTTCTTAATTCTAGCACACCCCAGTGACTGTCAAAAACATGAAATGAGAGATGCCTGGGTGGCTCAGCATCTACCTTCCACTCAGTGCGTGATCCTGGAATCCTTGGATCAAGCCCCACATCTGGCTCCCCGCAGGGAGTCTCTTCTCCCTCTGCCTATGTCTCTCCTATCTGTGTCTCTCATGAATAAATACATAAAATCTTTTTTTAATGAAATGTTTAAGCAAAGAAAATTAAGTAGCTCTCAGTAAAATAAGACACCCCCCCAAAAAAAGAGCATGTGATTTCTTAAGAGCCAAGTTAAGAGAGTATCATCTTAGAGTACCTGTCAATGTTAAATGCTGCTGCTTATGGGTAAAAAGAATCAATGATGAGAACTAAAAAATAAAATAAAATAAAATAAGATAAAATAAAATAAAATAAGATAAAATAAAATAAAATAAAATAAAATAAAATAAAATAAAATAAAATAAAATAAAATAAAATAAAATCCTGCTTACCTGCTTAGCAATCCCTGTGTAACATATAGATATAGAAACTCTATTTCTTGTAGTGAACTTATTTCTTTTTCTATCAATTTGTAAGATTTTTATTATGAAAATAGTCAAGCATTTACTAGAGTTGAAAGAATTTTATAGTGAACACATGTAAACTCAACTCCTAGATTTGTCATAAACTTTTAGCTATATACATTTGTTACATATGTATCCATTTGAAGAACTCCATATAAAAGGAAACATACAATATTTGTTCTATGCAAGACACTCATCTCAGAATAAGATTTTTGGAGGCATTCAGGTAGTGTGTGTTTTTCCACTTAAACATACTTCCAATTTCCTACTGATGGATACCAAAGTTATTTACAATATTTGGCTGTTAAGAGAAAGCTTCTGCACAAATCTGTGTAATACATTTTCCATTTTCTTGGGTAACTACCAATTAGTGGAACCGCTAGATCAGAGTGTAGATTTTATAAGAAATGTTTAAATGGGGGATCCCTGTGTGGCACAGCAGTTTGGTGCCTGCCTTTGGCCCAGGGCGCGATCCTGGAGACCCGGGATCGAATCCCACATCAGGCTCCCGGTGCATGGAGCCTGCTTCTCCCTCTGCCTATGTCTCTGCCTCTCTTTCTCTCTCTGTGACTATCATAAATAAATAAAAAAAAATTTTAAAAAAAAGAAACTTCCTCTTGTGGGTTTCTTATAAAAAAAAAAGACATGTTTAAATGTTTATGTTCAATTTTATAAGAAACGGTTATAACTTCCCCTAAAGATGTGGCCATTTTTTGCACATGCACCAAGCTATGTAATATCCAGTTGCTCTTTATCTTTACCATGTTAGTAATTCTGGCAGATATGAGGTGGCATTTCATTAGGGTCTTAAATTGCATTTCTTAATGTCTAATTATGTTGAGTAATTCTGCATGTATTTACTGGACATTGTATATTTTTTGACAAAGTGCTAAAATTTACACTTATTTTATTGGGTTGTTTGTATTGATATTATCAACTCGTAAGTATTCTAAGTTGTAAATCAGTATAGCCATATGTTATAAATCCTTGTCAGATAGATACTCTACAGATAATTTTATCCTAGTGTGTGACTTGTTTTTTTTTTTTCAAATTTCTTAAATGGTATAATTTGATGAACCAGGAGAGTTTAATTCTGATAAAGTCTAATTATCATTTGCAATATATGTCTATATAATCTTTATATAGATGTGATATTCTTATATAAATTATATATAATCTATCATATACATATAGATTATATATAATCATTATATATAGAAATAATCGTGTGTGTATAAATATATCCTTCTATGATTGCTCTAGGTAAACTTCCAAATCACAAAGATCATGTCATGTTTTTCTTAAAGCATTGTGGCTAATTTATAGTTAATCTCATTATTTTTGTGTAAAGTTTAAAGTAAAGTTAAATTTGAATTTTATTTACTTTTTTGCTTTTTCTCTGTGGGCATCCCATTATGCCAGCAGAGTTGTTGAAAAGGTGTTCCTTTCTCTATCAGATTGATTTGATGTCTTTGTTAAAAATCAAATGATTGTAAAAGTGGGGATCTATTTCTGCGCTCTCTACTCTAGCTTACTGATCTATTTATTAATCTTTATGCCAATACTACTTTGTCTCAATTAATACAGTTTTATAATAAGATTTTAGGTCAGGTACTATACTCTTCCTTTTATCATTGTAAACATTGTTCCCCTTTATCTCATAAGCTACTTTTTGTTTTGGAAGTTTATTTTATCTGATATTAACGTAGCCACTCCATCTTTCTTATTCTTTTGGTTTGTATGGTATAGAATTTTCCCTCAAGTTATTTTCAAATGATCTGTCTCTTTATATTTAAAAGGCATTTCTGACGCATAGTACATAATTAGAACTTCCTGTATTGTCCATTTTTCTTTTTTTAAAGATTTTATTTATTTATTATGAGAGACACAGAGAGAGAGAGAGAGGGAGGGAGAGAGAGAGAGAGAGAGAGGCAGAGACACAGGCAGAGGGAGAAGCAGGCTCCATGCAGGGAGCCCAACATGGGACTCGATCTTGGGTCTCCAGGATCACACCCTGAGCTGAAGGCGGCGCTAAACCGCTGAGCCACCCAGGCTGCCCAGATTTTTATTTCTTTAATATTAAATGTAATTATTACTATGGCTATATTTATACTTACTGTTTTTTAAATTTCCTTTGTTTATTCCCTCTAGTTTTTCTTTCTGTTCCTCCTCCTTTTTTTAATTATTAATTATTTTAGAGTTCCTTGTTAGTTTTTTATAGCTATGCCTACTTGGTGAATATTACGATTAGTTATCCTGAGTATTACAATATTCCTCCTTAACTTTTCATAATACACTTTGGTAAATTATTCTACTTTATATGAAATACAGGTACCTTGCCACTGCTTAGATCCATATTCCAATCTCACTGCCCTTTATGCCACCCAGGTCATATGCATCAGGTCCATATATCCATACTATCCGATTTGCTTTGAAAGGACTTATGAATATTATTGGAACTAAGAGGAAAAATCTTTTATATCTACTACAATACATGCTGTTTCTGATGCTGTTCATTTATTTCTGGAGATTCAATTTTCCCTCTGATATGATTTCCCTTCATCTTAAGAACATTCTCAGTGTTTCTTATACTGCATATCTGCTGGTGAGGACTTCTCTTGATTTCCTTTCATCTGAAAATGTCTTTTGCTTTAATATTTGGTTGACATTTTGACTCCAATCTCATTTTTGTATGTGTTTGTTTTCTGTTATTCCCCCCCTCCTTCACTAGGCTGGTGGTAGTGTGCTCAGAGCTTGCATGTTTCAAGGGTCACTTAGAAACTTGGGCACAGTTTATAAAGCAGGTTGTGGGCTCGACATCGATGGCTTTCTTTTCCAAAATACACTCACTTTCCAAGGACCATCATTACCTAAACTCTTTGTTTTGTCCTTAAGCCAAAAAGACTGAAATATCAGAATTTTATCTTTCCCCAACAGTACTGTAGCTGATACCTAACTTCATGCTATTAAAAAAAAAAAAAAAAGGAAAATAGAGACTCACCCCATACTGATTCTGTCTTGGAATTTTATTTTTACATATGCATAACAGCTTACTGATATATAATTCGTAAACCAGAATGTATGTCCACCCTACTAAGTACATAATTCAGTGGTTTCTATATTGACAGAATTATGCAATCAGCACCTCCATCTAAATTTAGAATATTTTCATCATCCCGTAAGTAACCTCCTTGTAGCCATTAGCAGTCATTATTCATCCATCCTTCTTTGCCTTCCAGAAATTTCCAGCTTTGGTTCACATCCCAAAACTTCAAGGTAGCTCTATTTGTTTTTGTATTTAATCCAGATCTTTTTTTTTTTTTTCAAATTTTTATTCAAATTCCAATTAGTTAACATACAGTGTAATATTAGTGTCAGGAGTAAAATTCAGTGATTCATCACTTACATACAACACCCAGTGCTCATCACAAGTGCCCTCCTTAATACCCATCACCCATTTAACCCATCCCCTTACCCTCCAGACTTTGAGGTACTCTTTGAGAGATGACAGATTGATTAGGTATTTATTTACACATATCAGATGATGAATTGTTCTCTACATCAATTTTTTTCCTAATACTTAAGGTAATTATCTTAAGGACATACAAACTTATACTGCACTTCTTGTTGAATTATTTTTCTTTTATCTAGTGACTTTATTATTAGTACATTGTCTATAGAAGCAAATATTGATATTAAATAGCCATATAAGCCTTGTTTTTAAATTAATATTTGTCTAGAATATTCTTAAATTTTTAAAATTTCTACTTTTCATGATTTTTACCTTTAGATGTGTATATGTGTAATAGCCAGAATGTAGCTTTGTTTTTTTCTCCAATAAGCAACCACTGTCTTTGCTTTTATACATTTCCAGCATTTAGCCCACTTACAATTACAGTAGTTTTGGATACATTTGTATTGGTTTCCATCATTTTAACTTTTCTATTTCCAATGTTGTGCACTTTCTATTTTCCTATTTCCTTTTTGTAAGGGGTTATAGTTTGGGTTTGAAAGTTTATTTCTTTATTATTTAAATTTTTCATTTTATCATTTGAAATTGACACTCTACACTTTTGTTTTTTGTAATGTTGAAACTTGAAATTTTGCCAGGAATTTTAACAATAACAAATATAAAGAGACATGATATATTGATTCTTCTCATAAATAATAGCGATCTTAGAACACATTATTTTTTATCATTTTCTCTTACTTGCATGCTTCGTTCTTTGAGACCTTGTTTTTCCTTTTAAATCTACAAATTAGAAAAACTTACTATTATTTTAGACAGTGTGTTATTTAAATAAATATATATGCATGCTATTTATTTTTTTCATTCATTCCTACATCTTAAGTTATAATTGGAAACATGTTCCTTCCCTTTGAAATGCATCTTTAGACACTGCTTTAGGGGGAGGCGGGGCAAGCTCTTGGGAGAGCGGGGTCCCCAAGTCACCTGGTCCCACCGACCCACCCGGACAACTTTCAGACCATCCTGAACACCTACGAATCCCACCTGAGAGTTAAAGAGAACAGCGGGAACGCTACCGAGAGAAGGGTTTGACCTTCTAACAGGGTAGGAAGACGATAAAAAATAGAAAAGAACCAGTGGGGGAGGCCCCGCGGGGGCTGGGCTGAGGCCCCGGGAGAGCCCCCGGGACAGGGGAGCCCCGCCCGGAGCAGCGGGAACCTCACCGACCCCCGATTCCTCCGCGGAGAAGCGCTCGCAGGGACCTCGGGCAGGACCGGGAGGGGCCGCGGGGCCTCCAGGCTCCCAGGGTCACTCACGGAGGAGGGGGCCCGGGGAGAGGCTGCACCCCGCGGCCGAGCTGGGAGAGGGCGGGGGCTGGGGGGGCCTCGGGGAGGAGCCGGGGGTCAGGCGGGGGCTGGGGGGGCCTCGGGGAGAAGCCGGGGGTCGGGGGGGATGGGGGGGGCCTCGGGGAGAAGCCGGGGGTCGGGCAGGGGATGGGGGGGCCTCGGGGAGAAGCCGGGGGTCGGGGGGGCTGGGGGGGCCTCGGGGAGAAGCCGGGGGTCGGGGGGGCTGGGGGGGCCTCGGGGAGAAGCCGGGGGTCGGGGGGGATGGAGGGGCCTCGGGGAGAAGCCGGGGGTCGGGCAGGGGATGGGGGGGCCTCGGGGAGAAGCCGGGGGTCGGGGGGGCCTCGGGGGGAAGCCGGGGGTCGGGGGGGATGGGGGAACCTCAGGGTGAAGCCAGGGGTCGGGCGGAGACTGGGGGGGCCTCGGGGAGAAGCCAGGGTCGGGGGGGGCTGGGGGGGGCCTCGGGGAGATGCTGGGGGTCGGGGGGGGGATGGAGGGGCCTCGGGGAGAAGCCGGGGGTCGGGGGGGCCTCGGGGAGAAGCCGGGAGTCGGGGGGGGGTCGGGGGGGCGGGGGGGCTGCACCTGCTGCCTTCGGGAGCCCCACCCCGGGAGCTCGATGTCCGTGGTGCAGGCCCCGATCCCAGGGCGCCGGGGACACCGGGCTCCTGCTCCCCCCGGGACAGGCGGAGGCGGGGAGGGCCCAGGACAGCGAGGACGCTCCTGCCCCGGGGCCCCCAGCTGTGCAGGGCAGCGCCCCCCGCCCCGGGAGCACCCAGGCCCCTGCGGACCGGGAGACTGCGGTGGTTCCTGGGGAGCTGACTCCAGGGCTGGGGACCTGGCCGCCGCTGGTGGTGGTGTCCCTTCTGGGGTCATCCTGTGCCTGGGGGGGCGGGGCCTCCAGGGAACAGGGGCCTCACGAGGTGAACAGCTCCCACTGGGACGTGCACCTGGCGGGGGCGGGGGCGGGGGCGGGCAGCTCCCCCAGGTGCACACACCTGAGAACCAGCACAGCAGGCCCTGCCCCAGAAGACCAGCTGGAAGGACAGGGGAAGAGCAAGTTCTGGACTGGGCAGTGCTGGGAAGCTCCAGGGGAAGTCGAGGGATTTACAGTACATAGAACCAGAGGGTACCTCTCTTATTTTTTTTTCTCTTCCTTTTTCCAGTACAACTCGTTTTTATATCAGACTGTAAGATTCCATTTTTTTCTCTTTTCCCATTTTAACTACAATATTTTACCACCTCTTCATTTTTATGATTCTTTTTACTTTCATATTTCTTTTTTTTTTTTTAAGATTTTATTTGTTTATTTTGAGAGACACAGATAGAGACAGGCAGAGACACAGGCAGAGGGAGAAGCAGGCTCCATGCAGGGAGCCCGTCATGGGACTCGATCCCGGGTCTCCAGGATCACACCCTGGGCGGAAGGCTGCGCTAAACCGCTGAGCCACCCGGGGTTCCCTACTTTCATATTTCTACAATTAGAGGTCCTAGATATATTTTACACTTCTAGAGTCCCTTCAACATACTCAACTTAATTTTGGGAGATAGACAAGATAGTTTTTTTTTTTTTTTTTCTTGTCTTGTTTTTTTTTGTTTTGTTTTGTTTTGTTTTCTCTGACTCATTTTGTTGTACAATGGCAGGAGTTAATACCTTCTAAAACATGACCAGTATGCACCCGGAACCAAGTGGTATACCGTGCTGGTTCATTCTGTGAAATTCCTCATTCCTATTCTGCCTCCCTCTTTTATCTCATTTATGTTTTGTTGGTCAATGCTAGGGCCTTCTACAAGTATTTCTGGTTTATATAAATTTGGGACAGAGGAGCTTCCAATATACAGAACTTATACTCAGGACCAAGAGGATTACCCTCTAGGACCTCTCATGGAGACTACATTCTCCCTCCACTACAATGTCATCACCACCACCATCTCCCAGTCCTCCCCCCTCCTTTTTTTCTTCTCTCTCTTTTTTTTTTTTTTTTTTTTCTTTTTCTTTTTTTTTTTTAATTTTTAATTTTTTTTCTCTTCTTCTTTAGGATTCTGGCTCTTTATTTTTTACTACTTTGTTTTAAAGTTTGTTTTTCACTTTAGTGGTCCTTTTGTTTTATTTCATTCTGATCTTTGTTTTCAGTTTCTGGTCTCTGACTTCGGCAGAATCATCTAGGGTGAAATTTACTTAGGTTGTGGTTTATATTCTTGACTCAGCCTGCTCATACAGCCACTCTGCACTGAGAAAAATGACTAGAAAGAAGAAATCACCACAAAAGAGAGAATCAGGAACAGTACTCTCTGCCACAGAGTTATATAATTTGGATTATAATTCTATGTCAGAAAGCCAATTCAGAAGCACAATTATGAAGCTACTGGTGGCTCTGGAAAATAGCATAAGGATTCAAGAGACTTCATGACTGCAGAATTTAGATCTAATCAGGCCAAAATTAAAAATAAATTAAATGAGATGCAATCCAAACTGGAGGTCCTAATAACAAGGGTTAACGAGGTAGAAGAATGAGTGACATAGCAGACAAGTTGATGGCAAGGAAGGAAGCTGAAGAAAAAAAAGTAAAACAATTAAAAGATCATAGGGAAAGGTTAAGGTAAATAAATGATAGCCTCAGAAGGAAAAATCTACATATAAGTGGGGTTCCAGAGGGCGCTGAGATGGACAGAGGGCCAGAAATCATATTTGAACAAATGAATAAAGATTCGAGCAGAACTAATAAAATAGAGACCAGAAGAACTGTAGAAGAGATAAATAAAACCAGGAGTTGGTTCTTTGAAAGAATGAATAAGATAGACTAACCATAGCCAGCCTTATTAAAAGAAAAGATAAAAACTCAAATTAATAAAATCACAGATGAAAAAGAGATCACAACCAACACCAAGGAAATACAAACTATTTTTAAAATGTATTTTGAGCAGCTATACGCCAATAAATTAGGCAATCTAGAAGAAATGGATGCATTTCTGGAAAGCCACAAATTACTAAAACTGGAACAGGAAGAAATAGAAAAATTGGACAGGCCAATGACGAGGGAGGATATTGAAGTAGTCATCAAAAACCTCCCAAGACACAAAAGTCCAGGGCCAGATGACTTCCCAGGGGAATTCTGTCAAATGTTTAAAGAAGAAATAATACCTATCCTAATAAAGATGTTCCAAAAGATAGAAAGGGATGGAATACTTCCAAACTCATTTTATGAGGCCAGCATCACCTTAATTCCAAAACCAAAGACCCCACCAAAAAGGAGAATTGTAGACCAATATCCCTGATGAACACAGATGCAAAAATTCTTGACAAGATACTAGCCAATAGGATCCAACAGTAAATTAAGAAGATTATTCACCATGACCAAGCGGCATTTATCCCCAGGATGCAAGGCTGGTTCAACACTTGTAAAGCAATCAATATGATTGATCATATCAGCCAAAAAAAAGCCATATGATCCTCTCAATAGATGCAGAGAAAGCATTTGACAAAATACAGCATCCGTTTCTGATCACAACTCTTCAGAGTGTAGGGATAGAGGGAACACTCCTCAGCATCTTAAAAGCCATCTACAAAAAGCACACAGCAAATATCATTCTCAATGAGGAAACACTGGGAGCCTTTCTCCTAAGATTAGGAATAGGACAGGGATGTACACTCTGACCTCTGCTATTCAACATAGTACTGGAAGTCCTAGCCTCAGCAATCAGGCAACAAAAAGACATAAAAGGCATTCAAATTGGCAAAGAAGAAGTCAAATACTCCCTCTTCACAGATGACATAATACTGTACATAGAAAACCCAAAAGACTCCACCCCAAGATTGCTGGAACTCATACAACAATTTGGCAGTGTAGCAGGATACAAAATCAATGCCCAGAAATCAGTGGCCATTTCTATACACTAACAATGAGACTGAAGAAAGAGAAATTAAGGAGTCAATCCTATTTACAATTGCACCCAAAACCCTACCATATCTAAAAATAAACCTAACCAAAGAGGTAAAGGATCTATACCCTAAAAACTCCAGAACACTTCTGAAAGAAATTGAGGAAGACACAAAGATATGGAAAATATTTCATGCTCATGTATTGGAAGAATTAATATTGTAAAAAAAAAAAACAACAATGCTACCTAGGGCAATTTACACATTTAATTGCAATCCCTATCAAAATACCATGGACTTCCTTCAGAGTGTTGGAACAAATCATCTTAAGATTTGTGTGGAATCAGAAAAGACCCCAGATAGTCCGGGGAATATTGAAAAAGAAAACCAGAACTGGGGCCATCACAATGCCAGATTTCACGTTGTACTGCAAAGCTGTGATCATCAAGACAGTGTGGTCGTGGCACAAAAACAGGCACATAGATCAATGCAACAGAACAGAGAAGCCAGAAATGGGCCCTCACCTCTATGGTCAACTAATATTCAACAAAGCAGGAAAGAGTATCCACGGGAAAAAGGAAAGTTCTTCAATAAATGGTGCTGGGAAAATTGGACAGTGACGTGCAGAAGAATGAAACTAGACCATTTTTTTTTACACCACTCACAAAGATAAGCTCAACATGGATGAAAGATCTAAATGTGAGACAAGAATCCATCAAAATCCTAGAGGAGAACACAAGCAAGGCTCCTTTTGAACTTGGCCACAGCAACTTTTTGCAAGAGACATCTATGAAGGCAAAGGAAACAAAAGCAAGAATGAGCTAATGGGACTTAATCAAGATACAAAGCTTCTTCATAGCAAAAGAAACAGTCAACAAAACTAAAAGACAACCTACAGAATGGGAGAAGATATTGGCAAATGACCTATCAGATGAAGGGCTAGTATCCAAGATCTATAAAGAACTTATTAAACTCAACATCATGAAATGGGCAAAAGACATGAACAGAAATTTCACAGAGGAAGACATAGACATGGCCAACAAGCACATGAGAAAATTCTCCACATTACTGGCCATCAGGGAAATACAAATCAAAACCACAATGGGATACCACCTCACACCAGTGAGAATGGGGGAAATTAACAAGACAGCAAACAACACATGTTGGAGAGGATGTGGAGAAGGGAACCCTCTTGCACTGTTGGTGGGAATGTGAACTGGTGTAGCCACTCTGGAAAACTGTGTGGAGGTTCCTCAAAGAGTTAAACATAGACCTGCCCTATGACCCAGCAATTGCACTGGTGGGGATTTACCTCAAAGATACAGATGCAGTGAAACAGCAGGACACCTGCACCCCGATGTTTCTAGCAGCAATGTCCACAATAGTCAAATTGTGGAAGGAGCCTCTGTGTCCATCAAAAGATGAATGGATAAAGATGTGGTCTATACATACAATGGGATATTACTCAGCCATTAGAAATGACAAATACCTACCATTTTCTTCGACGTGGATGGAACTGAAGGGTATAAGTGAAATAAGTCAATCAGAGAAGGACAAACATTATATGGTTTTATATTTACTGAGAATATAAAAAATAGTGAAAGGGAATAAAGGAGAAAGGAGAGAAAATGAGTGGGAAATATCAGAGAGGGAGACAGAACATGGGAGACTCCTAACTCTTGGAAACGAACAAGGAGTAATGGAAGGGGAAGTGGGCAGGAGGTTGGTGTGACTGGGTAACGGGCACTGAGGGGGGCACTTGATGGGATGAACACGTGGTGTTATGCTATATGTTGGCAAATGGAACTCCAATAAAAAAAAATACAAGAAAAAAAGGAAAAAAAACTGTTTAGGAATGGCTTATTTGTGCTATATCCTCTCAATTAACATAAAATGTTTATTTTTTCAGCACCATAAATATCTCATTCTTATATGTTTATGATTACTTTAAGCATAACTTCATATATTCAGCGTGTTTTCTTTTGTGTAAACTTTTCACTTCCTTAATTTTTTTCCACATTGTTGTCTTTAAGTCACTTGACTACTTCATTCATACATTTAGACATTGATCTCTTGTCATTTTCTAATGTTATAATTCAATTCAAAATCTGTCATATGTTCATAAAATCTATCACTGTATCCTTTGGTGAACAAAAATCATTGTTATAATTAAATACTTCATTTTTATTCCATCTTTTACCCTCATAAAGAATTATTTATGAGGCCCCTTTGCACATCTATGTCACAAAATATTCTCCTACTCCTTTATCGATTTTCATATTTCGGAACTACCTTTAATTCATATTTTCATGTAGCATTCTGTAAAATTTACTCTGTTTTTATTTTTTTGTTTGTTTTAGTTTTCCTCCTTTTTAGCCATTCTTCGTAGTATCATATGCTCTTTATTACCTTATTAAAAGATAGTTCAAATTGTATCTTATATTTATGACCCATTTTTTTCTTATTAGGCAATGCCAAGGTTATGTTGATATTACTAATCTTTCCAAAGATTCTAACTTTGGTTTTATTATATTTCTTCACTTTTTTTCTCTCCTCTGTTTCATTCTTGATTTTTGTTTTGGTTTTTAAAATTTTTTATTCAGATTCCATTTATTCAACATACAGTATAATATTAGTTTAAGGTATACAGTATAGTGATTCAACATTCCACACAACAACACCCAGTGCTCATCACAACAAGTGTCTTCCTTAGTTTTCATGATATATCACCTCACTCACCCCCCTCCAGTAACCATCAGTTTATTCTCTATTGTTAAGTCTGTTTTTTGCTTTGCCTCTCTTTTTTCCCTTTGCTCATTTATTTTGTTTCTTAAATTCCAAATATGAGTGAAATCATATGGTATTTGTCTTTTTCTGACTGATTTACTTCATAATACTCTCTAGCTCCATACATGTCATTGGAAATGTCACGAATTCATTCTTTCTTTTATGGCTGAGTAATATCCTATTGTGTATATTCACCACATCGTCAATATCCATTCATCACTTGATGGCCATTTCTGTTATTTGGCTGTTATTGATAATGCCGCTATAAACACAGGTGTATATATCTCTTTGAATTATTATTTTTGTATTCTTTGGGCAAATATCTAGCCATGCAATTTCTGGATCATAGGGTTAAAGACTTAAATATAAGACCGGAAACCATAAAAATCCTAGAGAACACAGGCGGTAACCTCTTTGACATGGGCCATAGTATCTTATTTCTCAATATGTCTCCTGAGGCTAGGGATACAAAAATAAAAATAAACTAGTGGGATGTCATCAAAAGAAAGAAAGAAGAAAAAGAAAGAAAGAAAGAAAGAAAGAAAGAAAGAAAGAAAGAAAGAAGAAAGAAAGAAAGAAAGAAAGAAAGAAAGAAAGAAAGAAAGAAAGAAGAAAGAAAGAAAGAAAAGAAAAGAAAGAAAGAAAAATACCTCTGCACGGTGAAGGAAATAATCAACAAAACTGAAATGGAACCTATGGAATGGGAGAAGATATTTGCAAATGACATATCTGATAA
Source organism: Canis lupus dingo (assembly GCF_003254725.2). Classification (NCBI taxonomy): domain Eukaryota; kingdom Metazoa; phylum Chordata; class Mammalia; order Carnivora; family Canidae; genus Canis; species Canis lupus. Next base: position 55,664,830 of record NC_064255.1, on the reverse strand, counting down.
AGGGTTCACATTCAAAATATAAAAAGAACTTATAAAACTCAACACCGCAAAAATGAATAATCCAATTAAAACATGGGCTGAACTTATGAATAGCCATTTTTCTGGAGAAGACACCCAGGTAGCCAACAGACACAAGAAGTGATCGTGATCACTGACCATAAGGGACATCTGAATCAAAACTACAATGAGCTATCCCCTCACACCTGTCAAAATGGCTCAAATCAACAAGACCAGAAACAACAGGTATTGGCAGGGATGTGGAGAAAGGGTCACCCTGTTAAACTGTTGGTGGAAATGCAGAGTGGCACACACGTTGTGGAAAACAGTATGGAGCTTCCTCAAAAAGTTAAATATAGAATTACCCTATTATTCTGCCTTTTCTTTAATGTCATTTTTCTCCTTATTTTGGGTTTCCTGAGATGCTCTTTTTACCCCCAGTTCTCTACACTGATGGCTCAATTTATCAATTTGTAAACTTACTTGATTCCTGTTAAATTTATATAAAGTAATTTTATCTAAATTCTGATTTAGTTTTATCTTATGAATTTATTTTTTTAAGATTTGTATTTATTTATTTATTTATTTATTTATTTATTTATTTATTTGAGAGAGTGAGAGAGAGAAAGAGAATGAGCAGAAGTAGAAGCACAGGGGGAGGGAGAAGCAGACTCTCCACTGAGCAAGGAGGCCAATATAGGGCTCAATCCTGGGACCCTGGGATCATAAGCTGAGTTGAAGGTAGATACTCAACCCATTCAGCCATCCAGGAGCCCCACATGAATTCATTAAGCAAACTATTGAAGCATAACATATCTACAGAAAACTACATGAATCATTAGTATACATTCAATGAAGTTTTCCAGTGTGAAAATACTCTAGTAACCAATCTATAGCTCAAGATATAAAATATCATTTGCACTTCAGAAGCCTGGATCATGTCATTTCCTGTCCCCAAATTGTTCAAGTTTCTGTCACTATTTATTAGATCTGTCAGTTTTTGAACTTGTTATAAAGGACAAATCACACTGAATATGATTTTGTGTCTGAATTCATTTGCTCATTTTTCTGAGAGACATAAACATATTATTTATTGTTGCAGTAGTTTGGTCATTTTTATTTGCATAATATTTCAGTGCAGAAATTTAAAAATGTATCTATTCTATTATTAGTGGCCATGGGATATTTTAGCACTGTGGGTCACAAAGTCTGTTCTATTTTCCTAATTAGAGTCAATCATTGTCCAAAGTGATTATAGCACCCGACACTCTATTTTAGTGTATATAAGCACAATTACTTTGCCTCCTTTCTAAATCCTGATTGAGTTTTTAATTAAAATTTGTGTCATAGTTCTTTTAAATGATGAATGCCATATTTCATTTAATTTGTATTTTTATGACTATTAATTTTGAGTATATATATATTATTGGCCATTTTATAACTTATTTTGTGAGATGCTTCTAAAATATTCTGTTAATGATGGATTGATGGTGAGAGCATTCAATTGTATTCTTTTGGATTTGTAGAAGTTCACAACATTTCCCAATTAAATGGTTTTTTTCTTGTTCCCATGGCATATAGGAGGAACACATGTTACAAATGTTAAAAAGTTGAATTTATCAATCTTCAATAGTTATTGCTTTTTATAATAGAAAATAGATTTCCCCCACTCAAGTTAAGATATACTTCTATTTTATCTTAAGTCTTTCACTATTGCATCTGTCTCACTTAGAGCTGCAATCATCTGTAGAGACTAAGCAGAGATAAGGTTCACTGATTAACTCCATAAGGGTGTTCAATGGGCCTGGCACTATTTAATAAAAATAACATTATTCTTTCATTGCCATAAAGTGCACTCTTTCTTGTAAATCAAGTGATCAAACATATGTGTGCATGTACATGCATGCATGTGTATCTATGTCTTTCTACCTCTGCACTCACTGTTTTGTAACATTGGTCTGTTAGTTTGTGCTTGCCTCAATATCAGACCGTCACATAAGGAAATCACTGGAATAGATGGAAGAAACGGGGTTAAGAATCTTATAGTAGTAATTGAAGAGGATTGTTTCTGAGTCTTTCTTTGCTTCCTCCTTACTTTTGGAACTTTGTGGATGGTTCCCATCCATGACAAATCTCTTCCCATAAAAACAAAGTCAAGCAGGATGGAGGCAAAAACCTAGAATGCTATAGAAATAAATCAACCAAACAATACTTCAAACAAATAACAAAACTACTCTAAAAAGGGATTTCAACAAAGTTTAAAGCATGGTAACTCCTGGAACACGGTATGAACCAATTGATCAATTGGAAAACAGTATTCAAAGTACTCTATAATTGAATATGTATGTAGTAGATGTAGTGTATAATGGGAGCCAGGTCCTTCACTATCAGAGAAGGAAGTTACAACACATATGCTTGCAATAGACTGAATGTTTGTGTCTTCCTAAAATTCATGTTTTGAAACCTAAGCCCTGATGTGATGATATTAAGGAGGACATCACCTGGCAGGCAGGCACCTGGTCATGGCACCTGGTCATGTGGTTAGAACTCACATGAATGGGATTACTAACCTTATAAAAGACAGCACAGAGAACTCCCTTGGCCCTTCTGCCATGACAGAACATAGCAAAAGGACTCTATAAACCAGAAGGAAGGCCCTCACCAGAATTCAACCATTCTAAAACCCTGATGTTGGACTTCCTGGTCTCTAGGTTATGAGAACTAGGTTTCTGTTGTCTATGAGCCATTCAAGCTATGGTGTTCTGTTATAGCAACTAGAGCAAACTCAGAAATGTAAGTCTGACCTCTGTCCACTGACTAGGCCTAGAGGTAATGACATCCCAATACAATAAATGCAACTAGCATCTATATCTTTGTTTCAAAAAGAAACCAGGGATACTTAGATAAATGGCTTGTGCCAAGGCTCAGGCTTAGAATGTAAAAGATGAGGGGCACTTGGGTAGTTGGTTAAACATCTGCCTTCAGCTCAGGTCATTATCCTGGTTCCTGGGATTAAGCACCACATCAGGATTCTGACTCTCTGATCAGATGGGAGCCTGCTTTTCCCTCTCCCTCTGCTCCTTCCCTCTGCTTGCATTCTCTCTCTCTCTCTCTTTCTCATGCTCTCTCTCAAATAAATTAATTCAATATTTTTTTTTAAAAGAGAGAGAATGTAAGAGATGAACCTGAAATACCTTATGTTAGAAAGAAGTGCCAAAAGGATAATGGAGGCATGTCAAAATGACATGATATTTAGCTGGCCAAATCTTGGATAAAGTGAGCATTAACATTAATAATAACAAATTATAAACTATCAAATAAGTAAGAATCCATTATACCATATTGATGGAAGGAAGCGAGGTAGGAAAGAAGGAAAGATGGAAAATTTCTTTCCAGAGAAAAAATAGTGTTGAAGAGTAATGGAATTAGACAATCATCATTTTGGCCACCAACATTGTAATAATTGAGACAAAAATCATCAGTTCCCTGCAATGCATAAGTATTTAATATTTTTCTTGAATGACTTTACACATGCAAAAATAACTGTCTTAATTTTTATTTTGACAAGAAAATGTGTTCCTTTTAATCAAAATACATTTGTTATTGAAATAATATATTTGAGATCAAAATGGGAATCTTCCTGTAATCCATAGACTGTTGGCATCTAAACTTGTGCTTTGGCTTTCTTTTTTATAAGCTTCTGTTCCTCAAAAAAATGAGGGGAAATATAGAAAAGTCAGAAAGGAAAAAAAAATCAGAAAGGAAATGTAGCTAATGCTCTCATGCTGAGAATCCTAGGAACTCATTTATTTTATATTTGGATCAACTTACGGTTTCCAATAATTAGTATTTCTAATACAAGTTGTTCATACAAATGGTTTTCATCTGGCAACAACTGACTAAATCTCCTAATGACAACAACAACAAGTTTGTGTGTGTGTGTGTGTGTGTGTGTGTGTGTGTAAAGTTTCTTTGAAAGCATTGGAGTATTACCCCAGTAATGAAAAATTAGAAGTCCAAGATAGAGGAAAATAGAAATACCCAGACAGGTGAAACTCGCAGGCCACATATCCTCAGAAATACCCAATAAGAAAGCATGGAATAGAGGCTGAGAAGCTGACCAGCTTTTGAAAGACACAAGATTCTGAGGGAACAAAAATTATAGTTCAGTCCTTAATGAAGAGTAAGGATCCTAGCAAAACCATAGGGATTAGGTTAGTAACCTATAAGACAACTTCCTAACAGTAGGGGTAAATGGAAATAAACTGAATTCCAATGATGAATCATCTCAACATATGATTTGATAAAGCTAATCTGATATTTCTAGTATTTCTTGAATAATCACTAGACATAAGCAAAGATATTGTTTATAAGATATTGCTCATAAGGGGCACTTGGGTGGCACTGATAGTTAAGTATCTGCCTTTGACTCAGGTTGCAATCCTAGGGTCCTGAGATGGAGCCCTGCTTTGGGGCCCCTACTCGGTGAGGAGTCTGCTTCTCCCTTTCCCGGTGCAGTTTCCCTCCACTTGTGCTCTCCCTTGCTCTCTCTCTCTCTCAAATAAATAAATATAAAAAAATACATTTTTATAAGATACCTATATCCCAATGTTTAATCATATCATGATCAGAAATTTACAATAAGTTAGCTATGATTCATCTTTATAAAGAAATAAAACCAGATTTATATAAAAAGTAAAAATTGTTTTACATTTTTTAAAGACATTGAAGTAAAAGAAGCCAGTTAAATAAAAAAAAAAATATGGTAAATAACTTAGTGGATCAGCTTCCTAGCAGAAGTTAAACAACAACAAAAGGTTGATATATTCATATCATACTAAACAACCAAGCATTAGGCTATAAATATTCTCTCTAAAACAATCTTACACAAAACTAATTATATGAAGAAATAAAATATTTCATATAGCATGATATGTATAAGTAAGAAAAATTCATTTAGATTATATTTTGTAGAAGCTGATAGACTATATGAAACTATATGCAACTGTTCTTTTTTTTTAAGATTTTAAAATTTATTTATTCATGAGAGACACAGAGAGAGAGGCAGAGACACAGGAAGAGAGAGAAGCAGGCTCCATGCAGGGAGCCCAATGTGGGACTCGATCCCAAGTCCCCAGGATCACGTCCCAGACCAAAGGTGGAGCTAAACCGCTGAGCCACCTGGGCTGCCTGCAACTGTTCTTCTGATCAATATTACAATATGAACAAAATTACAACATGAAGTCAAAGTCTTATTTCTCATTGTAGAGTTAACATAATTCTTTAATTAAAATTAATTAAATACTAGGTTTCCGAATAACTTTAATGAAGTGACTCTAAATTATACGGCCTTGGATTAATTAAATTTTTACATTTAGCCTATGCCATTGCTTTGTCATACCATTTTAATTTCTCCCTCTTTCTACCAATATAACAAAGCATAGGATGGGACAAATAAAAAAAGATAATAAGGGAGTAGCTTTGGACCTAACCATGCCAATGATCATATCACATATTAAAGGAAATCGCAATTAATGTGTACAATGTACCAGATTAGATTAAAAAGGAAAACCTAATTATAGGGGGCCTAGAAGAGACCCATGTTAAATATAAAAGTATATTAAAGGAGGACTTCGGTTTCACAGCTTAGAAGCTGATACTATGTTCTAATAAGTAAAAAGCCTAACAGTCAGAAATCAACAACTCTCTTGGATCTCTAAAATAAGTGAGGACAAAGGGCAAACCACTATCCCCAATATTGGCCACACAGGTGAATACAGAGAGTCATGGTTTGCTGGAGCGGAGACTCACAAGTAGAAACCACCACAGAAGCCAAGGTAATGGTAGGAAATCCTGAAATATAATTGACTAACTATTGGAGGTTCATAGTGGATAAGTCTGAGAGTTAAATACACCAAAGGTACCCATTCATGGGGGACCCCGAGAATATTGAGAGATTTATCACCAGGAGTTTACAAGGACCTGAAAGTATGTATCTGAGAAAAATTCCCTCTTGATTTTTACAGGGAGATGGGAAAAGGATTGTTATAAAATGTGCTAGAATACATTTTTTTTTTTTTTTTTTAAACAAGGCTTGCCTTCAGGAGAAACTTGTTAAACAGAATCTAACCTGCTGGCATATAATCAGAACCTAACTGATCTGGGGAAGTGAAATACTCAAGTCAGTTCTAGCATAACTTGGGAGACTGAAAATAACCAATTCCAGCCTACTCTAGCCATCTGGGGTGGGGAGGGGAAGACTGAAAAACACTTAGGAAGTTCACAGTCTAGAGGAATATTCACTAAAAGACTGAGAACCTAGGCATAGGACTACAGGATGTATTCTCTACCCCTCACACTTGATCACATATTACTGAAGTCCTACCATAGCAATTCCTTTTACCTGGTACATTCTGTCTCCCTATTAAAAAAAAAAAAAAAAAAAAAAAGTTCGGGCAGCCTGGGTGATAGCCGTTTAGCGCAGCCCTCCTCCCAGGGCATGATCTTCGAGATGGAAGGGTCGAGTCCCACATCCAGCTCCCTGCATGGAGCCTGCTTCTCCCTCTCCCTCTGCCTTCTCTATCTCTCTGTCTCTCTGTTCCTCATGAATAAATAAATAAATTCTTTTTTTTTAATAAATAAATTCTTTAAAACAAAACAAAACAAAACAAAATTCCTGTTCATAATAAAAGGCAAAAGAGCCCCTTTGAATACAGACAGGGATCACAAAAGACATGACAGGAATATTGGAATTATCAAACCAAGAATTTAAAATAAGTATGATTAATATGCTAAGGGTCTAATGGATAGACAACATGAAAAAACAGATGGGCATTTTAATCAGGGCATGAAAATCATAAGAAGAAAAAAAAAAGAAATGCTACAAAGATCATATAACAGAAATGAAAAATGCTTTTGATAGGCTTATTAGTTGAGTGGACACAGTTGAGGAAAGAATGTCTGAGACTGAGGACATCTCAATAGAATCCTCCCAAACTACAAAAACAAAGAAAACAAAGATTGAAAACACAGAACATAATTCTAAGGACTGTGAGACAATTATAAAAGGTGTGTGTGTGTGTGTATATATATATATACATATATACATATATATACATATATATATATAGAGAGAGAGAGAGAGTATCAGAGACAACTCTAAAAAGTGTTATAAATATAGAATATCAGAGGGAGAAGAGTGAAAGAAATGGAAGAAATATTTAAATGCTGATGACTGAGACTTTCCCCCAGCTTCATGTCAGACACCACACCATATATTCAGGAAGCTCAGAGAACACTCAGCAAGTTAGACATCAAAAAAATGACACCCAGCCATATTATTTTCAAACTACAGAAATTATCAACATTTATTATCAACATTTTTATGTTTTCTGTTAAAAACAAAACTGCATTTTATTTTTCGAGCTTGGAACATACTTCCAAAGGCAAGGGAAACAAAAGCAAAAATAAACAAATGTGAATACATTAAACTAAAAAACTTCTGCACAGCAAAGTTGTTGGTTTGCAACCCTTTCCAGAGCCTTGAGGGAGTGATCTGAAATGGAACCCCATAGGAGGAAGGCAGAGAGAGAATTAAGAAAGAAACAGGCCACTCCAGATCGGTAGTTGGCAGTTTTAGCAAGCAAAGAGAACTAACATATGAGGTTTTTCTCGAGCAGCAGCGAAGGAAATGGATCCCTGCACATGCCTACCAAATCTTAAAAAGCTTATATAGAGGCTTTAACTGGTTCAGTCTGATATAACATGCAACACTTATGTCATTGGAGCAGACTCCGAGCAAGAAAGGCAAGCAGTACCCACATTCCAAGGAAAAGGGAGGGGTGAAGAGCCTCCATCACCCAGGGTCAGTCATGTCGTTTCAATTTCTCCTTCAGCAGAAAGAAACCACCATCAAAATGAAAAAGCAAGCTACTAAATGGGAGAAGACATTACTAATCATATATCTGACAAGCCGTTAATATCCAAAATAATAAAGAACTCATACAACTCAATGGACAACAATCAGATTTAAAAATGGGCAGAGAATCTGAGTAGACATTTTCCCAAAGAAGACATACAGATGGCCACAGGCACATTGAGAAAATGCTCAACCTCACTCATCATCAGGGAAATGCAAGTCAGAACCACAGTGAGATAGTACTTATATTTGTCAGATGGCTATTATCAAAAAGACAATACATATCAATTGGATTTCATCCAAACTAACACCTTAGCCAAATGGGTAAATTTTATAAGAATTAATGACTTAAAAAAAAAGAATTAGTAACAATTAGTAACTTTTTTCTTTTTCTTCTCTTCGTTTTATTTTATTTATTATATTTATTTTTTTAAGAAAAATACACTCTTTAAAAGCATAATTGTTGGTCAGAATGTTAATGAGAATGTCCTCATTTTTGTATTGTAAGCCAGGAAAAAAAAATCCTGCATTTTATTTTTAGAGCTTGGAACATACTGATCACTTTAAGTCTGTTGGAGGAGAGAAGTGTAGTAAGAGGAAAGAAGGAAGGTCAGGATGAACAGCAAATGAGGCTGTCATTGCTAAGTTGCATCAGTGGGGAAAATGCCACGGGACATTATTCAACTAATCAGGGATAACATGAATGTCCTCATTCTGTCAGAAAATATGTACACAAATGACCTCTTCTTTTATCAGGAACAGTAGGATACAACAGCTTGGCCATTATTTATGTATAGATAAGGAGGATTTTTGTTGTTCTCTTTCTTTCTTTCTCAGTGATGCATCCATACAGCTATTTCTAATCATCTAGTATTCTTCATGCCTGAAACATTTTGAATAAAATAGTAATAAAAATAAGAGCGTCCCTCTTATTATATATTCTTTTTTTTCACTAATAGGTTTTGATATTAGCTACTAAATTACAAAATACTCTGTTCTCGAGAATAGGCTTTTAAAAGTTTTTCCTATTGTTAAATAAGATTTTTTAAACTTAAAAACAAAGTCTGTGGTTTTTGAAGATATTTCTTTTTTTTTTTAAATCAGCCAACCTATAGATGTAGTCCAGTTACTCATCAGCTGCATGTAACACCCAGTGTTCATCACGTCATGTGCTCTTCTTAATGACCATCATCCAACTACCCCATCTCCTTACCCACATCCCCTCCAGCAACCTTCAGTTTGTTTCCTAGAGTTAAGAGTCTCTCATAGTTTGTCTCCCTCTCTGATTTTCTCCCATATAGTTTTCCTTCCCTACCCCTACGGTCCTTTGTGCTATTTCTTATATTCAACATAAGAGTTAAATCATATGATAATTGTCTCTCTGATTGGCTTATTTTGCTCAGTATAATACCCCCTAGTTTCATCCATGTTGAGGTAAATGTTAAGATTTCATCTTTTGATAGCTGAGTAATATTTCATTAGGGGTGTGTGTGTGTGTGTGTGTGTACAATCACAACTTTGTTATCCATTCCACTGTCAAAGGACATCTGGGCCCTTTCCACAGTTTGGCTATTGTGGACATTGCTGCTGTGAACATTGGGAGGCAGTTACCCCTTTGAATCATTGAATCTTCGGGGTAAATACCTGGTGGTGCAATTGTTGGGTCATAGGGTAGCTCTATTTTTAACTTCTTGAGGCTATACCAGCTTGCATTCCCACCAACAGGGTAGGAGGGTTCTTCTTTCTCCACATCCTTGCCAACATTTGTTTCCTGACTTATTAATTTTAGCCATTCTAACCAGTGTAAGGAGATATTTCATTGTGGTTTTGATTTGTATTTCCCTGATGCTGAGTGATGTTGAACATTTTTTTCATGTGACTGTTGGCCACTTGTATGTCTTCTTTGAAGAAATGTCTGTTCATGTCTTCTGCCCATTTCTTGAATGGATTATTTGTTTTTTTGGTGTTGAATTTGATAAGTTCTTTATAGATCTTGGACACGAGCCCTCTTTCTGACATGTCGTTTGCAAATATCTTCTCCCATCCTGTAGGTTGTCTTTTAGTTAGTTTCTTTTTTTTTTTTTTTTGACTGTTTCCTTTGCTGTGCAAAAGCTTTTTAACTTGATGAAGTCCCAATAGTTTATTTTTGCCTTTGTTTCCCTTGCCTTTGGGAGACATGTCTAGCAAGAAGTTGCTGTGTCCGATGTCACAGAGGTTGCTGCCTGTGTTTTCCTCTAGGGTTTTGACAGAGGTCTCACATTTAGGTCTTTCAACCACTTTGAGTCTATTTTTCTGCATGGTGTAAGAAAATGGTCCAGTTTCATTCTTCTGCATGTGGCTCTTGGAAGGAATTTCTTAAAATTTTGTGTTATTTTTTAATGATGAAGGATAAAAAAAATATAAAGTAGGTGTCATGCTCTGCATGAAAATTTCCATACAAACATAGTTATGATATTTTTCTTTGCAAATATTAACTATGTTTCATTTCCTTAAAATCCATGTTTAGATATTAAGTGGTCATCAGGATCTGGTAAAGAAATATATTATTTTTGTTTACTTGTACTAAATTATTTTTCAAGTAGTAAAAAATAATAAACATGTCCCTATTTTCCCCTGGGTCTTAAGAAGGAAAAAAGTACATGAGAGATAAATTATTCTTCTAATTGTAACAGCCTTAGCCTAAAGCCTTTGGAGAAAATTAATATTCAAAGTAGAATTACTTCTTGTAGAAAAACAAAAAGGAGAATCTCCAGTTTGGGGCTGCTACATTGCAAACTTTGTATTTAAATGTTTTGTGACTAAATCTTACACCACTAAGTAACATAAGTATTTAAACGATGGAGGCCTATCACTGCTGTGTTGTTTTAAGGGAAGGCATTAACTGTATATTTATGCATAATCTTGAAAAAGTTTGTAAAGATTATAGCAATATTTGATATTAATGCCTTCATAGGGAAGAGACATTGAAAACTGACACCACTGCCATCTTTGCTTTCCCTTAGCCATCAGTTGTCTAAATCTTACAAACTCTTTTTGTAACTGGATAAAGGAAATAGATGTCACCTAACTTAACATATATGCAGCATTATAGTTGATGTGATATGTGGTCTCCCTCAGTGTTCAGATAATGATTGTTAGAGTATAGATAGAATTTGTTTTTTAGTTATTTCCCATTTAGTGTCAAAAAATTTTAATTACAAAACGAAATCATGGGATCTCTGGGTGGCGCAGCGGTTTGGCGCCTGCCTTTGGCCCAGGGCGCGATCCTGGAGACCCTGGATCGAATCCCACGTCGGGCTCCCGGTGCATGGAGCCTGCTTCTCCCTCTGCCTGTGTCTCTTCCTCTCTCTCTCTTTCTCTCTCTGTGTGACTATCATGAATAAATAAAAAAATTAAAAAAAAAGAAACAAAACGAAATCATAATGAAGTGGAAGGAATTCTTATTTATTTAATGAAGAATGAGAATAAAATTTTATTTGTGTAATATAAATAAATGCACAAAAGTCATAATGATAATATTAGGATGGAAGAGTTCTATGAGTAAGAATCACTTTTCTATTTTGCTAAGTATTATATCTTCAGTATCGGCATCTAGAATAGTGTCTATAAGGAGAATATCAATAAAAATGAGTTTCAATGGAAATTGTTGTTGAATAAAAGAATTTTCACATGAAACACAAGGAACAAACAAAAATTTGTTGGGTATAATGTAAATAAGAAACAAGGGATGCCTGGGTGGATCAGCAGTTGGCTGTCTGCCTTCAGCCCAGAGCGTGGTCCTGGAATCCTGGGATCAAGTCCCACATTGGGATTCCTGCATGGAGCCTGCTTCTCTCTCTGCCTGTCTCTGCCTCTCTCTGTGCGTCTCTCACTAATAAATAAATAAAATCTTAAAAACAAAAAAACAAAAATCATGTATGTGCCCAATATGGCCATCAATTTTTTTTTCTTAATTTCTATTACTTTTGTCCTATTTTAATATTGTTCTTGATGGTGATAACATTAGCTATATTATATATTAATCACTATATTCATTTTAAAATGGCTATACTTTAATACACTAATCAGTATCTTGTGTATAATATTGCCCAAAATATTAATATTAATATTAATATCAATACAAGTTAGAAAAGTCTTTAAAAGCAAAATGGAAAGCCACAATTGGAAAATAAGTGATTTATCTGAATAATTATGGAATATAAGCCTATCAACTCCACATACAAGGTTTCCCTTATTGGCATTTACCATCTAAAATAAATGACAGTACATATTTTTTCCTGTAATTTATATCACTTAGTGCATTATCTGAATATCAATTTAACATGATTCTTTTTTTTTTAATTTTTATTTATTTATGATAGTCACAGAGAGAGAGAGAGAAAGAGAGAGGCAGAGGGAGAAGCAGGCTCCATGCACCGGGAGCCCGACGTGGGATTCGATCCCGGGTCTCCAGGATCGCGCCCTGGGCCAAAGGCAGGCGCCAAACTGCTGCGCCACCCAGGGATCCCTCTGAATATCAATTTAATTAAAATCATTGAAGGGTGCCTGGCTGGCTCAGTTGGTAGAACATTGAATATTTGATCTTGGGGTTTCAAGTTCAAACCCCATGTTGAGCATAGAGATTACTTTAAAAGAATTAGAATTTTAAAATAAAGAAATCCTTTAAAAATATGTTAACAGGGTATTTATAATTTCACATTGGTGTCTTCAACTTTTCTTGCATAACTTTCTAACTAATTTTCTAACTTTAATATAATTTTGCTTGTTTATCTTCTGTTTTGCATCTGTTGGCAACAGTAGTATTAAAATACACTGTATTTGACACTGTCACACAGAAATTCACTTGTCTTTAATGTTTAGCCAATATCTCACTGGAAATTTCTAATGCAATTTATTATCAGATGCTCTCCTAAATATGATCATCTCTTCCTAGCCATTTTCCAAACTTCCAGGTTCTTCAGATTTCCAAACTATCAAACAGATAACATATATTTTTTTTTTTTTTCCTGAGCCATGGTATGGGAGTATTTAGTGTTCCTACACTGGATAAAACAGACGAGCATGCAAGCCTTGGCTTCTATGTTATTGATGCTTCATCAAATACATAAAATATATAAACCTCTGATTTCTGGTCTACAAGATACACTGATTACCCCTGCTTCATAAGAGCTTATAACAAATTAAATAATATGATACATAAGGTAGTTGATAAACTATTTGACACAAGAATTAATTTCTTGGTAGTTATAGTTGTCAGAACATTATTTTTAAATATTTTATTTATTTATTTGAGAGACTGAGAGAGAGTATAAGCAGAGGAAGGGATAGAGGGAGAGGGAGAAGCAGGCTCCAACAGGGAGCACGGCACAGCGGCTCGGTCCTAGGACCCTGGGATCATGACCTGAGCCTAAGACAGACACAACTGACTGAGACACCAGGCACCCCTGTTCTCAGAATATTTCTATAGGACTGCAGTTTCTTTGGCTCTCAAGTATTAATCTAAAATCAAATTCTAAGGGCTTCCAACATTTAAATCAAACCTATATATTTACATTTTAAATAATAATAATTTTGTTCAAGCACCTGTATGCTAGAAAAATTAAACCATGTGTCATTTTTAGAATAGAACTCAAGCACTGGTGCTTTGGTGCATCCATCATTTAAAATGATTAAAATCTTAGCTTATCTTCATAAAATTAAAAATAAAATGTTTGGCTTTAAGCTTCAGTGACAATGTCAATCAAATTAATCATTTCATCTCTGTTCTACAATCTTTGTTCTATATCTCTTATATTTAGAAAATCTATATTATGTAACATGCCGTTGGAGAGAGATTTTTTTTTCTTTCACATGTATGTTTATATTATTGCATCAGATCTTCTGGATTTAGGAGAGATAGTTACAGAGAAAGGAGCTACAAAATGTCAACCTACTCAGGTCAGTTGAATTAATTGTTCAATGTGGCAACATAGACCTAAATCCATCATATTTGACATCAAACCATTTAATATACTTGTCACCTAATATATTATGTTTCATTAGAAGTGCCACTACTTGAATGTCTTATCTCTGATAAGCTGTTTAAGAGCAGACATTTTCTTATTTTACACATTTTATATTTGTCTCCCAGACAAGAGTCTTTAAAAATATTTGTTCATTAAAGAGTAAATAAGAAAAATCAATTTCTTGATGGTTCAAATTAGGACCGCCTAGGTGGCTCAGTCAGTTAAGCATCTGCCTTAGCTCAGGTCATGGTCTCCAGGGGGCAGGTTTTGGGATGGAGGTGCCCTTAAACTTTCTGCTTCTCCTTCTCCTGCTGCCCCTCCCCCAACTCATGCACAGTCTCTCTCAAATAAATAAATAAAATCTTATTTATTTTTATTTTTTTAAGATTTTATTTATCTATTCATAAGAGGCACACACACACACACACACACACACACAAACACACAGAGGCAGAGACACAGGCAGAGGTAGAAGCAGGCTCCATGCTGGGAGCCTGACGTGGGACTCGATCTGGGATCCCAGGATCAGGCCGTGGGCTGAAGGTGGCGCTAAATCGTTGAGCCACCGAGGCTGCCCATAAAATATTTTTTAAATAAGTGGTTCAAATTAAATATAAATAAGAGAAAAGTCTTATTTAGCATAACAATAAAAATGATAAACTCTTTATACATTAAATTTAACATTATTTTTTTTATAACATACACAAGAAAACCTCCAAAGATACACAAAATAGACTTCAGTAAAATTTAAAAAGTACCAGATTTTTGGATAGAAAGACTCAGTTATCACAAAAATGTCAATTCCCCCCCAAAATGTATGTATTTATAACCTGTTTTATATTCTCTCTGAAGAAAGATTACCACACCGTACCCATTGCCAGGAGACTTGCAATGCCTCACTTAGGGAAAGGTTTAATTCCACACCCAAATGAGAGAAGCATGATTATTTCAGTCACTTGCTTTAGCCAAAAAGAGTAAGGAAAATTGGGCTGTTCTATTTTGCAACAGAAACTTAAAGAGCCTTCTCTTGGTTTCACCATACAATTTTCCCTCTGTTTCACAAATGACATAGAAATTCTATTTCCCTAAAGTAGTTCTAGAATAAGTAACACATAGAACATACCCAAAGCACACATTGATGTATGGGTTACATTTGGGGACTGTTATGGACAAAATGTTTGTGATCCCCAAGTTTTATATGTCCAAATCTAATTCCCAGTATGATATTATTTAAGGGGGATATTTGGGAGATCATTATGTTATGAGAGTAGAGCCCTCATAAGTGAAATTAATGCCCATATAAGAAGAGGCCAGATATCTAGCCTCTCTGTGAGGCTAGAAAGAATTTTCAATTTGCAAGCAGAAAGTAGTCTCTCACCAGACACCAAACCTGCCGGCACTTTGTACTTAGACTTCCCAGCCGTCAGAATTGTGAGAAATAAACATTTGTTGTTTAAGACAGTTTATGGTAATTTGCTCTAGCAGTCTAATCTAAGACAGAAAGTGGTACTGAGAAGTGGGGTGCTGCTGCAACAAATACCCCAAAATCTTAGAACTGGATAATGGGTCCAGGCTAGGTGTGTTGAACTATATGCTAGAAAAAGCCAATATTGCCATGAACAGAATTTGAATGGTGATTTTGGCTAGGATAGAGAAAGATAAGCAGAGAGCTCTAGAAAATTCCTTCATCTTCCTAGAGAGGACAAAATCATGAACAGAATGTTGATAGCAATATGGATGTTAAGGGAGATTCTATTAAGAAAATGAGGAACATGCTATTAAAACTAGAAGATGGGGCACCTGAATGCCTCAGTCAGTTAAGCATCTGACTCATGATTTCAGTTCAGGTCATGATCTGAACTGGTCATGGGCTCCCCACTCAGCAGGGAGTCACCTTGAAATTATCTCTCTTTGCCATTCCCCCACTTACATGCATATGTTCACTCTCTCTCTCCCTCTCTCTCTCGCTCAAATAAATAAAGAAATCTCTAAAAAAAAAATCTAGAAGGAACACAATGCTTGTTAGAAAGTGGCAAATAACTTGAATGAATTTTGTCTATGTTCTGGTGCTTTGTAAAAGGTAGAACTCGTGAGCAATTAAACTAGATATTCAACTGAAAAAAAAAATTCTAAGCAAAGTATTGATGGAACAGCTCATTTCCTCCTGTCTGCTTACAGTAAAATGTGAGAAAAGATAAACTGAAGCAGACTTATTAAGCAAAAAGGAACTAACACTTAAATTTGGAGTCTCAGCCTATCTATATGGCAAAAAATGAGAAAGCATGTTCAGAAGCAAACATTAGGAGTCTGGCCCAACAACAATTTGATACGGAGATTAGTGTGGGTGTGAACCAGGAACATAATCACAACCCCAGCAAGAAAACTGCCAGTTTGAACTGAATAGAAAAGAGATCAGAAAGAATGAAGGAAGGTTGTCAAACCATTTGGATTTTACAGGACAGGACAATAATATTGTTCAGTTATAAATGTGCTCTATTTTTCTAGAAAAGGTAAGAATGAAATCAGTGTATGAATCAATTCTCCTGAAAGGTAATTCAGACATCATCAAGGCTGCCTGCTTGGTTTCAAAAGAAGGAGCCATTGCCTTGTTTCTAGTAAGCTACATGTCCTATGCCCAAAGCCAGTTGGGCCTCTACTGCTGTCCTGCAGAAGCCTGTGGGCCAGGTGGGGGTGGGGCTAGAGGGCAGAGTATGAGGATCCCAAAGAGGATTTTTCAATAGTTCCAAGCCACACAAATACAATCTCATTTAATCCCTAAAATTCTGTCAATTGTATATAATTTTCTCTATTTTCTAAAGACTCATATTCCTATATGGAGTGGGATATATACTTAAAAACAGTAATCCCTTTCCATTTTTATTTGGATAAAAATGAATACTATTATTCAAGAACTATCCAGATATGCAAATGGATTTATTGATTATTTTCCTCTCTCTCTTAAAGTAGTGTACAAAAAAATAATAAAGTAGTGTACAATCCTGTCATTTTTCTTCAAAAAAATCACCTTATTTTATTTTTAAAAATGTTTCAAAATAAAAATGAGAACAGATAACAACTGTAAAGTGTTTTTTCTTAATCATCATTAAACATGTTCTTTGATAATGCATTGTACCAAGAACACATTTGCTTCAAAATGAAAAACAAAGCTTTACAGAGACAAGCTTACTTCAGAGTCAACATTTTCCATAACTAGTTTTCATGTATATTTCAAACAAAATGTATGTTACCAGATTAATTGTTCAATAGATTAAATTTACTCTCTGCAACTAGAACTGAAAAGAAAAAAAAAAAAGCAGGTGTTGCTGCTTAATGGAACTATGAGCCTATTTCTGTAATGAGCTTCACAGGTACATAAATTTTACATGATTTTTCAATTCACACTTTGCATTTTATCAACATTGCATGCTACTAAAACCTTCAAGAGAACTACAAATTTTAAATTGGTTTTTAATTTGAGAATCTTTTAAAAAAATCAGTTTTAAAACCTCTGACATTTTGGTTGAAGCATCAGGGTCATTCAAATATTTCTATTACCAACAGAAAAAAAGAACTCTTACTATCTTACATACTGATTTTTTTCTGATTATTTTTAATAACAATTCTTGATGGCATTGAAGGATCCAAATAGTATGTGTGAAAATTTCTCATTCAGCAGACATAGACGTTGCAAAGAATTTTCATAGATAGTCTTAAAATTCTTTATTTTTATGTTTAAATTTATGTTTAAGGATTCTTGCTAAGGACAAATTAGTATTGGTAATAGTTAAATGATTCTACCACTAGTTTTATACAATATTAACAGACGTACAATTATTCATTTTTTGTGTGTGTTACATTAACATTTTAAATCTAGACAACTGTAACATTAGCTTTTTTTTTTATCTCTGATAAGTGTTGTGAAAATAGTGAGGAGTAAAGAGGGATAGAGGTTGGTGGTTAGGGGGAAAAGAGCCAACATTTGGTAGTGCCAAAGGGGAAGCAGTGCTCTCATCAGAGAGGCAAAAGGAGAAAAGGGTAAAGGCAAAATGTAGAGAAGTTTAGGAAATGAAGAAATGCTTGGATAAATTTGAGTGACAAAGTACTCATGCTTAGTAGGGATAAGGGTTGGTTTGGAATATCTGTGAGAAGGAATTGGATAAGGACACTGAAAGAAATTCTGGGGCCTCATAATCTCATATTTTGTAGGCTAACTTAATGCATTACCAATGGAAGTGCCACTTAGCTGAGAGATGTTAGTAGTATTGGACATCTCAGAACTGGTGGGCCTCCCTTAAATCCTGAGGAAAATTATTATTATTATTATTATTATTATTATTATTATTATGTAATTTATATTTATAAAGTTCAGTGTTTTCAATTCTGGAAATTGGTTTCCTTAATAGGAGTGTTTTATAGAATTTTTTTGTCTTACTTATGTATGCATTACTCCATAGCCTTCCATATTCTGTTCTTTCATGGCAGAATGAGTTAGAGAGGACTAGTGACTATATCTTAACATACATAGAGGAGTGGTTAAAAGTGTTACCCAACAAAACAGTGAAAGTTAAAAAAAAAACTGGTATATATTGCACATTCATAGAGCAAGCATCATAAGCTATGCTGGGTTATCTATGAGTAGGGATGTCTATTATGTCTCCCCATAGGGTGAATTTTCCAATACATAAAACAAGGCAGGAATCTTCAAAGAAATGGGCATACCAGGTATAAGATATGAGGCAACAGGAAGAGTAGAAAGTGAGCAGGGTCTTTATGTGTGAACAGTTGGGATGAGAATAAAATCATGCAGGATAAATTGAATATTGTTATAGGGGAAAAGTAGAGAAAAATTAAAACTATAAATGTATATAGATTTTTATATCCTCTTTATAATTTTAGTTAAAAGATTGATAATGATAAGGAAAGTTTTTAAAAATTCAATTATATAATGAATCATAAAAATGATTAGATGTCAATGTTCTTAGAGGAAATAGGTAAATATATCCAAGAATTTGTAAAAAAAGAATAATTTTTTTTGGTGTTCTGAAATTCTAAAAAAATCAGATGTTAGATATTTAAAAAAATATTTCCTTAGCATTCAGAAATATATCTAGAAGTATCTTATCTATATTCAACCTATATATAATCTCTTTGGAGCCATGTATTTGTAAAACAGATGTGACAGCAGATGGTAGTAAACAATGCATTTTTTTTTATAACTGATTAACAACTTTTGCCAAATGCCAGTGGTAATAAAGAAATCCACTTTTTCTTGGACTCCAAGGACTTAAATATTCAGTGATAATAAAGGCAACTATTTTGGTTTACCTGTATATAATTCATCTCTGAGTAGTGTTAAATAGTAGCAACTTAGTCTAAACTTAGCTCTGCTTTTACATTGCCTTTTTTTTTAACTAAGCAAGGCAGTTATTGTATTTGATGAAGGCGAGATAAATCTTTAATCAATTTTGTCATGTCTTGATTATTTGCAAAACAGGATGACAGAGAGAAAAGAAATAAAATCTGTCCAGCATAAGGTGAAATTTATTGCTGTAATTTTACAGTAGAGTCCCTTTGATGTCATAAACTGCAAGAAAAAAAGCATGAGTAGTTTATTAAAAAAACATAAGAATAGTGAGATGAGATTGCAGCCTTTATTGCATTCCACACTTTATATTGGATAATTCATTCTTATCCCACTGCAGAAAATAGTGAATTGATTTTGATTTTATATGTAGCTGTCCCATTAATTTTCAAAGCATAACCTTATGAAGATCAAACTGGGCGAGTTTGCTGACATCAGCTTTACAAGAGGGAGCTTATCACTCCCTAAAGTGAAAATGCAGTGTTATCAAGAAACACATCAGCAAGTCTAGCTATTGTCAAAGAATCATGACATATAAATTATCTACGTGCCACTGTTGATGTATCCATTTCACTAAAACTGTTAACAAAAATAGTTTTTAAAACTCAGGAAATAAGAGTCATGCCTTTAATGATATTATCAGCTTTATGGCTTTTTCTTTTTTTTAATTGAAGGAAGGTTTTATTTTTTCCATCATAACATTAGCACATTTTTACTAGTTCTGTGCCAGAAATGTCTTTTATGACAAAAACTAATTTGGAGGGATTAGTTGACATTCAAATGATTAATTGGGTCATAGTATAATAAAATAATTTTCTTTTTAGTTTAGATGCTTTTGTTTGGGTCAGGAAATGTGCCTTATATCTATGACATCTAATATTATCCAAGATATTTTTTCCTTAAACTAGATCAATATATAAAGCTAAATAATAGCATTCACTGAATTTATTAATCTGTAGAAGGGGGCATGTGCCCTTACTCTATATAGGGGAGGTTAAGTGTCAATTTTATCTCTCCCCTTTAGCTTTCCTACATATAACATTATACTTGAGGGAGGGTAGAATGACCTAACATTTCAATCATTTAACATTATTATCTCACATAAAATCAAAAAAGAATATGCAGGGTCTCTAAGGTGCTTTAAAATAATTTTGTAACCCATTTAAATTTTTTATTTATCTTTATAAGTTTCAAACATTGAAACCATGTATGCAAATTTGGATGGGAAAGCAATTTTATTTACTTATCTACTTATTTTTAAGGTTTTATTTATTTATTTATGAGAGAGAGAGAGGCAGAGACATAGCCAGAGGGAGAAGCAGGCTCCCCATGAGGAGCATGATGTAGGACTCAATTCCAGGACCCTGAGATCACGATCTGAGCCAAAGGCAGGCGCTCAACCACTGAACCACCCAGGTACCCCAGGGAAAGCAATTTTAAAATGTGCTAATCATCTCAATGAGGGAAAATTGAATATGTCAATTTTGAATGATTTGACTATGTGTTCATGACAGAAGTAAATCTATTTTAAACATGCTATAAAACTGAATTGGCCAAGTACATTAATATGTTCTCTGCCTTAACTTGCCTAATGTTAAGGCAATCGTTTGAATTTTTTTTTAAATAATTTTTCAAAATTCATCAAACCTCACTTAAAACATAATTGCCTTTATTATTCATTCAGTCACCAAAATCTGTATGTAAGTAACCCTTAACTCCTCGATACTGTACCTTTATACCCAAATCAATAGCTAGTGACTTTTACTCTAATTCCTAAATATTTCTGGAAGATGTCTGCCATTTTCCATCCTTATTAGCATTTCCTAGGAGGAACCACCAACATCTGGTCCATGGATTATTACAATAGCCTTTTGACTTGGTCTCTTCTCCGTTTGTGCTCTAATTCATTCTCCCTGCTATACTTGAAAAAAATTAATATAAAATTTTCAGAACATTTTTATATTTTAGAAAGTTCTGAAGGTAGTACAGAGTATCCATATATCCCTCACCCTATTTTCCTAGCATTATTATGATCTAATTAACTTTTAATACATTATTATTAGCTAAATTCTATAATTTATTCTAATTTTCTTATTTGTTGCTTATTGTCCTTTTTCTTTTTTTTTGGGATCCCATCCAGGATGCCAAAATATTTTTACTCATCATTTCTTCTTGGGCAACTCTTGGTTGTGACAATTTTTGGATTTCCTGTTTTTGATGGCCTCATTAGTTTTGAGAAGTATTGGTCAGATTATTTTGTAGCAAATCTCTCAACTGGGATTTGTTTATGATTTTTCTCATGATTAGATTGGGGAATGCATTTTTAATGGGAAACAAGAGAGAAAATGCTGTTCTCATCACAACATAACAAGGGTGCATATTTATTATCAACTGGCTCCTTCTATTGAAGAATGCATTAGAAACCAAGATCTGGATGATGGGCCTGCTCCTTGCTACTGGGTGTTGGTGCTTCTAGGCTCCCTCAGCTGAGAGAGAAAGAAAATATATGTGCTACCAACCTGTGTATATCTACATGTCTATAAATATTTCTATATGTAATCATTTGTGTCTGTATTATGCTAAACATACATTCATGCTGAGATCTCCAGCTCTATTAATTCATTACCAGCTCTATTAATTCTATTAATTCATTAATTCATTACATGGATAATCCTAGCCTACTCTTCTTGCATATCTATAAACTCCCACTCCAGGAATGAGAAATCTGGCTTCTACCGTCTGCCATCTTTTTACTTACTTGATTAATTGCAGTATGTGTGTCTAACACAATCAGAATTGTTAACCTGTACCCAGGAGATGGAAGTTTATTAACTATAGTGAAATGTTTATTTTCACTTCCCTTTGAGTTTAGTCTTTTTAGATTCTACTCATTTCCAAAGTTTCTTAGATACATACCTTTCTCCACCTCCTTCAGGGAGATTATTTTACCTGTTTATAATACAGTTAGATTTTTTTGGACATATGCTGCCTTTCATATGGCATTCCCCAATGAAATTTAAGAGACTTTTTTTAAAGCAGTTTTAGATTCACAGAAAAAAATTAAGGAAATTACAGAGTTTGCATATACCTACTACTTGCACACATGCACATCTACCCTCACTGTCAACCTTCAGTGGGTGTACTTACACCATCCATTATCACCCAAAGTCCATAGTTTACTTTAGGGTTCTTGTACATCTTATGTATTTGGCAAATGGATGATGGCATATATCCACCATTATAGTGTCATATAGAACAGTTTCACTACCCTAAAGATCCTATGTGGATACATATTTGTCATCTTCCCCACCAAATCTTGACAACCACAGATCTTTGTACTGTCTTCATATTTTTGCTCATTCCACGATATCAGAGTTGGAATCAATCACATCATATGTGCCCTTTTCAGATTGGCTTCATTCACTTAGGAATATGCATTTAATGCTCCTCCATATATTTTCAGTTTGATAGTTCATTTCTGTGATACTGAATAATATTCCATTGTGTGGATATGACACTTTGCTCATGTATTCACTTGTGGAGGGATATCTTGGCTGCTTTCAAGTTTTGACAACATGAATAAAGCTAGTATAATTCAGATTTTTGTATGGGCATAGGTTCAATTCATAAGTTTGAATAAATATCAGGAAGTGCAATTGCTGGATATTATGGTAAGAGTATGACCAGTTTTATAAGAAACTTCTAAGCTGTCTTTGCAAAGTGGCTGTGCCATCTTGAATTTCTCAGTGATTCTTGTAATTTATATTTATTTATTCTATTTTTAAGATTTTATTTATTTATTCATGAGAGACAGAGAGAGAGAGAGAGAGAGAGAGAGACAGACAGAGACAGAGGCAGGCTCCGTACAAGGAGCACGACGTAGGATTTGATCCCGGGACTCCAGGATCACCCCCTGGGCTGAAGGCAGGCGCTAAACCGCTGGGCCACCCAGGGACCTCCATCTAATTTGTATTTATTAAGTTCCACTTTTTGTGTTGTGGAGTGCTATGAGTTTTACCACAGTAAAGTGTCATGTATCCACCATTAAAGAATCGTACAAAATAATATAGAATACTTTCAATGCCATAAATATTCCTGGTGCTTTATTTATTCAAATCCCCTTTCTCCAACTCCTAGCAAGCACTGATTGACATTTTCAATAGTTTTGGCTCTTCCAGAATATCATATAAATAGAATCATAAATAATGTCTTATCAGACTAGCATCTTTTATTTACCAATATACATCAAATTCTCAATGTAGTTGTTTGCTTGATAGTATTTTCCATTTAATTGCTGAATGATATCTCATTGTATAGATGTGCTACTGTTTCTATACTCATTCACATATTAAAGGAGATCTTGGTTGCCTCCAGTTTGGGGTGATTCTGAATAAAGCTGCTATAATTAAATATAATATACAGCTGCTATGAAGTCATATATTTATATTTTCTGTAATTTTTTGTGTTGATATAGTTTTCCAATTAGCTGGGTAAGTACTTGTGAGCATGAATGTTAGATCTTATGATAAACCTATGCTTAATGTTAGAACAAAGTTTGAAAATCTCTGTTTTCAGAGATTTGAAAGTGGGTGCAAAAGAGATTAAAAAGTGGTTGCACTATTTTGCATTCTCTCTAGCAATGAGTTATCTATATCCTCATCATCAGTACTGTAATTTTTTAAAAATTTTATTTTAATGATTCAAATAAGGTTTAGTGGCATCTCATTTTGTGTAATATGCAACTGCAAATGAAAATTTTTGAATTTTTTTGCCAGTGGTATGTCTATTTTGAGGTAGTGTTTAGATATTTTGCCCATTTTTAAAAACATGTATTTTCTTTTTTTTTTTAATTTTTATTTATTTATGATAGTCACAGAGAGAGAGAGGCAGAGACATAGGCAGAGGGAGAAGCAGGCTCCATGCACCGGGAGCCCGATGTGGGATTCGATCCTGGGTCTCCAGGATCGCGCCCTGGGCCAAAGGCAGGTGCCAAACCGCTGCGCCACCCAGGGATCCCAAAAACATGTATTTTCTAGCTGCTCAATTATAAATAAATATTGGATTATTTTAGATATGTCTTTTACTAGACATGTGCTTTAAAAATATTTAAGGATGAGATCTTGCCATTTGTGATACGGTGAATGGACCTAAAGGACCTTACAAGTAAAATTAGACAGAAAAAGACAAATGTCGAATAATTTCACTTAAATGAAATCTAAAAAAATGAAACAATTGAATAAGCAACAACAACAAAAAACAGAATCAGACCTATAAATACAGAAAACAAAATGATGATTGCCAGAGGGTGAGTACTGGGCACAATGTGTGAAATGAGTTGGAGATACAGGCTTCCAGTTATGGAATAAATAAGTCACGAAAATAATAGGCACAGCATAAAAAATATAGCCAATGGTACTGTAGTAGTGTTGTACTGTAACAGATGGTAGCTAAATTTATGGTAAGCATGGCATAGCATAGCATAATATATAGACATGCTAAATTACTGTTTTATACCTAAAAAGAATAAATAAAATTAAAAAGGAAATTAAATAAAAATATGATAAACAAGGAATATTTTTACCTACTCTGATTTTTCTGCTTTTACTCAATCCCATAAATTGTAATAAGTTGTATTGTATTTTCAATTTCATTTAGTTCGAGATATTTATTTATTTATTTATTTATTTATATCTATTTATTTATTTATTTATAGAGCATGCATGCAAGCAGGGAAGGGAGGAAAGAGATAATATTTTTTGTATATTTTTTTATTGGAGTTCGATTTGCTAACAAATATAACATCCAGTGCTCATCCCATCAGTGCCCCCCTCAGTGCCCGTCACCCAGTCACCCCATCCCCCCCACCTCCCTTTCCACTACCCCTAGTTCGTTTCTCAGGGTTAGGAGTCTCTCAGGTTCTGACATCCTCTCTGATATTTCCCACTCATTTTCGGAGAGAGACAATCTTAAACAGACTCCATGCTTAGCATAGAGCCCCATGCTGGGCTCAGTTTCACACCCTTGATAGGACAACCTGAGCAGAAATCCAGAGTTCAGTGCTTAACTGACTGAGTCACCCAGGTGCCCCATGTTTAAGATATTTTCAAATTTATCTTAAGACTTCTTTTACCCAGGTACTATTTAATTGAAATATATGGAGATTTTCCAGCTCTATTTTTTAATCAAATTCTATTAAAGCCTGAAGACATAATTTACATGATTTCTCTTTGAAATTCGTTAAGGAGTAATTTATGGCTCTGAATGTATTCTATCTTAGTGAATATTCCATGTGTACTGGGATGAATGTGCTCTGTTGTTGGATGGAACAGTCTACAAATGTCAATTACATAAAGTTTATTGATAGTGCTGTTCAGGGTAAGTATATCCTTACTGATTTTTCTGCCTGCTTGATCTATCAATACTGAAAGAAGAGTCTTAACTCTAAAACTAACAGTGGATTTCTTTATTCCTATTCTTAGTTCTGACATTTGTTGTGTTGTGTATGTTGATTGTTGTTAGGTAGTTATAGGTTTAGGATTTTTATGTCTTCTTGAAGAATTGACCCCTATATCATTATAAAATGCTACTCTTCTCTAGTCTCCCTTATTCTGAGGTTGGCTTTGTCTGAAATTAATTTGGACATAGTGTTATGATGGTAAACATTTTTCCTTCTTTATTTTTAACTTATCTGAGTCCTTAAAGTGGGTTTTTTTATAGAAAACATATTAGGAAAAAAAAAAAAAAGAAAACATATTAGGTCTTAGTTCATAGTTATAGAAAATATAATTAGGTCCCAGTCCATGCTGATAATCTCTGTCTTTTCATTTGTATTTTTACATTTTCATATTTAAAATTAATATTTATATAATTGGGTCAGTTCCTACCATGTTTGTACTTTTTTCATTCATTGCAAGTGTTCTGCTGTGACTGACAAGCAGGAATCATTACAAGAACCAATATTCCTTGCTACATAATTTACTCAAATATTGGCCTCTCTCAATTTTGTATTTTTCTTTCTACTATAAAATACCATGACATAAAGTAACTTTTTTTTACTGACTTCATCATTTTCCCTTTAACTTTGGTATTTATCAAAAAGTTACAGATTCTCTTCAAGAACTCTGCATAAAATAGTGAACTCAAATCTATAGGGGAAATCCTTAGGGATTTGTATTTTCAAAAGTGACCAGGACTTCTGCGCCAGGCATGATGTTACAGACTCCTATCTCCTTGCTCCTCTCTGCTGTGCACAATCCCAAACCATAGAAATAATGGCAGACACACTAAAGAAGAACTCTGAAAGGTAGAAAGAAGAAAGCAAACTGGTTTGGTACAACATACCTGGAAGAATAAGAAAACGAGTTGTCTTACTATCTCACGGATACAATAAGGCCACCAGGTTTGAATTATGTTGCTCAAAATCTAGCAACTTAAGGCAGCCCTTTCTTCCCAGATCAAATCTGAGTCTCACTGACAATACCAGGTGATCCCATCAGCACTGTCAGGGTGATTCATAAGGAGCTCAGTTAATGATAGATGGCCAGTTGGAGGGCTTACCTTGACTGCTAGGTCTGAGACTACTCTATTTGAAAAAAACAAAAACAAAAACAAAAAACACACAGGCTAGCTTAGGGGCACAGGTGAGGAGAATTACACTGTAACAAATGTCAAGCCCATGAACTCTTTGTCCCACAGACTAAGATTTCTTTCCTCTATGGAGAAAAACCTGATGGGACACAGCAAAGGGGCATTCCATCATAATAAGTGGCAGGCATGGATGCATTATGCAATCTACAGACCGTAGAATAACTTTCCTCTCTAGTTGGGCCAATTTGGGAAAATATGCTTCTTCAGTCGGTACCAAAATGTCCAGTGGGCACCTCAAGGGAACAGATGAATCATGTAAAGCTCTGAAAATTAAATTTTCACTGAAAACACAGCCCAAAAAATAGGCTAAGTTTTGCATACTAAACCTAAACACAGCGACTATGAATTAAAATGAAAGGTTTAAAAGAACTTAAATTCTTCTAAAATGACTACAATGCCCAGAATACAAATAAAAATGAGCCATCATAACAAGAATAAGGAAAATTATAAGTTTAATGATAAAATCAATTGAAGCCAACACTAAGATAAATTAGATGTTGCAATTATATAACAAGGGTTTTAAAGAAAGCAAAATATTTTAATAAGATATTATAAATTCTTTTGGAAAAAATTAAAGAGAAAATTTTATCAAATAAACAGTAGTTAAGGGGCACCTGGGTGGTTCAGTTGGTTTTTCTAAAATGAAGAGAAATTACAGATTTTTCTCATGCAAATGAACGCTAAAGAAATTTGTTTCTAATGGCCATACTCTAAAAGATTGACAAAAGGAAGTTCTTCAAAGAGAGCAGATATGATAAAGAATCTTGAAACAACAAAAAGAAGAAAAGACAATAAAAGAACAGAAATATGAATACATAAAAAAGGCCAACCTTTACCTTGTTAAGTTTTAGAAATCATATTTTATGATTAAGCTGAAATACACTTTAACACTATATGTAACATGAGATAAGATATTTAAAAGTGGGAGAGGTAAAGTATCTAAGAGGAAGTAAGATTCCACACTTCATTTGAAGTGGTAGACACTTGATATCAGTAGTCTATGATAATTTACATATGTTTATTTTAATACTCAGATAATCACTAAAAAACAATATAGGATATATGTCCCCCAAACAGCATAAATAAAGCAAATGTAATTTTAAAAATGTTGAAGTAACTCACAGGAAAGCAGTAAGAAACAAAAGAATAAGGACTAAAGAAAGCATCATTTTTTATTTATTTATTTTATTTTATTTATTTTTTTTAATTTTTATTTATTTATGATAGTCACAGAGAGAGAGAGGCAGAGATACAGGCAGAGGGAGAAGCAGGCTCCATGCACCGGGAGCCCGACGTGGGATTCGATCCCGGGTCTCCAGGATCGCGCCCTGGGCCAAAGGCAGGCGCCAAACCGCTGCGCCACCCAGGGATCCCGAAAGCATCATTTTTTAAAAAGATTTTATTTATTTATTCATGAAAGACTCATGCAGAGAGAAAGGCAGAGACACGGGTAGAGAGAGAAGCAGGCTCCAATCAGGGACCCCGATGTGGGATTTGATCCTGGGACCCCAGGATCATGCTCTTGGCCAAAGGCAAATCTAAATTGATAGATTTAACCTCATTAAAACTCAACAGCTGAGCCACCCAGGAATCCCAAGGAAGCATAAAAATAATAATAGAATAATAGAATCAAGCTCTAACATATTAACAGTTACCTTAAATGTAAAAATGTAAATAGTAAAATGCAGAAATAAAAGACAAATATTGTCAGAGTAGACTTTTTAAAAATTACCTGACAAGAAACTGTTTAAAGAAAACTTACATCAAATTCAATAACATAGGTAAGTTGAAAGTAAAATAATTAAAAAAGATTTACCATGCAAATATTACAAAAGTAGGTAAGGTTAATGTATGATAAAATACAGAGTAAAGAAAATGACTAGGACTAAGTAGGCCATTTCATAATGATAAAAAAGTTCATTCCACTGGAAAAATACAATGATCTTAAATGTGTATGCCCTAAATAAACAACAGAGTCTCAAAATTCATGAAGCATAACCTATAGAGTTATAATAAAAAAAATAGAAACATTTTCAATTACGTTAGGGACCTCCTCACCTGCCACTCAGTGACTGATAAAACTGCTAGACAGAAAAATTAGCAAGTATAAGATCTGAACCCAATCAAGCAACAGGATCTAACTCACAGCTCATAAAGTTAATATTGAGATATTTTACTTTATCTTATTTTATTTATTTTTTTTAAAGATCTATTTATTTTAGAGGCAGGGGGGAAGGTCAGAGGGAAAGAATCTTCAAGTAGACTTCCTGCTGAGTGCAGAGGCCAACCCAGGACTCTATCTCACAACTCATGAGATCATGACCTGAGCTGAAACCAGGAGTTGGTTGCTTAACCAACTGAGCTACTAAGGCACCCCTGAGATATTTCAAATAATGATAGATAATACAGAGTATTTTCTAACCATAAGATAAACATGAAATCAGAACCAGGTAGATAAAAAGGGGATAAAAGGAAAATCTCAATATAATACATTTCTAAATAACAGATAAAACAAAAGAAATAAAAATATAGAACAGAAAGAAAATACAATATGTGAAATTTGTTTCTGCCTTCGGTTTAGGTCATAATCAGGGTCCTGGGATTGAGTCCTGCACCCTGCTCAGAGCCAAGTCTGCTTTCCCTCTCCCTCTGCCCCTCCCTCCTGCTTATGTTTGTATGCTCTCTCTTTCCCAAAGAAAAAAATACAAAAAAAAAAAAAAAAAGATAATGGGCAGCCTGGGTGGCTCAGCGATTTAGTGCTGACTTCAGCCCAGGGTGTGATCCTGGAGTCCTGGGATTGAGTCCCAGGTCGGGCTTCCTGCATGGAGCCTGCTTCTCCCTCTGCCTGTGTCTCTGCCTCTCTCTCTTTCTCGTTCTCTCTCTCTCATAAATAAAATCTTAAAAAAATAAAATAAAATAAAAAAATAAAAAAATAAAAGATAAAAGCTGAAGTAAAATAAATCCAAAGAATGCAGAGAGGGAGAAAAGAACATAAATCAGTGAAATTGAAAATAGTTAAGTAATAGCAAAAAAAATAATGAAAAAAAGGGAGTCAAAAATGAAAAGGGATAAGAAACAAATCATTAATGTCATAAATGAAAGAATATCACTAAAGATGCTGTCCTCATAAAAAGATAACACTACAAAAAACTTTGCACTCAATAACTTAGATGATATGGACCATAAGAAATCAAAACACAACCAAGATAAAATAATCTCAGGTTCCTAACTTGAATTCATAATTTAAAATCACCAATCACTGGATAATTATAATATTCAAACATTTAATATCAATTTTACACTGCATACTTTAGAAAATAGGAGAGGAAGGAATATTTCTCATTATGTAAGTACTCATATGAGCTCATATCACCCTGATAAGAAACTCAATAAAGTTTAAAGAAAAAAAACTAAAAATCAACATTTTCCATAAACTTTACCTCAAAACTCAACAAAAATATTAGCACATTAAACCCAGAAATATATTAAATGATGTGCCATCATCAAGTGAAATTTATTCCAAGTATCCAAGAATAGTTCAACATTTAGAGAGGTATCCAAACAATCCAGTCTAAAGCAGAAAATCATGTGAACATACCAATTGGTGCAGAAAAAGGTTTTTATAAAATCTGGCACATTTTAATGATAAAAATGCTCAGAAACTAGAGATAGCCATGAGTATCCTCAATTTGTTAAGGAACTTCTATGAACACTATATAGTTAATATCATACTTAATCGTGGAAAACGAAATGTTGTCTAAGAATATGAAAAGGATGTTTGTTCCTACTCTTACTCAACATAGAACATAGAACACTTCTGGTCAGTGTGATTATGCAAGAGAAAAATAAAAGCTAATAGAAAAATAATTTTATGTATTAATATTTATACTTAATTATATTATATATTTGTATCATGTCTAATCTTTGCTACATCTATTTTGTAAGATTTTAAAAAATAAACAAATAAAATTATCCCTAATTAAATATCATAATTCTCTACATTTACAAAACCCAATGCATCTACATAAAATTTCTTAAGACTGGGATCCCTGGGTGGCGCAGCGGTTTGGCGCCTGCCTTTGGCCCGGGGTGCAATCCTGGAGACCCGGAATCGAATCCCACGTCGGGCTCCCAGTGCATGGAGCCTGCTTCTCCCTCTGCCTGTGTCTCTGTCTCTCTCTCTCTCTTTCTCTCTGTGACTATCGTAAATAAATAAAAATTAAAAAAAAAAAGTTTAAAAAATTTCTTAAGACTAATAAGTGAATTCAGAAAGATTGCAGGATCCAAGATTTATATTTTAAACTACAGAAATTAATTGTTTTTTTTATCAGATATACTCAAATGATATTTGATCCAGGTGTGAAATAATTTAACAGTCGATGTTAAAACAACTAATTCTATAGCATTTAACATCCATAAGTCATAAAATAAACATTAGCCTAAATGTCCTACCATATACAAAAACTAATTCAATATGGTTTACAGACTTTAATGCAAAATGCAAAAACAGTAAAACTTTTAGAATATAGGGGAGAATATTTTGTTCTAAAACTAGGAAAGACTTCATAGAATTTACATCAAAAGCATAATCCATAAAAAAAGATTGATAGATTTAACCTCATTAAAACTAAGAATTTTTGCTCTGATAAAGATCCTGTGGAAAAGATGAAAAGATAAAGTACAGACAGGGAGAAAATATTTCCTAATCATATCTGACAAGTGAATAATATATAGAAAATATAAGGGACTTTCAAACTCAATAGTAAAAAAAAAAAAATCACTCCAATTAAAAAATAGGAAAAATATATAATATGCTATGCTGAGGATATACTGTTGGTAAATATCACATGCAAATATGTACACAGTTTTCCATTATAGAAATGAAAATTAAAACCAAAATGAAATACCACTATACTTCTATTAGATAGCCAAATAAAGAATAATAACTGCAAAATCTTGGTGAGGATACAGAGATTAGATCATTCAAACATTGCTAACGAGAATATCAATAGTACTGCCACTCTGGAAACCTGTTTGGTAGATTTTTTTTTTTTAAGCCTGTATATAAAACTACCATAAAACCCAGAAACTATACTCTATCTTGATATTATCTGAGATAAATGGAAACTGTACATGAATGTTCACAATCACAAACTAGACCAATACAGATGTCCTTCGATGGGTGCATGATAAAAGAAAGTGTAGTATACTTTGTTTCTTTATAGATCACAGAATATTCCTTAGAAATGAGAAAAAAAAAACTAATGATATAAACCAAAACTTGGATGAATCTCTAGGGATTTATCGGAGTTTAAAAGGCTAGTCCCAGGGACGACTGGGTGGCTCAGCGGTTGAGCCTTTTGGCTCAGGGGGTGATCCTGGTGTCCTGGAATCAAGTCCCACATAGGGCTCCCTGCAAGGAGCCTGCTTCTCCCTCTGCCTGTGTCTCTGCCTCTCTCTCTCTCTATCTTTCTCTCTCTCTCTCTCTCTCTCGGTGTGTGTGTGTGTGTGTTTCTCATGAATAAATAAATAAAATTAAAAAGGTACATATATGATTCCATTTGTATGTATTTTTTTAAAGATTACAATTCTGAAGAGGATGATATAACTAGGGAGGTTAGGGGTTAGGAATAGGGTAGTGGTGGATATATAGGGTAATGGTAGATATATAAAACAGCAGTGTGACAAAATTGTGAAGAACTAAATACAGACACAAACACAGTAATGAACACAAGCAAAACTGAGGAAATCTGAATTTTAAAAAATGTTTTAAAAAATAATCAGAGGAAATTTAATGAAAACTCTGCCTGTATCCATCTCAGGTGATCCTACATTCTAAACGTTTTAAGTATGTGATTTTGGAGTCTCCTTTTAGTATTAAGAATTAGAGAAGAAAAAAAAAAAAAAAAAAAAAAAAAAGAATTAGAGAAGATTGTAGCTCTTTTCTTCCACTAAATTTAACTTGTGCTACAGAAGTTTGTATTGCCTATGGTATGGATATTAAATATAATATATTAAAATACTTTAATTACTGAATGAATGAGTGAATGAATGAATTTCTAATGGCATAATGATATCAATTAAACTTTAATATATGCATGGTAATTTATATTTATGTTCCTTCATTGACTCTTATGATGATTAGAAGTTTAATATTACAAATATATGCATCTTCTCTCCCTCTGCTCCTCCTCATGCTCTAAAATAAATAAATTTTTAAGAAAAAAATGTGTCTTTAATATTTCTCCCTTATTTTTAATATGTCATCCATATTCTTTCTGAAATGTACTATTTCCATCAAACAACTTTTCCCCAGATTTCTTATATTTTAAAATAAATTAAGTTCCCATGTTATTAACATTTGCACAGTATGAATTATGTCTTTCGTTTCTTTATGAACAAAGATTGACTGCAGTAGAAAATGAACTAATAGTGTGCAAATAACAATGGTATTTGTCATATGAATTTTAAATAGTGGCAAATAATTTATCTTCTGATATCAAAACAGGAGAGACAGATTACAACCATCTGAGTGGTTGTAATACATGGTGTAATACAAAAAAAATAGGAAAAAATAGGAAATAAAGACATAGGAAATAAGAAAATTAAAATCTTTGAAATGATTTATTTGTATTGAAAAGGGGGATCTTACCCTAACAGATTACTTGATAAAACTAAGTATGTACTAACAATAATGCATAAAGTAAAGGATACTTCATGTTAATTAAGTAACATTCAAAGACTCGTCTGCTTCTGAAAGTAGTTAACCAAGAGTTTGCAGTAATTCAAATTGCAGAACTTGAACACTGGATGAATTTTTACTTATTCAGAAATTTCAAAAAGAAAAATGCAAGGCTTTATTTGAAATCAACCGTGAGAAGAGTTCATTTGTCACCATGTTTAATTATTAGGTTCTCAAGTGGAGAAACTCTTATGTATTACAGAGATTTTTAAATGTTATGAAAGAAAAAAAAATCAATGTGTTAAGCAAATGATGTCAGCACCTAACTTTTTTTTTTAGCACCTAACTCTTGAAACAGTGATGTCTCTGCTGATGTTATGATTTACTCCTATGTAGTTCCAATCTTGCTAATAAATGATATGACCACATTAGAGGAAAATGATAGTGCCATTTCTCCTCCACTCCATGTAAGGAAAATTCAAGGAAAGAAGTGGCTAAGTAACTTGCACGGGCCATCAAAGCAGAGACGGACCTACAGCAGCAGAAATTAACCTAGAGATGACCGACCACACAATCACCATCAAGTTCTCACATTTCTATTATTTTTTTTAATCACTCTTTAGAAAATTTTCTTTCATTTGGATTAGGAGAAGATTGTAAATAATACAATGAAATTCTTCTGGGGGTAAAAATACAAACGAATATCTCAAAGATTAGACACCCACCCTGCCCCATCTCCTCCTCCTCCTCCTCCTCCCCCTCCTCCTCCTCCTCCTCCTCCTCCTCCTCCTCCTCCTCCTCCTCCTCCTCCTCCTCCTCCTCCTCTCTTCTTCTTCTTCTTCTTCTTCTTCTTCTTCTTCTTCTTCTTCTTCTTCTTCTTCTTCTTCTTCTTCTTCTTCTTCTTCTTCTTCTTCTCCTTCTTCTCCTTCTTCTCCTTCTTCTCCTTCTTCTCCTTTCTTCATTTTGTCTGTGCTTGCTCTACTCTTTCTTGAACTGAAGGACATTAGCCTAGTCCCAGGGCCAAGAAGGAATTCAATGTAACAGATTGTGTCTAAACTTACAATCATGTAAATATTGGACTGAAAGAAAATATGACATTATAAGTGACAAAAGTGCAAATAATTAACAGATTTCTAATATGTTACAGAGGAAAAACAATGTGTAAAAATGTGTAAAACAATGTGCAAAAATGGAAGCTTACAAAACTACATTCTATGTATCTAAAACAAACACCCAGGCCAAAAGTTTTTCTTTTTAGCAATATGAAATTGTTACAGACCTAAATGATTTGCAGCTATTGTTTTAAATCAATTTATACTATATAATTACTTAGACAAGGAAGTTACAGGACTGTTAAATGACTTTATGCATATGAATGGAACAAACCCATAGTTATAACTCCAAAGTACATATTTAACTATATTTTTTCACAGTGTCATTTTATGGAACTTCAAAAATATACAGAGGTATCAAAATCAGCTGTAGAAATCTGTTGGTACTACATAATTTGTTCATTGTTCATGTTTTGTAGTTCAGATCACTTTAAGTGCATATTATGGTACTATTATGAGTACTATTATGTTACTATTATAAATACTATTCTTATGTACTCATATTTTATCTATTTAATAATATTTAGTGATTTGAATATTACAGAAAAACTGCTACAAATAGTTTCCAAATAATATATAAAGTATCTAATTGTGATTTTGTGAAGTAATTTTTCTTAATATTTAAGGGGAGAGACTGCTTTTAAATTAAAGCATAAAACCATAGCATGCAATATTTATTATCTGAAAATGTAAAGCCTTGGATTTTAATCAAATAAATGAAAAATGACATCTTGAGGTTTAAATTAGCTTCCAAACAGTAGCAAGTCACACAGGGATGCTTGGCCCATTGTCTTATGCATTTGGGCAGGTTTTATACTCAGCTTACTACATCCATTATTTATTATTGTTGTTATTGGCAAACCTGAGTAAATATATTTACTCCAACCTCAACTTTTTCTTGTCTGTAGAGACATAAATATTTAAAGAATAAAATATATAAACTTTTAGGCTGCCACAAGTCCACAGCATAAATTACAAAATACTTTTCTGTCACTGAACACCTCATTCTTTATGTCCATTAAAATTTACTGTTTATCTTAGACATTTTTATTTATAAGCTCTTGACTTAGGCAAAAAATATATTAAAGGAATTCATATTAGAAAGATCTAAAAAATGAACAGATTTTATATTTACTTCTTAAAAGAAAAAAAAGAGAATATAAGTAAATCTGTATAACCAATTGCACATTGGGGCAGTATTCAATGTGGGTAACTCATACAGTATTCATGCTATGAAATTATACTTGTGGATAAGTTTAATGGTTTTCAGGATAAAATGTGGGATAAATATTTCTTGAAGATTTCACCCATCTCTGCATTTTGAAATTACAACTTGATGAAACATATAAATTACCAGGTTCATATACATATTTATGTCCATCTCTGAACTTTGTCCACTCATTAATTTTATTTTCAGATTTAGTGATTATGTTTGGCTGGTTTTCCAAGAATATCTTTTACTGCAATTGAGCAGATCTTGCTGGTGCCCTAAATTATATTTCCTTCCATGGTATCAGTCTGCCTTTCTTTAAGTGAATAACTTGAGCAATTCTGTAATTTCTCATGAAGTCCTGGAGGTATGAGGCTTACATGGACCACAACATCCTTGAAAATGGAAACTTCTATTAGCTTTTCCTCTTTACCTATTCCCCTTCCCCCAGCACAATTTCCTGGAATTATATTTCAAATAAAATACTTGGAACCATGTCCTTGTCTTCAGCTCAATTTTGTGGGAAACCCCAAACAAAACACACATTTTGTATCCTTATAGAAATTAACAAATTGACATATTTGGGGCCTAGTTGAATATAATACACTCACTTGTGTCTACAACTAGGAGGTTTTCTCTCTGTCTTTATTATCCTGGTCTTTGTATCATTAGCCAGTCTGCAACATTCAACTTTAATAGCTTCTTCCTGTTTGTTTCCTTTCTCTATCCTTAACTGTTTTTCTCTCTCACCTGTCACTGGAGTGATCATTATTGCTCAGTCCCCAGTTTTCTTTCATTAAATTATTTGCTTTAAGAGTCTAATTTTATTCTGAGGAAAGCAGGAAAGGAAATCCATAATTTGTCTATCTTCATGTTTCCCCACTCATTTTGTTTCTCTTAGCAACCAAAGTAATTCATTTAAACTGCACATATACTTATGCTGACTTCCTCGAAATTTGTATATATTTTTCCACTATGCTGATTTCCTTATTTAATTGTGCTCTCTTAGAATACTATACTTTTTTAAAGTAAAATGTAGGATGGTTTAAATCAAGGAGATTTGGTCAACTATGTGTTGAATGGTTCTCCTCTCTACTGAACAAGGGGTCACATAAAAAAAATAGCCTAAGCATGTTAAAAATGAGATGATCATTGATTGCAAAGGTCAACAAAAGGTCACTGTAACACCTTGCATGGCACAAATCATTAAAAATGTTACACAGACACAATAAAGCAGTTAAAGAAATTTGCTGAATGTCTTAAATCCTGTTTGAATATTACAACAATAAAATAAATAAATAAATACTACAACAATGTTTTGAGTATTCACTCAACTGTAAACTCCACCAGGCTAGGGTTTATTCTCTTCTTATACATTATATCATCAGCCACAAGTTGATAATAGGGACTCAATATTAGTTAGAAAAAAAAATCCAAATAGGCTAGATAATGTACTACTATTGGGGTGGCCCCAACAAAGGCTGGGACAAATTCCAAAAGTTAATTTTTTAAAATTTATTTATTTATTCATGAGACACACAGAGAGAATGGCTGAGACATAGGCAGAGGGAGAAGCAGGCTCCTCACAGGGAGCCCGATGTGATCCTGGATCCTGGGATCACAACCTGAGCCAAAGGCAGATGCTCAACCCTGAGCAACCTAGATGTCCCTCAAAAGTTAATTTGAATTGGATCTTGAGACTAATGATACCAAGTACACCAGGAGGGCATGGATGGACTTATTTACATAATAAGTCTTTCTGAGGAGAGCAGGTCAGAAATAGCTTCAGGGATGCAGAGCTAGTGAGTTGGGCCTTTACAGTGGTTGCAGGATGAAACAGGAGAAAGGTTCAGGTGGAGAGGCTGGGTGTTCCTGTGGTCTGAACTTAATACTCTTGCCAAAATAGAGCATTCACTGGCTTTCTTGTTAGTTTACCAACTTGCAGAACAAGGGGGAAAGGGGGCTTGAAAGCCACCAGAATGCTTATTTCAAAATGGAGTCAGACTCTACTAAACAACTTTTCTAACACTCTACACTGTAATGTAGGCAAATATTTTCCTTACATTAAGAGAAAAAGAAATGCTTAGTTGTGGTAAGGTCAAATAACTTGAATAGGTAGGTTTGTCTACAAACCTAGACATTGATTCAGGTTATGTAGCTCTACAGCTCATAGCTTTTAACAACAGTGCTATTCCGATAAGCAACTGAAATGGCACTATATTACTCTTCACATTAAGTTAAATATATCTATTTTACATTTCAGAGAATTTTGAAGGATGGAAGCAAATGAAGATGGTGACAAGAGTGCATTAGGATAAATGCAGAAGATATAGATTAAAGTTGCAAATTAATCTCACAAGGAAAGTGTTGCAGAAGGCAGTGTTTTCTGTTTAAGAAAGCAATTTTTACTTGAAAGAGAAAATAGGGTTTCTGTTTAATTCAAGAGTATTAAACGAACGTTTGCCACTGTTTCCTATTTGAATCCCTTCAAAATACCAAAAATCAGTATTAAAAGACATACCCACAAAATCAAAGATTACAAAATAGTATATAAAACAGCAAAATTTTGGAGTCTGGAAAAGATATTCCGTAATTTAGTACTTCATGGACAATTGAAACAGCCGTCAGAGAAAAATCATGAAGCAAGCAAATTCTCCCTGCAGAGCCTCCAAAAGCTTAGGAATGTGAAGCATCAGGTTTCTCTCCTGCGGTTTTCTTGGTTGGGACAACAAAACAGGAGAAATAACACAAAATCTGACTTAGGATTTGTTTGACTCACCTCATCCCTTCTCCAAATTTTATTTTCCCAAAGGGAAATTTTATTTTCCCAAGTCACCTCACCAAATTCACTCTGACTGTACATGACTTCATTATGGCTTTCTGGAATGTCTGAATCAGAAGGTATCTCCTTCTGGGCAAGTGCCAAATCTAGGTGTTACTTAAAAAACAGATTAAAAGAAACTATTTACCAAATGCTTTTCCTCTGGGAATCTTTTGAGAACAGCCACAGCCAGGCTTTTTTTTTTTTTTTTTTTTTTTTTTTGGTCTAGAAAGAGTTTAAAAAATTCCTCTCTGCTCTTGGAGGAAGAGCACAAGAGAAATAACACTTAGATCCCAATAATTGGCCAGCCACATCATCCTCACATCCTCATGCCCTTGGCAACCATATTTCCACCACACAAAGTTTCCAATCACCTTTTCACTCTCTAATACAAAAAAAAAGTATGATGTCAGGCAATAGCCACACATTTGAAGAATGTTTTTGACTAAAAATTCTAAAAACTTTAAAACTTAGGCAGCTCGGGCGGCTCAGCGGTTTAGCACTACCTTCAGCCCAGGGCCTGATCCTGGAGAACCCGGGATCGAGTCCCACTTCAGGCTCCAGCATGGGGCCTGCTTCACCCTCTGCCTGTGTCTATGCCTCTTTCTCTCTCTCTCTCTCTGTGCCTCTCATGAATTAATAAATGAAATCTTTAAACAAATAAAAAATAAAAAATAAAAAATAAATAAAATCTTTAAAAACAAAAAAAAAAACCTTTAAAACTCAAGATATAAACAATTCAGGGAGAAGAAAATTGTCAAAATTTGAAAACAATATTACTATCATAAAGAGATCAGAGAACACATTTTATTCATAAAATAATACTAGGAAAAAAAGAGAGAACAATAAAACAAAAGCAAATTAAAAAAATATAACACATAGATTTAAACCATAAGAAAAATTTTGAGTACCAGGCCAGCTCAGTCGTTGGAGCATGTGACTCTTAATCTCAGGGTCCCATGTCAGAACCTCATGTTGGCTGTATGGATTACATTAAAATAAAATCTTGGGAAACCCAGGTGGCTCAGTGGTTTAGTGCCGCCATCAGCCCAGGGTG
This sequence comes from Canis lupus dingo, assembly GCF_003254725.2. NCBI lineage: Eukaryota > Metazoa > Chordata > Mammalia > Carnivora > Canidae > Canis > Canis lupus. The sequence goes on along the minus strand of NC_064255.1, from coordinate 55,625,019 downwards.
TGATCCTGGAGACCTGGGATCAAGTCCCACCTGGGGCTCCCTGCATGGAGCCTGCTTTTCTCTCTGCCTGTGTCTCTGCCTCTATCTCTCTTTCTGTGTCTCTCATGAATAAATAAATAAAATATTTTTAAAAAATCTTTAAAAAAATAAAAATAATAGAACTGCTGAAATGTTCAATTAAGAATTCACAAAGAGTAGAGCAAAAAGTTAAAGGACTTCTAGTTTCTGGTTACACATGTAAAGAGCTTGAAATCCACCACCTTATTATAACAAGCAAAAGCTAGAGACTGAAAAATCAACAACTTGTCTTAAATCCATAAGAGGGGAAGACATAGGGCAAAACATCTCCCCCCGGAACAGAGAGGGCTAGGCAAGCAGGGAGTCTTGGCTTAACTTGGCAGAGACTCACAATTTGGAAAACACCACAAGCACTAGTGCTAGGGTAGGAAAATATGAACTGTAATAGATGAATTGCTATAGGCTCAATGCAGATAACTTTGAGAGCTAAAAGTTCCAAGGAGACCCAGTCATAGGGGAGTTCCACAATACTGTGAGCTTCATCTCTATGATCTTAACCAGTTTCCCACATTAAATATCTAAGAAAGAAGGAAATGTTTGATGTACTATTCCTGAGTGATATTGATAATAAGGGAGGCTATGCATGTTTAGAGGCAGTCAATAGATCTCAACTGTGTCTCTGAAGGTGACTATCTTTTTAGATTTCAGGGTGGCAGTTTCTTCTCCAACTTCAATTCTCTGAAGAGTCCAAGAAAATTAACTGCTTTCAGTTTGTCCATTTTTGTGTGTGTATGTGTTTGTAAGATTGGAATATCAACTTCTGTTAGGAAATAAGCTGAGCTGCAATCAGATTTTCAATAACTTATTCAAGTATACTTTAATTTGAATTGGGTGTCTCCAAATCTAAAATGGATAGATGCATTCCACTGACAGGAGCTAGGGGAGAGGCTTTTATAGAGATATGGGTTTGGTTGGTTTTTCTTAAGTTTCATATTTTCATCTTCAAGTGCATTGACTCTGGTTTAGGGTTCAGTTTGCTACATAGACTACTAAAGTGTTAGAGCCACAATCTAATTGTACCCTTGTTTAATTACTTTGACACTCTAAGCATTTTAAGTGTCAAAGATAAAACCAGAAGTCCTCTATATTGCTATTCAAAAAATTTAATTGAGCTTTATTAAATAATATTTATATTATTACTTAGAAAAATAATAAAATGTTTTAAGTAGATATTTTGTTAAATGTTCTTATGAAGTGGATATTTATGCTTTATTCTCATACGGTATATCTATTTATGTAATATAATAAATTAGCTAAAAAATTAACGTGCAAATGTAAATGCCTCTACTATTTTATTATCATCATTTCCTTGTCAAAATTTACTGCCATAAAAATCTAAACTAGAAATAGGGAAAGGATTCTCTGAATCCCATAGGATGTCTACATGAAAGGGTAATGCAAAAATTGTGCTATTTTCTTAAAATGAATGGAATGCACATTAAATGCACATGTTAATCATGACCAAATTTAAATCAGAACAGAATAATACAATTTAAAACGTTTTAATTTAACTTCATAAAATGTGAAGAGAATGTAAAGAGCTGGAGAGTAAGGTAAATATAAATACTGAAGAGCATTTATTCCCTGAACACTGAACATACTGTATTACAGCAAGAAAATCAGAATTATTTTTGCTACTAAATAACTAATGATACTATCTGAAATAATAAATTGCCAAGAAAACTCATCTTCCCCTTTTCAAATTAAGCATCAAGGGAAATGCAGTTAAATCAAAGCATTTCTTTCATTTATTTAAACATTCATAATAGACCGCAGATGGTTTAAAAATATCAGATCATTTACAAGTGTTCTATTTTACTAATTAGTAAAGAAAAGGCAAGAAAAATCGTGTTATGTTCAGTTAACAGTAGATTTACCCATTTATGAACATGTCAAAAAACTCAGCTTTGCAAAAACAAAAGTTCAGCTTTGCTAATTTGATGAGAACAATTAAATACTTTTTAAAAGATTTATTTACTTTAGAAAGATACAAATGCACAAGAACATGAACAGAGGTAGGAGCAGAGGGAGAGAATCTCAAGTAGACTCCCACCTGAGCAGAGAGCCTGATGCGGGGCTCGATCCCATGACCCTGAGGATCGTGACCTGAGTCAAAACCAAGAGTCAGACACTCAACTGGCTGAGCCACCCAGGTGTTCCAAGAACAATTAAATACTTATGATAAGTATATATCAACAATTCTTCTGTAAGTGGGAATTATTATATTTGATTAGCAATGTATTATACAATTTTATCAAATGGAATTTTGCATATTTCAAATATATGACAATTGGGACAGAAGGTCTAAGTTTTCATTGAACTATTTATGAAGAAAAAATTAAGTGAAATATTGGGAATTATTGACAGGGAAAATGAACGAAATAAAAAAAACTGAACCAAATGCTTTCATTAACACATTCTGCTTAAATAAAATGATTACTAGGTTAATAGAAATTATGGTAAATGAATACTCCATTCCTTGTGAAATAAACCAGTAAACTCGAAGCTATGAAAAACTATATATTTTTTATATTTTCTGTTAACATTTTGCTATTCTTATAAGTATTGTTCAGACAGAACTACCATAGCTTGCGTAAGTGCATATATGGAGAACACGAATGTATGCCAAGGGGCATTCGCTGTTTACTCAAAAGAAGATTACAGGTAGAGGAGATAAAATATGTATGAATAAGTAAAAAAACAGTGGAGTCATCTTAAGGGTAGGTATGCAGTTTGGTTTAAAAATAATATATGGATATTATTAAAGTATAAATATAAAGAATTATATAAAAATTTCATGATATATAAAAAATGTTATGCCAAATATTTGGTAGCAGGAATGTACATTTGAGTCTCACTTGACTTTAAGCTGCCTGTTGACAGATAAAATCATACAATTTTAGTAGAGATTGTGGAATTAAAGACATTTTAGGGCTCCTAAGACTTCCATAAAAAAAAAAAAAAGACTTCCATATAATCACATCCTTAAACTTTTAGAAGTCTTTCTGTCGTAATGAAATAAATTATTTTGAGCGAAGAGAGAATCAGGTAGTGAATCTGAACACTCAGTTTTAGGATGACTTTTGGAAAGGAGCAACATTTTTTCTACCCAGTCAAATCTTTTTTCTGACAAAAATATACGTTTACTTTCATCTCGAGTGTACCAGCTAATCATTATATCAAACTCAAATACCAGGATCTTAATTTTTTTTAAGATTTTATTTATTTATTCATGAAAGACACAGAGAGAGGCAGAGACATAGGCAGAAGGAGAAGCAGGCTCCTCCAGGGGAGCCCGATATGGGACTTGATCCTGGGACTCTGGGACCACGCCCTGAGCCGAAGGCAGATGCTCAACCACTGAACCACCCAGGTGCCCCAAATACCAGGATTGTATAATCTAGTATGTCCACATGTGGTGCCACGGTATCTGGAGACCCATACATTAAAAAGACAAGCACTCTGACTCCAGTTCTCTAACCCTTACCTTCCATGTAACCCCCCACCCCAAACATGCATACACATTCAACCAGCCAGGGATGCAATAGGGATGGAATAATCACAATAAATATTTCCCTATTCAAAAAGGGAATAGTGGGAGGCAATACCAGACACTGTCCCTAGTTCTTCTGGCTTGTGTGGCTCTCTAGTCCGTTGTTCCTCTGGGAACTTCTTCTTTTTCCATCCTTCTCATTGTCAACTTCTTAAACAAGTATTAAAATATGCCTTTCTTAGGGCATATGGATGAACATAACCAGTAGACTAATTTTGTCTATAGAAAGTTGGGTGCCCATAGATACTTTTATATGTCAAGCAAATTCAGCCTCTCTTATAGCAGGCTGGCAGCACTTTAGCCAATACTGGTTTTGGAAATGTTTATGGATTTCCCATGTGGTGTTGTTTCCAGTCAATTTCATGTGCTGAAAGTCAGACATGAAAGCACCATTTCTATTTAAGAGCTGTTCCTCCCTCTAGGTTAATTAAAGTACATTTGGGGCTCCATGGATTTCACTGAACTACAATTTTATTTATTATTATTATTTTTTGGACTGCAATTTTAATCTTTCAGGAGTTCTGCTGTCTAGAGGTAAGGATTTAGAAGCTATCTATTTCTTTCACAGATCTTACTAAAGGACCTAGTGATCATACTTTGAATTCGTCTTTACCCTGAAGTAATTTGATTTACTTATTTGAGGGAGAGAGAGAGTAAGCATGGGAGAGAAAGAAAGAGAAGAATCTCAAGAAGACTCCCCACAGAGCATGGAGCCAGACACAGGACTTGATCTCATGACCCTGAGACTATCACCCGAGCTGAAATCAAGAGTGGGACACTTAATGATGGAACAACCCAGATGCCCTGAAGCAATGTTTTTAAAGCAGGGCACAGGATATCAGGGACTGTACTTTAATGGCCACAACTTTGGGGAAATATGGTATGACTTTCTAAACCTGAAATCTCTTGGCCTTTTCCTCTAAAATCTAGCAAAATAGCCAGTACTTTTTTGAGTTCATTTCTTCCTTATAGTCTCCTTTAAAATCCTGTTAGCAGCAATAAACAGTTGCTAGTAACAACTCATTTCAATATTTGAATCAAAATTTCCTCTCCCGATGCTACAAGTTAAATATATCTTCCAAGTTGCTTGTCTTTTTAGTTACTCCAGATGACAATTTGCCAAATGTTTTCTGACTATATAATAAGGGCAGTCATTTTCCAGCATGCAGCAACAGTGTCCTCTGCACTCACTACCCATGTTAAGGGCTGTATCACACATTTTAGATTATTGATACACTCTGTACTTCTGTTACAGAATTCCATATCAGTTGGAGTTTGCTATTTAACAATTATACAATCAGAATGGCACCCCTTGTGAGTCTCTGCCATTTGACAGATATAATCTGAGCAACTTTAAGGTAGGCTTTAAGTTGTTGTTTGGGTCTGGGTATTCCTCACTTTCTTTGTTCTTTGTAAAGCAGTTGTTGCCTGAAGTCTTTCTTCTCATTATGGAAGTCAGGAGCCCAGGCCACCCATGCCTTTGCTTGAATTAGTGCAGATGGTGGGTCAGCAGGGTTACTTTTTGGTGAAAAGATTTGAAGAATTGTGAAAATCTAGAAAAAGACATTAGGAACAATCATATGTCTATAAAATGTGAGTGGAGTGTATTAAAGGCCGATCTAAAATTTGAGAATAAAACACTTTTTTTTTCATTTATTTTTTCATGTTCATAAAATTAAAGTTATTTTTTTTTAATGTATTGCTTTATTAGCAAGGGAGACAGAGAGAAGTATGAGTGGGGGCAATGGCAAGGGGAGAGGGAAAGAGAATTTTTTTTCTTTTTTTTTTTTGAAAGAGAGAATCTTTAAGCAGACTCCTTGCTGAGTGCTGAGTCCATTGAGGGATTCATCCCAGGATTCTGAGGTCCTGAGCCAAAATCAGAGTCAGCTGCCCACAGACTGAGTCACCCAGGTGCCCCCATAAAATTATTTTCTAATGTAAGATTATGTCAGTAAGACTTTATTGCCCCTGAATATAAGAGTCAGACAACTCAAAAATCAATGATTACAATAGGCAAATGAATGTATTTCTTTAATTACTATATAAAGACTATGATTTTAACCTCAGTATGCATGTCACTTTGCTCTTGCTCAGTCATTCCCTTATAGTTGACAATTTTGCAGGGAGAAGTTATATAAGTTAAAACCTTATTTTCTTCTAGACCAAGATTTGTGTATAGACATCCTATATTTCAGGCATTTCGCATATTATTCCATGGAACTGTTACACTGTGGATAAAATTCCTTTATTCAGCAGTCAGAATTTTACATGGGGATTTAGTTACTCACTGATATTCCTTGACTGTAGAACTAGAGGTTATTCTTTGTTCTTTAGGTCTTTATTTTGATTTCTTCTAGTGTCACTATAAATTCAATGGGCCTGCTTTGATCCTACAATCAAATAATGAAATCTTATTTTGATCTAATGATGAGCCTGTCTGGTTGGATACTTAAATCTGAATATTTGTGGAAATTTAAATCTATTTTAACTTTATATGATACTACAGTTATTCTGAAGAAACTACTTGCATATAGCATTAATTATTTTCACTGTAAATGATTTTTGTGTGTTTTATATGAAGAATATTATTTTTAGGATAAGAAACACCAAAATTCAAATTTAAGCACTTCAATTTCTTATAGACATCTGTCATGGGATTTCACTGATAGGTAGTACTTAATAAATAACTCATGTGATACCCACTATCTGCTGGACTCAATGTGGGTACTTAATAAATAATCTTTCAAATATTTACTTAAATCAGTTTAGTTTAAAAAAATGTTCACTCTTTATATTTTTCTTCATAATGCTCCCTGTATATTCTTTAAAATATTGATAAATGATTTAAACTGATAATATTTCTTGTTTAGATAAGTTATTGATTTGCAAATAATTTTATTCCATATATTTATAACATTTTTTAAGAATTAATGCTTTGGCTCCTGAGAAACTTCAACTGTCAAGAACTTCCTTGGTGGTTTAGGAGTCAAGTCCAAACAATGGCATTAGCTGAAAGCTTGAAGCCAAGATGTCAAAGGCAGGTTTGGTTTAAAATATGACAATCTGTGACAGCAACTCTAGAAACTTTTTCTTATGAGATTATTACCTACAAGGAAATCCCTGGACATAAGCAAGGTGGCATGCCTACTGTGGTTAAAATCACAGACTTCAAATAACAATTAATGTAATATATTCTCAAGCTTTGACTAATCTTTGAGTTTTCTGAATCTTGTCCAACTTGCACTGGTGATAACTAAACCAAATAAGTGTATTCCAATAGTTAGGAATTATTTATTATAATATTGTAAAAGTTTTTTTTCTGGAGTTCTGCAGGAAATCAATTTTTACATTTGCATGCACTGTAGGAAACATAATGATATTAAAAATAAACTGTATGCACCTGGTTGTCAGAAAAACTTAGAATTAAATATCAACTTTGGCACTGCTACTACAATCATGAAGCAATTTGCCTATCCTATATGAACCTCTCTCTCCTCATTGAAAAAATATGATAATAATATAAACATTCTTATGGGAAGCCTTTGAGAGATTCTACTGGTATTGGATATATGTAGGGATATTCCTTTGTGGTACATTGACACAAATTAGTTTTGTTTTTTTTGTTTTGTTTTTGTTTGTTTGTTTGTTTTTTAAGTGGAGCTCTATATTTTGCATGAGATTTGAAAGTAAAATTGGAGATTATAGAAAGGGGTCAGAATATACCATTGCTCAAAAATAAGTTGTAAGATGAATCTCCCTCCTTATGCTGTTTAGAAATTCACAATATGCTCCTGCATCATAAAATATTCTATTCTCTTTTAATACAACTTGGTCTGAACAATCATTATCAACTAAAGAGCTTCATTTTCACCCACACTAGCATCAAAAGTTACACAGTGCAAGTCAATCTAATTATAAAGCAATAGACTTTCCAAGACAGTTCCAAATAATTGCTGGAATAATGTCCCAATAATTTCCTTGTTGTTTTTTGTTGCCAGACTGATAATTTAGAACATTTTACTACTTTCAAATTTTTGAAGACATTTAGGAAAGGGAATAAAAAGATAATATTAAAACTGTTATTTTTCTTCTCCAGCCAGCTTGTTTCTCCTTTATCCTAATTTGTTTTTATAAATTATTCATGTTTATGATATTTTTAGATAGTTCAATCTTCGTGGTTATATATTTTTCATTATGAAAGCATTTTAGTTTTATCACTTTCAACTATTGACACTGAATTTGATGACATCTTGTCATAATAGTATTTCTAATTTTTCTTCAATTTCTATTGTTTCAATATGTCTTTACACCTCCTGTACTTTTAAACTCCATTTGATAATTTTAAAACGTAGTACAATGATAACACTTAGTTGGTAAATAGTAGTATTACACAATGGTTAAGAATTTGAGATTCAAACCAGAATCCAAACCAGACTGACCTCGTCACTTTTACTAACAGTGTGATATGTTTAAACTAGTTATTTTTCAGTATCTTTCTTTTTAAAAAATATTTTATTTATCTATTAGACAGAAAGAGAGAGAGTACATGCGTGGGGGGAAGGGCAGAGGGACAAGAAGGCTCCCTGCTGAGTGCACAGCTCAATACAGGGCTGGGTCTCAGGACTCTGAGCCACCCAGGCAACCCATCCAGTTTCTTCATACGTAAAATGAAAAGTATAGTTTTCCCTAACTCACTGGGATGTAGTGAGGATTAAATGGAGTTGTAAATATTAATCATTCAGAATAGCTAATATAGAGTTAGGCTTTTTAAAAACATCTTTATATTTATATTAATGATTTGCACAATTTGTATTTATTAATTGCATTCTCTCTCTTTTTTTTAAAGATTTTATTTATTTATTTATTTATTTATTTATTTATTTATTTATTCATTCATTCATTCATTCATTCATGAGAAGGACAGAGAGAGAGAGGCAGAAACATAGGCAGAAGGAAAAGCAGGCTCCATGCAGGAAGCCTGATGTGGGGCTCAATCTTGGGACTCTGGGATCATGCCCTGAGCCAAAGACAGACACTCAACTGCTGAGCCACCCAGGTGTCCCTATTAATTGCATTCTCATCCCACATATAGTTATTCAGTGTTTATTCTATGGCAGGAAATATTGTAGGCATTGAGGAAGCTAATAATGATTGGACATGTTGCCTCATAAATGCTCATCTTCTCATAAGTATTGTAATCCTTTGGATACCCACAGTAAGCATTTGATCAAATAATGAACAAGGTAACTTCAGATTATAGTAAATGCTAAGAATGACATGTAATGTATTATATCATCGTGAAGTAAATAAAGTTCAATTCACTGAGATGGTGAATTTTGAGCTGAGATCTGAAAAACTAAAAGTATCTAAACAATGGTACCAGAGAGACTAAACTGCGGTCTGTAGCCTATTTCCACACAGCAACCCAGAGCAAAGTTAGGGCTCATGTTGTTCCTCTCCCTTCTCTCTGGGATCATTATCGTATGTATCATATAGTAGGGGAGACACATGCTTGTAGTTTTATTTGTTGCTTAAGGTAGATGGGTATACTAAGTTTTTTTTGTTTGTTTTGAATCCTCATTTGCATGGAAAAATACCTTTCTTTTGAGATTTTAAAACCACAGAAGGGATAAAAATTGTACAAAAGTTCCTACATATTTTTCATCTTGAAGTACTAAAGAACTCTTTTATAACTCTTTACCCAGAATTAGCTATCACTAACATTTTGTAACCTTTGCATCTCTCTCTTTCTTTACACACATACATGCATTTGTCTGAATCCTTTTTCATAGCCCTTTACCCTAAATATTCACAGCCTGTATTTCTGAAGGACAAAGACAATCTCATTTACAACTGTAGAACAAATTTCAAATTTAGGAAATACCATATTGATATAATACTATTAGCTATATAATACTATTTGCTATAATCTACTATCTATAATACTACGATATAATCCACATTCCAATTTCACCAAATGTCCAGTAATGTCTTTTGTGGACATAGTTTCCTGATCCAGAATCCAATCCAGGATCACTTTGTTACCTTAATTGTCTTGTCACATAAGTCTGTTTTTTATCTGGAAAATTTTCCCAGCCATTTTTTTCTTTTGTGGTTAATATTTTCTAGAATAACAAGCAATATGTTTTATAGTATGATATTTTATTCAGATTTGCCTCTTGTTTGTCAAGATTAAATTGAAGTTATTCATATGTGACAGAAATATTACAATAAATAACAATCTTTTATTTTTCTCAATGATTGCTTTGGGGAACACATTGATGTCTGTTTGTCCTATTATTGGTGAAGTTAATTTTATTCAGTTGGCTGAGGTAGTATTTATCAACATTATTCACTGAAAACGTTTTTCTCCCTTTATAATTAATTAAAATATTTTGTTGGATAGATAATTTGAAATTCTTCAGTCTCTTCTTCCTCACCCTTATACATACTATTTTAGCATCAATTCGTTATTCTTGCTTGATTTGTATTTCACCAATTTTACTGATTTTCTAAATTTCATATTTTTCTACCTCTATTATTGGCAATCTGCTAGAAAATATTTTGCTTCCTCTCTCTTATTTTTTTCCTTTCTAATTTCAGTGAATGTAGACGGATTATTCATTGGAATATAATGCTAATACTTTACTGGCTTTATTCTTTTGTTATTCAAAATGCACTACATTTGGCTTGTTCCTTCAAGATGTCTCCCTTTTTTTTTTTTAATGGTGCCATCATTTTTCAGTATTTCCTTATTTTATGGCATAAAACATTATAATTACTTTCATTTAAAATTTTTTTCTTATTCTATCCCTAGAAGTATCCATTTTTCCAAAGTGCTTGATTCCATTTGGTGGAATGGTATTTTGAAACCAAAGTCAGGATGCAAGAGATTTTTATGTCATTGTTTCTAGGTCAATTCAGCAAGAAGAAAGAAACCAAAAATGACTTCTTATGTCATATGTTTGTTACTTTTCTTATTATTAGAAGATATCTTAGATAGATTAGAGGTATACATTTCGATTTGTTGGCATATACATGATGTAGTTTAAGGGCAATATATTGGATGAAATCACTTAGGGAATGCAAGTAAGAGGATAAAAGGCATAGGATACTCTAATAATTAGAAATCAAACAGAGAATGTCCGTAAAAACCTCTTTACATCATCTCCTATGCTTCTCCCTCTCCAGCTCCAGTCAAATTGGCTTTTTTGCTGTTTACTGAATATTCTAGGGATAATCCTGTCGACAGGCTTTAGTTATGGCAGAACTTACTGTTTAATAGATATGTAAACTGGGTCTTCTCATAGCTTATTCCTCGTCAACTACGAATATCTTTGAGCAAATGTTGTCTTTGTTTTGAAGACTTCTCTAACTTATTGTATGTAGCAATACTAATTCCTCTTTCTAAATTTATTTTCCTTCACATCTTTTTTTTTAATAAATTTATTTTTTATTGGTGTTCAATTTACCAACATACAGAATAACACCCAGTGCTCATCCCATCAAGTGCCCCCCTCAGTGCCTGTCACCCATTCACCCCCACCCCCCGCCCTCCTCCCCTTCCATCACCCCTAGTTCATTTCCCAGAGTTAGGAGTCTTTATGTTCTGTCTCACTTTCTGATATTTCCCACACATTTATTTCTTCTCCTTTGGAGCCTCGGTGTCCGTTGAAAGATGAATGGATAAAGAAGCTGTGGTCTATGTAAACGATGGAATATTCCTCAGCCATTAGAAATGACAAATACCCACCATTTGCTTCAACGTGGATGGAACTGGAGGGTATTATGCTGAGTGAAGTAAGTCAATCGGAGAAGGACAAACATTATATGTTCTCATTCATTCATTCACATCTTTTATCATATTGTGATGTATCATGTAACTAAATTATCCTCTTTCTCTTTTGAACACAAACCAACAAGAATAGAGACGTTATTATGTTTTGCTTATTGTGCATCATCTGCACCTAAAAACTCATCTGGCATTCAATTAATGCTTAATAAATATTTGGATAAATAAAAGGGAAATTTCCAACCAATTGTAAAAGCAAAAACATGTTTTAACATGTATATTTGTCACCGACCAACTTCCTCTCAAATTTTATAAAGTCAGATGAACAAAGCTTCTATTTTTAGCACTCATTTCAGTAGTCAACATTCTAAATGTTTTTGGATAACTAAAGTTATCTTCTTGTTAAAATCTTCTTCAGTTTCCAGATTCATAAAATATGGAACTGATCATCTTCAGTTATATTACTTATTGATCTTTCATTAATATGAACTCATTTTAACTATTCTTCTTATTTTGTTAAATTTTCAAGGGACAATTGCAGAACTTTCTTTACTAATCAAACAGTGCAAATGCAAATCATTTTAATTTTTCTTAGGAATAAAATAATTAAACTATTTACACTTCAAACTTGACTTATTCTTTTCTTGACTGGTTTTCATTGGGGTACATATGTACAGAGAATAAGAGCATGCTATTCTTTGTTTTAAACACCACAAAGAAAAATTTTTCATTAATAATGTAATGTTTATCTTTAAATAATACATCAACACCTGATCATAAAATTTAATTATAAAAGTAAGCTAGAGGGGATCCCTGGGTGGCTCAGTGGTTTCACGCCTGCCTTTGGCCCAGGGTGTGATCCTGGAGACCAGGATCGAATCCCACATCAGGCTCCCTGCAAGGAGCCTGCTTTTCCCTCTGCCTCTCTCTTTCTCTCTCTCTCTCTCTGTTTGTCTCATGAATAAATAAATTAAAATCTTTAAAAAAAGATATTTTAAAAAAAGGCAGAGGAAGCAAAAATCAATGGAATCTATCGATTTGTGAAGGTCACAAATTTGCATTTACCTTAAGAAATAGCCATCAATTTTCTCAGATTCCTGTAGTATCAATGGAAGCATTTTGATTAAGGATGTCCACATGTACCTGGGAAAACCATTTCTACCAGGTGCCATGGCCCATGCACTTGTTGTCATATCTACATAGGTGAGCGGGACATTTGCTTCTATTCTCCCCTCCAAAGTGTTTGCTAAAGCCTCTCATTGGTGGAATATAATCTGGGATCCTCCTGATCTTTTCAAAGGTGAACCATAATCAACAACTAAATAATTATAGGCCTTATATCTAATTTAAATTAAAGAACTAGTGCTTGATTTCTTGAAAAAAAATCCCAAGATTATTTCTACTGAGATATTTTTGCATATTCTGGCACTAGTTTACACCACTGAGTCTCTATTTTTGTATGGATAATGGATGGTAGTAGAGTAAGAACTACAAGGATAGTTTTTTTTTTCTTTAACAAATAAATGTTTATATGGTGTACATTAATTATACTTATCAAACTACCTATTTGGGTCTTATTTTACCTTTACAATTATGATCAGATGCCTTAAGTCATACAAGAAAATAAGCAAGGTATATGGGACTAGACATGGAGGTATGTATGAGTATATATGTGCATATCAATTGTGCATATAGGCACATATGTCTTAAATATATGTCTGCTCTATTGATTTTTATTCCTTCCAAACTCAGGTAAGATCCTTTTTTTAAAGATTTTATTTATTTATTCATGAAAGACACAGAGAGAGAGGCAGAGACATAGAGGGAGAAGCAAGCTCCCTGTAATGAACCTTATGTCAAAGTTGATCTCAGGACCTTAGGATCAAGATCTGAGTCAAAGGCAAACGCTCAATTACTGAGCCACCCAGGTGCTCCTGAGGATGTTTATATAAAATTTTTACACCTAAAAGGGCATACTTTGAAAATAATTGCTTTTCTTGGTTAAAATGTATAATTTTCTGTATTGTTGATAACTTGGAATGATAACAGAATAATCACATGACTTGGCAGTCATAAATTTATTCAGTATAACATATTCATTAATTTGAGTGCTGGTTTGGTTTCTGTGACTTTCATTGGAGGACTTATATCTTAGACATTCTCATTTCCATACCCAGGGATAAGATTTTTTTTTTTTTTATGATATAGCCCAGCTGTTGGAAAAAAAAAAGTTTTTTCTTAAGTATTTGGTTGATATTAACTGCTTTGAGTGACTTGCCTAGCAGTGGTTTTATCAATTTGGATTGATGATTGATGAAGCGCTGTGGTAGATTATGGTATGCAGACTGAACTCATTAAGTTTTGGATAATAAATAGCTCTGCTTCAATTGAGTTGAATACCAACTTCAATTGAGTCTTATAGTTAAAGGGCTTCAAGTGATCAAGTTATTTTAGCCCTAGGGAAGAAGTCACCTTGATTCAATTAATCAAATAATAATAATAATAAAAAAGTCCTGGTAAGATGTGTAAATTATTTTAACAACCTTGAGGCATCTCTTCTTTGCATCTGTATCTGTAGTATCTGTAGCCCTTAAAAATCTTTAAATGGGATAAAGCCCTCAGTGAAGTAAGAAAAATGTAAAAGGGCGACAAGGATTGAAGAAATATTTTATTGAATCATAGCCAAGTCTTTGACATTTCAGGTATCTACTATCACAGCCAGGAATAAAACTCTTCTAAGGGTTGGATGAAAGAAAGAGAGAAAGATAGAGAAAGAGAAAGGAAGAGATAAGAAAGGAGAGGGGGAAGGAGGGAGGAGAGGAAGAGAAGGAGTGAGGGAACAGAAAAGAAAATGGAAGATGGAAGAGGAAGAATTAATACGTAATGTTCTGAATTTTCATAGATTCAATTTTCAAAGTAAGAGTAAAACAAGAGGAGAGAGAAAAAAATAAAGGATACTTTAAAAATACAGTCACTAAAAAAAAATAAAAATAAAAATATACAGTCACTAATTGCATTCCAAGTGTAGAGGTTGTGCCTACCTTTTAAGAGATTTAGAAATTGCACACAGCCTCCACAGCAGTAATCTAGTTATCTGGAAATCTTTTGACTTAAAAATAAGGATTTATTTATTTATTTATTTATTTATTTATTTATTTATTTATTTCCTTGTGGAAAATAGGTCCAAGTGTAGGCAGCCTGGAACTAGTATACAATGTCCTAAGCAATTTATTGTCCATCATTAGCTTGTGGCTCCAGGCTCAATGAATAAGCTAGCTCTTGCACACAAATGGTCCTACAGTTCTAGGCATTATATCTATATTCATATCTGATAAAGGAGGAAAAAAAAAAGAATAGCCTAAAAAAGACACCTACCAGTTGGTTCAGGCAACTTTTAAGAGCTTTTCTAGAAGATTCACCCATTTTCTATCTATAAGTGAAATACTTGATACCAATCCATACACTTCTGGTTTTCCCAGGCATGCAATGATAGATTGCTTCTGACTTGGACTGAACTTTGTCCCCTCAAAATACATGTTAAAGTCTTAATTACCTCTTTAAAGGCCTTGTCTCCAAACCTCGACATATTCTGAGATACAAAGTTAAGGTTAAATCATCTAATAAGAAAAGGGCCTTAATCCAAGAAAAGGATACATTAGTGATATACATGCACAGAGAAAGACCATGTAAGGACACAGCAGAGATGTCCGTTTGCAAGGCAAGGTACAAGGCCTCAAGAGAAACCAAACCTGCCAACATCTTGATATGGGACTTCTAGGCTCTAGAACTGTCACAAAATAATTTTTTTTTGTTGTTTAAGCCACCCAGTTTCAGCTTAAGCCACAGAGTCCTAGGAAGCTAATACAACCTGTGACATTATTTGGAGAAAATTTTCATCTAACACTAAACTTATACTAAAGGAAATGTTGGAGAGATGTCCAAATTCCACTTTATCTTCCACAGTTTGGAAGTCTGAAGTTGTAGCCATAGTAGGATGCCAAACACTGAAATGAAATGTGTACACATATATACATGGTCCACACACACACACATACACACACACACACACACAGTCTCAGTATTTTACTTACCTGAGTTTTATAGAAATTACTCAGTGCTGTGCTTTCATGTGCCACATCTCTAGAGCTCATATTTAGTAAAGCCTATTAACTATGTTACAGCAAACAGGTCAGAACTCTCTTTTACCAGACATAGACATTTTAGGTTGTATTTATTTAACTTGCCAAAGTAAATGAAAACAACTATTGTGTAATTTTTGGTTTGAGAAGTATGCGAAATATAAGTATTGTTTATTTGTTGTATAGATAGGAGTTAGAGCATTTGCCATCCATTGCTATACAAAATCTTTTAAACAAACTCTGATGTCTACATACATCAGTATGATATTTTATTTCAGAAGAAAGCAACATGAAATATGGAATAGGGTAACTGCATTGAGTAGTAGCATTATAAGAAGTAAAATTCTTGATTAGAGGAGGTGCCAGAAGCCCCATAAGCATGATTAGGACAGGAATTCTAGGGATGCCTGGGTGGGTCAGCGGTTGAGCAACTGCTTTTGGCTCAGGTCGTGATTTTGGAATCTTGGGATTGAGTCCCACATCGGGCTTCCTGCATGGAGCCTGCTTCTCCTTCTGCTTGTGTCTCTACCTCTCTCTGTGTGTCTATTATGAATAAATAAAATAAAATCTTTTTTTTAAAGAAGGACAGGAATTCTGTTACAAATAGTTCAAGCATTAAATATCAGATTAATGAAATTCTGGACATCACTACTGAAAACTCATCCAGGACCTCTTCTTTTTACCTTTTCAAAAATGTTGTGAGTTCTCTTTGCTTATTGCTTATTTTAGTCACCTTTTAAAAAGATCTTTTCCTGTTTAAAATAGCTAGATTGAACTTTAGTATGTGAAACTAATTGTGATGATAAATAGAAGGGTTAGCTGGGATTGCATTTAGACAACAAATCTTTGAGAAAAGTAAAAATCTGATTAGTTTTGGAAGCACTTATATCCAAGATAGGATCAGAGGAATGAATTCTTATAGTCCTTAACACATGACAGCTAAGAAGGTATTTCTTAAATTTTTATGTTTTAAATTTTTACAGATAAAGGATCAACTATATCAATGTGTCTATTAAAGGTAGGAGAATTTGTTTAGTAGAATGAATATATGCTGTTGAAAATTATGGTTATGATTATGAAATTTGTAAGAACACATGAGCTGGTTAATTACTTGTAGCTACTATGAAAGGGTTAAATAAAGAATCTTATAATTTTCAGTTCTTGTATCAGAGGTGATTCAAAAATCCCATAATCTCTATGGCTTTCTGGAAGAATCCCATTTTTTTTGTAGCTATAAACAGATGTCGGAGAAAATAAGATTCTAGTTGTATGAGGACTAAATTAAAATGAGTGTATTAAAAAAATTTTAAAAAATAAATAAAATGAATGTATGATAGAGATACTTAGGCTACATGTGTGCATTTATCTAGAGAATCTGTATTAAAAGTAGTAGCTGAAACAGCTGGGAATGGTAGCAATGCTTTGGTCAATTGATAGGCTGAAACTGGCTTTCAATGTTGGCTTATTCTAAAATAAACTGAGATATCATAAATTATGTTGAATGACATAAAGAAATAATCCAAACACCAACAGATGTATAAGTTGAAAAAAAATCATCTTAAACCATTCTCTATTTCTTAATTATATTTCTAGAGAGGTGCCAGAGAACATTCTTTTAAACAAGTCAAGGAAAACTGCATTGGTGAGAGCAACAGTATTCTAGAAAAGCCCTGTGTAGAGTGTCCTCGGTAAGGTAGGCATATAAATGGGAAATTCTGCCATTGAAATGGACCCCCATTTATGGGGAGAGGCCAGATAGAAGCACCTAGCAACCAGATGCAAGATGGCATGTTTGTCAGATGGGGTAGCATGTCAGAAGTGGTGAGCAAAGTGGATTTATCCTCAGAGCTCTCTGGTAGTAATTAGTCATGTATTGCATTCCAAGGACCAGCTTACAAAGACCTTCATCGATCTTGTAACTAGGAAAAAAATGAAAATAAAAGAACCTAACTGTGGGGAACATATCAGATTTACCCTTTCTTTTCCTCGCTTGCCCAGTAGGCTCACATAAAATATTACCTTACTGCCAAATACAAAGTTTATGCAAGGGCTGGGTCACCCAAGCTTTATTTCACAACAGTTAATCTGGCACATAGTGTTGCAGAGGGCAAGCTTCCCAGAAATTATAACTTATTCCAATATCCTAATAGAGTAATTGACACCTCTTGTCTCTGAGGAGACAGCAATTTGTCTTAATTGGAATAGATGCTTAACCTAAAAATGCATTTATCTTATTTGCCCACCATTACTGAAGAGTAAGCTGAGGTCAAAGAAGAATGAGATGGGCAGGGGAAGAAAGACATTGTATAACTAAATATTTTCTTAGGATTAAATCCAGAAACATAAAAAAAAACTATAATAGCTGCATACATTTTATTCTACCCTTACTTTTTCATGATTATATATTCACATTTTAGCTTTTCCCTCTTTTTTTAAAATTATCCCTTTCCTGTACAAAATATGAACTGTCTTAGTTGTGGCAAGTTCTGCAGTTTATTTTATAGGTCATAAAGTATTATGAAAAAGACTTTGTAAAGAAGAAAACAATCCAAAACTACCGTATTTGCAAGTGGAAGCAATTGGCAAGATTTGAGCTCATTCCTATACCTAAGAATGAATGCATCCATAAATCTTCTGGCCTAGCAGCTCTCTTAGTTCTTACCATAGCCACAGCCCCAATTCGTATCCATTTTAGAGAGTGATATTTTTGTTCTTGGTGTTTAGAAACATTTAAAAATGAAGTTTATGGGGCACCTGGGTAGCTCAGTCGGTTAAGCATCCAGCTTTTGATTTTTGGCTCAAGTCATGATCTCAGGATGGTGAGACTGAGCCCCCTTATGGGGCTCTAAATTCAGCAGGGAGCCTTCTTGGGATTCTTTCTTTCCCCCCCTCTCTCTGCCCTTCCCTCAGCTCTCTCTTTCAAATAAATAAATAAATAAATAAATAAATAAATAAATAAATAAATCCTAAAAAATGTTTTTAAAAATGGAATTTATGTTCGAATCTATATTTTTGTATCCTTTGGATAAATACCTAATAATGCAATTGTGGAGTCATAGGGTAGTTCTATTTTTGCTTTTTGAGGAACCTCCGTACTGTCTTACATAGTGGCTGCAATGGTTTGCATTCCTACCAGTAGTGTAAGAGGGTCTGCCTTTATCCACATCTTTGCCAACAACAGTTGTTTCATGAGTTGTTAATTTTAGCCATTCTTGAAGCTGTGAGGTGGTATTTCATCGTGGTTTTCATTTGTATTTCTCTGATGATGAGTGATTTTGAGCACTTTTTCATGTATCTGTTAGTCATCTGGATGTCTTCTTTGGAAAAATACCTATTCATGTCTTCTGCCCATTTCTTAACTGGATTATTTGTTTTTTGGGTGTTGATTTGATAAGTTCTTTATATACTTTGGATACTAATTCTGACATATCAGCTACGTCATTTACCAATATCTTCTCCCATTCTGTGTGGTGGCTTTTAGTTTTATTGTTTCCTTCACTGTGCAGAAGCTTTTTATCTTGATGGAGTCCCAATAGTCTATTTATGGCTTTTGTTTCCCTCGCCTCTAGTAATGTTTTTAGTAAGAAGCTGCTTCAGCCAAGGTCAAAGAAATTGCTGCTTGTCTTCTCTTCTAAGATTGTGATGTTTTCCTGTCTCACATTTATGTCTTTCATCCATTTTGAATTTATTTTTGTGTATAGTTCGAAAAGTTTTCTAACCAATGCACACTTCATTGGATCCTGTATGGATAAGATGACATCAGTTTACTGAGATATAACTTATATATAACATTGTGTAAATTTAAGGTTTAAAATAACAATTTATGGGGATGCCTGGGTGACTCAATGGTTGAGCAGCTGCCTTTGACTCAGGGCAAGATCCTGGGGTCCCAGATAGTGTCTTGCATCAGGCTCCCCAAAGGAAGCCTGCTTCTCCCTTTGCCTATGTCTCTGCCTCTCTCTGTGTGTGTCTCTCATGAATAAATAAATCAATCTTTTAAAAAATAATGCTTTGACATATGTATGCATTGCAAAATGATTACCACAATAAGGTTAATTAACACACCTATCATTTCACATAATTACATTTATTTTCTTTTGATGGTGAGAACTCCTAAAATCTACTCTCTTAGCAACTTTCAAATATACAATATAGTATTGCTAACTTGAACCATCATGGTTAGATTATATCCCCAGGACTTGTTTATCTTCTAACTGGAAATAGGTACCCTTTGACCACCTTCATCCATTTTCTTTACTTTCCACATAGATAGTTTTGACAACCCACCCTTAGCTCTCACAAATATATCCAGAAAAGGGAGTATTTCACTAAGAGACAACAGCCCAAGTTATTTTATGCAATATGAAGATACTTCATGCCACCTTAAAATTTCTCAACTGAATGTTCTCCTCAAGACCATATTAAGTAAGTATCTAATAAAGCAAAGTACTCAAAATTCTGAAGAGTTTATCTTATAAGGAAAATGTGTATATTGAAAGTAAATATAAGTTTACATCAACATCAATATTTATTGCAAGAGACACAATTCTAGGTAAAAGCCCAAAATATAATCCAAACTAAATTAGGAAAACTCCAGTTTTCTCTTCAAGTAGGTAGATATTTTCTTTCTCCACCTGACCCAGGGAATTGACATTACATGATTATATGCAGTTGCTGAACTTGATTTGTGCCTAAATTATGTTGATCACAGCTTACATCTCGTTCTAACAAGATGTTCATATGTGAGAAGAATTCTGTGTTATCTAAAGGTATTGCTGTTAAGGCAACAAAAATGAACAGCTTCTTCTATACCACGTGGGGTAAACATGCAGGGGGGAAATGTAACCTAAGATGAATGAGTATCCACTAATGTGTGTACAATGCCTCATCCACTGAATATTGGTGGAAAGATGAAGTCATTGTTGTTTGATGTTCAAATAAAGGAGGGCAAGTGAGTAGGGTACACGAATTAGGAAGTATGCCCTTCCAAATTCTATTACCAAAAATATTATAATAGCTATTAGGTAACTGATCTTGCAGTGCTTTCCCATTTATCAGCAATAGTGCCTTCGAGAGTACCCTCATTGCAGTTTCTACTCTCACACTCACTTAAGCTTAACCTTCCCAAATATTCTTTGTTTAACCATAGTTTTTTTTTTCTTTTAATGTATACATAAGGGTTGTAAAGTTTTAAAAATACAGTATCTTGTATTGGTATCTAGTCCCTATCCTTAAAATTATAGTTTTTGTGAAAGACACACAGAGAGAGAGGCTGAGAAGCAGAGGGAGAAGCAGGCTCCATGCAGGAAGCTGGATGTGGTACTCGATAGATCCTGGGACTCCAAGGATTATACCCTGAGCAGACGCTCAACTGCTGAGCCACCCAGGTATCCCTATAAAGTAGATTTTTGATGCAGTTTTTATGGTCAAAAGATACTTCTACATGGTAATAATTTGGAATCTTCTCACAAAAGATTCAAAAACCATTTTTGAGATCTATTCACATTTTAAATCATAAGCTGGCAATATTTAATAAGTGCAAAATCACATATATTCACAGCTGAATACAACTTGTTTTCTGTAAATGTGTGTTTTACAGTCCATAGGTATGTATTATAAAAACTTTCTGCTTTTAAATTTTTTGAGTCATTCATATCTTTGTATGAAGCAAGCATGTGATCTCAAGTATCCTACTTAAACAGTCCAACCACTTCTATTTGTCAAATTTTTATTCGTGAAAGAAAGACTTAATTTCAAAAAAAAAAAATTAAATATACCATACTTTGATTATCATTAACCTAGGGAAAATTTAGGTAGAAAAAAAGTAGAAAAATAAAATATAAATTTAGCACTTGAACATAACTACACCAAAAATCGGTAAAATTTTGATTTACTTTAATTTTCAGGGGAACCCCCGGTGGCTCAGCGGTTTAGCTCCACCTTCAGCCCAGGGCATGATTCCGGAGACCCGGGATCAAATCCCACATCAGTCTCCCTGCATGGAGCCTGCTTCTCCCTCTGCCTGAGTCTGTCTCTCTCTCTCTCTCTCTCTCTCATAAATAAATAAAAATCTTTAAAAAATTATTAATTTTCAATTATAATGTTTTCAGAAAAGCCTGAATCAGCAATACTAATCAAAACTCTTAGACCAGGCAGTAATTTCTCTGACTTTGGCCATAGAAATATTTTTTCTAGATAGGTCTTCTCCGGCAGTGGAAACAAAAATAAAACAAAACAAAACAAAATACTTTGGGACTACATCAAAATTAAAAAACAAAAACAAAACTTCTGCATAGTGAAGAAAACCATCAACAAAACAAAAAGGCAACCCACTGAATAGAGAAGATATTAACAAATGATATATCCAATATGGATTTAATATCCAAAATATATAAAGAATGTATACAATTCAACACCAACAAAACAAATAATGTGATTGAAAATGGGCAGAGGAAATGAATAGACATTTTTTTCTAAAGAAAAGATACAGTTGATAATAGATACATGAATAAATGCTCAACATCGCAACTCATCAGGAAAAAGCAAATCAATACCAAAATGAGAATCACCGTATGCCTATACTTTTCAAAATGTCTAAAATCAAAGAGAAAAGAAGTAACAAGTATGGTGAGGATATGGAGAAAAAGGAACTCTGTGCACTACTGGTGGGAAGGTAAATGGGTACACTCATCATGGAAAACAGTATTAAGTTTTCTCAAAAAATTGAAAAAAAAGTAGAATTACCATATGACTCAATAATTCCACTACTGAATATTACCCCCCAAATGAAAGTAGTAATTCAGAAGGATATATACACTCCTATGTTTATTGCCTCATTATTTACAATAGCCAAAATATGGAAGCAACCACCTAGATATCTAACAATAGATAAATGGGATAAAGAAGATGTGATATAAATAAACAATGTAACATGATGCACCCATAAAAAAAGATGAGATCTTGCCATTTGCAACAACATGAATGGACCTAGAGGGTATTATCCTAAAAATAAGTCAGACTGAGAAAGACAAAAATCATCTGATTTCACTCATATGTGGACTCTAAGAAACAAAATGAAACAAAACAAAATAAATAAAAAGCATAATCAGACCAATAAATACAGAGAACACACTGATGATTACCAAAGGAAAGGGGGTGAGATGGGATCCCTGGGTGGCGCAGCGGTTTGGCGCCTGCCTTTGGCCCAGGGCACGATCCTGGAGACCCCGGATCGAATCCCACATTGGGCTCCCGGTGCATGGAGCCTGCTTCTCCCTCTGCCTGTGTCTCTGCCTCTCTCTCTCTCTCTGTGACTATCATAAATAAATAAAAATTAAAAAAAAAAAAAAGGAAAGGGGGTGAGAGAGTGTGCAAAATGGTTCAAGGGGAGTGGGTGATATAGACTTTCAGTTATAGAATGAATAAGTCATGGGGATAAAAGACACAACATAGGAAATAAATCAATGATATTGTAATAGCACTGCATGCTGACAGATGATAGCTACACTTATGGTGAGCATAGACAAATGTATAAAGTTGTTGAATCACTATGTCATACTCTCAAAACTAATATAAACATTCTGTGTCAACTACACTCAATAAAAGAAAGAAAAAAAATTTTTTTAAACCCAGAAACAAAGCTTTTAGACTGGAATGATTATAGATCAAGTGTTCCAGATTCACAACATATTGTAAAATATCAAAGTACCTCTACTAGGCAAACAAATAATAAATAATAAAGTTCAAGAGAACAAGATAAAATATTTTCTTCTAGTCTGTTGTAAAGAATATGAGGAGTTACAAATACCCTTAATTTTAAAATATTTGGAACTGGCTGAATGGAATCATTTCCTAAAGCTTTCTTGTTCTTCTTTATGAAAGTTAGACATGTAAGGCTTTGCTGTTCAACTACCTTAAATCAAATACAACTTACCTCTCAAAAAAGTTGTATGACACAGGGTAAGCTCCTTAAATATCTTAGTTTCTATTTTTTTTTTTAAGATTGTATTTATTCATGAGAGAGACAGAGAAAGGGGCAGAGTCATAGGCAGAGGAAGAAGCAGGCTCACTCTGGGGAGCCCAATGCAGGACTAGATCCCAGGACCCTGGGATCTAAATGTTTTGCCCTGAACCAAAGGCAGCCACTCAATCACTAAGCCACCCTGGCATCCCTTTATTTCAATTTTTATAAAATAAATGTAATAATACAAAGTATGTCAAAAATTAAAATGGCATGTCAATAAAATAATCTATTTAAAACTATTTAGCACATTTTCAAGCTTACAGTAAGGACTCAACACAACTTAATCGTATTTTTTTGCAATAAGATGTTTTTAATGAACATCCAAATTCTATTTTTTTTATTATTTTTTTAATTGGAGTTCAATTTGCCAACATATAGCATATCACCCAGTGCTCATCCTGTCAAGTGCCATCTTCAGTGCCCATTACCCAGTCACTCCATACCCCCACCCACCTCCCTTTCCACTACCCCCTGTTTGTTTCCCAGAGTTAGGAGTCTCTCATGTTCTGTCACCTTCACTGATATTTTCACTCATTTTCTCTCCTTTCCCCTTTTTTCTTATCACTATTTTTTATATTACCCTAATTAATGAGACCATATAATGTCTGTCCTTCTCCAATTGAATTACTTCACTCAGCATAATACCCTCCAGTTCCATCCATGTCGAAGCAAATGGTGGGTATTTGTCATTTCTAATGGCTGAGGAATATTCCATTGTATACGTAGACCACAGCTTCTTCATCCATTCATCTTTCGATGGACACCAAGGCTCCTTCCACAGTTTGGCTATCGTGGCCATTGCTGCTATAAACATCGGGGTGCAGGTGTCCCGGCGTTTCATTGCATCTGTATCTTTGGGGTAAATCCCCAGCAGTACAATTGCTGGGTCGTAGGGCAGGTCTATTTTTAACTCTTTGAGGAACCTCCACAACAGTTTTCCAGAGTGGCTGCACCAGTTCACATTCCCACCAACAGTGCAAGAGGGTTCCCCTTTCTCCACATTCTCTCCAACATTTGTTGTTTGCTGTCTTGTTAATTTTCCCCATTTTCACTGGTATGAGGTGGGATCTCATTATAGTTTTGATTTGTATTACCTGGTGGCAAGTGATGCAGAGCATTTTCTCATGTGATTGTTGGCCACGTCTATGTCTTCTTCTGTGAGATTTCTGTTCATGTCTTGTGCCCATTTCAACATTGGATTCTTTGTTTCTTTGCTGTTGCTGTTGAGTTTAATAAGTTCTTTATAGATCTTGGATACTAGCCCTTCATCTGATATGTCATTTGCCAAAATCCTCTCCCATTCCGTAGGTTGTCTTTTAGTTTTGTTGACTGTTTCTTTTGCTGTGCGGAAGCTTTTATTTTGATTAAGTCCCAATAGCTCATTTTTGCTTTTGTTTCCCTTGCCTTCGTGGATGTATCTTGCAAGAAGTTTGCCGAGTTCAAAAAGGGTGTTGCCTGTGTTCTCCTCTAGGATTTTGATGGAATCTTGTCTCACATTTAGATCTTTCATCCATTTTGAGTTTATCTTTGTGTATGGTGTAAGAGAATGGTCCAGTTTCATTCTTCTGCATGTTGATGTCCAATTTTCCCAGCACCAGTTATTGAAGAACACTGTCTTTTTTTCCAGTGGATAGTCTTTCCTGCTCTGTCAAATATTAGTTGGCCACAGAGTTATGAGCCCATTTCTGGGTTCTCTATTCTGTTCCATTGATCTATGTGTCTGTTTTTGTGCCAGTACCACACTGTCTTGATGACCACAGCTTTGTAGTACGACCTGAAATCTGGCATTGTGATGCCTCCAGCTATGGTTTTCTTTTTTAATATTCCCCTGGCTATTTGAGGTCTTTTCTGATTTCGTACAAATCTGAGAATGATTTGTTCCAACTCTCTGAAGAAAGTCCATAGTATTTTGATTTGGATTGCATTGAATGTGTAAATTGCCCTGGATAAGCATTGACATTTTCACAATATTAATTCTTCCAATCCATGAGCATGGAATATTTTTCCATCTCTTTGTGTCTTCCTCAATTTCTGTCAGAAGTGTTCTGTAGTGTTTAGGATATAGATCCTTTACCTCTTTGGTTAGGTTTATTCCTAGGTATCTTATGCTTTTGGGCACAATTGTAAATGGGATTGACTCCTTAATTGCTCTTTCTTCAGTCTCATTGTTAGTGTATAGAACTGCCACTGACTTCTGGGCATTGATTTTGTATCCTGCCACATTGCTGAATTGCTGTATGAGTTCTAGCAACCTTGGGGTAGAGTCTTTTGGGTTTTCTATGTACAGTATCATGTCATCTGCAGAGAGGGAGAGTTTGACTTCTTCTTTGCCAATTTGAATGCCTTTAATGTCTTTTTGTTGTCGGATTGCTGAGGCTAGGACTTCCAGTACTATGTTGAATAGCAGTGGTGAGAGTGGACACCCCTGTCATGTTCCTGTTCTTAGGAGAAAGGCTCCCAGTGTTTCCCCATTGAGAATGATATTTGCTGTGGGCTTTTCGTAGATGGCTTTTAAGATGTTGAGGAATGTTCCCTCTATCCTTACACTCTGAAGAGTTGTGATCAGGAATGGATGCTGCATTTTGTCAAATGCTCTCTCTGCATCTATTGAAAGGACCATATGATTCTTGTTTTTTCTCTTGTTGATATGATCTATCATGTTGATTACTTTACAAATGTTGAACCAGCCTTGCATCCTGGGAATAAATCCCATTTGGTCCTGGTGAATAATCTTCTTAATGTATTGTTGGATCCTATTGGCTAGTATCTTGTTGAGAATTTTTGCATCTGTGCTCATTAGGTATATTGGTCTATAATTCTTTTTGGTGGGGTCTTTTTCTGGTTTTGGAATTAAGGTGATGCTGGCCTCATAGAATGAGTTTGGAAGTATTCTGTCCCTTTCTATCTTTCAGAACAGCTTTAGTAGAATAGATATTGTTTCTTCTTTAAACATTTGATAGAATTCCCCTGGGAAGCCATCTGGCCCTGGACTTTGTGTCTTGGGAGGTTTTTGATGACTGCTTCAATTTCCTCCCTGGTTATCGGACTGTTCAAGTTTTCTGTTTCTTTCTGTTCCACTTTTGGTGGTTTGTGGTTTTCCAGAAATGCATCAATTTCTTCTAGATTGCCTAATTTATTGGCATATAGCTGCTCATAATAAGTTTTTAAAATCGTTTGTATCCTTGATATTGGTGGTATTTTTTTTGCAATAAGTTTTGCTAAAAATAAAATCTGATTCAACTAGTTGCATTATTTTACTACTTTTAAAATGATATCGTTCCAGATATTACAGTTATAAATGTGTACTTAATATTCCAAATGTGTATTTAATGTATGTGCTTAATAAAAATAGATAAGAAAAATGTCTATATTTGCATAATGGATATATAAGTAAAATTTTAGCAAATCATGGAAAAGTAAAAAGTTAATTTGCAAATAGCAAAAAAAGATATGTTTTTAATAGAGGTTTAGAAATATATGTTTACAATACTTAATCTACTTTTTTTCATATTTATAAAGCAAAAATTACATATCACACTAGCAATTTTTTTTACATTTCACATATTCCTGAATTGGGCAAGTATATATTCATATAAGGAATGATATAAGCGAGTCATTTAGCATAAATCTAGGGCAACTAGTCAGAGCAACATAAATATTAAGCATTAAGTTAGAAACAGTTGATTTAATAAGCAATATATTTGTCACATCCTTAAACCTCAACATGAATATGTTTTACATCATTATTTCAAAAAATAAATTTCTGTAGTGTTTTTCAAATAAAATTTCTTTAGTAAAAGAAGTTTTAGAAATCAAATCTACCTATTTTTCTGTCTAACCACTTATGCATCCACCAATCCATACATACATACATACACAGGTGAATACATATATGCATACATAAATACATAAAATCAGAGAACATACAACTTTTTAAAGGTCTTCACAGTTGCATTCTAGGTTCTCATAAATCTTTGCTTGTTATAAAAAAGAAAATATCTTAAAATATCAAGAAGTCCTAGTTCCTTCAATACAAAATGCTGTGTAATTACTAAAAAGAATTGATATTAAAGACCAATGACTCCAATGAACCCCATATAAATGACCAAATACTTATACTTGTTATCATACTTCCTCTCCTGAAATGTGACATGTATCCAAGTTTTGTCCTTGTAGACAATCTTTTCTCAGCAAAGTGATATGATTCATTGAAATCCTACGATTAATTACTATAAGGTATTTGGAAAAATAAAATATGTATACTAAGTTTTCAAAATTAAGGAAACAAATAGTCAATACATTTTTATATCAAGGTGTAACTGACTAGTTATTAAACTACATAACCCTGGCTTTTATTTATAAAATAACTATCTGCTAATAGACAAAATAATTGCTCAGTAAACTAATGAATAGACAGATGGATAGAGATAGAAAATAAATAATAATTGAATGGTAGATGAAAAGTTAGGTTAATATTCATTTAAAGGAAACATTGATATTACTAATAATCATTAAGATAATTTTTATAAATACTTATCCAAAAACAGATGCTTTATAACTAGACAACTTTTATTTTCCTTGTTCATTCTGCTTTCCTTATTAAATTCAAGTATTAATTAAATCCCTTACTTGTTCAAATATCTAAAATTTTTCAAGATGGAGAAAAAATGTATCTTTTTCAAGATACATTTACATTTAGAACTTTGGAATGTACATTTCAAAGTTTTGTAAAGGATTCTTCATCCTTTTGACTGATAGATGACATAGGAAATTGCTCACAAGTGAAGTCTTTTGACTTTAAATATATTCTGTAATTTATACCACCCCAAATAACATCAATTACTTTGATAAGGATATTACTACATTGCACAGAACACACAGAAACATAAGGATATGGGGTATATCATAGTAATAATTCAAACCAAATGATTTATTTTGAACTGAGAGAATGTGAGGTTTATCAGTAATATTTAGGTCCATAGCAAGTGTAAACGCCTGACTCATCAAATCATCACATCACTGAGCCATTTCACAAGGAAAAATATGTGAACAATCCATTCCTACTCCCCCCAAAAATAGCAGCATATTAGTGGATAGACAACACTTAGTGGTTTTCTATGGATAGAATGTGAGAAATTCAGCAACTAAGGTGACATATTTTTTTCATATCTTTTTAGCTTCCTTAGCACCTGGGGCTACTAAGGACATTAATGATTACACTTAAATCGTAAACTAGCTATTTTGAGTGAATGTCTTAATTCTGCTTCAGTCAGCTATATCTCAAACAGAGATTTTTGTCACAATAAATAAATAAATAAATAAATAAATAAATAAATAAATAAGAAAGTTGAAATTTAAAATGGTAAATTTAGTGTAAAAGCTTACAAATGCTGGTTTATCAGTAACAAATAGCATAATACTATATGTGTATCCCTTGTTTTATTTGCACAGAAAAACACACTACATATTTTTCTTAAAAAATAAAATAAAAAAATAAAATAAAAATAAAAATAAATAAAAATGAAAGAAAAAATTTGAGACATTATTATACCAATCGATACATGATATAAGTACCAGAAGAAGAAAAGAACAGAAAAAGTATTCAAAGAAATAATGACTGAACACTTCCCAAATTTAGTAAACAACAAAAACCTATATATTTGAGAAGCTCAAAGAGACCCAAGCAAGATCAACATAAAGAGAGCAACAAACCAGGTATATCACAGTTAAAATCCTAAAAGTCAAAGACAACGATTGAATGTTGAAAGCAGCAAGAGAAAATGACTCATTACTTACATGAGAACCTCAATAAAATTAACAGTTGAGTTTTTACAGAAACAGTGGAGACAAGAAGGCAGTGGGATAATATATCCAAAGTACTCATACAATAAAGCTGTCAATCTAGAATGCCTATATTAGTTTGCCAAAGCTATCATGACAAATACCACAGATCATGTACCTTAAACAATGTAAATTTATTTCTTCCAGTTCTGAAGGCTAGAAGTCTAAGATCAATGTGTCAATAGCTTTGGTTTCTTCAGAGCCTTCTCTCCTTATCTTATGGGTAGCTGCCTTCTTGCAGTGTCCACATATGGTCTTTTCTCCGTGTTTGCACATCCCTAGTGTCTCTTGTGTGATCCTCTTATAAGGAAGGACACCAGATTGCACGATGGCCCACCCCCAATGGCCCTATCTCTAAGTATAGTCACATTTTAAGGTACTGGGTATTAGGGCTTCAACATATAAATTTTGGGTAAATACAGCTTAATAGTCCCATATTCAGTAAAGCTATCTCTCACAACTTAAGGCAAAATACTTTCTCAGATGAACAGGAATGGAGTTTGTTTCTGACAGACCTGCCTTATAAGAAATATTGAAGAAAATGCTAGCTGAAAGCAAACAATTCCAGATGGTATTCAAATTCTTTCATAAAAGCACTACTGAAGGTAATTATGTAATTATAAAACACAGCAAAAATGTGTTTTTTTGCCTTTTCTTATCTAGTTTAAAAAGCAAGAGTATAAAATAATATGGACATGATGTATTACTGTTATATATAGAAACATAATATGCATATGATATATTTGCCAATAAGAACACATGAGAAAGGTAGAATAAAAGCTTGTATTGAGCGAACAAAATAGTTAGAAAGGGTAAAGAAATAATAGCTTTGCATTGTTGCATTTATAATATTCATAGATGCAATACATTTAACAATAACCCCACACAGAAACTGAAAACGGATTCAGATAATTTAGTACATATGACAAACTCTAGAGAAACTACTAAACAACCCTTGAAAAGTAGTATCTATCATTTAAGAAATTAATATGATTTATTAGGAAATATTTACTTAATACAAAAGAAAGTAGTAAAAGAAGACTGTAAATAAACAAAGACATGAGAAAAATAAAATGGCAGACATAAATCTGTTTCCATAAAACATTAAATGTGAATGGATTAAATAACCTAATCAATACACAGAGATTGTCAAACTGGATAAAATCCATGGTCCTACCATATGGTGGGTATGTCTATAGGTGACCTACTTCAAATTCAAAGATATAAATAGTTGGAATGTAAAGGATGCAAAATGATGAATCATAGAAATAGGCAACCACAAAAAAAGCTGGAAAGTTGAAATGTCTACACTGATATCATACAAAATAGATTTTAAAGCAAAAAGTTACTACAGATAAATAAGGACAATTTATAATTATAAATTTGTGCTACCAAGAGTATATAGAAACATATGCATACTTAATAATAGTATTTCAAAATGCATGAAGAAAAAACTGTCAGAACTGAAGGAAGAAATGGACTATTCAATAATAATAGTTGGGAAATTTATTTACCCCACTTTTGATAACAGATAGAACAGGTAGGCAGAAAATCAACAAGGAAAAAGAATACTTGAACCTCACTATAAGCCAACTAGACCTAACAGACATTTATGGGACACTCCACTGTATCTATAGAAGAGCAGAATATACATTCTTCTCAAGGGCATATGGAACATTCTCTGGGACAGAGCATATGCTAGCTCATAAAAATAAACATAACAAACTTAAAATAGATACAATACAAAACATCTTTCAACTACAATGGAATACAAAGCATGTTTTCTAAACAGAATGAAAATTAGAAATCAATAACAAAGAAAAATATTTAAAAACTCACAAATATAAGGTAATTAAATAACACATTGTTAAATAATCAATGTGTCAAAAGGAAATGAAAAGAAAAATAAAAAGACTACTTTTAGATATATTTATTATTTATGAAATGCAATTATATCAGTGCTTCAGTAGAAGTTTGTAGCTATAAATGCTTGTATGAAGAAAGATAAGAAATCTCAGATTAATATCTAATTTACTTCCTGGATACTAGAAAAAGAAGATCAAAGTAAACCCAAAGCATGTAAAAGGAAGAAAATGATAAATTTAGAGAAAAAATTAATAAAATAAATATAGAGATTTAAATGTACACTGAAGTAGGATAGGTGTTTTGGTTGAGAATGTGACAGTGAAGGCAAGAAAAGATGGAGTTATTTGAAATATATATTGGAAGTAAATTAGCAGGGTTTTGTGATGGAATAAATTCTAGGATCAAATATTAGAAAAATCTCAAGGGTAACACCTAGCTATCTAGGCTGAGAAATAACAAGCTGAATAGTACGCATATTTCCCTGATACCAATAATGATAATGGGGGAAGGAAAACAGAAGCAGAAAATAATATTTTCTGAATAACTGAAAGAAGACCAGAACAGTGGATGTATAGTGTAAAAGGGGACATTTTAGAGGAATTGAGTGGGGATCAGAGAAGTGAGGGACTTTCCTTTTCCTTGAAAAGGAAATAAAATCAAATGGGGAAACCAAAGTTAGATTTTAAGCAGTTGACTGAATGACCAGTATTGCCTTCTTGTGCAGAATGGATAAGAAGAAGGCAAGAGTGGAAAGAAGGAGATCTTTTAGGAAACTAGTAGTCTTGGAAAATAAATTTGAACTGGATGAAGACTTGTCAATGAGGACAAAGAAAAGAGGGTAGATTTAAGATAGGTTTTGAAGGAAAGATTTTGGTGCACAGAGTTTGAAGGAATGGGAGCAGTCAAGGATAACAAGCAGAGAATTGATTCTAATAACAGTGAGTCAGGAATCCATTTGTAAAACTGGGACATGGTAGGTTGAATGGATTGCTTACATTTCAATTTAAGACATGGAAAGTTTGAGAAACATTGCTCACGTATAGGGGAAAATGACATTTTATTATTTAGATTATGAGCTATAGGATAGAGATTCTATTGCTTCCCACTGTTCTTGTTTCCCATGTATAGCCATTAGATAAAACTGACACTCAAAACCAAGGAGTTTAAACTCACCTAGAGAGAGGATATTAAAAAAAAATTGAAAAGAACGTCCAGTATTGGGCATATAAACCATTATCCTTTACTAATTGGAAAAAGGAAAGGAAAGGGAAAATGGTATGAAAAAAATAGATAATGAGATAAGAGAGAAAGCAAGACTAAGTCATTTTGGAAAACTAATGGAGAAAAAGATGAATAGTTTTAATGGAAAGGTGCCAAAAGTCATGCATCATATTCTAATGGAGTAAAAAGTTGATGGA
This sequence comes from Canis lupus dingo, assembly GCF_003254725.2. Taxonomy (NCBI): domain Eukaryota; kingdom Metazoa; phylum Chordata; class Mammalia; order Carnivora; family Canidae; genus Canis; species Canis lupus. The sequence continues at coordinate 55,592,309 of NC_064255.1, read as the reverse complement.
AATGAATGTGCTGAAACATTTGGAGCTTAAAATTTTGGCTGTGAATTTTGGTTTTGAATTATTGAAAAGAGATTTACAGTAAAGCAAGCTTATATTTTATCATGAAAGTTAATAAAATGTCTTTATATGCCCCTTGTAATAATCCAGAAAAATGGGCAAGGCAGATAATGAAGAAAAGTTGGTGACCAAATCATTATGTCCTTTTGAAGCTAGGGGATGGGAATAGGGTTACAAATAGAATGATTGTTCTTGAGAGTAAGACAGACATTTCTTTCTTCATAATAAGAAGGAAAGAAAAGGATGTTGAAAATATTGGTAGGATATTTTATTTAAAATGTGGTAAGTTATTATATTTTGCCAGCTATTCTAGGATAGTTGCAAAATGCTTTAGGAAAAAGAAATGTTTAAAAATAAATAAATAAAAAATAAATTAAAAAAAGGGGGGGATCCCTGGGTGGCGCAGCGGTTTGGCGCCTGCCTTTGGCACAGGGCGCGATCCTGGAGACCCGGGATCGAATCCCACGTCGGGCTCCCGGTGCATGGAGCCTGCTTCTCCCTCTGCCTGTGTCTCTGTCTCTGTCTCTCTCTCTCTGACTATCATAAAAAAAAAAAAAGGAAAAAGAAATGTTTGTTCAGATTTGAACTTGTGCCAAGGTTCTTCATATTATATCCATTTTGACTCATTAAAGATCCTCTGAATAATTACTTTTCACATTTTAATATACTGATAAGAAAGATTAGACACCTTTCCCAAGGGTACAGAGCTAGGAGAGAAGGAGGGACAAAACCCAAACCCAAGGTTTACATATTCATTATACTAGTTTTCTTGTGATAATTATGTTCAACCTTTTATCATAAACCTAATTGAGGTATATATAATATAAAATTTAATTGACTTAGCCTAGTTACAAGGAAAGCAAAAATATTATCCTTTAATATTGCAAAGAACTAACCAGGAAGTACTGGCTATAAACAGGTGTGTGTGTGTGTGTGTGTGTGTGTGTATTTGAGAGAGAGAGAGAGAGAGAGAGAGAGAGAAATGATCCTAAATTTAACTGGTTTATATCATTTTATGTAGAAAAAATCTATTTAAAAACATGACCTGAGCAGATTTAAATTCAGAGAAATATCTAGAATTCTAGATCTTGGAAGAACTAAATCTTAAGATTATAGTTATCAATGACCCTACCAAGTAGATATTCCAAATGGACATGTTCAAGAAGGAGATCCAGGAAAACTTAACATGTTTCAATGCTAAGACATAATCAACCAAAGATACCTGTCAAGATGATGCTACTATTTACTTATTTCACCATTAACTAATCTTTCAAAGAACCCGACCAATAGATTTAGGTATATAGAATATATAATATTATGATTGATCTTAAAAATACAACATATCTGACATAGGAATGTCCAGTTTTTAAACTATTGCTCAAATATGCATAGCATTAGAGTATTATTGAGGATTAGGATTAATTTTACATGTTAACACCATTCTTTGTCATTGTGTTTGGCTTGCCTTTAGTTTTAATAAGTAAAAGTCACTTGATCTAAAACAAACAGTCTAGGCTTTAGCTCTTAGAAAGACATATGAAAAGGCATCATGAGAGAGAATCTCAAGTGACTGAATACTTTAATTTGTTTCTTTGTATTGACTTAGAATGCTCTTATTGAGTTCCCTTAAAGATTTTTCAGGAAAGGAAAGACTGTTATTAGTTTGGTTTTTGACTGAGTTAATTGATAATTGAATGTCACCAAGATAAAGAATAAGAACAGCAGAATGAGAAGAACTCAAATTAATCTCAGTCAATAAGAGATTCCTATTTTGTTTATTTTGCCCCAGAAATTTATAAAATGTAAACTTGTTGCTCCAAGCATAGTAATTCTGCAAAGATATTCCCTTTCTATTAGAATAATGAGTGCCACTAGAAGCTTAACTGCACACTGGGTAATTAACATAGCAAATGAATTATTAATACATTATAGACACATGTTTATTTTGTCTTGCTGGGCACTATCAATTTGAATACAGTGTTTTATAATTTATTCTATATATACTTCTTATTTCCCACTGTTTGGTTTTGGCTTAAATCACTGGATTTAACATCAGTCATAGCCTTAATTTTTATACTATGATCATTAAAATTCAGTCTAAGTAGAATGCACCAAATTGCATTTAGAGTCGCTGATTTGGAGACTTGAAATACATTCAGCCATCTCTGAGAAAAAAAACAACCAAAAACTTTTAATGCTGAATAATTTAGTGAACTTTGTTAAATATGTTTCTTAAATTTAATTCCCTTGTAAATTTTAAGTCCTCTACATACTTAAAAAATAAATCTCACTAAAATTTAGTTCTCCCTCTTACCCTATGTATTCACCCTATGTATTATCTATGTATTTATTACTAGTCCTGACTTTGGCAAGCTGGAAACAGTAAAATAGAAAACATTATATTTGTTTATCACCACATACTATTCAACATATAAAATCTTGATTTAAAAATAGGTTAACATGGATTTCCAAATATAAAAGGAAATGTTTTACATATGCTGATTCATATTATCCATCAAAACATTAGGTATCCAATGAAATGTGGAAAAATACAACCATTCTTAGGTCAAGATGTTTCATCAACATGAGTTGCGACGCATCTCAAACCGAAGATGCAGGAGGTTTTTAGTTAATAACATCCTTTGACCTTCTCCCACACCAAGAATTTTGTTTAGAAAAAGGAGGGCATATATACATAAAAGAATTATGTTTCCAATTGTTTGCTGTAGGTGGCTACCACTTCTGTTTTATATTAGGCTCACATATTTCCTCAATCTATATCTAGATTTCCACTTATTAATTTTTTTTACTTCAGTTTTCAGAAAAGGGGGAAAATGCAAAAATGGAGGGCAGGTAGACATGATGGTAGTACAGCATAGTCTAAAAATAGCATTGAAAAAATTAGTGAAAGCTACAAAAATTAAGGAGGAAGGTATAATGACATGAGGGATCCTATAACCAATGCACACTGAGGATCATGCAATTCCATTTTTTCCAACTGTCACAGCTGTGGAAGTAGGAGATGAGAACTTAGTCCAGCAATATTGTACCAGATGTTAGCTTTCCAAATCACAAATTGTTCTTCGCCCTTGGTATACATTAGAGTATAGAAATTGAACCTTAATATTGACTAGATATTCTATATTAACTAAAACACTAATATTTCACCTATAAAATTATCAGCACTTTAGAGATTAATGCATTACTGGAAACATGTAATGATTTTGTTGTCCAGATACAAAAAGTACAATCATGTCCCGCAAACCAACAAGTAACAATTATTTAACACTTAAATATTTTCTTATAATTCCATAAATGTGATGATTTGTGACAAACTCAGATACAGGTAAAAGTTTCAGCAGTTATGTGGGTCTTATTTTGAAAATATTCATGAGAATATGCTATGAGACAAACATAGAACACAAGTTTTCATTATTACAAAGCTGTGATCATCAAGACAGTGTGGTACTGGCACAAAAACAGACACATAGATCAGTAGAACAGAACAGAGAACCCAGAAATGTGCCCTCAACTCTATGGTCAACTAATATTCGACAAAGCAGGAGAGACTATCCACTGGAAAAAGGACAGTGTCTTCGAGAAGTGGTGCTGGGGAAATTGGACAGCCTAGTGCAGAAGAATGAAACTAGACCATTCTCTTACACCATACACAAAGATAAACTCAAAATGGATGAAAGATCTCAATGTGAGACAAGAATCCATCAAAATCCTAGAGGAGAACACAGGCAACACCATTTTTAACTTGGCCACAGCAACTTCTTTCAAGATACATCCATGAAGGCAAGGGAAACAAAAGCAAAAATGAGCTATTGGGACTTTATCAAGATGCAAAGCTTCTGCACAGCAAAAGAAACAGTCAACAAAACTAAAAGACAACCTACAGAATGGGAGAAGATATTGGGAAATGACAGATGAAGGGCTAGTATCCAAGATCTATAAAGAACTTATTAAACTCAACACCAAAGAAACAAACAATCCAATCATGAAATGGGCAAAAGACATGAACAGAAATCTCACAGAGGAAGACATAGACATGGCCAACATGCATATGAGAAAATGCTCTGCATCACTTGCCATCAGGGAAATACAAATCAAAACCACAATGAGATACCACCTCACACCAGTGCTAATGGGGAAAATTAACAAGACAGGAAACAACAAATGTTGGAGAAGATGTGGAGAAAGGGGAACTCTCTTACACTGTTGGTGGGAATGAAAACTGGTGCAGCCACTCTGGAAAACTATGTGGAGGCTCCTCAAAGAATTAAAAATAAAGTTACCCTAGGACCCAGCAATTGCACTGCTGGGGATTTACCCCAAAGATACAGATGCAGTGAAAGACCAAGACACCTGCACCCCAATGTTTATAGCAGCAATGTCCACAATAGTCAAACTATTGAAGGAGCCTTGGTGCCCATCAAAAGATGAGTGGATAAAGAAGCTGTGGTCTATGTTTACAATGGAATATTCCTCAGCCATTAGAAATGACGAATACCCACCATTTGCTTTGGCATGGATAGAACTGGAGGGTATTATGCTGAGTGAAGTAAGTCAAACAGAGAGACAATCATTATAAGGTTTAACTCATAGCGGGAATATAAAAAGTAGTGAAAGGGATTATAGGGGAAAGGAGAGAAAATGAGTAGGAAAAATTAGAGAGGGTGACAAAACCTGAGAGACTCCTAACTCTGGGAAATGCACAAGGGGTAGTGGATGGGGAGGTGGGTGGGGGGATGGGGTGACTGGGTGATGGGCACTGAGGGGAGCACTTAACAGGATGAGCACTGGGTGTTATACTATATGTTGGCAAATCGAACTCTAATAAAACATATATAAACATATATATTAAAAATAATAAAACTTTTCTCTAGAGAGAAGGTCATTTGGTGTAAATAATTCAATAATGAGTAATATAAAATGTAACTAGAGTGCTTCATAATATTCATAATAATTTAAAAACAGAGTATCTATAGTACTTATAAGTACCTATAACTTTCCCATTGAGAGGAAAACCTCTGACATGTATGCTAGTGGCTGAGACCAAATCAATTTCTCAAAATGATAAATTTGACTTCCATATGAAACATCTTTTAACAAAAACACATTTAATAAGATCGGAAGAGTGTGGTTAGTTTACATCTGCTTTATTCTATGTCTTTAAAACCTAAGTCAAAGCAGTGATTCCAAGAAACATCTTCAGGCAGTATTAAGCAGTCATTAAAATAAGGAAAGTTCTTGGAACCAGACTTGCTGTGCTAATACTCCAGCCTTGACATTCTTAAGTAATATTAGTACAGACAAGTCAGGTCTGAGGATCCAGAGAGGTTCCTACAGGACCAACAAGAGGGTCCTTGGCTTTGTATAGGATAGAAATCAAATGTCAGCCAGCAGAAAGTGAAAGCAGAGTTTCCTAAAGATTGGAAGGACTTTGAATAGACCTCCTATGAGGATTTAACTAGATTCAACTATGGAAAATTTTAGCATACTCATCTATTGCCCACATAGTATGAAGAGCCATAGATATTCATCCTATGAATGGAAGAGCAGATATAGGCAGAGCATCTTGGAGACTCAAAGGAAAAGAATATGAGTTTCCTCTTAGCTTGGGGTCTGGAGTTTTTATTTTTTATTTTTTATTTTTTTAATTTTTTTTTTTTTTTATGATAGTCTCACAGAGAGAGAGAGAGGCAGAGACACAGGCAGAGGGAGAAGCAGGCTCCATGCACCGGGAGCCCGACGTGGGATTCGATCCCGGTTCTCCAGGATCGCGCCCTGGGCCAAAGGCAGGCGCCAAACCGCTGCGCCACCCAGGGATCCCAGGGTCTGGAGTTTTTATTGATGATTGTGGTCTGGTGCATGTGTCCTCTCAGACACCTTGGACTGATTAGAACAAGGACAGGGTCCAGGCCTCCATGATAAATCACTCGTTTTTGGAAGCCAGGAGTCTTGGTATCAAGATGTCTAGCATCAGTGATCTGGAATATACACACGATGGCCTTACCTGGTCATTCCTCAGGTATTACCTATTGGGTTGCAAGACTCCAAAGATACCATTAACTCCTTGTCCTTTATAAGCAGGACATACATTTAGGATTTTGTAGGGCAGAGGTGCAGGTCCTAGCAAAAATGGAAGCCTGAAAAAAGCAAAGGAAAAAAACCCAGCTTTTTCTTTCATGGGGTCCCCTTGGTTTTCCTGACTCAATATGACCTTGAGCAGATTGCTTATCTCAGCAGAAGGTAATTGTAAAAATGAACTGAATTAATACATGTGAAGTTCTTAAAAATGTACTGGTCTCACTGCAAGCCCTATATAATTAATGCAACATCAGGCACAGGTTGAATATAGTCCTGTTTTTTTGGATCAACTTGAGAGGAGCAAATAACAATATTTGTCCCCACAAACATAGGAAGGAAAGAACCAGGTATTGATGTTGGTGAAGTGACTGAATGCTGTTCATTGACTGCAGGATTGATCAGTGACCTCACAAAACTGATGCAGAGCAAGATATTAAATATTAGATTTATCAGCCTCAGCCACTGCTTTTTGATTCTAGAAGTATCTGCCCTACATTAACAGCATCTTCACTCAAGTGTTTTTTCTGTAAAACTATACACATATTAAGTAATCGCATTATATTTTGGCTTATTAGGTAAAAAGTCATTAACAGTACTAAAGTAATTCTGTTTGCAAGTGAAGTTTTGAATCTCATTTTGGTTCAATAAAACATATTTGGGTATAATCACAGCACATTATAATTCAAAAATATGTATGTAAACATCTGGTTTTGACTGGAATATAAATGACTTCTTTGTGTTGTGAAGTGCCATGCTAATGAGCTCTTTCTAGCAGAAGTCTAAAGCTTGTTCAAATACTACATGAGCTGAAGTTAAGCTTAAGCAATATCAGTCTGGAATTTGGAAATAAAAGTTGCTATATTTTCTATTTATTAATAAAAAATTTAATGGTAGGAAGATCAGTAACAATTGAAAATTGTAAATAATCAGCAGCTTTTTCTCACATTTAACAACTTGTTTCAGCATCAACAACATCGTCTAAATATTTGGGTTCTCACTTAAATATCAGAAACCTTTTCCAAGTTTTGAATGAGCTTTGTATTTGGTTAATACCTTTACGTTGATAAAAATGTCAATTCTAATAACACATTGTTTCATTGCTTGTAATACATTTAACATCAAATGATAGTGATTTTTCTCCAATTCAGTTCATTATTGGAAGCTTTTGATATTGAAGACATTCTCTACCAATTCTTATAACAGACATTATTCTAAATAACTCTTCAATTTACTAACATTGTCCACAAATCACCAAAAGCAATGAAATACATCTGCTAGACACTGTAGTCAATTGAATTGATAAAGATATTAAAATAATTTAATCTTAAATTTTCACATAGACATCAGCACATACAACACCATATTAATTGCTGAAGGTTACTACAAAATACCCTAATACGATTTCAATGATCTGATTAATTTTCTTTTTTTTTTAAATTTTTGAGTCAATGAATGATTATGTTTTGTTGCCAATTGTAATACATATTACTTGCAACTTTGTGAGTTTGTTAAAAATAATCTGTTTCCTCATCTTAAACAACTCTAAATACATATGTAAATACATAATAAGATATAATGCAATTGTTTGTATTTTTATTGTAATGAATGAAGTGATTTAGGTAATTTATTAAAAATTACATAAATATAAAGCTAACTATAACAAGCATTAGGAAATATATTAGAATCACTAAATTTTATGCTTTAGGAATTGCAGATGCAAATGGTAGTTAAGAAGGAAGAAAAAAGTTTAAAATATATGTATTAGATGGTAGAGAGGAAAAGAATAACAGAGATCAGAGAAACCAGCCTAGTGATTTTAGCTCGAGCAGATTTATCCAAATATGAGTGACTCAATGCCAACAAAAAGAAGCCCCAGGGCACTGGACAAACTTGAAAAATAGAGGAAAGCAAGACTCAGAAACTGCAGCAAATTGTATAAAGCCTGTCAGTCTAGAGGGAGAGAGTGGATATTTTCCAAATGTTGGTTATAAGTAATCAAATAACCTCCTTTCACAAGGGACACTTTTATGTTTAAAACAATATTTAAGTAGAAAACAAAGGCATCGCCAGTTGCTGCTATCAATGGGGATCCGAAAATATCGAAACTCCATTTTAGTCACGGATCGCATTATTTTAAAATGGTATTGTATTAAAATCTTTATTGCCTAAAGTCCTCAAACTCAACTCAATTTCACTTCTATTCTTTTGATTCCCTCCAAGCTTCCTGAAATAACTTTACTCATCTAAGTTCATTTGAATGGTGCAGGATAAGACAAAGTTACCAGTCTGCAGAGCAAATGAAAACAGCAAAAAGAGCACTCATTTGACCAAATGAATTTGGAAATGCCAAGTCTTTTGTACCATAGAACTGAATCTCAATGGTATAGTAGCATTAATAGAATATTGAGTCTCCATTGAACAAAGTAAATATGGTATGAATCAAGTATTGAAATTAGTTGATATGTGCTGCTCTAGGTGTTGCTGATATAGTGGTGAACACAAAAGAGGCCCAGTCACTGTTTCATCATGCCTATTTTATAGGGGAAAGAGAAATAAAATCAACAAATAAGTAAGTAATATAGTTTCAGGAAGGGTAAGTGCTCAAGAGGATTAATAAAAAAGTTGAGTTTCACAAGAAAAAGGGGCTTCTATTTTACAGGGTGGTCTAAGATAAACCCTTGAGAAAAAAATGAGACCTAATGAGGGAACCAAGTAAAGGGAGTCATATGCTATACAGATATAGAAGAGTGTTCCAGTCAGAAGGCAAACCATGTATGTATTCTTCACATGGAGCCTCCTAAACAACTCTGAAAAGGAGCAAGAGATGACAGGAGACAGGAGACAAGTTTGGCTTTTCTCCAAAAACAAATCTATCAGGCAGGTATGGCATAGGATGGCATGGGATTTTTCCTCTATTGAAGCACAGAGAAGGCACAGAATCATTTGACACCTTCTGAACATCCATTGTTTCTGAATCTCATCACATATTCATGGAAACCTTGCCACTGCCTTGAAAGTTATTTGAACTATGAAATCAGTACATATAGTCAGTAGCTCTAAGGTTCATTAGGAAAAATATGGATTTTCCATAAGATAGATTAACCATATGTAAATTGTATTTTGGAAGTGTGGTCTTTTGAAACAAAGATAATTATCATTTTGACTTTCTATAAACTAAATTCAGGCAAACAGTATTTGAGGTCTAATTATGTGGATTATTTGTATTTTTCTGATAGCTTTTTTATTTTTTTTTTCCTGAAGGACCCACTGGAGGGACAACTATATAATTTAAAATATCAGATGCTTGTAAATGTTTAAAATATATTGAAATATGTCTATTTTAATCTAGGTTGCTGTTGTTACCTAGATGCAGTCTAATTTGTTGATATTTGCTGGGTTGATTTTGCAATTATAATGTTATAATAACATTGGACTTCTGTGCAATTTGGAGGCAAGACATTGGACTGAGAGATAAGTGACATGGATTCAAGATCAAGTAGGCTAGGGATCCCTGGGTGGTGCAGCGGTTTGGCGCCTGCCTTTGGCCCAGGGCGCGATCCTGGAGACCCGGGATCGAATCCCACGTCGGGCTCCTGGTGCATGGAGCCTGCTTCTCCCTCTGCCTATGTCTCTGCCTCTCTCTCTCTCTCTGTGTGACTATCATAAATAAATAAAAATTAAAAAAAATATTAAAAAAAAGATCAAGTAGGCTGTTAAATTGCTGTAGCTATGCCATAAATACTCTTTAAGCCACTATTTCTTCATTTATATAAAAAAGGAATACCTGTTATCTGGCTTCTTACAGAGTTATTTTGAAGAATAGAGGGAATAATGTATGAAAGTGCTCTTTGAAAATTGTAAAGCACTGTTCAAATGAAAGCTATTATTATACTAACAAATAGATGATTTAATACTGACATTTCTGTGTGATAATAGGAAGTCATTCTGTTAAGGAAATATACCAATATGTCATTCCACTAGTATAGCATTGTTAAATTATCATTATTTTTTGGAGAAATGAAAAATTGCTTCTTATAATAATGTCATATTGTCAATTTAAATTCTGTATGCTACTAGTTTTTTTTTTTTTTTTTGCTACTAGTTTTAATGAATAGATTATCCACATTATGATGCCCGATAGCTCATGGCTTTGTGAAAAAAGAAATGTGGTAACATATGAACTTATATATTTAGGCTTAACAGATACTCTGTGCCTAGTAAGAAAAGGCCAAAAAGTCAGATTTTTATTTGCCACTTCAGAAATCTACTGTGCTAAAAGAATATGAAGTAAATTCAAAAAATATCCAAGCAAATTAATTTGCTGGCTTCTACAAGTCAGGTAAATTCAGGAGTTAAGAGATACCAATCACTATACACTGAGTTAGGGACAATGGGACTAGGCAGGGCTAAGTAGCCCATGCAATCAGGCTCTTTGTTAGTCAAAGAAGCTGTTATAACAAAAATCCCCAAAATGCTGAAGTGTAAGGAAACCAGAGATAAGGGAACAAACCAGACCACCCTGCCCTAGATGTGGGCAGGGATGGTGTCTTTTTTGTGACAGTCATCTGTGACCAACAAAGAATAACCATACCCCAAAGAAGAAGACATTAAAGATGTTATCACTAGTCTTTACTCAATGGTGAGACAAGAATTAACTGCTCCCCTCTCCTGTATCAACACCATAGTGGTTATTACCTAAATAAATTGTAATAATCAGTTATTTAAAAATATATGAATAATATCCCATCATTATGGATTATTATTTAATTTCCCTAAAAAAAAAAAAGGAAATTCTGCAATTACACAAAATTTGACAACATGGATAAATCCGGAGAGTGTCATGCTAATTGAAATGAGTTTATCACAAAACATTATTACTGCATGGTTCCACTTATGTGAGGTCTCTAAAATAGTAAAACTTGTAGAAGCAGAAAGTAGAATAATGATTGTTAGTGGAGAGGAGAAAATGTGGAGTTGTTCAACAGATATAGTTTCAGTTACGCAAGACAGACAAGTTCTAGAGATCTAGAGAGCTGATGTCTATAGCTGGCAATACTACATTGTTTATATAAATATTTGTTAAAAGAGTTATTGATACAAGAGAGTTTAGTTCTTGTCTCATGAAGTCAAACAATCAGTCTTGCAGACAAAGTAGAGTGAGTAAAGCGATAAAAGTGTATTAAACAAAGATACAGAGAAAGCTCTCAGAAGGGAGAGGGGTCCTGACAGGGTTGCCACTGAGGGCTTGTAGGGTTGGTCTTTTATTGAAAGCCAACCAGGAACCTAATCTTTTAACATACCTATTGATATTGCTTGAGTAAGGACTAGTGATAAAGTCTTTAATAGCTTACTTCCTTTTTAGGGGAAGGTAATTCTTTGTTGGTCACAAGAAGCTGTTATAACAAGACTCCACCCTTGGCACATGGGACAGGATGATCTGGTTTATTTATCTCTGGTTTACTTTCATCTCCACATTTTTGGAATATTTGTGATCTTAATTCCATGGCCCCCTGTCTAGCTCTGCCTTGCCCCATTTGTCCTGAACTCATTATTTCATGTTAAATTTTCTTACTATGATCTAAAATATACATACATATTTATCTATCATTATAAATGTGCTATTAATGGTAAATATATTGATTTGTCCTTAAGGGATTTTGTTTTCCTGTTATCATCCATGTTTTGTCATAGATGCACCAAGCTCAGTTTTCCAAGTACATAATTTTGTAGATAAATTAAACTTCTATTCAAATCAGTTGATATGTGTATATGTGTATAATCAAACTGCTTTGATTATAATAGCAGAAAAGGAGATGGGTTAATTTTATTATTCTTTTTATAGTATTGGGAAATAGTTCAGATATGATCTTTACAGAAAAATATGTGTTGGTTTTGGAACTATTGGACAAATCTCTTTATTGTACTTGAAAGATTCAGAGACTAAAGACAAACCTTACTTGCACATTGAAGGTATAGGCAATGCAGAAAGAGAAGAGAGAGAAGTTTAACTTCATCCATCTTTCAAGTGATTCATATTTTTAAGTGCATACAGGACATATATAATAGTATCTGTGGAAATTCTTTGAATAGAGTTTTAATAATACTTTCTAGAGCCATTGTCTCAGAAGATATATAATGCAAAAATTGGCTTGGGTATGTACCAAGGAAAGAAAATCTCTAGGTGGTTTGTACATTTTAGGCCATCTTTTTCCTTTTGTCACCCAACTGTTGGTCTTAAAGACCAGTAAATAAGCAAAATAACAACAACAACAACAACAACAAATCCTGATCCTTCTTTGCTCCTTTACACTATTTTCCACTTCACCTTAGGTGGTATCATCGTCATTCAGTCTAAGGTTGTTAGGAGAATTTATTGACATCAAGGTGAATATGTAAGAAAGATGGCATTGTTTTACATGTTTGGGGAAATTTAAGTACTTTAAAAGCTCTTGTCGTAGTTAAAAGATCAAGATTTAGCCATTAAACTTTTTTCACAATCCATGAAACACCAAACAAACAGACATATATTTCTACCTCACTCAATATCACTAGTCTTAATTTTCTACCTTTTGTATTGTCACTCTCAAAAAGATTGTTAAAATTTTGTTGAATTTTATTTTTTTATTTATTTTTTATAATAATTTTTATTTATTTATGATAGTCACAGAGAGAGAGAGAGAGGCAGAGACACAGGGAGAGGGAGAAGCAGGCTCCATGCACCGGGATCCTGATGTGGGATTTGATCCTGGGTCTCCAGGATCATGCCCTGGGCCAAAGGCAGGCGCCAAACCGCTGTGCCACCCAGGGATCCCAAATTTTGTTGAATTTTAAAGTAACTCATGTAAGATTAAAGAAGGTAGATGGCTGTTTTTTTTTTTTTTTTTTTTTTAATTTTATTTATTCTTGAGAGACGAGAGAGGGGCAGAAACACAGGCAGAGGGAGAAGCAGGCTCCATGCAGGGAGCCCGTTGTGGGACTCGATCCTGGGTCTCCAGGATCAGGCCTTGGGTGGAAGGCGGCACTAAACCACTGAGCTACCCGGGCTGCCCGGCAGATAACATGTCTTAAACACAACTGTCGTCAACCTTCAGCCAGGTTTATTTGTGAAACAAGGAAATAAAGGCTTACTTCTCTTAAAAAAAAAAAAAAAAAAAAAAAAGAAAAAAACAACCTGTCATCAGCCACTGGACAAATATCCTCAAAACACAGTGAGAAAGGTATTTATCATTTCATTTCATATTTCACTTTTATACACAGGAGGGATGTGGGGCACTTCAGGAAGGGGAAGCAGAATTATGTAGCCTTTCAAATGTTTCTCAAAATTCCAAGAAATTCTGAGAAATTATAGTTTCACCCAGATGATGGTATTCTAAATTTACTTATAAGGAGCTTGCAATATATAACAACTTATTTGGGGGATCCCTGGGTGGCTCAGCGGTTTAGAGCCTGCCTTCTACCCAAGGTGTGATCCTGGAGTCCTGGGATCAAGTCCCATATCAGGCTCCCTGCATGGAGCCTGCTTCTCCCTCTGCCTGTGTCTCTGCCTCTCTTTCTGTGTCTCTCATGAATAAATAAATAAAATCTTAAAACAACAACAACAACAACAACTACTCAACGTCTGATAACTTGAGCCCTTATTTGGTAGTATTGACCTCTACCTTCTGTTCTGTGTACTTTTGATCATATGCACCACTTGATTACTTTTATGTATAATTTTAAATTTAATATATTTAAGAGTCTCCCCACGCTCCTCTAGTCTTATTTCTCCCTTGCGACGTGACTTATCATCATAGGCTGTCATCACATCTGCTATCAGATACAAATAATTAAATAAGAATACATTTTTTAAAAGGCTATGCAATTTATGACCCAAATCATTCTAGATATTGTGCAGTTAATTTTCACATTATGCTAAATTCCTACCTTTCAAACTCTGCCTCACAAAGACACATTCACTATGTGTGAAGATAGCAAGAAATAGTATATCTTTTAATTTGCAGGAGAGATTTTAAAAATCTATTCTAATTAATAATAACTGGAAATATATGATGTTCTACAGAAATAATAATTTCTTGTGGATACTACTTATTATTGATATCTAAAATTAATAATGCTATTGGGTACTTAGTGGTTCTGAAACAGAAGAGCTAGGTTCTTGTCTCATGGAGTCAAAGAATGAATCTTCCAAAGGAGAGTAAAGTGATAGTTTATTAAGCAAGGATACAGAAAAAGCTTCCAAGAGTGAGCGGTGTCCTGAGATGGTTGCCCACATGGACCTCCACTGACACTCTTATTTTATTTTTTTAAATTTTTTTATATTTATTTATGATAGTTACACACACACAGAGAGAGAGAGAGAGAGAGAGAGAGAGAGGCAGAGACACAGGCAGAGGGAGGAGCAGGCCCCATGCACCGGGAGCCCGATGTGGGATTCGATCCCGGGTCTCCAGGATCGCGCCCTGGGCCAAAGGCAGGCGCCAAACCGCTGCGCCACCCAGGGATCCCTGACACTCCTTTATTTAGAACTGATCAGGGAGCTTGTGGACTTCTCATTCTTGTGATGTCTTGGTTTGACTAAGGATTTGTGATAGCATCTTTAATGGCTTCTTGTCATAAAAAAAAAAAAAAAAAAAAAAAAAAAAAAATCTTCCCCACCCATACGTAGGACAGGGTGGTTTGGTTTGTTCCCTTATCTCTGGTTACCTGATATCTCAGCATTTTGGGGATTTTGTTTTGTGAGCCTGATACCATGGCCTCCTGTCTATGTCTCCCTACCTAGCCTGGCCCCATCTGCCCCTTACTCAATTCAGTCAGCTAAGCAACCTACTCTTCATTTTGGCTCAGCTCAAGATCTCAGCGTTGTGAGACTGAGCCCCAGGTCATGCTCCATGCCGGACATCGAGCCTGCTTAAGATTTTCTCTTTTCCTCTCCCTCTGACCTCCTGTCCCCTGCACATGCCTGTGTACATTCTCTCTCTCTAATTAAAAAAAAAAAACTGTTAAGATTAATAATGTTATGACTAGACATATATCTTCAAATATGGGGATACATCAATAAGAGTTAGATATTTATAAGTAAATTTTCAATTAGCAAGTAAAATATTCATAATCACTAAATTTTCCATATTGGTAAGATACTCTTACACTTATAAATAAGATGAATTTAAGAGAAAAACAGAGTTAAAATTTTTGTACTATAGCAGTTATCTCAGCTTAAATATGTTGAAGTTGGAAACAGATTATTTAATGTTACCATGTTAAGAATACGAAAATATCTTTTATATACACATACACACCATATATATGTATTTTCCATTGATAAATTCATGTACTCTTCTCAGAAGTATACAACCAAAGGGAAAGCTGTATGTAGTCAAATAAAAAGAGTTATAACATGTAATTTAGGTATCACAAAACCAGACGGCAGGAATTTCCAGCAACTATAATTCTCACCCTGTTTTTTTCCCTGCAGAGCTAGAAAATACCACATATTTGGCAAATACCATGCCCAGAAAGGAAAACAAAACTAACTTGGATAGAATTCTCTAATAGATTCACAAGCTATGGATTTATTTATTTTTCTCCAACTTAAAATAGCAGGATCTTGACTGCTATTGTTATGGGGATCCTCCAAGTTCAAATAGAATAATAACTGAAATAGTCTTTCATTCAGGATAAGACATAAAATTAAATAATAAATTGATAACTAAAGACATTCTGATGTTTAAATAAAAAGATGTACAGTTTAATTTTATAACATATATATAGCAAAGCTGAATATATGTGATAAAAATAGAACTATTAGGTAGCATTTATTGAGTAAATACTATGCAAAAGTACTAACGTAAAGAAAAATAAAGTGCTTTGCTTAATATTTGGAATAAAGTAAGCACTTAAAAAAAATAAAATAGGGATCCCTGGGTGGCGCAGCGGTTTGACACCTGCCTTTGGCCCAGGGCGCGATCCTGGAGACCCAGGATTGAATCCCACATCGGGCTCCCGGTGCATGGAGCCTGCTTCTCCCTCTGCCTGTGTCTCTGCCTCTGTCTCTCTCTCTCTCTCTTTGTGTGACTATCATAAATAAATTAAAAAAAATAAAAAATAAATAAAATAAAATTAAGTAAGCACTTAACAATATTTAGGTAATATTATGCCCTTATTTTCTAGCTGTAGTAGATAAATCCATGTTTCACTCACATGGCCAGCTCCATTTCATGGGCCTTTCATATTATGACTTTTTTGCTTCTAATGCCCTACTTCTGATACCTTCTCCAGAAGACTACTATGGGCATTCCTCATGCCAAGTGCTGTGAGGTTACATGTCACTAGTGATATAGCTAATCACTAACTGGTAGACAGGGTAGGAAAGTCCAGCTCCCTTTCCTTCAAGTGAGACTAACTCTGTGGTCTAGTGTACACTACAGAGCTTCCAGTGTGACACTCTGAGGTTCAATCCTTGCCTCAAAATACATCCTTACTTAGCTTCTTCCCCTTCTCGGTTTCGGTTACCCCACTCTATCACAATACTCTTCTGGATTTCTGGATACATTTCCATAATAAAAGTAGCTGCATTCAAATTCTCATCTGAGAATCCATTCCTGGAGAACCAGACCTAAGGAAACTAAGCACAGAGAGTCTAAGTGGTTGACTAAGATCACATATTGATGAAGAGGATAGGTCAAAAATCTTCATTGCAAAGCCTATGGTTTTCCCCATTTCAATAACAATTAATGATGTATTGTGCAACTTTAATGATTTATTGTGAGATTGCTATATTTGAGAACAATAAATTGAAACCAAAAACTGTAAACTATGTTAATTTTAAAAAAGAAAATATTGATTTTAACACATATGAAAATGATCTGTTAATATAAGCAATGATTACCTTACTTGATAGATCACATAATACTCATCATTGTCTCCTAGGACACAACTCATGGTTTAAAATAGTACTTATGCATGTACAAAGTCAGTTTTTCATTTGCTCATTCTATTTTTACCCACACCAACTCAGGATTGCTAGATTTTATTTTATTTTATTTACTTTATTTTAAAGATTTTATTTATTTATTCATAAGAAGCACAGAGAGAGAGGCAGATATGGGCAGAGGGAAAAGCAGGCTCCATGTGAGGAGCCCAATGCGGGACTGGATCTGGGAACTCCAGGATCACACTCTGAGCCAATGCAGATACTCAACCAGTGAGCCACCCAGGTGTCCCAGGATTGCTAGATATTATTTGAAAATTTTCTTCTCATCTTTTTTTACTTAATTTAAAAAATCTTCATAAATTCATTGTCTTTCTGAACTCATGATTCTTACTTAAATATTTTTAATAATTTGGTTTTTACTTTTTTAATTACAGTTTGTATAAATGAAAAATATTTTTGAAAATATATTTTAATCACTTGGGAAGTATCAATGATTAGTTAACTTTTCTGTGTTAAAGCATGTATGTGTTTGTATATATATTTATACACAAATATATAACATAATATATAATTTATTAATATATATTTATAAATATTATATATATATATATATATATATTAGTAGAACGGTCGCAAACTATGGTACATACACCAAAACAGATGGCCACCTGTTTTGTTTTGTTTTTGTAGAGCAAAGATTTTTTTATTTTAAATGTTTGAAAATTATAATAACAGAAATAAGGTATCATGTAAATAAACATCATAAGAGATTAATATTAAAATTTCCATAGAATTTTACTGCAACACAGTTACATTCATTCATTTATGTATTTAACAACTATTTTAGTCCCATTATACTTGACTTTATTTAGTACTTGTGATAGAACTTGTGGTAGTATAGTGATATGATTATAAATCAATAGAATTTGTATTTTATTTTTTATTACCAGACCATACTGTTAGTACTCTAATAAGAAAAGAAGATAAAAGTGGACTTTGATGCCACGCTTTTAGGAACAGACAAATGTGGATTATTTTGCTATCAAATTTGATGGTAGAATATTTTATTATATAATGAAACTGGACACTATAGCACTCATCATATTGTTCCAGATCATTGGAGAACAGTCAGAAAAGTTAAAAAGTTAAAATGGAATATTTATCATATTAAGAATTTCTTTACAAAATAAAAACAAAGAAGAAAAGAAAGAAAAAAGAGAAAGAAAGAAAGAAGAAAAGAAAGAAGAAAGAAAGAAAGAAAGAAAGAAAGAAAGAAAGAAAGAAAGAGAAAGAAAGAAAGAAAGAAGAAAGAAAGAAAGAAAGAAAGAAAGAAAGAAAGAAGAAAGAAAGAAAAAGAAAGAAAGAAAGAAAGAAAGAAAGAAAGAAAGAAAGAAAGAAAGAAAGAAAGAAGAAAGAAATCAGGCTCCTTGCTTCTCCCTCTGCCTCTCTCTCTCTCTCTGTGTGTCTTAATAAATAGATGATGATGATAGAAAGATAGATAGATAGATGATAGATGATAGATAGATAGATAGATAGATAGATAGATAGATAGATAGATAAAATCTTTTTTAAAAAGAGAGAAAGAAAAAGAGCCTAGAATAAAAGTTTCTGAGCAGGTCATTTTTTGCTAAGCAAGAGAAGATATTTACTGATGATTTCTTTAAATGGGTTTGATTGCAATAACTAGAGAAATATGTCCAGGGAAAAGCTACTTGCTAATACTATTAGTGTTTTGGTGAGAACAGTTTGAAGAGTTAAAGATATTAGAAGCAACATCAATATTCACTTAAAAACAAGGCAAGCAGCTTTCAGCATTTTTTTTTTGTCACTTCTTGAGTCGACACATGGTACCTATACTGCTAAAATGTTTATTTAAAGAGTCAGTGCAAAGTTTGAACTGATGGAATTAGTCTCTACAAAATATTCTGCATGGAACCACTACATATCAGGATATTTTCTTTTTTTTTTTAAATGTTCGTTTTATTTATTTTTATTTATTTATGACAGTCACACACACAGAGAGAGAGAAAGAGAGAGAGAGAGGCAGAGACACAGGCAGAGAGAGAAGCAGGCTCCATGCACCGGGAGCCCGACGTGGGATTCGATCCCGGGTCTCCAGGATCGTGCCCTGGGCCAAAGGCAGGCGCCAAACCGCTGCGCCACCCAGGGATCCCTATATCAGAATATTTTCAAAAAAAAATTGGAAACAGTAACCTAGGACAAATTCATGTGGAATCTGATGAAATGTATTACAGCTGCTTGCATGGGAAATATATGTGGAACAAACGAAGACATATTTGAACAAATTCTCAAAGTTTTTGAAAATGGCGGGTGTTTATAGCATATGGTTTTTCACTGCATTATTTTTCAGTATATACTTTGTGAAAAATATGTAAATTGACCATGTGTTATGGAGCCAACAGTGTCAGGGATGAGCTTCACTTATTCTTGAGTACTTAACCTTCATTAATTCCATGAATTTACACAGAAATAAAAGTTGGATATCCTTAGTTGATTTACTATATAGAAATCTTGTCTTCGAAATCATGAAGTTTTAACTGTGATTGAATTAGTTCAGGGTAGAGATTATTATTATTTTTTTTTTCCAGAAGAGATTCACCCTTAACCATCAGGGTGGTATACTGAATGGGTTTGGAAATTAGCTTTTGCTGCCAACCTGTATTTCTTTTTTCTTTTTTTTTTTTAGAACCAACCTGTATTTCTTAATGAATTCATACTAAATGTATAAAGCAAAGCAGCACTTATATATGGAATTTATACTGTAGCAAAATGACCTGGGCAACTTTCATTTCGAGAATCGTAGATAATGTCAGGTTGCTTTATGACTTTATATGCAGTCAAAGTTAAAACAAAAAGCAAGATCTTTTATCTCCTAACATATTTGGAGCAGATGTATTCTGTGAACTCACTATTGCTCTAGCAGTGTTTTTTAGATTTCAATGTGAGTACAAAGAAAATGTACAGATTTCAAAACCTATTTCACTATGTAACTGAGGAGCTTCTACAAAACCACAATGTAGAAGTGATTAATCTTCAATTTTAAGATGTCCTTAACATTGTATTATATCACTTAACAGAGAGATTTCAAAAGAAGAATTTAACAAACCTTTATAAATGCCTTGCAACAAGTTACATTGCACGTGGATTGGTAACAATATTTGGAAGTGCTTATCTATGTAAAGGTATTTCAAGGATGAAATACATAAAATCTCATTATACATCAGTTTTAACAGATAAATATCTACAGTCAGCTTTGATAATAGGAAAGATTAACTTTGAATCCCAATTAAGTGAAATATTATCCCTTCCAAAATACTACTACTATTATTTATTTAAGTAGACTCCACATCCAATGTGGGGCTTGAACTTGTGACCCTGAGATTAAGATTCACATTCACTACTAGCTGAGCCAGCCAGGTACCCCAAAATCTATTATGTTTATTAGCATCCTTGTATTATAAACATAACCTATTTTTATTGTTTGAAATATTACAAAATTGTTAGAAATATATTTTATCTCTGGTTATACTAGTACTTACATTATAGCCTCAATATTGCCTTTTGGCTTGAAAAGCCTAAAATATTTATAAGCAGGCAGTTTATAGAAAATAATTATAAATGATGTGATTTTGTTTAAAAAATATTCAATTCAAAACCATAAAAATGTACCTATGTTTACATTAGCAATTGTTTATGAAATTTGCAATATATATTGTATAATTTTATATTAATAATGATAGCTGCATCCATGGTTTTTAGATCTATTCCTAAATATGAAATCCATACATTCATATCCACACTTTAGAAATATTGTGCCAATGTCAGCAAATTAGAAAAAAAACTCTCCAAAGTTATAACGGTAGTCCTTTGATCATATAACTATTTCCCTAGATGATCCTTGGATATGACAAAATTACATTTTTCAAAAGAAATAGTCTAAACATTTTGAAATTAAGCATTATCATTTTCCCCTTACTTTTCTCTTCTCTTCCTTTTTCTTCCAGCTCTCTGCCCTCCCTCTTTTCATCTCTCCACACACTCACACACAAAACCAAATTATTGCACAAATTTTTCCAATTATCATCTGATGAAAAGTGACTCAAGTTATTAAGGTCTTATTTTTATTTACTATCAATTTTTCCTCTTCATTTCTTATAGTTATAATCTATGTTTATTCTATTATTTTTTTAAAAAAATCTATGTTAATTTTAATCCTTACCTTTCTTGTTAAAAGCATTATCCACTAAGAATTTTTCATTTGAAATGTCTCATACCCCAATTTTTGCCCTTATTTTATATCTATATTTGTATATTTATGCATATTTACAAACACATGTTGATACTATACTATATTTATATTTTAAGTGGGGTCGTACAAGATTTATCTGAATTGTAATTATCATTCAAGCCCTACTGAGAGATGATCTCATTGCCCTGAGTTCACCACCTAAGCTGAAACAAGAGCTGGATGCTCAACCAACCAACTGTGCCACTTTACTCTTCTCCAAAATATTGTTCTGACCCTGTTACTTTTATCTCTCAATGGTATTCTTTGGCAAATCTCTTAATCCATGCTAAACTGAGTTTTGTATTCATTTTCATTTCACTTTTTCTTTCTTCTTAAGAGATTGTTTATGGGGGATCCCTGGGTGGCTCAGCGATTTAGCGCCTGCCTTTGGCCCAAGGTGTGATCCTAGAGCCCCCGGGATCGAGTCCCACGTCGGGCTCCCTGCATGGAGCCTGCCTCTCCTTCTGTCTATGTCTCTGCCTCTCTCTCTCTCTCTATCGTGAATAAATAAATAAAATCTTTAAAAAAAAGATTATGGAATTTAATGTGCATATGATTTATACTTGTATTTTAGATGGCTCAGTTCTTTTACGCTATAGTTATTTCTGTCTCTTTCCTAGGCTTGTGTTTCTCCAGCACAAATTTCCACATTCCAAAATAAGCATTGTTCTATTTAAGAACTATCTGAAGTCCTGGCACCTGGGTGGTTCAGTGTTTGAGTGTACCTTCAGCTCAGGGTGTGATCCTGGGTCCAGGTATCAGTCCCACATTGGGGCTCCCAGCGAGGAGCCTGCTTCTCCCTCTATGTCTCTCATGAATAAATAAATTAAAAAAAAAAACTATTTGAAGTCTTATCATCTTGAAAGTTTTCAAATAAAAATATTGCATAAAGTGCTCACTCCGTACTCTGATTATTTCAGCAGTAATTTTTTTAATTACCAATTATGAAGTAATAAAATACTATATTGTGCTTTCCGTTCTTTGTGGCACTTGTTTTTGGCACATTTCTATTTTCATTCTCTTTTTCTAAACACCTAGACTTTAGAGTCTTTGTAGTTTACATTTTTTTAGGATTACCTATCAGAACCAGGAATATTACCCCTGTTGGATTGTAATTAGTAGAAATAAATAAGGAGCAGAGATTGTAAGTTCTATCTTGGTTATATTCTTTCTAAGTAAAATTAAAAGCTGATAAAATTTATAATACATTGAAGCAAGTAGAATAGTAAATTATGCTCATGCTCATGCCAAAAGAACCACAATTGAAAGTAAAGTTGAATTTTAGTTTTCAGTACATTTGCAATTAATTGATAGTGGTTTACCTATAAAATCCATCCTCTAAATGTAAATTATTTTGAAGGATCATTTCCATCAATTCTTGTTCTCAATATTCATCTGACTGCTTTATATGAAAATATTTTGCAAACTAAAAATCATATGAATTTAAGGATTTATTCACAGTGGCAGGCAAATATAAATGTAATTTTGTATTATATTTTAAAGTGTTTTTTTCTGTTTACTTTTTCTTATAGCAATATCGTAATATTTACACAATTAGAAAACATAAAAGTAATAAAAAAAATTGAAACATAATATGTTTCTATGAACTAACCTATTTCCTAAGGATTGGACAAAAACATGAGTTGAATCAAAAGAAGCAAAACAATAAAATTTATTGTTGCTTGGGTCAATGTACTTTAATAGTACTTACACTCAAAATGAGTAATAATATCTTTGAAAATAGAATTCACAAGTGATGTATAATTTACAATGAGTTTGCCTTGAATGATAATTACAATTCAAATAAATATTGCACAAACCCATTTAAAATATAAATATAATATAGTGCTAACGTGTTTGTATATATGCATAAATATATAAATATAGATATAAAAGAAATATGTATTCAGCATATATGTATATTCATACTTATAAATATATCTGAAACATGAGCTACATCATATCTCTGTACTGAATGAAGTGTTCTAATATTAAAATTTAGCTTTAGTTAGCTTCATTTTTTTTTTTATTTTCTGTATTTTATTTTCTTAAAAACAATAAAACCCAAATTTATGTAGATGACTTATAAAGGGCATACAATTATGCCATCCTTAAATAAATCACTTTGGCCAAAATAAAAGACATTCACACTCTGCCTCTTGCAGAGCTCTGGTGTCACTTTCCATATTGAGCAATCACACTGTGAGCTAATTGTTTTTATACTAAAAAACAAAACCCCACATACTTAATCCTTGAACTCAGGCATCACTACTTGTGTACTAGTGAACCAAGAGACTGCCTAGAGAAATTAATAGGCAATGTGCTCCATATTGATTTACTAATTTTATGAACTTTTATTCAGGTACAAGGAGAAAACTTTGCATTTGCACAGACAGCAGTAAGTTTATTAGGTATTTTAAACCTTCTAAAACAAAAAAAGAAACAGAAAGCAATTAGGGCTAGAACTATACATGTATCTGTAAATGAAGAATATGCACTATCAGAAAATAGCATTACATGATGAACAATTGAACAAACTGTTTTTATCCCAAACCCTAGTTTCATGCATAATTTCAAAATTTCAGCTTAGATCATTAAAAGCAATGAAAATAAGTTTCCTTGGCATTATTACAACATTTTTATTTGCAAAACAATATATAAAACTAATATTGAAGTTTATTTTTAAATATCCTGAATTCACATAGGAAATGGCATTCCTTACTATTTAAAAATATCTAAATGGGTTATAATTTTATAGAACAAAATGCAGAGAGAACTTATTATTTTTTTCAGGAGCATTTTAAAAATGATATGTGCTGGAAAATTTTGACAGTGTTATTTTGCCAAGTATATAGAACATTATTATTAGAATTAACGTTTTTTTCTCTGTTAATTTTATAACTTTACTCCATTAGATTATTACTTGCCCTTTGTCAATACCTCTCACACAATGAACTTTTTTTTTTTTTTTCCTAGCAAAGGCAGTATTTATTAAATGACTTTTGTAAAGGTTGTCTGTTGTTATGTTGGGAATAGATAGCTATTTGTAATCCCAAAGCTCAGCAATAACATTAATTCTAAACTAAAGGTTGAAACCATAAATTTTTCCAACATTCCCTGAAGGATAAAAAAAAAACTCTGTAATCAACAGAATGAAAACAATAATGCTATTTCATGACTTTTTATTTTATTATTGAAACATTCTAAGATAATGTATGGCTCACACAGAAAGATAAGCCATTGGCTTGTCATATTTCTTTATAACCCAATGTATAATCATTATTACAATAGTAACACCCATGATTTTCATATACACATTCCAAAAATAGACCATTCTGAATTGAGTAAATTATGTCACCATTCTTCTTTTGACATTTTGTCAATAATCTCTCATTTAACAGATTGAATTTAAGCACACCTTTGATGTAAATTAGTCTTTGAGAAACTTACATAATACATAAACAGAAATACTTTATAGTCATTTCTACAGTCCAACATTATAAAATTATCTTAGTTTTGATACTCTTCAGACTGTTATTAATGAATGTATTCAGCTACTGAGAAATACTTAATCTAAATTGGAGGAAACTCGTTTGTTAAGCTCTGTGAATATTAACTACTTCATGACCTTTGCCAATTTTGACCATATTGCATAGGCAAGATTCTTGAACATGTCATACAATATCAGTTGACTACAATAGCAGGTCCATGGATCTTATTACGGTTTTCCTGCATATTTAGGATCATAAGGTATTGTAGTTTTCCAAGGTTGAAATGCAGAGTGTTACTGAATTCACACTCTAAAAAATTCTTACAGTTAGCAGGCAAAATTTTTTCTCTTTGCTTACATATAATGTGTTTAGATAACACCTTAAATATGTGACCATAAGATGATCATAAATACCCAATCAAAAATTCTTTGACACTTCATCTATCAAGAAGCAAGGTCTTATCCCCTCTCCTTACTTATAACTACCGTTCCAAGTGTACAAGTATTACTTTGTGACTTCTGAGACTTAGCCATAAAAGGCCTTGTACCTTCTATCTTGTTCTGTTTTATTCTCGTTGATCCTTGAGCCACCATGCAAGAAGTTCAAGCACTCTGAAGCTTCCATGGTATGAAGTAGTTCAAATTACATGGATACACAAAAGAGGTCATGTGTAGCCACTGGCTAATTAAAAGCTCAGCCTTTAATTCATCCCAAATCAGTCACCATACAAAAGGGTAAAGAAATTGCCAAGTGGTTTCAACCTCCAGTCACTCCAAGTATGCTACCTAAGTCTTGTTAGCTGTGGTACCAGGACAGAAGAGGACACATTATTTCTATCCAAATTCCTGACCCATGGAGCCTATGAGCCCTTCTAAAAAAAAGTGGTTTGTCAGATTTGCCCAGATAGACATTTGACAACTCAAATATTTTAAATCTTTTTTAAAGACTTTATTTATTTATTTATTTATTTATTTATTTATAAGACAGCAGACTGAGAGAGCACAAGCAGAGGGAGCAGCAGAGGAAGAGGGAGAAGCAGGCTCCCCATTAAGCAGGGATCCTGATGCAGGGCTTGATCCTAGGACCCTGGGACCATGACCTGAGCCAAAGGTAGACACTTAACCAGCTGAGCCACCCAAGTGCCCCAGTTTAAATCTTTTAATACTATTTGGATCTGTGGCACACAATGTTTATAATGTGATAAAGAAATATCTATGTATAATTTTTAACTTTGGATTAGAATTTTGTACCTAAATCATACAGAATATAGCTTTGGTTCTAGAGTAGACCATCTAATGTTCTTATCTTTATTGTAAAAGCAGAGAAGTTCAGATGACATTGCCTGGGAAAATAGACAGTAAAGACATGGTGGTTAGAAGTGGGGAGTCCAAACACCATTTCACAAAGTACTAAGGCAAGAGATACCATGTGCACTTTTTAAACAAGAAAAGGAAGTTTAGAACATTGACACTGCAGTGTCAACTGACAATGAAAGAGGCAAGTGGAGGCAGGCAATCTTTCTAGTAAGCCAGATCTCTATACATTGTGTTTCAGAAAAGAAAAAAATATATCTAAAATTGATAAATGAAGCTAGTTACATTTTTTTCTAATAAATATAGTTTATTTTAAATGATGGAATATATATCAGACTAACAGGAACCGTCTTTGAAAAAAAAAAACAAAAAAAAAAAAAAACAAGAGAAAACCTGGGAAAGGTTGGGAAGGAGGGCTTGTTTTTGTTGTTAGCTTTTAGCTTTTCTACATATGAACTTTTAATCATGTGGACGCATTTTCTTGATTAATAACTGTAATTGGTAATTAGAGGAACTACACTGAATTCATTGATTGGAGGGATAAATGAAGGCTCACATAAGGTATAATAGAAAAATACAAGTACAGTGTAAAAAGGATTAGAAGGGCAGAATGGACATGGCAACCAATTACATAAATGCTGAAGTAGATGAAGTAGATGAAAGATGAAGAAAGAAGACTGGGATAAAGAGACACTGTTCACCTGAAATCCAATCAGAGCTAAGGAAGGGCAAGGAAATGATAAGTTTAATGGAGGAATTGAAGGAGAATATACAGAGTAATTTAGTTCATTGCAGGAGTTTGGAGGAAGGGTGAGCATTCTGTTATTAACATGGCATTTATGATCTGGAGTGACTGCTAACAAATGAGGTATGCTTTTTGAAGCAAAGAGAAGAATATTTTTTTCAGCTATGATGAAAAAATGATGTTGGTATTCCTGGAAAAGCTAGAAGGAAAAATGAAAACTCATTAGAACTAATAAAAAGTTTGGTAAAGTGGCAAGCTGAAAAATAAAAGAAGAAAAATACATTTTTTTAAATTTACTACAAAATGACTCTGAAAATAATATATTCATAGAAAGGAACATTAAATCTAGATACCAAATTATTAATAGTTTCTACTTCTGTGTATTAGGATTAGTGAGTAATGCAATTCTCCCTCATTTTTATTACATGTTTTCTACATTAAATAATTTCTTTTAAAAATATGACTTAAATGATTTATGCATATAATATTGTGAAAAAATATAGAATGATATTACATACAAAGAAAATATTGAAAAAGAAGTGGAGAATAATAAACTAGTGGTAGTTTAGGAGATAGGAACAAATTAAGAAAGGAATATGTAGGCCAGAGGGCATACTAAAATGAAAATATAGTAATCAAAGGCAAAAAAATGAGAAGTCAATTCTAAATATCTAATTCTGGGGGCACCTGGGTGGCTCAGGCAGTTAAGCATCTGACTCTTAATTTCAGCTCAGGCCTGGATCTCAGGGTTGTGAGCTGAAGCCCCAGGATGGGCTCATGCTCGGCATGGAGCCCACTTTAAAAAAAAAAACGAAAGCAAAAAAACCCTGATTCTGAGAAATATGTATACTCCTCATACTGATTAAAGGGTTTTTCTTGTAACAATAGGAAATAATTGCAAGTTATTTTAATTTTTAACTGCAGTTAATAAATTATAAATTATATTAATCAAATGGATGTTATTGTTACATACCATAAATAAATATTTTCCTTAAGAAAAAGTATTTTCCCAAATAAATTCTCCCAGTTTATTCCTGTTATAAAACCACAGTATAAGGGAAAACACTTGAAAAGTAATGTTGCAATTGGATTGCATATAATCTAGATTGTGCAAGAGCAGTCACCAAGGGGTGTATAGGATTGCATAGTTTTAAAACCATTAATTTGCAGAAATTCAAAATCCTTATGTACTATTTCCAAAATTTATCTTCCTGAGGCTATTTTGGCTTTCTGACACTGTTTCTAATTTTGCTTGCAATCTCCTTTCTCCCACTTTATGGAAGAACTCATACCTTTTACCCATTCAAACCTGATTACTTAGAGGTATAAAAACTACAGGAAAACTTGGCAACAATTTGTGCCTCAATTGCAAAGTGAATGATTCTAAAAACTGTTGAAAAATTATTTTTGCACAAAAAGTAGCCTGTAATTACCTGTTTTATTTAAAATTACAGGAGACCCAAATTGAGTATTTTTAGACAATAAACATTTAAAATTAATTCTAGTAATAGGGAAATATAAGATTGGGCTACACAATTTTTAAGAAGTTAAAAATCAATTTAATTGCTGTAAATATTTCTTCAATTCCTACATGAGAATTGTGAAAATTTTTTTAGCAGTACATCTATGAAAAATGAAGAACAGAAAAAAATATTAATGAAGTTTGCCTTTTTGTAGCAGTGTAAGCAATATTGATTTATGGATGCAAAAATAATTTTAAAAAGTTATAGTAATCTCATTGAGGGTTGTTAATCTAACTGAATACTGTTACTTACAAAATATAAAAATTTTAAGGTCTCTTTTTATCATCTTGGTTGAATTTTTACTACTAATAAACTCAAACCAAGAGACATTTTAGCATGGAAAATTATTTTTAAACTTCATATGTATTTAAAATTTACACAGATATAGTAATATAAATATGAAAGAATGTGCAATGAAAGATTTTCAACATTTAAATATGCTATTATATATTCCATTAGTAAAGTTTAATTTAAATGAATTAAGTAAACCTTGTTTATGAATTTTATTTTAATTAAATGATATAAATCACCATGATGTTTAGGTATAAGTGGATTCATTGAATAATGATGTAATAATTTTATACAAAAATTTTGTTATTAAAATAAACGTTAATAATTGTTAACATTTATAAAGCAAAATTAAATCCCTTTAAAATTCTTTAAAATTAATACATCACTTTTAGAAAGAATTGGGGGAAACAATTTGATTTTTTAGAATCTCTTTGGGAGTATATTAGTAAAATATTTGAAGAGAATAGAGCAGAGGGGCATGGGAAGGTAGGAATTGGGCAGGCTGAAGTCAATAAGTACGTTCAAATGACCAACTAAACAATGGTTCTGAACTACAGGTATTCATTAGAATCACTCAGTGATCTTTAAAGAAATGTTCATACCCAGAATCCATTCCTGACTAATTGAATCAAAGTCTCTGCATATGGAGAGCAGTCATTGGTTTCATTATATTATTTACTAGTTAAAAGCAACCCCCACTAAGTTTTTCTAGTGTTAAATAAGCACTGGATAAGGATAATCCATGAAAAACTATAGGAGATGAAAAATAACATAGATCAACTAACTAGTATAATTTTTCTCCTTGGTGTTGATATCTCAAAGATTCTGCTGTTTTTTTTCCTCCTCCTTTTTTTTTTTAATATTTTATTTATTTATTCATGAGAGACACACAGAGAGAGAGAGAGAGGCAGAGATACACGCAGAGGGAGAAGCAGGCCCAATGCAGGAACCTGACATAGGACTCCATCCCGGGACTCCAGAATCACGCCCGGGGCTGAAGGCAGGCGCTAAACTGCTGAGCCACCCAGGGATCCCCTCTCCTCCTCCTTCTTCATGTAAAATGTAGATTAAAGAAATAATAAGTTTTCAACAGCATAGCTTACCAGATGTCAGCAAGGAAGCATAAAAAATAGAAGACAGTAGGGTCACCTGGATGGCTCAATGGTTGAGCATCTGCCTTTGCCTCAGGTTGTGATCCCAGGGTCCTGGGATCAAGTCCCCAGTCAAGTTTCCTGCAGGAAGCCTGCTTATCTCTTTGTCTATGTCTCTGCCTCTCTCTCTCTATGTGTCTCTCATGAGTAATTAAATAACATTAAAAAAAATAGAAGACAATAAAGACTAGACAAAAAGGAATGATGCTCAATTGAAATTAGAATATTTTTGTCTGGTGTTAGCTGAATTTCATTTTTGTTACATATTTGCTTTTCAGCTGCCTCCCATCCTTATAGCTGAAGAGGAATCTAGAGGAAAAAGTTCCATCTACTGAGTAAATCTGGGAAGGATCACACAGAAACAATACTGGAAGATTTCCAGTTAGGCAAATGGAAATTGCTCCTTGAGTCACTTAGGAATTCACTGACTTTGGTCAATATCCCTCATTCTAATTGATATAAAAGTGCAATAGGATGCCCTGATAATATATATTGTTTTTAATTTTTATTTATTTATGATAGTCACACACAGAGAGAGAGAGAGAGGCAGAGACACAGGCAGAGGGAGAAGCAGGCTCCATGCAGGGAGCCTGATGTGGGATTCGATCCCGGGTCTCCAGGATTGCGCCCTGGGCCAAAGGCAGGTGCCAAACCACTGCGCCACCCAGGGATCCCAGGATGCCCTGATAATCAAACTTCTTAACACATCCTTTTGTTACTGATTATTTTATATTTTAAAGGGAATTCACAAAGAGATAGGGAAATAATGAAATAGAAAATAAGTACACAGAAAATCATGAAAGCCCATAAGAATTACATATTATGTAATGCACTTCTTTTAAGAAATTTGTTTATGAGAATGTCACAACAGTTGCAATATCACTGTTTTAGAAAATATTTCATAAAAGAATAAAATATTTTATATGCAGCATTTAAAAATAATGTATAAATTGATGCTTTTGGCAGAGCTGTCTTCACTATAGTTTTTCCAAATGCATTTTAAAAACCATAAGGCAAAGTTTATTTGTCACAAAGTAATTATAATTTCCAATTCAAAAACAATTCTACATATGATAATACAAAAAGTTTATAATAGTGTGATTTTTTCTGAAAATCATGCTCAGATTATCTTGCAACCCTATATATTATATCACTGAATTTATGTTGTTTCTAGATAAATATAATCCATTCATAGGATTAGTTCATTTTTTTCCAGTAGTTAATGCTCTTTCTCTAGAATTTGGTTTCAATGTTTTCATCATTCTAAAAGCAGAGTTTAAATCAAATTCCACACAAATTTCACATATTTAATTACCTAAATACTAAGACACCAGCACTGAGGTATGCTGCACTGTGGAATTGTTCTACCCTCTGTCATATCCAAAATTAATATTTCTGCAATCCTCATAAATTGGTTTCTATGGACTGTCAAGTACCCCTCTGAGGCTCATTGTAAAGCATAGAGATTCTGTACATGTAATGTAATAGCTTTTTTTAACAGGGTCCACAGACATTTACTTCTAATTGGTCACACTGAATATATGAAAATCAATCTGAAAGGTTAGGTATCCCTAAAGGAAGATTAAAATATTTTCAGTATATCTACCATAATTTGTCTCATTAAGACCATGAGCAAGTCACGGCATTTTATGCTTGCACAGAGTTTTCTAATTTGGGATTTCAGAGCCAAACAATATAAAACTCTGGGCATAGACAATAATCACATTTAATAAATATACACTTTATTTTCTTTTTTTAAATTTTATTCCTCAAATTATATGCCACATTATGATATCTAAAACCTTAAGATTGTTAAAATATAATTCTTTATTTAATATTATGGTTTGAAAATCACTTATGAAACATTCTCTGAAATATTTTAATATATATTTTCCAATCAATAAAATACAATCAAGATTATTAAGATTTTCCCTCTTTAACTCTAAATATTTATATATGTTAATATTAATTAAAATTATAATGACTATCAAAAGCTATAAGAATTTTATTCTACATTTAGTGGAAAGCTGTATTTCACAAACTTGAATTCATCTCTTTACGCATTTATTTCGAGTTGAATCTTATAATATTTACTCTTTATTAAATAACAGGATATAAACTGAAAACATTTTGGGGGCATATATATATTTTTTTAAGATTTTACTTATTTATTTATGAGAGACACACAGATAGAGAAGCAGAGACACAGGCAGAGGGAGAAGCAGGCTCCATGCAGGGCGCTGGATTCGGGACTCGATCCTGGGTGTCCAAGATCACAGCCCCAGCTGAAGGCGGCGCTAAACCGCTGAGCCACCCGGGCTGCCCTATTTAACATTTACAAATTATATATATACAAACACATACCACTATGCATTTATATATTCATATGCTTATATATTTATGGACATATTTATACATTTATATTTAATATATTTATATATGCATATTTATTTTTGAATATAGTTTGTGCAAAATTCTTACATGTTCTATTATTATAAATTTTTATTTTGCCAATGCTTTTATTAGGTTATCTTTTACATTTTTTTTCTCATTTAAAATTTTTGAACATTATTAAATTTTTTAACAAGGTTAATGCTTATGTAACTAAACTAGTACTAACAATTAATCCCCATTAAATATTCATTATGTAACCATAGATCCTTTTTCTTTATGTTATTTCTTTGGAAAATTTTCTTTTTATGACATGTGGAAAGGCTAGAAAATTCAATTCATTAATACTTGTTGAGTTGTTTGCACTTTTTTGTTAAGCCCAGTGCTGGTTGAATGAAATAAAGATGTGAATTCATTAATACACCAAACCTTGAAAATGTGATTTGTAAAAATATGTTTTACGCTAGTTGAATAAATAAGTAAAGCAATAAAAACATCATATACTGTGATGCAGAGAATTAAGAAAGGTATGGTTTAAGAGGAAATTTGCAACATAGTATAACAAGAGTCTGGGTGGCTGAGTTTTCAGAGTTCCCTTGAGAAAGTAATATTGAAAATCTGACCAACATAAAGGAACAAAAACTCTGGGAAAGATTAAAATGAAAAGTGTATGGTACTAGTTTTGCAAGTTTGAGAAAAAAATAAAGATCTGGATATTTGTGATGATTAAATAAACACACACATATACACACAAAGATACACATAGAGATATAGGATAAACTTTAAGGATATGATAACTATTAACCAGGCAGTATAGATTGTCTTATACCTTTGTATTTTCTATTTTTCAACCAAACATGAAATGTGATAGATTATCAGATTCAAAGAAATTATTAATGGTTTCTTTTTGCCATCATACCCAGGAAACAATGTAGAATAAAAATGAAGTAAATGTAATCATAAAACACAGGAAATAATTTTGTTCATTGTTATTTTCTGAAATCAAATGAGCATATATGCTTTTTATATTTCTATTCATATATTAAATAGCTTAGAAAATTAGTGTGACTATGATTTTCCCTAAAGATTTAAAAATATTTACCAATAAAAAAACTTGATCCATTAACCAATAATGGGATCAACTAAAATTATTGCAATGTTCTCTTTCATGATTTGAATAATTACTTTTCTCTCTTGCTTTTAAAATGTTTGCTAGTATTTAGCCTAATTAAATGCAGTGGAAAAGAATCATATAGTTTTTCTAGATTTATCTCTAGGAGTACTTCACAATTTATTTTATCAAAACATTAATTGAACATAATTATTATTAATAAAAAGGGCGTGTTTTGCTTTTCTTTACAGACCAATGAAGAAACTCATAGACAAGTGAAGGCATGTATCTATAACGGGTCAAAACTACCACTAGTCAATACATATTCTGACATATAATGGACCTTCCAAATAGTAACACCTGGATTTTTTTTTTTTTTAAGATTTTATTTACTTGAGAGAGAGAGAGAAAGAGAAAGAAAACATGAATGAGAGTGGAGACACAGAAGGACAGGGAGAAGCAGACTCCCCACTGAGCAGAGAGCCTGACATGGGGTTCCATCTGAGGACCCCAAGATCATGATCTGAGCCAAAGGCAGATGCTCAACTGAGCCACTCAGGCTCCCCTAACATCTGGATTTTGATCACATTAAGTTGACAGAAGTTGGTGTCGAACATCTTGATAAACACCTTATTATTTTAAATGTTTCAAGTTCTTTAAATTGACTACATTTTCATTAAAAGTATTTCCCATATAAGAAATAGATCATTTTGAAGACTATGATGATAGAGGTACATTTGTTTCTATTATTTTATAAGCCAGTGCATACAAGTGTATGTATGGAGGGGGGGTGTACTTAAAAAGTTCTTACTGTGTAACCACAGAGAAAAGTATGGAAAGAGAAGAGATTCTAAATCAATGTGGAGAAAGAAGTGTAATAAAAATAATAAAATGTGAAAAATGTTATGAAAACACAAATATCCTTATTACTAAATTTGAGCACTCAGATACTATGAATACATCATATTTCAAAAGCATAGATTAATGATGGTTCAAGACTGTGCAGTCCTGAATTGCCTTCTTAACTACTATATTGGATAAAATTTAGCTTTCTTTTTAATTGGACTCCTTTAGGGGATCCCTGGGTGGCTCAGCGGTTTGGCGCCTGCCTTTGGCCCAGGGCGCGATCCTGGAGTCCCGGGATCGAATCCCACGTCGGGCTCCCTGCATGGAGCCTGCTTCTCCCTCTGCCTGTGTCTCTGCCTCTCTCTCTCTCTCTCTCTGTGACTATCATAAATAAATAAATAAATAAATAAATAAATAAATAAATATTAAAAAAAAATTGGACTCCTTTATAATTGAATGAATAAAATACAATTTAAATTGACATAGGCAAAATTAAACTATTATGAAAAAGATGCAGAAGTTTTGCACTAAATAGAAGTACAGAAATGTGACTGGATCTAACAGCTAGAATTGTTAACTTGCATGTCCCAAGAACCTTTTCTCCACTTCTGTTCCCTTTGTGAATATGCTTTACTTATCCATATATAGACGCTCTTGCTATGCTACTTTGATACATAATGCAAGAAATATGGATTCTAGCAACTCTTTAATTTTA
This sequence comes from Canis lupus dingo, assembly GCF_003254725.2. Taxonomy (NCBI): domain Eukaryota; kingdom Metazoa; phylum Chordata; class Mammalia; order Carnivora; family Canidae; genus Canis; species Canis lupus. The sequence goes on along the minus strand of NC_064255.1, from coordinate 55,557,340 downwards.
CATCTTTCCCCTTTAGCCATGGTAATAATCCAGGCCATAGTTTTTCTTCTAATTCATAATAATAAAGAGACACATGATTAATTTGTAAGTTTTTTAGGGTATTTTATGTCGGGCCTAAATCTCTGGCCTGGAAGCAATTTATATAATAAGACCTTCCTTGCTGAGAGCCATTAGAAGAGGGAATAGATATGGGTTATAGGACTGGTTCCTAGAAGAAACAACATGCCAAGAAGAAAATTCTATTTATTTCATAATTTCTTTTAAGATTATTTATTTATTTATTTATTTATTTATTTATTTATTTATTCATGAGAGACACAGAGAGAGAGGCAGAGACACAGGCAGAGGGAGAAGTAGGCTCCATGCAGGGAACCCGACGTGGGACTCCATCCCGAGTCTCCAGGATCACACCCTGGGTTCAAGGTGGCGCTAAACCACCGAGCCACCCAGGCTGCCCAGAGAATCCTATTTATTTCATGACAATTTACATGAATTTTACTATATATTATTATAATCAATTGTATTATTGCTTTTTGAGAATCAATTATCTATATAAATTTATTTCACCAAAATAATTTATGATCCAGGATGCTTTTTCTCTAATCATTATATCTAAAACTGATTTCATTTTATGTGTGAAGTGCTAAAGGGAGCTTTCTAATATTTCATACATTGTGAACAATAATACTACAAGTGGATTATAAAAATGTTTTTAAAAATGCTTTTTTTTTTTTTTTTTTAGTTTTTCATCTGTATGTATACATTTGTACTTAAATTGTAAGGCCCTGTGCTCTTTAGAGTTGGTCAACTGAATTTATCTCAAAACAGCTATTTGGTAGGATATAAATTTCTTTCCCTTCTTCATCAATATTTAAATTTTTATAAGTGATAAATAAGTAATATATAAGAAATATCACAAAGTATATGAAACAAACTAGGGATAATATATCTTTATTGCTTTTATATTTATCCTATACTATTGTCAAGTATTTCAATGACAAACTAGACCACAGTTTGGGATTTATTTTTCCTGGCATTTTTCATTATTAGTTTTGATGGGGACAGCCAGACTCATGACATCTACAAAAACTATTATAACTATACAAAAGTATTGTATGAATCATACATTCTCTCCTTTGAATTTAAGAATAAGGTCACATGACTGATTGGCCATTTTTTGCATAGTGAAAAAACATGATCAATTAAATTAGTGAAATAAACATTGAAATTTAAATAAGGCATACTAAACTGTGTCAGTCATAAAATCACGTTTCATTTTGGATGGGGGCTGAAATCAGTTTAAATGCTAATTAAATTAGTATAAAAACTTTATATTTCTAATATTTGTATTTTGTACTTAAATATTCACTTTATAAATACAGGCCATTTGAAAGTTCTCAGAAGATTAATCTGGTAGGAAATAATTAACCTTACCATCAAATAATTTAATTTTTAAATAAAACTAAACTCCTTTTATTGCAGTGCACAAATGTACCTAGTGCATTTTCGAAATATAATACTCTTTATTTTACCAAGCAAGAATATCAAGGATTTAGATACTGAGATTTAGAAAATAAAACAAATATATTTGAAGTAAATAAAATTATGCTGACTTTGTACTTTTTACATTTCTTAATAAATTTAAGTGAAACTTTAATTAGACCTTTGGATTATATTTCAAGAAAGCTTATTATTTTGATTAGCATAAGCACTTATTTAGTACTTAATTAGTATAGTACTTGTTTTACTTTTAAGTGTGTATACAATAAAAGTAAAAATAGTAAATATGAGAACTTAAAAAATATATACTTCATATCGAACAGAAAAGGTATAGAATTTTCTTTAGAATACAGAATTTCAGGTACCCATTAAATATTCATTCAATGAATAAAAAGATACAACAATAAAAAAGTATAATCATAACAATGCACCATTTTGGAAACCAAATTATAAACCACAAGATGGAGCTGGAATTACATCTTCTATAAAATGTGAGTGAAAATTTACACATCATGTTTACTAAATGTATGCATTCTATGCAGTACATATATATGATTTTTAAAACCCTATAAAAGATTGCATGCATATAAATATTCATACATTTACATTAATGAAATCATTAGTTTAAAATATGGCTCTATAGTACATATGTAAAACTTACAAAATTACAACCAGAACAATTACGTTTAAATTTTTATCATATGTCTACTTAATAAAAAAGATAAAAGAAAGAAGTAAACAAACAGACTCCTAAATATAGAGAACAAACTGATGGTTGCCAGAGGGTGAAGGGTGAGAAGATGGGAGAAATAAATAAATAAAGAGGATTAAGAATTACAGGCTTCCAATGATTAAATATGTAAATTATGGAGATGAAAAATATAGCATAGCATCATATTGAGTAAAGTAATAACATTATATGGTGACAGATGGCGACTACATTTATCATGATAAACACCGATTAATGTACAGAATTATTGAATCAATATGTTGTACACCTGAAACGAATATAACATTGTATACTAATCATACTTCAATTAAAAATAAATAAATATAATTAAATAAAGAGAAAATATAATAAGCCAGGCTGAATGGAATTTGTGGAAGTGATGACTGAGTTGTTTCCTATATGTCACCATACAATAAAATAATATTTACTTTAGAAAGAGGATTTTATTTTTTTAAATATTTTTATTATTTTTTCTTTTTTTTAAGAATTTATTTATTCATGAGAGACACAGAGAGAGAGAGAGAGAGACTGAGAGACCCATGTGGGACTCAATCCCAGAGCTCCAGGATCACGCGCTGAGCCGAAGGCAGATGCTCAACGGCTGAGCCACCAAGGCATCCCAAAAGATTTTATTTTTAAGTAATCTCTACACCCAATGTGGGACTAAAACTTATAACCCTGAGATCAAGAGTCACATCCTCTATGGACTGAGCCAGTCAAGTGCTCCTAGAAAGAGGATTTTAATCATGATATAAGACATAATCATTTATACAAACTTGTGCATATTTTACAAATATGTAAAAGATATGTATATTGAGGATATTATAAATAATCATATGGATAATTTATCATATATATTTGCCATTTACAAAAAGCAATATTTAGTCACATTTCTTTCAGTGGATTAATTGTTTTTCTGTTTTTGGTATTCATATGCACTGTGACAAAATTCATCTTCTTCAATTTCCACCTGAGAAATTCTCCCCAGATTCCTGTCTTGACTTCCATGCCTTGGATAAAGATGTAGTAGAGTCATCTTAACCATAGCAAACCCTCAAAAACACTGTTAAAAGAATAATAGGTTTTTAAGCAATGGAAATTTATATAGCCATGATTGTTTTTCAATATTTTATTTCAAGATTTTTGACAAAACACTGAATAGAGATAGCCAGGAAAGAACCAAAACTCTTTTTTTCATTTTATTTATTTTATTTTACTGTTTTAAAAGAAAATGTATTTTATTTATTTATTTATCTATTTATTTATTTATTTTTCCTTTTTTAAAATTTTTATATGGAGCCTCTATGCTGGGCATGGACTCAATGCAGGGCTTAGACTCACAACCCTGAGATCAAGACCTGAGCTGCGATCAAGAGTCAGACACTTAACAGACTGAGCCACCTAGATGTAACTTTGTTTACATTTTAAAAGATTAAATTGAGTAGAGATCATGCCTTCTGTTTAAATTAAGATGGTTTACTATTCAAAAGGACTATACCATGCCAGAGAAATAATACTTCATTGCTGAAGAGAACTTAGTACTTCTGATATATGCCAGTAAGTCAACTATGTTTAAAAATTATCTCTAACTTTAAAAGTTGAATATAGACTCAAAGTTTCTCCCTATTATATATTAAAACAAAGATGAAAACCTTGAAAAAGTATATTAATCTAGAAAATGTAATAAATACTTCTAAAGCAGTATAATCAAACCAGGATTTAGGACCATTCTGGGATGCTGAGAAAATTCTAAGAAACTTCATGGCTTATATTTTTATATCACTCCTATGTTATCCCAGTTGCATTCTTTTTCCTATCTATAATAACTCATTTTGGTCTGATTCTCTATGAGGAAATTATTTCAACATAAAAAAAATACTGAAAGTTTTAGTGGTAATTTTAAATATCATTACATAGTGAAATGGTTAGCCTTTTATGAGGAATCATGAGGAAACATCTCCTAGAAGGTAAGAGGTGAGGTGAGGGTACTGCTATTGCATTGAGTGGTCTCTTTTGATAATCCATTTTTTTTAAAGCTTTTATTTATTAATTCATGAGAGACACAGAGACATAGGCAGAGGGAGAAGCAGGATCTATGGCAGAAGCCCAGTGTGGGACTCGATCCCAGATCCTGGGATCACGTCCTGAGCCAAAGGCAGATACTCAACCGCTGAGGCACCCCGGCATCCCAATAATCCAATATTGAGGAATAAAAGGCTAAGTGAGGAGTTACTTAGATGAAACTAGTTAGTTATACTGAAGAGAAGAAAAAGAGAAAAATTTCCCTCTTAAATGAACATTTAGGTTTTTTGAAATACAAGATAGTTTTGCTACTGTATTTAAAAATGCATTCATCTTGCCAACAATTTTAAGATAGTTTAAGGATAAGTTCTAATAGTGATAGTTCATAAAATGTATTTCAACCTGAAACATCTAAATCTATGCCATAGGTCAATGTTTCACCCTTCAAAGATGGAATCTATATAAGAAAGTAAGGGGTTCTAAGGTATCAACAGACTAAAAGCCATCAACAAGTGAAATGGCAACCTACTGAATGAGAAAAGATATTTTCAAATCATATATCCAATATGGAGTTCATATCCAAAACATATAACAAAAGAAACAACCCAATTAAAAAAAAATGGGTAGAGGACTTGAATAGATTTTTTTTCCAAAGAAGACATACAAATACCCAACAGGCACATGAAAAGATGCTCAACATCACTAATCATTAAGGAAATGCAAATCAAAACTACAATGAAGGTATCACCACATTGATTGAACAGATTGTCTATTATCAAAACGACAAAAAAATGACAAGTGTTGATCAAACTAGTTGCCAAAGGAGAGGGGCATGAGATGGGTGAAACAGTTGAAGGGGATTAAGAGACAAAATTTCCACTTATAAAATAAATAAGTCATGGTAACATAACATACAGGGGGATATACTCAATAATATTAGAGTAATTTTTATGGTGACAAATGGTAACTAAACTTATCATAGGAATCATTTAATAATGTATTAAAATATGAAATCACTGTGATGAACACCTAAAACTCATATGATATTTTATGTTCATTATACTTTGATAAAAAAGATACTCAGGAATCCTAGAATATTAGATGATTTTAGGGATAATTTCATCTTAATAATAAATAGGTCTATTGGCCAGAGCATTTACAATTAGTTGGCGGTGACTATAGGAAATGCAATGCAGATTGAGACAAATGCAAATTTAACTACAAGGAGTGTTTTACTGTATAAATAAATCCATTATTGGTTAAAGGAGTTGCTGCATAAGGAACAATTATCTAAAACCATAACCACACTTAAAGATTTATCCAATATTAAATAACATTGATATCACTCAGAACCAAAACTATAAAATTATAGATTCTACATTTAGAACTCTTTCTACTTTGCTATTCTAGAAGTATCAAAACTATCACGATACACAGTTTGGTAATTTCAAAAGGTAAACAGAGGCACATTACAATTTTGAGGAGTTTGAAGAAGACAGCACAGGGGATAAGTTCTTTGACATCAATCTCGGCAATATTTTTTTTTTTAAATTTTGATACCAGAAGTAAAGGCAACAAAAACAAAAGAAATATGATTATATCAAACTGAAAAGCTTCTGAATGACAAAGAAAACCATCAACAAAATGAAAAGACAACCTACAGAATGGGAGAAAATATTTACAAATCATCTAATAAGGGGCTAATATAAAAAATACAAGGCATTCATACAACACAACAGCAAACAAATAAAGAAAAACCAAAATCCCAATTAAAGAATGGGCCAAGAATCTGAAGAGACATTTTTCCCAAAGAAAACATGCAAATGACAAACAGTTACATGAAAAGCTGTTTAACATCACTGTTCATCAGGGAGAAGTAAATCAAAAGCACAATGAGATATCCCCCCCACCCCCACCCGTCAGAATGTCTTATTATCCAAAAGGCAAGAGACACAAACACTGGCAAGAATGTGATGAACGGGGAACACTTGTCCATTCTTGATGGGGATGTAAACTGATAACAGCCAGTAAAAAAATAAAATAAAATAAATAAATAAATCAAATAAAGGAGATGGCAAGTTATACACCAGGGCTACTGAAGAAAATGCTATTGCTTCCATACTTTGCAGGACATTTTGTAGCCTGTTGTCAGCTAACATTTTTGTGTAAATGCAATTGCATAAGTAAATCTTACCATAATGTAGAAATAAGTCACCTGTTACATAGATTATAAACGTCAGGGATCCCTGGGTGGCGCAGCGGTTTGGCGCCTGCCTTTGGCCCAGGGCGTGATCCTGGAGATCCGGGATCGAATCCCACGTCAGGCTCCCGGTGCATGGAGCCTGCTTCTCCCTCTGCCTGTGTCTCTGCCTCTATCTCTCTCACTGTGTGCCTATCATGAATAAATAAAAATTAAAAAAAAAAGACCTTTATAAACGTCAGCAAGTCTAACATGCAGCAGGTCTTTGGATTAAGCTGGTTCCATGTTATCTCTTTTGGTAGTTAATTAATGGATCTCATTTTAAAAATAAGTGTGGACAAGATATTAAACAGGATTACAAAGGCAGGATTACAAAAACTCTAGAGAGAGATTTGAGAGAGAGATTTACACGTTTTGCTTGAAGTATTACATGTTTCTAAATTTCAGAAACACATACATTCAAATCAAAGGGTATATGTAGATGTGTGAAAGTTGACCTGTGCAGGTAGCATTGGTTAGTCTTATTTCCCCATTCAGTAATGCATTTTCTCCACCCTAAAGGAATAGCCAACAGTTTCAGTATTAAATCTACTATTTACAAACTAGTTTAATGGCATCATAAAAACATGCACAAAGTAGTATTAAAGGTCAGCAATAAACTGGCTGAATCTTCTTGCCTTTTAAATATATGGGTGACCAGCATATCCCCAAAAGCTCTGAGTTTAAAAATTAGCTGCTGAGCATGCACTGCAGTTAATTTTCATTGCTGTTTAAATATGATGCGTCAGCAACATAATAAACCATACCCTGCATAATAAACCCTACTTTGATACAAAGCAGTATGCAGTAATGCTGTATAAAAAGAAGCTAAATACATGGCAGCTATAATACACCTATGAATAGAGCATGCAAACATCAGAAAGCTAACTTAACATTTCTGATATGAATGTTGGAGCTATCTAGTTATAGCCAACTGTAAGACAAAGTATAAAACAAATATAAGACAATCAAGTAGGACTTAGATAATAGGAGTCCAAGTCTGTCACTTGATTGTTTCCCAGGGAAACCAGATAATGGAATAGGAACATCTCAAAAAATCAAAACTACAGGCACTGTAACCTTAAAAATGCTTTTGTACTTAAATCTTTACTGATCCGGAATGCCTGGGTGGCTCAGCAGTTTGGACCCTGCCTTCGGCTCAGGGCGTGATCCTGGACCAGGAATCGAGTCCCACATCAGGTTTCCTGTATGGAGGCTGCTTCTTTCTCTCTGCCTCTCTCTCTCTGCCTGTGTCTCTGCCTCTCTCTGTATCTCTCATGAATAAATTTTAAAAAAATCTTTAAAAAAAATAAAAATGAATCTTTACTGATCCATAGGAATAAAAGTCAACTTAAGTAAAATCCAGGGATAATTTTAAAACATGATAAATTTGTTGTTGTTTTAAAGAGTGATCCCATCCTGGTACTATCACATTATTCCAGAAGTAGTAGTCATTGTCTGCTGGTGTTTTTAGGTTATATAATCTGATAAATTTGTCTTAATACACATTCAAAAAAAAAATACACATTCATCTTCTGGTGTGGTGAAAGTGAATTGGGAAAAATAAATAAATAAATAAATAAATAAATAAATAAATAAATAAATAAATATGAATTGGAAAGATAATGTCATAAAAGCAAAGCTATTGCTAACTCTTACTCCATCCCTCTTAAACAATTCAGTCTTATGAAAAATTTTAACATTAAATTAAATTATCACTGGAATGCTGGATATATCATGGCAATAGTTGCTGCGTTTAGCATGCATGCATTCTTAAGAGATCTGAGTGACTTTTCTTTAACGAAACTGAAAGGTAAGGAATTTTATTTTATTTATTTATTTATTTATTTATTTATTTATTTATTTATTTATTTATTTTTAAAGGTAGGGAATTTTAAGGAGAACTTCAATAAAACCTGTGCAGAATGAAGCATCAAATTACTAAAAGCCCAATCATGAGAGTGCTACATTTTGTTTTAAATGACCAGATTTATTGTTTAACAATGGTAAAGCATTTGATTTTCCAGTTCTTCCATCTCCTCAGTGTTAGTGTAACAATAATAATATCTTCAAGTTGCTCTAGTCTGTACAAAGGGAAAGAAAAATGAAAATTAAAGGGGATGATGTTATTCTAAACTTGAAATTCTGTTTTACTTTGGGCTGTGTTGTGTTCAAGATACTCCCTGTGGCCTGGAAAATGTAGCTCCCAAGAGGTGCATCTATTTTATGTTCTGGAAGTAACTAGTCCAGATACTTTCTTCCATTGATACTTGATTTTAAGTATTTATATTACAGGACATTACAGAACAATTATACTTGTCCTGTAAACATACTCTTATGTAGGCTATTAAGCTGAATTCTAATAATCTATAATGGATGATAATATAATGTTACTTATCCATAAAATATAACTGAATTCTTTGTTCATTCATTTGCCAGACTTTAATTGATTACCTGGTCTATGGAAGGTCCTGTGCAAGATGATGAGGAGGGAAAATTGACCATGACAAAGTGAATCCTGTTAAGTAGTCTTGTCTTACGGAAGTTCGTACTATTTAACAGAAACTACAGAGAGGTCATTTGTTTTCTTTAGCATAAATGTTATCTTCATATTGCAACTAAGAAGGCAGAGAATTAAATAACTTACTCACTGTTAATTAGAAAAGCAAGCAAATGAATGAATCAAATACTTCTTCCATGGCTCTATACCTAAAGGAAAAGACTAAGCAAAATAAAAACATATCATTAAATAAGAATAAAACAAAACCAAACCTAAAAATATCATATAAGTAGAACCTCGGAGAGAATAGCTGATTTAGTAAGTAGTTGTAGACTTAATTACCTGTCCTGTGAGAGATCAAGTATTTTGAACAAGAAGATATATTTTTTCTTATCTTAGAATTTCAAATAAAGCCACAAAATTAGGGGAAATAGGCAATAAGCATCTCCATATTCCAAAGAGTGTGCTAAAGAACTTCAACGCCTCACTCCTGTGTTTCTAAAATGACCAAACTAAAAACTTTAACTCCAAGTTCACTACCAGAATCACCCTCACATAAAGAAAAATCTGAAAACTCAAAAGTAAGTTCTATATTTTGTGAGTTGGCCTAAACCCTCTCTCTTTCCTCTACGTTGGTCCAAGTGAGCATGAATCAATGATATCTGCTTTTGGTGAATTTTCACATCTAGAACAGAAGTTTGCCATCTCTTTCATCTTTTGGATTATGAGAGAAGCCAAAGAAATCTACAGTGCAGTGGGATAGTAGACAAAATGAAAGTTCTGAGGAGAGCTTGAAATGTGCCCCTTAGAGTAAGGAAAGAGAGAAAGCCTTCTGATTTTCACATGAATATTCCAGAACATAAAAACATGGCTGGTTCAGCCTCCCATGAAGAAAGGGGACAAAGATAAAGCAGTGGAAGTCCTAAGTCTGCTATGATTTGGCACAGCAAGGACTAAGTCTCCTATGGGACTCCACAGTGTTGACACATGATCCTTAAAGCTCCTGCTTTCCCCATCTCATCCCTCACTTCTACCTTCTTGACTTTTTACACCTCCTCATATTCCAGAAATTGAAGGGGGGGGGTGTAAATTACTGCTTCTCCAGCACAAGTATTATTCAACAAAATAAAAATTTTCTTTATTTCACTGCTTGGCACAGCCCATATGTATTGTGGAAAGAGCCAACAAAAATTAAGGGTCATGTATTGCTAGGAACTCTTAAATGATTATGCCTCTTTAGGTAAACAGAATTTTGTTGGCTATATAAAAACATAACAAAACAAAACAAAAAACAAAACAAAACAACAGTCACATAGCTCTCTTTTACCCGATATCAATCAAGGTCTTATACATACAGTTTTCCTCTCTGGTCCTGTGTAAAGATTTTGACAACTACTTAAGCCAATATAATTATAGTTATAAATAGACATACATCAAATTTCTTCTTTCTGCATATATAACATTAAAGAACTTATAATTAGTACATGACTAGAGATACATGGTCCTCTGTACAATTGCTGACCATTTCTTAACAAATGTCAATAATTAAAAAGTAAAACAGAAATCTTTCCTTCTAGGAATGATATGTTATGGTGGAAGGGGACATGAAAAATTAAAAAAAAACAAACAAACAAAACACTAAAATGAAGGGAAGAGTTGCTGGAAAAATGAATACTAGGAAATTTGTTAATTGATATTTTTAGGATAATTTACAGTATATCATGTAACAAAATAACCAAGTATCTTAGTATCTTAGCAAAATAAAGTTTGTTTTAATTCTTAGAATGTGTAGGTCTTCAAGTACACGTCTTCTAGTGATACCGTAGTCCTTACTCATTCCAAATCTTGGCAACACTATCTTATAATAACAGTAGACTAAATTAAAGTGTGCAATCTCCTTTTGTCTCTCCGTCAGTTGGTGATTAAGGAAAGTAAGGAAAAAGAGAATATTTCACATAACATTTCATGATATGAGATGATAGTTAAGTATATATAACTACTCACATTCTATTAGTCATAAAAAATAAAAAGACTCAAACTAACTTCAAGAGAGGCTGGAAAACAGTCTTCCTCTATAAGCCAAAAAGAAATGGAATTTTAAACTTCTAGCCGTTTTATTATATTACTTCAAATTTGATTAATCTATTTACTGTCTTACTCTTTTATCAACACACATGATACAATATCCCCAACCTAAAGACACCACAAAGTCCAATACAGTCATTATATGCTACTCAAAGCTCAGGATATCCAATTGATATATGATTATCATCATGGCCAGATATGGTATATTGCTGTCAAGTAAATAGGTACTAAAAAAGGTTAAGTATATACCTCCCTACCAAACTCAATACAGTGAATGGCAAGGGTTAGGATGATCATAAAATATATACTCATTTAGAAAGAGGAAGAATAGGAGGCAAAGAACAGCCTTTAAACTAAAGAAATTCTGGAATATTCTGGGCATCTTACTCTTGATGTATGGGAAGTTTCTTAATTTTGCTTTCTAATAAAAACTTCCTTCTCTGCTATTCCCCACAGCCCTTAGTTGATCTCTCTTAGATTTTCCTCCCACATTATTTACTAAGTTTGGGGATCATGCCTTTGTATATTTCCCACTCTTTGAAAACTTTAGAAAGGTTGGAAAACCAAGATTTGTTTAAAGTTTAAAATAGTTGTTGTTGTTTTCTGGGCTTATTTATTTGACAACACAAATCCTCCAAAATTTTAATCTATGTCTAATTTCTTTGCTTCAATTGGGTCCATGTTTAAGAAATCATACTTATAGTTTTCTGTTAGGCAGAACTTTAGCCTTTATATTTCCTTTTTCACAACATAACGACTGCTTCCTTGATGTCAGCTAACTTTAAGAAGTCACTTAAAGTTGGACTCTTTGCAATGAGTCACACTATTTAACAAAATGTTTTCTTTGGTTTTTATTGCACAAAAATTTATATTTTACTTCTTTGCTGGATCTAGACTTAGTCAACATTTTCACCCTTGCAAACACTAAATATTTGAATTACCTATTTCCTTTTCATGTCTGCTTACAAACTGGTTGGTTCCTTTTAGAACTCATCTTTTATAGGACTATCTTGCCAAGTACAGCTGATAACAATCCAAACACACTTTGAACTTTAATTTTCTACTCTCTTCTTACATGTATGCCAATTCACTATATATGTAGTCTGCTTCCTGGGTTACGGGAGATGGGAGAAGGGTTTTACTCAATGTAACTATAACATACACTGCCATCTTCCTAGACACTAAAATTTACTTTGCTGCTAGTTTTCCGAATATTAAACCAATACCACATATTTTAGTTTGGTTAAACAAGTACTATAACTTAAGGTAAAAAATAACATAAAAAATAACATAAAGCTTTGGTGACTCATCAAAATGAAATGCCATCTTTTATATATACACAAATAGGGAATTGCCAAGTACCCTTATATGGAGACTTAGGGACTCTGGTCTCCTTCTTGTGACATCTATATCTTCCCAGGTCTCTTTCTAGTTATATCCTGGATACACTGCTTTGATCATGAACAAAGAGTGAAAGAAAAGAAGATGTCTTGGCTTAGTACTGGTGATACACATCTTTCCTATCCCAGTTTGTTGGAGAGAACTTGCTCATTGTCGTGGAGACTAGGAAATGTAACCTTTCTCTGCCTACAGTTAGAAGACAGGATTTCTGAGCATCTTGTATATCTTGACCACTTTCTGCATAGAAGAAAAATACATTTTCATACAACAGAAAATATCATCTCAAAGTTTTCTCTTCCTTTAGCCAGTTACTATATAAACTCTGAAGGAGCATTTTCATGGACCAGATTATGCCTCCCCACCACCAAATTCATGTACTGGAGTCTTAACCCTCAAAGTGACTATTTTGGAGATAGAACCTTTAAAGAAGTAATTATGGCTGAATGAGGTCATAGGGGTGAGGCCCTAATCTAAGATGTCTGATGTTCTTATAAGAAGAGGAAGAGAGGAGCGCCTGGGTGGTTCAGTTAGTTAACCATCTGCCTTCACCTCTGGTCATGATCCTGGGGTCCTGGGATCTAGCCCAATGTCAGGCTCCCTCTTGGGAAATCTGCTTCTCCCTCTCCCTCTACCACTTCTCCTGTTTGTGTTCTCTCTCTTTCTCTCAGATAAATAAACAAAATCTAAAAAAAAAAAAGAAAAAAAAAAAGAAAAAGAAGGAGAAGAAGAGATACCAGGGATGTGTATGCCCAAAGAAAAGGCCATATGAAGACAAAACAAAAAGATAGCAGTCTTGCAGGTCAAGGAGAGAGGCCTTAGGATAAATCAATTCTGATGGTACCTGATCTTGGACCCCTATATTCCAGTACTGTGAGAAGTAAATTTCTGTCGGTAAGTCACTTAGTCTCTGGTATTTTGTTATGGCGGCCCTAGCAGACTAACACAAATATCATACTTTTTATTTTCCGTTTTTGTAAATGTCTTAAGTACTCTAAATTTCAACATAAAAGTCTTTGATTGTGGTAAAAAGATATTAAACACTCATCCTTCAAGATTTTATGCTTATCTTTGGGTTCTCTGTTATCTTTGATAGTATTAAGAAAAATTTAAATAAATAGGTTATGTAGCTATAATATATAAAGAAAAAAATCCAGCAGGAAATATAGAGTGTTAGAAGAAAAGGACTTCTTAGTTGTCTCTCACTTATGATGTGGAGAAAAAGTGATGAGAGCAAGGTGGTGGGTATAATGAAAGTGCTTTGACTTTGGCTGAAATTATATCCTGTCAGATGAACATGTAGAAGGCATGTTCTAAAAAAGGCATCAAACGAAAACATAAATAAATTATAAAAAGAGAATATTTTGTTTCATCCAGTTTTTGTTTAGAGAGCACATAATTGGATAGAGGCCTGCAAACTTTTATTCATGTAAAATTCCCTTTCTCAGAAGCCAGTGATAGAAGAGATACTACACAGAGAGGTGATATATCCAAGTTTTTATCTTAATATCTTTCTCCTTATAAATGGGTTTCTATAATAAATTACTTGTTTGGAGAATCAAACCTGATATAAGACTTCAATAAATCTACTACCTGTCAGTTGAAATGGGAACCAGGAATCAGAAAAAGTATTTTAAAAAAACTAGTTTTTTAATGTATATTTTCTGATCTACTCAGAATATGCATGGAATAGACTTTACTGACCATTTTTTTCATCCAAGTTTATACCCATTCTCAGCTACATAGCTAAGAAGTAGATAACATGCTCTATAGGCGATTTTCAAGATTTGACAACCTTAATGCCCTTCAAGGTAGAACTGTGCAGGTGGGGGTCTCCTGGGTGGCTTAGCGGTTGAGCATCTGCCTTTGGCTCAGGTCATGATCCCGGGGTCTGGGAATCGAGTCCCGCATCGGGGTCCCCACAGGGAGCCTACCTCTCCCTCTATGTCTCTGCCTCTCTCTGCATCTCTCATGAATAAATGAATACAATCTTAAAAAAAAAAAAAAAAAGGTATAACTGTCCAACACCCATCAACAACACTGATAACTTCAAAATTTATAATAAATTGAACAATGCATAACCACCATTAAATAATAAGTAAAATTTTGATCACTCATGGTCTTAGATTTTCTTTTTATATTATTTATATAAGTGAAAACATAAATCTAGGTTAAAAGTTACACTTTAAGCAACACAAAATAAAAATATTCAAAATAAGTACAAATGATGCAAAATATAAGATTAAAAACACATGCATGTGATAGATGCTGCTGTGAATAGGAAGCCACACTCACAAAATCACTGTGACGTATCTAACACCTGCTAAGACTTAAACCATCCCTATCTTACTTCCTTTTAATTTTTACTTTTAATTATTACTTCCTAATAATTTCTTTATTTAAAAAAATCATGCTATTGTATTTTTGGCCTTCCCTTCATCAAAACTAACGTATGTGCTTACTTTGTAGTACTAAGTTATTGTCCTGAAATTGATTAAATGAACATGACTGATTAAATGTGTTTTGTTTTGTTTTGTTTTGGATTACCTCCTGAATAAAAATGGAATTTTAAGAAATGCTAAATATATTACTTAAGAAACACTAAACTCTGAACTTAACTTGGAAAAAAGTAAAAAGCACCAAATGCCAAGATTCTTAAATCATGACTTAAATGATACAGTGAAATCAGATTAAAATTCTACAATAAATAGTATGATTTAGAAAATAAGAAAATATAGTGCATAATAATGAGACAAAAAATATTGTTAATGATATTTAATTTTCCCACAAGTAAACAAATATTTAAAACTGAGGACATACAGTTTATAATTCCTCGTTTTACTTTTCTCTTCATTGTTCACCATTTCTTTCCCCAGAAAATTCTTTCAGGAAAAAAGTAAAAAGCAAATATTTACTTTAAAAGAGATTGCAATAAATAATTGATCTGTCCTTCCCTCCAGGATAATGTTGACATTTTCATAATCTGCCCATCAACAGCAATTGGAATATATCTATGAAAACTTTGTGGCGTTAATTTTTTTTATGTAATCAGGAACAAGATGTTTAAGCAGATGAACTCTGGAAATTAATATGTAAATATGTGTTTGTTTGATTTCCATCAGTAATGCACTACAGTGCTTGCCATTAACATGGTTCGAATACTGAGAATCCATCTAGTTAGATGAATTTTTAGTAAGAAAATTCAGCTTCCTCTATGATGGATGTTGACAGACAATCACATTATGAGATGGAAACTGTGTCATGATAGAAAATAAAATTAAAAGTCATAAATGACTTTACTTACAAATTAGCATCATGTACAAACTTTGTGAATAGTTTAATATAGTAAAAATAGCAAGCAGCAAGTTGTGTGTATAAAAACACAGAAGGGGAACTAGAAATGAAAAGGTATTACATAGAAAATTATCTTAATCATCATGACTGGAATACTAAATAGTGTAAGTAATATAGATTCATTTAAAAAAGAGTTTGGAAAAATGATATACTAATGCAGTTGAATGATGGGACCTAGTTTAAAAAAATCAAAGAAATTTATCACTTTTGTGTGCAATGACACAAGTATCAGGTGTAAGATTATTTTTAATAATATAAAGAATCATGATGTGTGAACTTTCAGTGAATTGATAAATACTTTGCTAATTCCATTACAAAATAAAATCACCAAATTTCAAGTTATTAATCAAATGTTAACAATTCTATCTTTAATGCCTAAAAGAGTTCCTGACATTAATATGTTCTTAGTTAATATTGAGCGCACTCCATAGTGAGTCAAAAAATACTTTAAAATTGAATTATTCAATCCACCCAGAATTTGACTTTGTGGCTTAGAATAGATAAAGAATTTATGTTTGAGGAAAAATGGCAAATATTAAAATACATGATTACAGGGATATACCATTAAAATCAATGAAAATGAACAGATCAGCTTCATCAAATAATTCAGTTATTAAAATATTTTATGCTTTACTGAGTTTTATATTAATTTATAAAAAACATGTTATCAATAAGAAGATTAACAAAAAACATACTTCATGTAAAAAAATAATCAAAATATAGCCAATTAATACATAAGACAAAACAATAAAAATTACTTCTGTACGTCCTTATTGCATATAAAATTTGAGATGGAAATAAAAGTAAAAAAATATGTGGGATGTTGGGTGGCTCAGTAGTTGAACATCTGCCTTTGGCTCAGGGGGTGTTCCCGGAGTTCCGGGGTTGAGTCCCACATCGGGCTCCCTGTGAGAAGCCTGCTTCTCTCTGCCTATGTGTCTGCCTTTTCTCTGTGTCTCTTATGAATAAATAAAATCTTTTTTTAAGTAAAAAATATGAGACTTACATATACCTGTAACAAATAAATAGAAATCTAAGTTATCGGAAACTCCAATGGACATCAAAAGACGTAACCCAAAATTTGAAGTGATTAAAGCACACTGATTAAATAAATGAACTCAATTTAATTTAGATAACAAACTAATATCTCTACTGTATTAAGGTAACTTAGGAATAAATGGATTACTTAATACTAAAGTTATCAAATTTTATAATCTTTTTATAAGGTAGTGCTGAATCCTTGTGTACCATCTCATGAAGAAGAATGCAATGTAGCATTTTTATTTTAAATGCAAATTAAAATATATTGAAGTTGGTAATTATAATTTATACTGGGGACCACCTGGGTGGCTTAATTGGTTAAGCATCTGCCTTCAGCTCAGCTCATGACCCCAGTGTCCTAGGATCAAGCCAAAGTTTCCCCTCTATCTTTGTCTGCCAATCTACATGTTTGTCCACATGTCCATTCTATTTCTCTGTCAAATAAATAAAATCTTTAAAAAAATAATTTAAACTGAGCTTATCATGCAGTAGCTCATAATAAAATATATAGGTATCTATATATTTTTTAATATTTTTGTATTTGTATAAGAATGTTTAGTTGATTCAGTAATTTATTTTATATTTCCTAATCTCCAAGTAAGCCAATGCATTTAGAAACTAAAACTTAATGTCATCACATTAATTAGGGCATATTAAGTCAAGAACTGGCTATAGTTTCAAGTGAACCAACATATTCAGTTAGATATGTTGAGGTTTCAAATGTCATAGTAATGCACTGTAACATTTAAAAAATGTAAGGTCAGAATTACGAAAGTCAGGCAGGCAAATCTGAATGATGAATGCCTAAATTATAATTACTTCTATTAGTAGTTCTTATAAAAATAGCCTTAAATAATGTATAAAAATGACAATATTGTCATTTTCATTTGAATTGCCTACATTTTTATTTGCATCTAATCTCTTATTTGATGCATCAAATGTATTATTAATTAATTATAATTAAGAGACTCAATTCCAAACAATAAGAACATTTTAGGCACCAATTTCTTTTATATTTTTGCCTCCTTATTTATTGAAAATAATATGTAAAAGTAAGAGCAGTTTTAGAAATACTGCGGGAAATAAAAAGGTTAGGCTATAACATTAAAGGTTAAAACTATAAGATTAAAGTTTAATTAAAACAGTAAGATGAGAAACTTAGAAATGAAAAAATTGATATATTTACTCTTAGAAGTAAACATTACTTTTTTATTCAGCAATGCTTCTAATACAAATGAATGTATAGTTATACTGTGAATAAACTTATAAAAATGGCATGCATTTGTTGTGCCCAAGATTGCGAATCCGAGAAACCCAACACCGATGCAAGTACATGAGGGTTTATTAACAAGCTCGAGCTTGGGTCCAAGTATACCCGACACTGCGGGGGCAGGGACTTGGACCCGGAGGCTAAGAGGCATAGCAGTTTTTTTTTTTTTTTTTTTTTTTTTTTTTTTTTTTTTTGAGGCATAGCAGTTTTATGGGGGCCAGTGGCCAATGAGATTGCAACACACACAGAAAGGTGCATAGTAATGTCGATCCACACGCAGGTGGCCAATTGAACTACAATTTACCCTATAGTGACTGTTTGAACTAGCCTATCACTCTGGTCAGAATTGGTGCGCACGTTTGGGAGGCAAAAGACGGGGTTTACATCCTTATGAGCAAGTTTCCGGTAACGGTGTCTTGACTAGGGTGGGGGAGTGCCTTAAGCAATAAGCAGGTCATGTGGGGGTTATACATGAGATGGTGGGTGTAGCACAAAACGGAGTTAGTCCTGCTCTGCTTGTCCAGGGGTAGGGGATTTTTGTTAAATTCCTTGGGTCCCACACATTGTTTATCATTTCATAATGCAGAATCATTTCAAGAGTAATAAGGTATTTTGCTAATTTCTTGCATAACTAGAATTCATAATCTGAAAATATAATTTTTACTGATTAACAAAATATGTGTCAATTTCAATCATCGAGTAGGTATAATTATGATTTAAACATAGTAATTAATTGAAGAACAGTCATGCCACTATGAGAACTTCCTTACTTTGACATATGTTGCTCTTCATTCTTTTCAAGAAATAGGATGGGAAAATAGTTGATTAAGCAAGAATAAGTTTGAAATTTGGTTAAAATGTTTCAAATGTGTTGTCCAGGCAAGCACATGGTGAACAACTCTCTTTCAAGGGCCTTCTAATAGTATCACAAATGCTAGTACAAAGCTAGAGATACAGAATATAGGAAAATGATCCCAAGAAATGTTTGATTTTGTTTTCCCAGTATTAGTGATGATGACCCAGGTTTCGTTGCTTTATATACTATCTCATAATTTGGCATGAGAAATATAATAAGACTATACTTTAGGTGAAAACTTAATTGAAATAATGGTTAGTCTCCTCTTAGAAGTTCTTGGATCCATTATCAGAACAACCTCAAAAAAGCTAGGAGGATCTGAAGAACGGTTCATTTTCTTAAGCTGTTTCCCTGCTGTTATGTTTCTCATGATCTTTTACTTTTCTTGCTATCTGTGGATTTTAGCTCAGTCTATTATTTGAATTAGAGGGGAAATGACATTACACCAAAGATTCTATGTTTTAATGCTATAATCCAAGCAAAAATGTTCTTCAAGCAAACCAGCCAACTGTAACACTTGATATGTTATACTTTTGGATGAAAACCTAATAGCAATAAACTTTTATTAAGTTGGAGCCTCTAATTATGGAACATAGATAGGAGAGGCCCAGACTTGCAAAATCCTATCATGTACTTTTAATGCATGTCTTCTATCCCCAACAGTACAGAGGGATATTTTAAAATTAAAACTGCATTAAAACAGCAAATTTCAAAACCTTGAAAATAGGAAATCTGAATAAAACATGTTAACTTCCTTAGGCAAATATCTTGCATCTCATGGAAAGATAGTTCATTTAATTGTAGAGATTCTGGGTCCACTACTATTAATTTTTAAAATTATGAATAATTTGTTGCATTCATATTTTAGTTACTCCTAATAAGAGTCACAGCTAACACTGATTTAGTTATTTTTAAATGTCAGGTGTTCTATTAAGAGCTTTATATATGTTTAACTTGATAGCAAATTCTCATGAAGGCAGTGTAGGATGAAGATAGGTGTAGATCTGCTGGGAGGTGCAGCTGGCATTCATACCCAGCTATGTCTTCAGAGTCAGTGCCCTCAACCACTATACTAAAGTGAATTGAAATATGAAAATAAGAGCATGTTTTGTAGGGCTGGTATGCTGTAATAAACAAATTAAGCTAAGTGTTGAAAGCATGTTGTGCTGGCTACTGGCTACTGGCTACTGGCAAGATTCCTTGTTTTCTCTTTGTCAGGTGAATGCTACATATTCTATGTCCAAGATGAAGCTCCCTGGAAACAAATTCAGGGAAAGAGATTTGCATACACAATGTTTATTGAAGAGTACTTACACAGAGTACTCAGCAACAGTACTTAGGAGGGACTAAAGGAAGCAGAATGAAACAGACAAATTGAACTCTGAAGTACAGCACACACAAATCTTAAAAAGAACAATTATGCTAAGGGAAAGACACTTAACACAAATAGCTCCATATTGGAGGATTCCATTTATATGAAATGTCCAGAATAGAAAAATCCATAGACACAAAGTAGTACTTTTCCAGGTTCTAAGCATAAGGGAAAATGAAGAGTAATTGCTAATCAGTATGTGGTTTCTTCTATGAGTGGTCATTTCCCAAAGTGGTGATAGTTGCAAAACTCTTTGAATATACTGAAAAGACTGAATTGTACACTTTAAAAGGATAGGTTTATGGCATGGAAATTATATCTCATTACCTGTTATAAGAACAAAAACGACAAAGAGTCACAACTCAAAAGTATTACATAATATGGATATTAATAATGCAAAATATGTCTAAGGGCATTTAATATCCATATTATGTAATAAATTTATATTTTGATTCAGAAATTTCAAAATCTATTAAGACCTTCTGATTTCTGGTTAAGGTAAATAAGCACCAAATTCACAAAGTATAGTTAGGCCATACTTTTTGCTTATGGATTACCTGGCAATATTTAACTGAGAATAAATATCTAATATGTCTTTTATCATCATTAAGATTCATATTTAAAACCGAGAAAAATAATCCAAAAATGAAATTATAAGGAAACTTTACTACTTGTAGTGATTTTTTTTTAATAAAAGAAGATGAGTCCCAGAGGGATAAAATATGATGAAGCTCTACTACTTATGATCATAACGTTGAGTTTACTATAAATATGCTGATACACTATCTTTTGTAGTGATTTTATACTATGGTATTATGCCAGATTTTCATGCTTAATTTTAAAGACCCTTTGTTGTATGTGTAAGTGTGTGTGTGGGGGGGGTTATGGGTGGGTGTTCCTTCAATTTAGTTTTTATTTTCCTTTTTAAGTATTGAATTCTCCAAATCTCTGTGGGAAGACTAGAATTGTTTTTACATATTTCTTGTTTAGTTGTTTTATTAGGTCAAATTATGAATTAAATGTCAAAATTCTTGTTAAGACACTTCAGTGTAATTAATAAACAATGTTTCTATTGGTTCTATTTTAAAATTGATATAAATCCGGATGTCTTATTAGAAAACATGTAATATTTGATCATGATACATTGTATGCTTTATCATTTCAAGGATTATTGAAAGAAAATCTGATAAGTGTTTGTGTTCTAATCCAGTGAATCTATATCAATCATTTTATAAAAATATACTTCCTTATCATTTAAAAAATTGTGGTCACTGAAGTCTGCGACCATTATATATTTTAAATACAGTAGAAATTTTCTGTAGAAAAATGTGAAAAAAAAATTTGGGTATAACTACAAGGTAAACATGGCCTTAAATAACTAAAAGCTAAAAATGCTGTTCTATGCTATCCATTTAAGTATGTTATATAATTTAACTGTGTTTAATTTCTTAGATATTATTTTCCAACTGAAATAATAATATTGGACATTGGGTATTTTTTATGGATAATAAAATAGAAAAGTTACTAAATCATTTCTGATGGTCTTTTAGAAAGTAATAAAAAACTTTCTTTCAATGAAATTGTGTCAAATTCATGAATATTTGTCTATTATTCATGGCCCTTTTATAATATTGTAATTATGGAAGGCAATCCTTTATATTATAAACAAACACAGATTTAATCTTTATTTCAGAATTGCTGGTAAGGGTCAATTTTAAATCAGTTTTAAAACAGAGAAAAAAATTGTTCACACTATTTCCAAAAAGAAAAAAAAGAACATTATCTATGTCTGCCACAACAATTTATTACTAAATGTACTCTGCTTTCTAAATATTTCCAATTCCATTTACTAATTCCATAACTTCTTCAGGTAACATTAAGGTTTTTAATTGAGTATCAAAGAATTTTCATTTGACTTTGTAGGTCAATTCAGATTTAAAATCTGACAATTAAACAAATTTTATAGTTGCAAACTTATAAAACAAGAGGCCTAAATTCATTTTAATATTTTAATGTAGGTTATAGATTCACTAGGTAGTAATAAAATTTTATTTGACATTATGAGTGCTAGGAGACTCAATGTAGTTCTGAACTTATACTATAAAATTTTCATTTGAATATTAAATTATGACATTATTATGAGATAATGGAATGTTATCAGCTATTTTTTTTATTTTGCACACAGACACATATAAACTATCATAATATGTGTAAGCACTCTTAACTATTAAGTACATGCAGGTACATATACTTACAAATGTGTGTATAATAACATCCATTTTTTAAAGTTAGATTTATATTTTAATAAAAAACATATTTTAGTAGTATAACTTCACCTGCACAACATGGCCAAGTTATTTTAAAGGACATATATATGTATTTATATTGTTTAGGGTAATAAAAAAGTATGAATAAATTAGAAAGAATGTTAATGCCTCATTTCTCAGAGCGTCTTTATTGGCATTTACTGTCATATGTTTTTACAACTTCCATGTGCTAATATTCTGATTTCTGTTGGTTTATAAGTTGAAAATCTGTTTATAGTGTAAAGTCTCACAGAGTGATATAAAGTATTATATTAATGCATTATCAAACGTTTCTCTCTTAAAATATCTATGCATTCTTATAAACACTTGAATGCATTTGCATTATGTATAATGTTAAACCTTTTTTTAATGTTCCCACTTATGATAAAATAAACATATCAACGGTCAAACATTTTGACACCTACTTGCAAATTTGTCTTAGTTGTCTTGTGTTGCCATAACAAAATGCCACAGACTGGCTGGCTTAAACAATTGAAATTTATTTTCTCTCAGCTCTAGAGTTTGCGTTTCTAAGATAAAGCTTCCAGGAATGTCTGTGTCTAGTAAGGGCTCTCTCTTTGGGCCGCCTTCTCCTTGTATCCTCCAATAACTTTTCCTCTGAGGTTACTGTTTCAACATACAAATTTTGGGGAGACAAAAACATCCAGTCTATAACTGCTGTTTTTTAGGACTCTTTTTTAAAGTTTAAAATATATTTGTTTCTATTTGAAATCATTTGAATTTTTTAATCATATTAATACAATTTATACAATAAAAACAATAGATGTTGCTACTAATCTGTAAACAATAAGCTAGTTGTAGTTTGAGGTCTACAAGCAAAGATGCAAACACAGAGAGAGAAGTTGTTTACTTCATTAAATGTAACATAATTTTTTAGAGACAATAGCCATTCTTTCCTTGCTCCATCCCATCTGAGCTTCATAGCAATCACTATATCATATTATGAGGCAGATACATGTGATATATATTCATTATTGTCTATGATGTAAGAGGATGGTGATTGTATTATATATCATACAGCTGCAAATGTCAGTTTTGTAAGCATCTGTGCATATTATGTTGGACTTTCGGGCAACTAAGAGACTTGTTAATCCCTATTGAGAGATTTTTAGAGCATCAGGAGGACCTCATCTATCCAAGGATGCATGCCTTCCCACTCCCATTTACATTTATAATTTCTGAATTAGTTTGGATTCTTTAACAGTTACAAATACTTAGCTCTCTGTATCCACACCGTTTCCATATAACTTTATGTAGCCATCTTATTGATCCTGAGCTCATCCACTTGACTTGACTTTGCCAACGTTATTTTAACTAGTGTTATATAAGCAAAATCAATAACAAATTATGTAGTTAACAGGCTCGTTCTTGGCTTCAAATACTGTCATAAGACTATGCCCAAGCGAGCCTGCTGGTAGTTGAAAAACATATAAGATAGAGTCAAATATCCTAAATCCCTCCAGTCATTCTATACCAACCAAAAGCCAACCTAGCATTAGACGTGAATGAGCCCAGCCAAGATCAGCAGAACCAGGTAGATGATCTACAATGATCGTACAGTCACATGAATAAGTTTAGCTGAAATAAGTGGAGTCAAGTCCATAATCCTGGAACCTGAAAACTCCTGAGATAAATGGATATTGTATGTTATTGATTTTGGTAGCTCTTTGTTGTTGTGGCAATAGATAACTATTGCACATTAAAAAGTCATTTATTTTATTTAAAACATATATGAATATCTAGTAAATTGGTGAATTTCTTATACTTCTAAATTATTCTGGTAAATCTAGAGGCACCTAGATAGCTCAGTCAATTAAATGTCTCCTTTTGGTTCAGATCATGATCTCAGAGTCCTGGGAATCAAGCGCTGCCTAGGCTCCCTGCTCAGTGGGGAATCTGGTTCTCCCTCTCCCTCTGCCCCTCCCCCCCACCACTCATGCTTTCTCACTTGTGCTCTCTCTCAAATAAATAAATAAAATAATAAATAAAATACATTTTAAAAATTCTTCTGATAAATCTATGTTTTCAATAGTTTAGATGCATAATAATAGAAAATCTGAGTGCCACTTTTCTTGAATATTTATGGGAGAAAAACTTTGCAGCACATCTACTTATTCACCAATCAGCATTTAATCCTTTACACAGTTTCTGACGTATAAAATCACCGTCCATTCTCACATAAGTCATGATTCACCTTGAGAATATTCAACTCTTTCATTGACCATTCTTACAAACATCATACCATTCCTACAAACATTGTACTGGCTTGGAAGAAAGGGTTACATTCTTATTTATATTCTAAGTATCAATAAGGGCCATTTTTTTTACTTCCTCTATACACAACTAAGAGGTGACTATAAAGTCAACAGAGGAAGGAAAAGATGGTTCCATGTTCCTTGGATCACATTTATTGGGTTCAAAATATATTGTTCAATATACATATTGAAATATGTATATATATATTTCACATGTTAGTTATGTGACACTGGGCAAGTGACTTCAACATACTATGCTTTAGCTTCTTCTCTGATAAAATGTGGAAACAATACCTATTTCATAGATCTATAGGAGGTAGTAAATCAGTTAATTGATGTTAATTTATATTGACATTATATTAAAAGAGTGTCTTACTCTAGGATTAATTAGTTTTAGAGCTTATTACTATCATCACTATTATTATTAAAAAGATTTATAAGGTATGATAGGAAGAATAATGCCCCCACAAAACCTACAACTGTGGGACTACAAATATGTTAGATTCCATGGGCAAAGGGAATTAAGGTTCCAGATGAGACTAAGATGACTAATCAAATGGCCTTAAAATAGGAAGGAATAAGGAGAATGAATACTCTGGATTATATGAGTGGGCCCAATGTAATCTGAAGAGTCTTTAAAAGTGCAAGAGGTGAGAATAAGAGGACATTCAGAGGAAGAGATATAACAATAGTTCAGGATCAGGAGATAATGTTTCTGGCTTTGAGGATGGAGGAGGGGTGTCATGAGCCCAGGAATGCAGGCAGCATCTAGAAGCTGGAAAAGGCAAGAAAATGGATATATGCCTAGAGCATCTGGAAAAAAATGCAGCCCTGTCAACTCATTGATTTCAGCCCAATAAAACCTGTCATATTTTTCACCTATAGAACTAGAGAATAATAAATTGTTGTTACTTTAAGTCATCAGCTTTATGGTAAATTGTCACAGAAGTAATAGGAAACTAATGAAAAATGATAGACATTTTAATAGAGACAGTTAAATTGGATACCAGATATATTTGATCATATATTCCAAATTCCCAATTGTTCCCATTAAAACCCAACATAATATCTATACAACTGTTTACCTTTTTTGCTGCCATAGAAATGCACCTTGTTTTCAGCAATGTAAGAGAGAATTCTAAAGTTTTAGGAGTCCCACCTTTTGCTTACATTTATATTCCTCATTTTCAAGATGAGACCAGACATGCCACTTTTCCTTCAGGGAGAAATTCCAGTTCCACCCAGAGGATGACCTTGACCTATGGGCCCTAAAATAGGTCCATTAAAAATTACAGTATAAAATATAAAATTGGGGAGAAAAAGTTATCACAGCAATTGAGGCTGTTATCATTAGAAAGACCTTCTCACAGTATTGGGAACATGGCACACAAACCATTCCCTATTGATAAGGGTTGTTAACTGTGCCTAGACTATGAATACAAATAGTGCGATTTATTCTTAGTTCCTGGTTTCTTTATGGAAGTATGAATTTCTGTATGTACTAAATTGAGGGTAGTCTACATAACCAGCACTCCCACAAAACCTTTGGGTGTTAAGTCACTAATGGGACTCCTGGAATAGGAAAATTGTACATATTATGTCTTTTTTGTTGCTGGAGAAATGAATATATTCAAAGTATCCATTCACAAAAGAATGGGAGCATAAGGTAACCTGTATGTGTGTGCATGGGTTTCTCCAGATTCTGCCTCTGTCATCTTTTCTTTCTGATTCTATCCTGTATCTCTGCAATTTAATAAACCTTAGCCACAAATACAACTATATGCTGAGTTCTGTGAGTCATTCCAGCAAGCCATTGGTTATTGAGGACTACCAACATAGAAATATTAATAGCTTCTCATTAATATATAATCATTTAGTCGGCCCTAACACTATACTTGAGACCTTTAATAGTAGATTCCACATGGAAGTTATAAATGAAGATAAGGTTTTGTTTTTTGTTTTTCTCTTTTTTCCTTCATCAATTTGAGATAAATATCTAGATCCACCTCTGTCCTGTCTAACATTTTTCTGCTTTTCATCTACTTCAGAAAAGGGGCAACAGTTATGGTTCAAGTAGCTAGTTATTTTCTTCTTTACCAGAATGATCAATATACCTCTATTTAAATCATTTCCTAATTAAGATTTTCTCTGGAATTTGTAGGCTTACAGTAAGAGTATACAACAGAAGCATTTAAGTACAACTTATCCACAAGATATTCAATATTCCAGTTTGGCACAAAAAGTAATAGTAATGTCATGGCCAATTTCCAATGTACCATGTTAACATTTGCATTTCAGTGTAAAACCAGGATTTTCTGTCTCCAATAACATATTTTAAAACTTTAAAAAGCTAGTAAAAAATAAATAATAAGAGTGCTAATTCTGAGGCCTGACCACCTGGTTTGAGTCATGCTTCTGTCATTTTCAATTTTTGACCTTAGGGAAATTAGGTTAGCTATTCCTGACTCCATTTCTTCATCTGTTAAGTAGAACTGATAATCTTATAACAGTACTGGTATCAAAATGAGATTTCTGTGGGAATTAAGTAAATTAATACATGCTAAGTACTCAAACCTGAGTCAGGCACATGACATTTTTTAATATTACTTATTATTATCATTTAAAGCTGGTGGTATATGTTGATATCAAGTTTTTACCTTGTTAGTGGTGTGGAGGGAAACATGTAGAAGGAGAAAACGAGTTTTGTTATAAGCAAACGAAAATATTTTCAAGACCATCACCAGAGCTACTGTGATTTTCCTTAAAAGATCCAACTTTGCCTTTAACAAAGTTCAAACTTTCTCAATCTAAAGAAGTAAAGGAAAATAAATAAGAATCACATGCTTTAACATTTACTCCATCAGTGGTTAATACATACATTAACATTTATAAGGCTTTCCTGGAGTGCATAATGATCTAACTTTGTATGATAACATGTGCAGATACCTAAAAAAAAAGGTGGTACCTAATAAAGATGACTAGTTTTTCAGTCTGAAAAGAATACTATCTAGATTAATTTTATTCTCTGAGATGGTTTTAGATAGAATTACCCTTGCAACATGAGAACAATATATGGAAATAACAAAAGTAAAAATTGGATTGAGTATTACATATTAAAATACACTTTGCCAGTTTTTCCATAATCTCACAAAACTATTATTGCCAAACAATTGAAATATAAATTGTAGGATTGTGAGAACATTTATAGTATTGTATTTAATTTAAGCACAACATTTCAGATAAACTAAATAAAATTTTAAAACTGCAGAGATGAAAAAACAAGCAAATAAATAAATAAATAAATAAACAAATCTCCAGAGATGGAAAAAAAAAAAGAAAGAAAGAAAAAAAGAAAACAACAACAACTGAAAGAAACACACTTTTTTTTGTCTCAAAAAGAATCTGTATAAGTGCGTGGTCTTCACATAAAAAAGGGAGAATTATGAATAAAATGTGTAATGTGTATACCATTGAAGAATGTGTAAGTCAAAGCATAGTGTTAAAATTTGAAATATTTAATTATGGTGAACTATTTTTTATCATAGAAAAAAATTATCAAAAAATAATATAGGTGATGTTGAACCTTACAGACTGAAAAGAAAGCCATACTATATGTGTATTAACACATGAATTATATTCATGGAATTAATTATAACTCTCTTCCTAATGTTATCTTAATTTTTTTATTCCTTTGATACTGCCAGCACTAAACTCAATTTAATATATATTTATGAGTGATGTACCATATTGCAGATTTTAAACAGGAATTTTCAGTATTCTAGTGATATCAATTATATACAAATATATCTAAAGATTTAATATATGCTTCTTGAGGTAGGTTTCTATTTTCTATATATCTCCTTCTTATGACTGCTTTGCTACATCCCAAAGGTTGTGGACCTTCATGTTTTCATTATTATTTGTTTCCATGTATTTTTAAAATTCCTTCTTTAATTTCCTGGTTGATCCATTCATTCTTTAGTAAGATGTTCTTTAACTTCCATGTATTTATGGTCTTTCCAAATTTTTTTCTTGTGTTTGACTTCAAGTTTCACAGTGTTGTGGTCAGAAAATATGCATGGTGTGATCTCAATCTCTTTGTACTTGTTGGAGCCTCATTTGTGACCTAGTACATGATCTGTCCTGAAGAATGTCCTGTGTGCATTCAAAAAGAATGTATTCTGCTGCTTTAGGATGAAATATTCTGAGTATATCTGTTAAGTCCACCTGGTCCAGTGTGTCATTTAAAGGTATTGTTTTCTTGTTGATTTTCTGCTTAAATGATCTGTCCATTGAGATAAGTGGGATATAATTGTTTTATATATTTGGGTGCTCCCAAATTGGGGCATAAATATTTACAAATATTAGATCTTGTCAGATACACCCCTTTATTATGATATAGTGCTCTTCATCTCATGTTACAGTCTTTGGTTTAAAATCTAGTTTGTCTAATATAAGTATTGCTACTCCAGCTTTCTTTTACCACCCAATAGCATAATAAATGGTTCTCAATACCCTCACTTTCAATCTGCAGGTGTCTTTAGAACTAAAACGAGTCTCTTGTAGGCAGCATGATATTGTTAGAAAAAATCCAAAATACTTCACAAAAAATTTGCTAGAAATAATATGTGAATTCAGCAAAGTTGTAGGATGCAAAGTCAACATACAGAAATTTGTTGGATTTCTATGCAACAGTAATGAAGCAGCAGAAAGAGAAATCAAGGAATTAACTTCATTCACAACTGTACTGAAAACCATAAGATACCTAGGAATTAACCTAACCAAGGAGGTAAAATTTCTGTATTCTGAAAGCTATATATAACACTTACAAAAGAAATTGAAGACAACACAAAGAAATAAAAAAAACATTCCATGCTCAGGGATTGGAAGCACAAATATTCTTAAAATATTTATAGTACCCAAAGTAAAATGCACATTTAATCTAATCTCTATCAAAATACATCCTCTTCACAGAGCTAGAACAAACAATCCCAAAATTTGTATGAAACCACAAAAGACCCCTAATACACAGAGAAACCTTGAAAAAGGAAAACAAAGCTGGAGACATCACTATTCTGGACTTTAAGTCATATTACAAAGCTATAATGATCACGACTATGGTACCAGTACAAAAATAGACACATAGGTCAATGAAACAGAAGAGAAAACCTAAAAATGAACCCACAACTATATAGGTAATTAATCTTCGACAATGCATAAATACTATCTAATCAGAAAAAAGACAATCTTCAACAAATAGTGTTGGGGAAAAATGGGAGAGCAACATGCAAAAGTATGAAACTTGACCACTTACTTACACCATACACAAAAATAAAATCAAAATGGATTAAAGACCTAAGTGTGATGCAGAAAACCATCAAAATCCTAGAGGAGAACACAGGCAGCAACCTCTTAGGCATTGGCTATAGCAACTTCTTACTAGACACATGGCTGGAGGCAAGGGAAACAAAAGCAAAAATGAACTACTGGGACTTCAAGATAAAAAGCTTCTGCATGGTGAAACAATAAAACTAAAAGTCAACCTTCAGAATGGGAGAGGATATTTCCAATGACATATTTCATAAAGATTTAGTATCTAAAATCTAATTTTTTTTTTAATTTTTATTTATTTATGATAGTCACAGAGAGAGAGAGAGGCACAGAGACACAGGCAGAGGGAGAAGCAGGCTCCATGCACCGGGAGCCCAATGTGGGATTCGATCCCGGGTCTCCAGGATCGCGCCCTGGGCCAAAGGCAGGCGCCAAACTGCTGTGCCACCCAGGGATCCCTAGTATCTAAAATCTAGAAAGAACTTATGAAACTCAACACCCCAAAACCAAATAATTCAGTTAAGAAATGGGCAGAAGATGGGGCTCTTGGGTGGTCCAGTTGGTTGAGTGTCTAATTCTTGGTTTTGGCAGACATCATGATTCGAGGGTCATGAGACTGAGCCTCACTTCGAGCTCAATTCCATGTTGAGTCTGCTTGATATTCTCTCCCTCTCCCTCTACCCCTCCCTGCACTTGCTTTCTGTCTCTCACACACACATAAATAAGTAAATCTTAAAAAAATAATAATAATAAAATAAGGATCCATGTATGGGTAAGTAGATTTGACTTATGCAGAAAGAGAAATGTCTGTTCATGCAAAGACAGAAGTAGGGAAGTGAGTTTTGAGTTCACTTACATGGGTTTAGGTAGGACAGAGTTAGGTAGAGTGTTGATGCAAGAAAAGGGAGTTTCCCTAGGTACACATTTATGTAAAACACCTGGGTAATTTATGAGCAAGGGCTATTGCTGTTAGTAGAAATTATGAGGGTGGATTTGGTATATTACATAAGAGAAAATGTTCTGAAGATTTTTAGAGGATAGTGGACCTACAAACAAAATTAAAATGTAACGGTTTTATTGATTGTATTACATATTCATTTGTCTGGTCTGCTCAATAGCACTAAGAGTGCTATTAAAATACAATGATAAATAGGGATGATTTAGGTTTGCAGATTGACAAGATGGCTCTAAAAGAGAGTCATGGACTACAGTTTCTGTATCTATAAATACATATTTTGAAAATACCAACTTGAAGCTCCAAGAATGTGGGTACCTCACCTATGTGGTTCACTGTTTTACCTTTAGGTTTAGATGGATACCTTGCACAGAATGAGACTCCATATTTACTGAATAAATATATGCATTAATGAATAAATAGGGTGTGATGAGAATTAATCAAAGCAATTCACCATAGATTCTAGGATTATGAGTTTTATGTAAATTGAATTTCATAAATGCAGTGAAGTCTTAATGAATATTTCACCTACAATTAACAGAAGCACATGAGAGCACTTCTATAAAATAAGCATGATAAATATACTACGTGATATAAAAATATCTGAAATAGAATATTGTAATTTAGCTCAGTTTTAGCATCATACATATGCCTAGATAAATATTTATTGCAAGAATGATATATTAACATAGGAAAACCCAAATCCTCTTTAAATATATTAAATACACAAAGATTGATATTTTAAAAGTATAAATTACCCATCCATATGTCATTAAACATGTTAATTTTTAAGAAATAATTTCTTAAATTATTCATAAATATCACACTATATTTCATTTGAAATTATATATTACAAGTATGGCAAGCCTATCTCCCCAAATGGCACAAACAAATTGAGGTTGTTAGAGATCAAAGACTACAAAGCATTTTGATCAATTTATTAGTCAAACCAGATGAGACAATATATAGAAATGTATATAACCACATAAGTTTTATATTTTAAGCCTAGAGAAGAATTAGGATTATATCTCAAAATCTAAATTTCTGAAAATGAAGTGTGATTGTGTGATTTAGAATGTTGCTAAAACCCACGTAATAAATATGACTTTGGAAGCATTCTAAAATAATATGGAATAGCTTTAAAAATATTAATTTGTTATAGTCACGCATTCACTCCAGAGGCATAATTACAGGTTTGCCACCTTTACCGTTGTACCTGATGTGGAAATAGTGGAAATCTATAATTAATATCTTGGTTAACACAGTAGGATGTTAATGTGTTACTCCCTATGAATGTGATAGAATCAGGATGTAGATGGAGAAGCTATGCCAAAAGCCTTCTGAAAGCAATCAGCCTTATATGATATTAAGAGATAACCAATTACCTGATGTTTAAACTGATGCCCCATAGTAAGTATGGCATTGAACAAAAATTCTCAGGGTTTCAGAAATTATGTTCCAAGCAAATTAGCATATCATCAGTTCAGAAGTGGAAATCCACTCCATGACACCAAATTAGAGAACTAATAGGAAGCATAGAAAAATAAAATTCTAAAAAATGTCCAAGAAGGAATCTAGAGGATACAGTAGTTAACAGCTGTGGAAACAGGTGGAAAGCATGCATAACTAACAAAGTTAAAAAAAAAAAAAACTATTAAAAGATTAAAATGCATATCTTTACCCCGAGTACAGAATTCAAACATAGAAGGGCACACTATATTAAAGCCATTAACCTTTTCCAAATTGTAAAGCATGTGAACTTGATCTCCTAGGGATTTTCTACTTGTCCTTCAACTTTCTGAATGCACATGCATTAAGTACCTTCAATGGTGGTTGATTATTTAGAGAGCAAGTGATTAGTGCTTCTTCCTCCCTTACCCAAATTCTGAATCACCAAGAAGTGGACAACCAGAAATCTCCTACATAGGGATCTTCATGGGCTGGAAACCAGATGGAGTGATGTCCTTTCTATTGGCAAATCTAGAAAGAAGTGTTCAGAAGAGATGAATGGAGCATATACAACTACTTAATACACCACTCATTCACTTGGGAAATTGCTACATCTCCTAAAGTGAAGAATGAATAGCAGGGGCAGAGAGAGATGGGAAATTTTCGAAGTTCACTTCACCTGGTTCCTACGTTGCAAGATTTATCTTTAAAAAGAAAAGGATAACAAATTATACTATATTATAAACTGCTTCTCAAAACTTAAATGTTGCCACTTTTAGCTTTCTGTATTTGTACCTTAAGCAATCTTCTAATTATAAGACTTTGAGATAGCGTTACAAAAGATAAATCAGCCTAATGATTTCTATTTCTTTCTCTCTTCCTTCCTCCTTCTTTTTTTTTTTAAGATTTTATTTATTTATTCATGAGAGACAGAGAGGGAAGCAGAGACATGGCAGAGGGAGAAGCAGGCTCCCTGTGAAGAGCCCGATGAGGAACTAGATCCTAGGACCCCAGGATCATGACCTGAGCCAAAGGCAGATGCTTAACCACTGAGCCATCTAGTGGCCCCTTTAGCTTTCTTCTTAAGTCCGTCCATACTTCCTTTACCTCTTTCTCAGAGAAATTCACCAGCAAAGTTCAATTATACCCATAAAATTGAGTACTTTCATTCCATTTGCACTCCACAGTTAGTATTTCAAAAATAATGTTGTCCAAAGTGTTATGGACAATTTTTTAAAGTGACATAGTCACATGAAGGAAGAATTTCTATGAATGTTATAGTAGGCAGAATTTTAAACTGACATCCAGTGACCCATACCTTTATTACCATCCTTTGTTTATAAATCACTCCTTTTGGGAGGTGGGCAAGACTTATGCATATGATGAGATATCACTCTTATCAGTGGTTACTAATCAGTTCCTTTAAGTAAATCAAAATCAAGATTATCCTGGGTGAGCCTGATGTAATCAGATTGAGCCATTAAGGAAAGTGAAGTATGGTTTTTCCAGGTTTTGAGGAAATAAGCTACCACATTGTAAGAGAGCTTATGGAGAGGATTATGTGGCAATGATCTGCTGCCAACCTATAAGAGCTGAGATATCTCTTGCCCAAGATATCCTTGGCCAATAACTGGGGAAAAAATTAAGAAAGAAAGAAGATAGAAAAAGAAAGAAAAGGAAGGAAGGAAGGAAGGAAGGAAGGAAGGAAGGAAGGAAGGAAGGAAGGAAGGAAGGAAGGAAGGAAAAGGAAAGAAAAGAGAGGGAGAGACAGAGAGAGGAGAAAGACTTCACTTTCACAACAAAGAACTGAATTCTGCCAACAACAAGTGAACTTGAACTATGACCTTGAGCTTCAGATTAAACTGCAGGCTTGGACAACAATTTAATTTAAGCCAGTTAAGAGCCTAAGCAACGGACCTAGTAATTTCCACCTGTACTTCTGACCTCTGGACACTGGGGGACAATAAATATATGCTGTTTGAAACTACTTAGTTTTTGGTATTTGCTACACAACAATATAAAACTAACAATATTTCCTATGATAAAATATACTGGGCAGCCTGGGTGGTTCAGTGGTTTAGCGCCACCTTCAGTCCAGGGTGTGATCTTGGAGACCTGGGATCGAGTCCCATGTCAGGCTCCCTGCATGGAGCCTCTTCTCCCTCTGACTCTCTCTCTCTCTCTCTCTCTCTGTGTCTCTCATGAATAAATAAATAAATAAAATCTTTAAGAAAATTAAAAAAAATAAAATATACTGCTATTGTATATTCTAGAAATGTAAGTGTAATCAAATTTGAATTTACTTATTATTTTTGGGTGATTACTGTGGGCCATAATTTCAAAGTAGATTTTCCTGAGAGTCAGAATTTGAGATGGAGTTTTGCATGCCAAAAGTTTGTTGGGAATTGTTCTTGAAAACGACACTCATTAGGAAATAAGAAAGTAAATCAGAGGGAGAAACTAAACTATGATGCAATTGTCAAGGAAGGCCTCAGCAAACGCCATGGAAATTCTGGAGCTGGAAGGTCCTTTAAAGTTGCCCAAATTATGATAAGGAGACTGGGACTTCATAACTACGTATCCACCAGTCATTAGATTTGAACAGACCTTGGGTAGGGTGATGTTTCCAAAATTGCTTTGCTGAAGGCAGTTCCTGAAAAGTAATTCATATATGGACATTCACCAGTCTACACTCCCAGGAAGAGCAGGAATGAATGCCTTTGCACTGAAGTGATTACAGGGAAATTTCTCATCTGCAAAGCAGAATGAGGTCTGGGCTCTGTGGTCTCTGCGGTGGAATAACTGAAGAGAGATGTTCATGGTACTGGAATTGTGAAGTCATTGAGGGATTGTACACTCTGAGTGAGAAGCCGCAAGAGTACCATCGAAAGTACCCACAACTCTTACTCTAGTAGCTGTCAAAAACAATCAAGAAGTAAACAAAAGGAAAATTCATCTTCCTGGAATTTTTCTCTACTGACAAATCTTAGCATTTTGTTAAATGCCAAGGAACAATAATTAAAATGCCTATCTCCAATATTGCTTTGCTTAAATGACCACCACATCTTCTTAGATTGTGTCTGCTGAAATCTTTTGGGAATTTTTAATTTGGGTATTTGTTTTCTTATAATTGAGTTTTGAAAGTTCTTTATATATTTTGAATGAGTTCTTTAGCTGATATATCCTTTGCAAATATTTTATTTATGACTTGACTTTTTAATCTTTAACAATGTCTTTGGAAGACCTGAAGGCTTTAATTTTGATGAAATTCTACTTATCAACTTACTCTGTTTGGATCATGTGCTCTGCTGTCAAAAGTAAGTAATCTTTACTTGACTCAAGGTTATAGAATTTTTTCTCATATGTTTTATTCTAGAAACAATAGTTTTAGATTTTGCGATTTTAGCTTTTTTTGTTTTTTAAGACAGAGACAGAGAGAGCATGAGTGGTGGGGGGCGGGTAGCAGAGGGAAAGGGAGAGATTCTTAAGCAGTTCCTACTCCCAGGATAGATGTGGATCTCAATTTCATGACTTTGAGAATATGACCTGAGCCAAAATCAAAAGTCGATTCTTAATCAACTGAGCCACCCAGGAACAAAATTTTATCTTTGATCCATTTTGGACTTTTTATATATATTGTAAGGTATAGATTGGTTTATTCATTTGCATACGTATATCCAATTTTTCTGACGTCATTTCTTGTAAAAATTATTTTCTCCAATAACTGCCTTTGTATCCTTGTGAAATACCAGTTGTCCCTATACATGTAGGTCTATTTCTAGATTCACTGCTCCATTTATTTATCTATGTCAATATTACACTCTTTTTAATACTGTAGCTTTATAATAAATCATCAAATCTGGTATGGTTGCCCTCCAATATTTTTTATCTTTTTCATATTTGTTTTGGCTATTTAAGCACTTTGCAATTACAATTACATATGATTTTTTATTGAGATACAATTGACATATACTATTATATTAGTTCAGGTGTACAATACACTGATTCAATATTTGGATATATTGTGAAATGATCACCATAATAAATCTAATTAACATCTGTCATCGTATATAGTTACATAATTTTTAAAAAAGATTTTATATATTTATTCATGAGAGACAGAGAGAGAAAGTGAGGCAGACACAGGAAGGCGGAGAAACAGGCTCCATGCAGGGATCCCGACATGGGACTCAATACCAGGTCTCCAGGATCAGGCCCTGGGCTGAAGGTGGTGCTAAACTGCTGAGCCCCCCGGGCTGCCCCATAATTTTTTTTTTTTTATAGTGAGAACTTTTAAGATCCAAACTCTTAGCAACTTTCAAATATGAAATATACAGTATTATTGGGGCACCTGAGTGGCTCAGTTTGTTGTGTCCAACTCTTGATTTTGGCTCAGGTAATGATCTTAGGTTGGTGGGATCAAGCCCTGCATCAGGCTCTGTGCACAGTCTGCTTGAGATTCTCTATTTCACCCTCTCATCCTCCCTTTCTGTGCACATTCTCAAATAAATAAAATCTTAAAAAAATAAATGCAGTATTATCAAGTATAGTCGTCATGTTGTATATTATATCCCATGACATTATTTTATAACTGAAAGTTTGTACCTTTTGACTCCTTTCATCCATTTCAACCACCTCACTACCCATACCTCTGGCAACTACCAATATGTTCTCTGTATCTATGAACTCAACTCTTTGTTCTTGTCTTTTAAATTCTGCATATAAATGAGATCATATGGTATTTGTCATTCCCTCACTTATTTCACTTAGCGTGATGTGCTCAAGGTCCATTCAAGTCACAAATGGCAAGATTTCCTCCTTTAAGATGGCTTCTTTAACATTCAATTGTGTATATATGTATATACCATATCTTCCTGAACACTTAAATTGTTTCCATATCCTCTCTTGGCCATTGTAAATAGTGCTGCAACAAACATAGGAGTGCAAATATAGTTTTGAATTAGTATTTTCATTTTTTTCCTGGATAAATATCTAAAAGTAGAATTGCTATATCATACAGTATTTTTATTTTTTTTTTGAGTAACCTCATTACTATTTTCCATAGCAGCTGTACCAATTTACATTCCCACCAACAGTGCACAGGTTTTCCCTTTTCTCCACATCCTAGCCAACACTTATTTCTTGTCTTTTTGATAACAGCCATTCAAATGGAATGATAATAGCCATTATTTTTGATAATACTCAGTATGAGGTGATCCTGGGAGACTAGGGAAAGAAGAATTTATAGTGGAATGTTAGAGGTGCTTAATAATAAGAACAAAAGATATCTATAGTAAGGGGTAAGTCAGATGGCTTTTATTTTACCCCTTATTATGATATCGGCTCATCAGGGAAATGGAAAACATCATTAAAATATCACATACACACACACACACACACATACACATACGCACATCTTCTGCCATTTAGCAGGCATAATTATAAAATCTGTTTCCCTTCCCCTAAACATGAAGGTACAGTGAATATCCTAAAATAACATTTTTCTTTCTAATGCCTAAAACTGTTGTGTCTTATTTCTCAGGGTATGTTGGTAGGTTACCTTTGAACATAAATAAGTTTGTTACAATTATATTTTAAAATCCCATGGTAAAAAGGTAACATATACTTACTGAAGGATTTGTTTTATTTTTAATATACTATTTTGAACTGACAATGTCTAGAAAGGTGAAAATATTGAATTATCAATTTTATGGACAATGGAAGCATTTTGAAAAAGAACATTTAAGATTATGACAGACACAAGTATGATCATTTTTTAAAATAAATTTTATTTATTTATTCATGAGAGACACAGAGAGAGAGGCAGAGACACAGACGGAAGAAGAAGCAGGCTCCAAGGCTCCATGCAAGGGAGCCCTATGTAAAAAAAAAAAAAAAAAAAAAAAAAAAGGGAGCCCTATGTGGGACTCAATCCCGGGACTCCCAGAATTATGCTGAAGGCAGATGCTCAGCAGCTGAGCCACGCAGGCATCCTCAGACACAAATATGCTCTTGAACATAGTTTGAAAATTCTTTTATTGGAAGTTAAGTAGGTTTACAGGTCTTATAAATAGTTGTGGCTATGACACTGTCACATATCTTTAATAACATTTCTATTATTGCTGATAATTGGAAGCAAGTATTTTGTGGGTCAAGTTATTTTTGGTTGATTTGAAAATTAAAGCACTAATGGCATGTAACTGTGCAAAATCAACTGCTAAGGAAAAGAGCAAGAAATTCAAGTGGTTTTTTTGTTGTTGTTAAACAATGATTCAAAATGAAATTGTTGGGATGCCAGGGTGGCTCAGCAGTTGTGTGTCTGCCTTTGGTCCAGGGCGTGATCCCAAGATCCAGAATCAAGTCTCACATCGGGTTCCTTGCAGGGACCCTGCTTCTCCTTCTGCCTATGTCTCTGCCTCTCTCTCTCTCTCTCTGTGTCTCTCATGAATAAATAAATAAATATTTTTTTAAAAAATGAAATGAAATTGTATACTGTTGTCCATAGTAATATTAATTCAGCAATTAATTTGTTATGTATAAACCAACATTACTTATCTATTCCTTTCAAGATTACTTAACTTTTCCTTTTTTCCCCTCAAGTTGCTTTTTTTAAATGGGTATTTATATACACATGTATATATATCACATATACATTTACATATTCATGTACTTATATGTCATATATAAAATACAAATACATCATTTATACATATGATATGTATGTATCACATATCTTTATTAACATTTCTATTATTTATACATCATACGTATAAATGATGTATTTTTATCCATAGGGAGATTTTTCTACATGTGAACAAACAATTTTTAAGTCTTTCATAGCAAAGCATACCTACACATGCAAAATAAATGATAACTGGATTTGGTATGTCTGATACTACATACAATAAAAACTGATAAACTAGTCCAGGTATTACTACATATATTTTTTTAAGATTTTATTCATTTATTCATGAGAATACACAGAGAGGAGGGAGAGAGAGAGAGAGAGAGAGAGGCAGAGACACAGGCAGAGGGAGAAGCAGGCTCCATGCAGGGAGCCAGATGTGGGACTTGATCCCGGGACTCCAGGATCAGGCCCTGGGCCGAAGGTGACGCTAAACCGCTGAGCCACCCGGGCTGCCCTACATATTTTTTTTTTAAAGATTAAGGAAACAAGTTGTAGATATCATGTAGATAGTATTAGTGATGTCCATAAAATACAGAATAATTCAAGTTACATGGAATTTTTATTTCTTTAGGCATATATCATGATTTTCAGACTACCTGGGCAAATGGAATTTGATGTTTATATATTTAAGTAATATTTATTTAAGTAACAGCCAATATATGCTGCTCTGACTTAAAAGAAACAGGCATATTTTCATCTCATCTCCAAATACATCATCCTTCTTATATCTGCTATACAATATTTCCATTTTCTTAATGGTTAATTAAAAATTTTAACCCTTTTTTTTATAAAACCAAGGCGTTAGGGCACTTGGGTGGCTCAGTTGCTTAAACATCGAATCTTGATTGCAGCTCAGGTCATATTACGGTTATGAGATCCA
Organism: Canis lupus dingo; assembly: GCF_003254725.2. NCBI lineage: Eukaryota > Metazoa > Chordata > Mammalia > Carnivora > Canidae > Canis > Canis lupus. Next base: position 55,517,088 of record NC_064255.1, on the reverse strand, counting down.
GCACCAGGTCAGGCTCCACACTGCTTAAGATTCTCTCTCTCTCCCTCTGTCCCTCTCCAAACCATTTCCTCTCTCTCTCTCTCTAAATATAAGTAAGAAGTAAGTAAATAAATTAATTAATAAATAAAATCAATTTTCTCTTTCAAGATCTCATTATTGTGGAACATCTGGGTGGCTCAGCAGTTTAGCGCCTGCCTTCAGCCCAGGCTGTGATCCTGGAGCCCCAGGATCGAGCTCCGTGTCGGGCTCCCTGCATGGAGTCTGCTTCTCCCTCTGCTTGTGTGTGTGTGTCTCTCTCTCTGTGTCTCTCATGAATAAATAAATAAAATCTTAAGAAAATATCTCATTATTACAATTATTGTTAAGATCTAAAATCCCCATCTCAACATGTACCTTTATCTATCTATAACTATCTACCTCTGTATCTCTCTATGTTCCAAACTTGAATCTATACCCCTTTCAACTATAATTTCATTATTCACAGAATTTTTTTCAAAAAGTGTATCATAAATTATATAAATTAATCTGCATCCCCGCCTCACTGTTTCCCTAAACAACTTCCAGTACAGTAGGCTTTCATCCCAATATAATACTGAAACTGTTCTTGATAGTCAACAAAGACTTCTGTATTACAGTTTTGCCAAAATAAGCCTACACATAATTTGTATCATACTTTACCAGTCCATACCACGTGTAAAAAAAGTGTAGTTTTATTGGCAACACTTAAAAATTAAGACATTGCAATTACATTTTTGTTATCTAAAATCTTGAAGGTCTGGCAATGTCAAAGTATGCCTAGAAGCAATGCACTAGAAGCACAAAACCCTGTAATCCGAGCAAAGAACACTCTAGTTCACTTGAGTTAGGGAATGCTCCTTTTTGTTTTGTTTGTGCTTTTGTTCTCGCATTCAAAAAATCATTGGCAAAGCCAAATCAAGATTCTTTTTTTTAATTCTATGTTTTCTTCTAGTTTTATCACTTCAGTTATTTGTCTGGCTTTGGTATCAGAATGATGGTAGCCTAAAAAAAAAATAATAAGTTTGGAAGTGTTCCTTCTTTTTATGTTTTTGGAATATTTTAAAAAGAATTGTTATTGATTTTTCTTTAAATGTTCAGTAGAATTCATCTTGACTTATTCGTTGGGAGGTTTTCCACTACTGATTATGTCTCCTTGATTATAACAGCAATGTTCAAGTTTTCTTCTGGTTCAGTCTTGGTGGATTGTATGTTCTAAGGAATTTATCCATTTCATCTACGTTGCCCAATTTGTTGATATAAAATAATCCCTTCTGTTCTTTTCAAAATTTCTGTGGTGTGAATTGTAATATATCCTCTTTTCAATTCCGATTTTGAGTCTTCACTCCTTTTTTAGTAATTGTACATGTTTTTTCATCTTTAAAAAAAAACAATTAGTTTCATACATTTTTTTTCTATTGCTTTTATATTTTTTAAATTTATTTCTGCTCTACTCTCAAAATTTTCTTTTGGGGGGCACCTTTCTTTCTTGGGTGGTTCAGTTGCCTGGACATCCAACTCTTGATTTTGGCTTAGGTTGTGATCTCAGGGCAGTTAAATGAGCAGGGAATCTATTTGAGATTCTCTCTCTCCCTTTCCCTTTGCCCCTCTCCAGCCCCCTATCAGGAATAAATAAATAAATCTTTTTTTAAAAAAGTGTCCTTTCTTCTGCTAACTTTGGGCTTAGTTTCTTCTTTTTCTTTGTTGAAGTTGTTGATTTGAGATCTTTCTCTTTTTTAGTATCATTATTTACTGCTCCAAACTACCCCCTTAGTACTTCTTTTGCTGCATCCTATAAGTTTTGTTATGCTGTGTTTTTGTTTTACTTTGTCTGAAGATATATTCTAATTTCCTCTTTGATTTTTTTCTTTGACCAAAAAGTTGTTAAAGATGTGTTATTTTCCATGTATTTGTGAATATCTCTGTCCTCCTCACATTATTGATATCTCGTTTCATTCCATTTCACTGAACTTTTTGTTTTTGTAAGATTTTATTTATTTATTCATGAGAGAGAGAGAGAGAGAGAGAGAGAGAGGCAGAGACACAAAGGGAGAAGCAGGCTCTATGCAGGGAGCCCGATGTGGGACTTGATCCTGGGACTCCAGGATGATGCCCTGAGCCGAAGGCAGATGCTTAACCACTGAGCCACCCAGGCATCCCCACTGAACCTTTGATGGTAATTATTTTGAATTCTTTTTCTGACCTCCATAGATCTCCATCTCTTTAAGATCAGTGGCTAGAGATTTATTAGTTCCTTTGGAGATGTCATGTTTCCCTGATTCTTCCTAATCCTTGTATCCTTGCCTGTGTCTGCACATTTGAAGAGCTCTTCTGGTCTTTGACAGCTTGGCCTTGGCAGAGGAAGGATTTTACCAGGCAGCTGTTAGATGAGGTTATTGAGAGGATATGACTGCCAGTTGACCTATGATCTAGACCTCAGAAATTAGAGGCTTCTCACCCCTGCCCCTGTCTTTGGAATGTGCATTCCTCTTGCTTTCCTAGCACTAGGAGTTGCTGTAAGGGCACATTGAGATGATAATATGTTATTGAGATCATCTGGATGGTGTATTTGACAGATTCCAGTGAAGTCCTTTATATAAACCTTTAGGAATCTGTTGAACAGCAGTGGAGATCTACTCATCTTATGGGTTCCCAAGACAAGCATCATAACTCATTTTCTCTCTGCTCCCCATATACAAGATAAGTTTCAGATTTAACCTGGGAAGCACGCCTGAGGGAGCTTGCTAACATTTGGCTAGCTTCCAGGTGACTTTCAGAAATGGGTCTTGGTAAAAACGTATTTATGGGAGAAATTCTGAGTTGGACATTGACTGTTATGCGTGGAGGAGCGGTCCATATGTTAGATACTTGTGGATCACCAAAACATTGGCTGCCTTGATACACTTGTTTAAAAAAACTGCACGTAGTAGACTGTAGCAAAGAAAGGAAACAAATTGCTGGCACAGGTTCTGGCCTCTACTGTGGTCAGTCTGGCTGGCCACTGATGTCCAACTAGAGGTTGAAGCTCAAATTAGATGAAAGAAGAGAGCTGAAAGAAGAGCTGTGGCTGTTGGAGACCTTAGCATGCTGCTTTGCAAAGCTAGGAGGGTACAAGTTGCCATGGTTTAAAGTCCAAGTGCAAGTGCTTTTGATAAGGCCTAATTGGAACCCAAAGAAGTGGATTCCCTGGGAAATTGAGGAGAGCAGAGAAGGGTATTATGGTAATTAACAGTGAAATAGATTAAATGTCCTATGCTATCTAATCCCTAATACAAAGGAAAGCAAAATGACAGCAACAACAATGCCAACCAGTAGGGTAGCCACTAAATTAGGAAATGCTCACGATGATCTTAGTTCTGCTGAGCTTACTGATATAGCTGCCAAAATCCAGCAAAAAGCCAGGGAAAGTATTCAGGCATGATTAGTGGGTTAGTATACCTATGGGACATGGGGAAAAACAGCACTTCTCTGACCAGGCAGGAACATGATTGTCCTCTGGCAGTACCCACAGTGCATTTGGAGGGTTCAGGATACTCATTCCCTAATTGATTAGATTATTTGGCTTACTGGGAGGCTGGGCCCAATGAAGAAGTTCTCCCTGGGCATGTAGAACCCTGGAAATCTATAGAGTGTACATTAAATTTTTAGGGAGTTGGGAATGAGACAGGCCATCTACGTCCTATGTCTGAAGGCTCTAATTGAGCCACATTTACTGAAGAAATGAAAGCCAAAATACTACAGTCTACCCTCACCACCTAGTATGGAATAGATATCTATGCTGAACAAATCATGGGTAACACATTTATAATTTGGGAAATCCATAATGATCTGGGGAAAATGACAAACCTTAGGAATATGTAAAGGCTATGGGTAAGACCCAAGACAGAGAGGGAACTTGAAAAGTGAAAAGGCTATCCCAACATCTGCAAAGGGTCCAGTAAAAATAACCTAGAAACAAATGTGGGTTAATCTTATTGCTGCTGTGACCCCATATGAAACCCAAGATAGACCAGCAACCCAAGACTGCTTGGTTGGCCTGTGTAAAGCCTTAAAACCTTAAGAATGGTTCAGACCTTCCCACCTGTCCCTACCATCCCTGATGGCCCTCTTGCTCCAGCAAGGACCTCAGGAATACTCAGAGTTGGTGTCTCCCATACCCTGGGCATAGAATTTAAGCCAAGACTGCTTCCAGGTAAAGGCCATTAAAAGTGATCAGAGACATGAGGTTGAGCCCAATGTTCGCTGGTCCCCCAGAATTAAGCAAAAAGCAATGATTCTGGTTGATACTGGAGCCAAATGTACTCTGTAACTCAAAAGTTTTCTGGCCCCTAAGTGCCATCAATGGCTATATAGGGAAAATAGTTATGGTCAAGACGGTCCCTTTGGCTCTGCAAATTCAGAACTTCCCTATGAGGGCAGCCCCAGTGGCCCAGCAGTTTAGTGCCACCTTCAGCCCAGGGTGTGATCCTAGAGACCTGGGATCGAGTGCCATGTCAGGCTCCCTGCGTGGAGCCTGCTTCTCCCTCTGCCTGTGTCTCTGACTTTCTCTCTTTCTGTCGTGAATAAATAAATAAAATCTTAAAAAAATAATTTTCCTGTGAGAATATCAAGTTTTTATCTCTCTAATATCAAGGAACATATTGAATATTGATACCTTACAAAGGAACATATTGAACATTGATATCAAACTCTGCAAATTTCTACTGGTAAATTCCATCCCTGGCTTAGAGTAATGAAACCATCGCTGGGGGAAACACCAATTAGGAACTGCTAAGCCTCCCACCCTGAGCAAGAGTGATAACTGTCACATAATATAAACTTCCCAGGAGCATATTGAAATAGGAGAAACTATCCAAGAGCTGCACCAACTGCATATTGTGCACCATGCTCACATTGTTTTTAATAGCCCAGTAATGGCCGGTAGAAAAGCCAGATGGCTCATGATGGATGATATTGAACTACGAAGAATCAAACAAGGTGGTATTTTCCACCTGTGCCCGGTACTGCCACCATCTTAGATACCTTGGCCATGGTCCTAGGAGTGTACCATAATGTGTTAGACTTAGGAAATACTTTTTTAAGTATATCCCTGGTTGCAGAGTCACAAGATTAATTTGTCTTTGTGTGGGAGGAGTATCATGGACTTTTCAAGGGTTTCCTCTAAGTTACTGAAAAATCCAACAATATGTCATGGGATAATAGCCCAAGACACTCCTGTTCTCCTTCCCCACATCAATAAAATGGTTTCATTACATTGATGATATAATGATAACAAGGGAAAACTTACTTCTGCTGCAGGATGCTCTACAGAATTTGCTGGGACATTTGCAAGGAAGAAGACAGGCAGTGAACTCACAGAAAATTCAAGGTCCAGACACTGCCGTAAAGTTTTTGGGAGTTGTTTGGTCAGGTAAGTCATGTGTTGTTCCAGAAGCTGTAATTAATAAGGTGTAAGCCTATTCAACTCCTAAGAATGTGAAACAAGTGCAAATCTTTGCAGAGATTTGGGGGTTGGAGAAGACTTTTATTCCCCACCTGTCATTGTTGCCTTTATCCTTTATACTGCCTAATAAATAAAAGGATAAGTGTGGGAGTGGGGATCAGAGCAGCAAGACACTTTTGAGAAGGTAAAAATCCTGGTGAATCAGATTAAAGCTCTGAGCATCTCCCAGGCAGGACTACCATGTAAGATGTATCTGTGACTCTGGAAGCGATGGTATTGAACACTGTGAGACAGATAACAGAAGGAGGGAATACTAGAATTTTGATCCCAGCTCTGCAAGGGGGCAGAAAGTGCTCTACCCAGTAGAGCAACAGCTCCTAGCAATGTACACAGTATTCTAGGTAGAATCTCGCACAAAGGAACAGTATTTTATGGTAAGAATTTCGCTTCCTGTCAAGGGATGTATTGAGAATATGTTATATTGACCCACCTCTGTCATAGCTCAAACCCCACTTTGACTAAATGGAACACCTATTTGTAGAAGAAGAGTACCTGTCTTCTAGTCCACTGTCTCTAGAAATGCAGGTGCTACGAGGTCCTGTAGAGTATGTGGATACTACAAACTCCCCCACCCCTATTCCTGTGGTGGCCCTTGTGGCCTACGGGGAAGAAGTGGGGGAAATTCCCATAGATGCTTAGTATACAGAAGGATAGTCAGGGCAATCTGCCCAATAGGACCATTGTCACTACTCACTCTAACACTGACACCATCTGGATGGAAACAGTAATGGACCACAGCAGCCAGTGAGCTGAACTAAGAGCAGTTCAGCTGGTGTTAAGGCATGAGCCCTAGCCATTAACCCGTTGCATTGACAGTTGGGCTATTCTAAAGGAATTCACTCTATAGCTTAGACAATAGGAATCTGAGAAGTGGATGACCACAAAAAGCCCTTGTGGGGTGAGGATATATGGAAAGACATTTGGATTCACCTGCAAGAATCTGAGGCAGTTCTTACTGCTTATAAGACACTGACACACCCCCTGACAAATGGGAAGCTGATGCTTTACTTGGATGTAGGTTCTAGCAACTGATCCTTTAGTAGATATAGCAGATTTAGTATGTAGAAAGAGTGGTAACCACAGTGGCCTGGTGGAAGACTTTTCCATACAACTTTATACCAAGTATCTGTCTTCAACCTTAGAATCCTGGTGTCCCTGTGGTATTCAGTCACAGGATGAACACCTTTCTGCAGTGGGCCCACTCATTCCCGACAAAGGAAATCAATCCAACTATTGGGTATATGGGAAGTTGCCCCTCTGTAGCTGGTTAAGATTACCATGGAGGGTACCTTCACACCAGGGAGGGAATTGGAAGACTCTAAAGCAGCATATTAAAGGAAGAACAAGCCGGAATTTGCACTCTTAATTCATCTGATATTACCAATACTGATCCAGAAATCTGGCTTGTGGCATACACTATCAATAGCACTGGGCATGGGTATTCTTTTCTCAAACTCTCTAGGCAGCTCATTAAATTGTTAACTGGAAGGGTTCTAAAAAAAATACCACCATCAGAGCTATGGATGACTAAACTCAGATATGGGATGGGTTCATGTGGCTTACCTGGGGTTAGAAAACACTTGAGCACTCACACACCCTTACATCGGAAACAGAAAAATCACTCCGAACAGAATGACCTAGATTGTCCCAAGGATATGGCGTGGATGTCACTGAAACTGTATGGTCATTCTATCATATTAAAGATAGTGACAGGTTGGCACTGACTGGTGCTACCATTCATGTATTTATTGGGAGGGCCATAATGCGACCTAGTGGTTGGTGGCACTGATCTTTGACCTAAGCTTCCACTTGTGTGGTTAAAACACTGCACCTTGGCTTTTCCCTGGGCACAGAGGAGAATCTGCCTCAGGGTTACAGTTGCCAACCTACCTCTCCTTGATGGCAGTTGGGCACAACCTGCTTTTCACTTGGTACAGTCATTGGTAACCCTCTCTGTCCCCTCCCTTGGCCTGGAGGATGTTATAACATACACAGAAGGCCTTACTACATTTATCCAGCAAGCCTTAAATGATAGCTGGTAAAGCGTATGTTTACTGAACACTGGAAATCTGTCTAAGGAGAAAAGCTGTCCTCCTAAATAGAACGGCCTTGGACATTACCACCACCTCACAAGGGGCAGCTGTGCCATCATTCAAAGAGAATGCTGTGTATTCATACCTATGAGTCTGCTAATGTATCATTGCTATTAAATCACATGAGGACATGATTGAATGCCCTGAGAGATCCAATTCCACCTGAGGGACTTAATAAATCAGTGGTTCAGATCTTGGGGCTCTTGGGAAAAAAAATGCTATTCACATTGGGAATCATTATTTTAATCTGTGTTTTCTCTTGCATATGACTATACCGTTGCTGTGCCATCTGCTTCCAATACCACCAGATAGCAACTAACACGCCTAACAAGTAACTTCTATGCTGGTGAAACCCTTTGCTGACCTCTCTGGGTATACTGTAAAGGGCAGATGAGGTGTGTGTCAGGTTGTAAGAGCTCCTCAGGAGGGGTGGATTGTCGGAAGATGTCCTCAAGAGGACATGACCAGCATTGACCCACAGGCCGGACCCAGGAAACTGGAGGTTCTTCACCCCCTCCCCTGTCCTTCGCTTTCTCCACACTACAAACTGCTTCAAAGACAGAACCTCAAGACTGTAATGTGTTACGGGGATCATCTACACTGTGTGTCTGATTAAATCCAATTAAGGCCATTATATAGACTTAAAATTCTGGTAGGCTTGGGTGGCGACCTACTTCTCTTGCAGATGCCCAGTAAACCTCCCAGGTAAGTTTTCTTGCTTATTAAAATTGTCACCTGCTGCTCCGGAGTGGCCTTCCTCCTTCTCCAGGCCCTCCTTGTCCTCCCCGTAGGGGGCCCGTTTCAGCATCCGAGGCTGCAAGCCCCATCAGCGCCCACAGTTCTGGGCAGACGGGCTGGTGGTGTCCACGGGGCCAGGGCCCTCTGCTGCGCTCTCTCTGGACCGGCCCCCCCGGCGGGCTTAAGAGGTTCAGCAGGGCTCGCTGACCCGTCTCTGCCTGGGCGGAGGGGACTTGGTGCCAGGTCTGCAGTCCTCCAGGGATCACCGTTGGGGGGCCTGGGGGTCCCCAGCTGGAGGGGGCGCGCTGATGAGGCCCTGCCGTTTGGAGGGGCTGCCTTGGGGACCTGAGTGGCGGCGAGGCCAGAGCCTGGAGGGGCTCCCTGGAGGGGCTCCCTGGAGGGGACAGGCCTGCACGTGGGGGCCGGAGCTACCACGCGGGCCACGGGGAAGGCGGCCTCCGACGAGCTCCGGGACCCGAAGCAGCACGGGGAGGCCCCCGGGACACGGGGCTGCGGCGGGGCTGAGGCTCCCACCTCCCGGCACCTGCAGGGCTGCAAGAGGGAGGCGCGGCGGGCGAGGTGGCAGCTGCGTGTGGCCCCGGGGACAGACAGAGCCCCGCGCGGTTAGGCTCCGGGGCGGGAGGGGGGCAGGCGGCGTCTGTGGGCCGGGTCTACGCCGGCCGCGTCCTGCGGAGTTGACTCGGAGGTGGGCTTCGCCGCCGCTGCAGGAGCCGAAGACTTGGACACCCCCGGGGGCCTCTCCGCTGAGCCGCGCTTGCGGACGAGTGATGCATGCATGCATGTATTCGTTATTTATTTGTAAGATTTAATTAATTAATTAATTAATTAATTAATTAAGAGAGAGAGAGAGGCAGAGACACAGGCAGAGGGAGAAGCAGGCTCCATGCACCGGGAGCCCGATGTGGGACTTGACCCCGGGACCCCAGGATCATGCCCTGGGCTGAAGGCTGAGCCACCTGGGCTGCCCCAAGGGATGCATTTACTTATTATTTATTTATTATTTATTATTTGTATTACTTTTTATCGGAGTTCCATTTGCCAACATGTAGCATATCACCCAGTGCTCATCCCGTCAAGTGCCCCCCTAGTGCCCGTCACCCAGTCACCCCCACCCCCGCCCTTCTCCCCTTCCACCACCCCTTGTTCCTTTCCCAGAGTTAGGAGTGTCTCATGTTCTGTCACCCGCACTGATAGTTTCTCTCATTTTCTCTCCCTTCCCCTTTATTCCCTTTCACTAAACCAGTTGCTTCGGTGTGGGTGGAGCTGGAGGGTGTTATGCTGAGTGAAATAAGTCAATCCGAGAAGGACAAATATTCTATGGTCTCATGCATTTTGAAGTGATGCCTTTAAAGCTAAACTGCTTTTCTCGCCATTTCAAGGCGGTGCTGCTCAGATTTTTGTTCTTGTTTGGGACCAGGGTTCGGGGGGGTAGACTCTCACCTTTCCCCCTTTGTTCCAGAATTCTCTCAAGGCTTCATGGACAGGGGCTTCAGTGGACTGCGCCTCTCATTCCACCATCCTGCCAAGTTAATGTCCTTGGCCGTTTTTCCTGGGGGCTGTGTCTTCTCTGGATGGTGGATTTAGGGGGGAAAAGGTTGTCCGTTTGTCATGAGCAAGCTGTGAAGGCACACACACATACACCAGCTGTGTCCTTCCACGATGTCAGTTTTTGTTGGGTCATAAAACAAGGTTAAGTAATTGTAAAGCAGGTTCAGAGTTCTAAATTCAGTGATATTTCACCACACAGGCTTAACTTGGCTTCTTGCATGTGACACAAAGCCCAGCACAAGGCACACGAACAAAATAGAGGGGGTGAGGAGTGGGAAGTTAAGGAAGGAAACTGCAAGTCAGTCTGTGGGCGCTTGGTTGAAAGAAGTCCTGGGTCTGGGGTCCCTCCTGGTCAGCTCTCTGCATTTACTGCTTCTTAGGAGCAAGCAGTGGAGGATCCCTGTTCTTCTTGGAGATGCATCAGGCAGGGTTTTCAGGGGCAGCTGCCTTTTTTGAAGTGATCAGATGTAGGGACCCCATGTCTGAAGAGCCTGGCAGTTTGCTGCAGAAATCCTTTCTTTTTAAAGGAATTTAATCAGTCTTGGGCCTTTGCAGACCTCCTCTGTGTCTTCAGATTATCAGTTCTGAGTGTGTCATCAGCTGGTGCTGGTCTCTGGGATCTGGTAGTTGTGATGTCCTTCGCTGCTTGTGTCCTTCATTGCCTGACACAGGCTCTGCATGTGTTGAGTGATTCCATCTTGCTCTCTACAGTGTCCCAGTTCATTTTATGTTCTTTCAGGGACTTGGTAAGCCTGGGTTTCTCAGATTCAACACTATGGCTATTTAAAGTTGAAATATTCTTTGTTGTGGGGTTTACTATGTGCATATTGTGATGTTTAGTACCAGCATGATTCCAGTAGCATACTGTAGAGCTGTGACCATTTTAAAGAAGAAATTAAAGATATGCCTTTACAGTATCCACAATGCAAAATATGTGAATATAGTAGTAGGACAGATTCAAATGCAGTATTTTTAAAAATGTTTTTATATGTAGTTCTGTATGCATTTGTCAGGAAAATGGCATACTTGAATAACTGAGTAGAAATCTAGCAGTGCCACCTTAAAGAAATATATGTAATCATATTTATGTAGAGTCTCAAATTTTTTACTTAAATGTTTTATTTAAATTCAATTTGCCAACATATAGTATAACACTCAGTGCTCATCCCATCAAGTGTCTTCCTTAGTCCCTGTCACCCAGTTATCCCATCCCCCCACCATCCTCCCCTTCTGCAAACCTTTGTATCCCAGAGTTAGGAGTCTCTCATGGCTTGTCTTCCTCTCTAGTTTTTCCCCACTCAGTTCACCTCCTTTCCGTTATAGTCCTTTTCACTATTTCTTATATTCCATATATGAGAGAAACCATATGATGATTGTCTTTCTCTGATTGTGGAGTCTCATTTTTTTAAAGATTTTATTTATTTATTTATTTATTTATTTATTTATTCATTTATTTATTTATTAGACAGAGAGCACGCACAAGCAGGGTGAGAGGCAGAGGGAGAGGGAGAAGCAGACTCCCCACTGAGAGGGGAGAAGGAGGCAGGGCTCCATCCCAGGACTCCAGGATCATGACCTGAGCCACCCTCTAGGCTCTAGGCATCCCTAGGGTCTCAATTTTTAAAGAAATCCCAATGTTTGCTTTTTTATAGGTAAAATGCACAAGGAATAATTACTGGAATTCTCAACTCCAATATATTCTTCATAGTCCAGTGATCTTTTAACAATCTAAATTACATTATGCAATAGTACTATCAGCCAACATTTCCCCACCCTACCCCAACCACTAGTTTTATGTTCTGGGAGTTGTCCATTCAGAGTAAAATTTATGTTTCCTGCTTTGACATATAAGGTCAGAGGTCTATGATGACCTACTACACCAGCAAAATCCCATGATGCTCCATCACTTGGCCCACCAATGGCAACATGGCCTTTCTCATTGAACAAATATACCAACCCTTTCCAGGCTTAAGGCCATTTAACAGGCTGTGCTCTTATGGAGTGCACTTCTGTGGCTCTAAATCATTCTGGAGGTTTCACCTTGAATATCATCTCAATTAAGCCTTCTGTGATAACCTTGAATGTCTCCCTCCCATTATTCACTGTAATAGCTTTTGATAACTTTCTTCCACCTGTATGTCTTTATGTCTTCCACCTTTTATGTCTTCCATAAAAAACATTTTATGTTTTTTGTGCATTTGTCATTTGTGTTTCAAACTATTGCCTCCTTTCCTACCCATATTAGGAGAAGATTATATATTTATTGTTCTCACTATTATATACATGGAAGATAGAACAATGGCTAAGCATACAATTGACTTTTATAAGCGCTTGTCAAATGAATTTTAAAAATACAGTGTTAATAGATAATGTCTCATAAATGTCATATATTTCTATATGTTAACTATCTGATTTAGTTACAACCTAATAAATCAACTAAAAGTTTATAAAAGAATGCCATGTGTTCAGGTTGAGTATTTTTTTTTAGAAAATTAGGCAATAACTACATAAGGAGAAATGTATAACTTTTTGCATTTTTGACAAGTGATATTTAGGCCATTTAAGATAAAGTTTTATCTTAAAAAACTTTACAGTTTAATATTATTAAATATACTATATTTAATATAGTATAATATTTATTACAGTATTAATGCCATGATTTTGTTTTCCTCCTTTTTTATTTTTAACTGAGGGACTACATTAAATATTAAATGAAGTATCCGTATACAGTAACTATTAAAATAGGACTGTTAGGTAACTGTAAAAACTTGCTATGATAACTTTGAACAACTTTGAAGAAACAATAAAAACCCTTTAGCTTACTTTTGATTGAAATAGGTGGGAAATGCAGAAAATTGAATGAAGTTTAGATTTGCTTATCTGTACATTGGAAATGAGAATTTCCATGAATATAAAACTAAGTAAAATACAAATACATTTTTATTTGGAGTAGAAATGCATTTCATTGACAATTTTATGCTTGAAACATAATTTCTTTTAGGAGCATTTATTTTTTCTTTTTTTTCTCAGCAAATATTGAATACTATTAGAATAAAACAAACATTCACAGAGCAACCTGAATAAAATCATCTATTCTTTGAAATGTTACTTTACTTATTCAAACAAATCATTCCTTGCCTTCTATTATAATTGGGAGTGGACCCTGTATTCCTTGTATTTCATAGCATAACAAAGGCACTTTCCCTTAATGTGTGGTATTTGCATCAGTTTACCTTATATTGGCACCAAAATTCTGACTTTAATTATGAAATAAAAGCCTCAAAATCCATAAGTTTTGATGTATAAAATTAACTAGAAATTCTTTTAAAGCAAAAAGAATTAAAACAGTTTTTAAAGTGAATACTAAAAAAGAGAACAGCAAAAGAGTGACTGCCCATAAAAACAAATGGGTTATAAACTGTTTTTATATTTAACTCAAATATACTCTGAAACTACAAAGAAATTAATATACGTTAATCTATGGTTCTGATGCTAGACTCTCACTTTCTTGGTGAGAAGTTTTTGTCATTCTCACATATAAATTCTATTAATCTAGTCAGGAGTCTTCTTTCTAGTTTTTATGTATCATTGTTTTAATTTTTCTGCCTTCTCCAATGTCTTGTTACAGAGCTGTTCTTTTCAGTCTTTACTTGTTCAGTAATTCCAAATCTAATATACCTAAGGTATTTGCGTATAAATTGCAATAAATATATTCCTAACCATCCTTCTTTATCTTGTACCTTAAGGCAGCTGGTGATCTCACTGGCAATATTCTTATCAACTTGTTCAGCCAATCATCATGGGCCTCTGTTTCACCTTAGATTTTTTTCACTATTCTGTATCTGATTCAATAGGCACCATTTATCTAGCTGCTTATACATATAGTACTTATACTAATTGATTTACAAAACTATCTCAAATAGTTATCAGCTGATTCTGTCATTATTGTCCCTATATTCATTAACATATTTTAGATTAAAAGTGAGAGAATTCTAACTTAAAATACCTTAAAAAATAAAAACATATTTTTATATAGACATTTAGGCATGACTGAAACTAAATGCTCAAGAGATCTCTGATCCCAGTCCATCTCTTAGATATATTCCTACTAATTGCTGGACATGATGTCCTTCAGTAACCTTATATTCATTCATACCATAGAAGTTTTTTAGTCTTAACCTGATCTAAAAATTGGGTACACGTTCTAGAGGAGTCTTCTTGGCCTAGCTTGAGCCTAATTATGTGTTAAGAAGAACCCATTTTATAAGCAAAGGATGATGAGGGTTTCAGAAGGACAAAAGCAGTGTTTATTACATATTTCTTTTTCTGTATCACCTCTTTATTTTTTAAGCATGACTTAAGAATGCATAATATAAATCCTGATGAAACAAAAGATGTAATTTTTGCTAAAACAGTATATTTCATCTTTGTGAAACACTATCTATACATCAGAATACATTGTGGAGGCCGAGAAAAATCAAGGCCATTCCAACTCAAGTTTAGCATTAGCACAAGTACAGCCATCTTAGGCCCCTGTGAATAAGAGCTGAACTTTATGGGAAAAACTGCAGAATGTCCTCAATGTCCTCGGCAGGTAATCCCATATCAGAAAGACAACAGAGCCTACGCCCGTGGTAGAAAGTCCCATATTAGAATGAGAACAGAGTTCAATGCCCTTAAGCCCCATATCAGAATGTAAACAGAACTTGAAAAATTCCTCCCCCCCTTCTGAAAATCCTCTAGACCAGCCTATAAAAAACCCAGCTGTAACCCACCTCGGGGTCCAAGTCCCTGCTCCGCTGTGTCGGGTATACATGGACCCAAGCTCGAGCTTGCTAATAAACCCTTGTGCGCTTGCATCGGTGTTGGCTCCTTAGTGGTTTCTCGGATTCGCAATCTTGGGCACAACATACATTACATTTAAAGTACTACAGTTAATATTTTTAAGGGAAATTTTCACACATGCAAAAATGTTGGTATAATGAGACATCAAGGATTCATTGCCTAAATTGAACTTGTCAACTCAGAATTGATTGTATTTTATCTATAGATCCTACAAAACACCCCATCCACCCTTCAGTGGATTATTTTAAGTCCGTTTTAGATACTATATGATTTCATCCTCATGTATTTCATAATTAGCCAGTAGGGATCTCATTAATTTGGACCTTTATATTTTTGACATGACTAAAATTATCTATTAATTGTTTCATTTGCATTACCATTTGCACAATATCCCAGGTACATCTTGTACCTTTTCTACCAGATTTGGAATCAGGTTTTACTTTCAAAGGAACCCTTGAGATTCCTTTGGGATTTGCATATTTTTAAATACTATTTTGGGGTGCCTCAGTGGCTCATTGGGTTAAATACCTGACTCTTGGTTTTGGCTCAGGTTGTGATATCACAGGTCATGGGATCTAGTCACGTATCAGCTCTGGGCTGTATGTGGAGTCGGCTTGGGGTTCTCTCTCCCTCTCTCTCTGTCCCCCACTCGTGTTCTCTCTCATTCTTTCAAATAAATAAATATATCATTGAAAAGAAAGACACTGAATCATTGCCACTATTCAAAAAGGAGTTGAATTAAAAAAAAAAAAAAAAAAAAAAAAAACAAAAAGGAGTTGAATTAAGCCACTATTGTGTCAGACATATAAACTAATAGAAGCATGAAAATTTACATTTATATTTTACAGGTAGTAAGTGAATTTAGGTAACATATTTTAATATTGAATATTTAAAGAGCATAGTTTTCAATATTGTATTTATTTTTTATTTTATATATTTTATATATTATGTGATTGAATATATCATAAATATAGGAATTATACCATATATTATGTATTTTATGTAGTTTATCTGGAGTAAATAATATACTTGAGGTAAATAATTAGTTCATGACTTCTAAGACTCTTTTTTTTTTTTTTTGACTTCTAAGACTCTTAAGATAAATTATATCATAAATACTAATTGAGTTGGATTTTCTACTTCTGAGAATTTCACTTCTTAAGAATTGTAACATAACAAGACACTTCTGCTGATATTGTAATAAAGCATTTCTCTTAGGAAGTTAGTTTCTTAATCAACATATAATTTAAATTCAATTTATTGACCAAATGACAATATGTACAAAGTTATTAGGAATTTTTTATATAAGTAAAACAGAGATAGAAGAAATTACTTTTTGTCTACATAACCAATATTGTATTAGTTCTAACAATAGATTAATTCCTTGGAGGCAGAGGGAAAGGCTGGTTGATTGATGTTACAAATTATTAGCCTAAGAGTTAGGTTTGGCCTAATTATGTTCAGTAAATAGCATTTTCCTTTGATTTTGATTTTTAATTGAAAGTATACTACATTAATTGAAGAAGTTACTTTTTCTAGTCATTTCAATTTTAGTCTATAGTTTTCATTCAATAGAGAATAAATTATTCCATTAAATATTCTTGCCAGTCAGAATCGAGACATAGTCTGTTCAGAAATGTCAGTTTTCTGAATATGTTTAGAACAGAGTTAGAACTAGCAACACAAGTTTTAAATACCTGTCATAGGCTGTGACAGCTTAAAGCCTCCCTACTTCACATTACAAAATAAAGTTGGAAATTAACTTGCACATTTTGTAGTAGGTTGAATAAGTCACAAATAACAGTGTTCTTCCTTTGGATAACAAAAGAGGGAATACAAGCACACATAATTAAATTGATGATTTCTGTTTTCTTCCTTGTTGGGGAAAAAAAAAAGACACAAAGAATACACTTCATAGTAGGTTGTTAGCAATTCATGAATTCTTCAGCACTTACTTTAATGTGAATATTTGGTATTATTGGGTCAGCTGTAATAGCACTTTTAAAGTTAACTGGTGTTTTACTGCAACAATGAATATATTTTAAAATCAACGGAAAAGAACTCAACATAATGTCCCCTCTTATTTTTAATATTCTAATATGCTTAACTAGGTTCTTGTATGTTTTTGCCAAGTATAGGAAATTCGTAATTACACAATTATTTTTTTTCAAATGCCTAATACATTCAAAAGACCATAGTCGGAAATAAAGCGAAAAATGAGAAGAAACAGATTTTGCCCTCCAGATATTTTCATTTTTCTTGAATTTTTGAACTCAGGTTGACTGTCACAATTAGGAGAGTCTATAGATAACCTGACAAGGTTATCTTATTTATTTATTTTAAATCTCCAACAATAAACATTTACTATCATGCTCAAAGATCTATTGGGGGAGCTTGTTTTTAAGCTGTGGGTCTGCTCATTGACTGGATGGATTCTGCTCCGAATCTTTTGTTCTTCTGGGATCAATAAGTAGGCTACCTGCTAATGTTCTCATGGTAATGGCAGAAACCTAGGAAGACATAGCCTGTGTTCTTACCCAACTGTGCTAGTGCACATCAAGCCTTTGCATGAACCATCTCTGCTACCATACTGTGGAGGCCGAGAAAATTAAGGCCATTCCACCTTAAGTTCAGCATTAGCATTCTCAGGCCCCTGTGAATAAGAGCTGAATTTTACCTTACTTCAGCTGCAGGAAAAAACAAAAAACAAAGAACAAAAAACAGCTTAATGCCCTTGAAAGCCCCATATCAGAATGTAAACAGAGCTTAAGAAATCCCTACCCCCCCTCCTGAAGGTCCCCTAGACCAGCCCATAAAACTAAGCTGGAACCCACCTCGGGGTCCAAGTCTCTGCTCTGCTGTGTCAGGTATACTTGGACCCAAGCTCGAGTTTGTAAAATAAACCCTCGTGTGTTTGCATTGGTGTCGGCTTCTTCGTGGTTTCTCAGATTTGCAATCTTGGGCACAACAGTAGGATACTGGGAATGATGATGGCAGGAGTCAATTCTACTTCCATACAATATATCATGTTTTCATTTTAGTGTATCTGCTGCATCCTAGAAAATGGCTCTCAAACCCTCCAGGGTTATGGAGAAGACTTTTGTATGCCAGTGTGTGTGACAGTGGAATGACACGATGTGTACCTCCAGCTGATGTGGTTATGTGGGAGAAGCAGTGGATCCCAGGGGCATGTGCCTTTCAGAACACATCCTTCAGGGTAAAATGTGTCCCTTGGTCAGAGGCTATGTTCCAAAAGATTCCACATTAGTAAAAAAGTAAAAATTTAACTTTAAATACATGTTACGGGAAGCCTGGGTGGCTCAGTGTTTGAGCGTCTGCCTTGGCTCAGGGTGTGATTCTGGGTCTGGAGATCAAGTCCCACATTGAGATCCCTGAGAAGAGCCTTCTTCTCTCGCTGCCTATGTCTCTTCCTCTCTCTCTCTTATGAATAAATAAGTAAATATTTTTTTAAATTATTTATTTATTTATTTATTTATTTATTCATGAGAGACACACAGAGAGAGATAGAGAGAGAGAGAGGCAGAGACACAGGCAGAGGGAGAATCAGGCTCCATGCAGGGAGCCCGATGTGGGACTCGATCTGGTACCCCAGGATCACACACTGGGCTGAAGGCAGGCTCTAAACTGCTGAGTCACCCAGGGATCCCCAAATAAGTAAATCTTTAAAAAAATACATTACTTTCTGTTTCTAAACAAGTAAAATTATTTAGAATATAATGATTTTCAGTTATGTATTAGGCTAAAGAAATAATATGCATTATTTATGATATATTATTATTAATTTATATATATAACTTACATATAATTTACCACATATGTGTGTGTGTGTGTGTGTGTGTATATATATGCTGTACATTACTACAGACATTTTAAGAGTTGTTTAACATGTTGAAAACAAAGTAACAGGCCCAAAATGGAATCACTTATACCAAGTCCCATGTCACCAGACTTAACAGTCCTAGTTTTCCCAGAAATGGAGTTTCAAAACCTGTCAGGAAGCACGTGATCAACACTGGTTAGGTGATCTGCCTAAGATCCCTCCCATCCTCTAAAATAAAGTAACTTTATAAAAACAACCTCCTTTTTTTTTTTCTTTTCTTTTTTTTTTGGTAATATAACTAACTTCCTTATTCTTGCTTCCTTCTATCTATAAATGTGGAGGCTGAGAAAATTAAGGCCATTCCACCTTAAGTTCAGCGCTAGCACAAGTACAGCCCTCCCAGGCCCCTGTGACTAAGAGCTGAACTTTACTTCAGTTACAGGAAGGAAACAGCTTATGGCTTAATATCCTAGAAAGCTCCATATTAGAATGAGAACAGAGCTCAATGCCCTTGAAAGCCCCATATCAGAATGTAAACAGAACTTGAGAAATTCCTCCCCCCTTCTGGAGGTCCCCTAGACCAGCCCATGAAACTAAGCTGAAACCCACCTGGGGAGTCCAAGTCCCTGCTCCGCTGTGTCAGGTACACTTGGACCCAAGCCCGAGCTTGAAAATCAACCCTCATGTGTTTGCATCGGTGTCGGCTCCTCGTGGTTTCTTGGATTCGCAATCTTGGGCACAACAATAAAAGTTTCTTTTTGTCTAGCTCCTCTGAACTTCTTTCTGATTGCTAAATTGGAATTGATTTTGCTCAAACTCTAAATATTTTTAATATTCCTCAGTTTATCTTTTAACAAACCATTGTAATCTTTCAGCACTCTATTAGACTTTGAAAAGAGTGCTCATTCCCGTGTGTTTCTTATATCATGGACTCAAATATATATATATTTTGATATTTTATTTATTTATTCATGAGAGACACAGAGAGAGAGGAAGAGACATAGGCAGAAGAAGAAGCAGGCCATGCAGGATCCCCATGTGGGACTTGATCCTGAGACCTAGGATTACTCCTGAGCTGAAGGCAGACACTCAACCACTGAGCTACCCAGGCGTTCTGAAATATGTATATTTAAAGAGACAACTGTTATTTATGGTGTTCCATATAATTTAAATAACTGTAAGAGACTTTGATATATTTTAATATTCATATTCTAAAATATTTATTTTTAAAAATAATGAAGGAGATTGATGGAGCTGATTCTCTTGCTCAAAAATTTTGGATTATAAGTATCAGAGTATCTATAAAAGTATTATCAAACTGATTAAGAGAATAAAAATTCAACATAGTTTATAGATATTGGGAGATAAAAAAATTCTGTGAGCCAATGTCTTATTATACAGTATATTCTTCTTATTTTAGTCCATACTAGTAATTATAATTATGATAATTCTATTAGCTGACATATACAGATATTATGAAAGTCATAAACCATGCATTTTTGTACTTAATTTCCACAAATGCCCTAGAAGTTAAATATCGTGTTAAATTTCTATTTTAGGGGATGCTTGGGTGGCTCAGCAGTTGAGCATCTGCCTTTGGCTCAGGGCGTGATCCTGGAATCCCGGGATCGGGTCCCATGTCAGGCTTCCTGCATGGGGCCTGCTTCTCAGACCACTGCCTGTGTTTCTGCCTCTCTCTCTCTGTTTCTCTCATGAATAAAGAAATAAAATCTTTAAAAAAAATTTTTCTATTCTATTAGAGATGAAGCAACAGAACTTCAATGCTTATTCACTAAAAGAAAGGTCAGAATGAACAAGAACTTACTGCTTACAATATCTTCTGAATTTAGGAGTGGCTAACTGGGGGCTCTTTTTAGGTGTATGCGATTTGGAGTACAAATGTGGAATGAAATATGTACATATATTGGTGTTCATTATATATGATCATGCATTTCTCTACATGCAGAGAATATAATATGCAATTACATATTCATGATAATCTTTGTGTGTGTACTTGTGTGAATGTATGTATACGTATAGTAAATATGTGCGTGTGTATGAAAGACATATATATACATGTGTATCTCTATGTATGTGTATACATGTACACTCCATTGTATCATGTTTTATACATTTATTAACATTGGTTTTCATTTGATTACAAAAGAGATGATTTAATAAATAACTATTAAGAATGTTATTTTCTAAACAGAATAAATAAATACTATAATAGGAAGAGCAATGGATTATATAATAACTTGGTTTACAATCATCTTTAAAAAGTGATGTCATGTATAAATGGGGATGCTCCAATAAGCTGGCCCTCAAAAGTTGGTCTATCTGAATATTTAATATATATTTTCTTACGAGAGGACTGACACATGAATAAGAACTACCTAAGTATGATGATTCTGTATTGATACATTCTTGCTTGTGCATTTTAAATTCTCATGAAAAATCCAAAACCCAGGAATAATATATATACATGGACACACTTATATACATATTTTTAAAATATTTTATTTATTTATTCATGAGAGACACACAGAGAGAGAGGCAAAGACATAGGCAGAGGGAGAAGCAGGCTCCATGCAAGAAGCCTGATGTGGGACTCGATCCCAGGACTCCAGGATCACACCCGAGGTGAAGGCAGACACTCAACTGCTGAGCCACCCAGGCATCCCCTGGACACACTCATAATGCTAATTTGTAAATTAAGTCTCTCTCATTCCATCACTCCTTGATCAGAGACATGATAAGTTCAATGAGAATATTAATATAAATGACTAAAGTTTACATCTGAAACTAATATTACACTGTATGTTAACCAACGGGAATTTAAATAAAAATTTGAAAATGACATTTTTTTATTTACTTTTCTGGACTGTGAACCATAAACAGAATTGCTGTGTATTTTTTAATTAATTCAAGCATATCAGCAAAATCACATATCAGTTAATAAAGTTAAACTTTAAGCTTTCATTTTAAAATAATGGGACTCCTTTTTTCATTATTTGTCTTCAATGTTACTTTCAACTAATAATTAGAATCCTAAGCAATTATTTAAACTCCTTTTTAGGTTTTAGAGTATAACTTCCTTTGTATTTACTTCATTTACTATGTTAAGAATTTTAGATTAATACAAATAGTGAAAAAGTTGCCTTCATTCCAACTTACTTTTCTAAAGTGGAGAGGAAATATTTTCAGAAAACATATGGGAAAAAAAAGCATGCAAACATGGAATAACTCTATGTAGGTTTTAAAAGTAAATATGAAAAAAATAAAAATAAAATAAAAAATAAAAGTAAATATGACTGTACTTTATGGTATAAATGATTATTCTTGGGTTCCACACATTTACTACCATAAATTATTCACATAGAGGATGAAATTAACTCATATTTCTTTTTTTTAAGATTTTATTTATTTATTCATGAGAGACACAGAAAGAGAGAGAGGCAAAGACACAGGCAGAGGGAGAAGCAGGCTCCATGCAGGGAACCTAACGTGGGACTCGATCCCGGTTCTCCAGGATCACACCCTGGGCTGAAGGCGACGCTAAACCGCTGAGCCACCGGGGCTGCCCCAACTCATATTTCAGAGAGATTTTAAGTTCATTATAGGCACAAATGTATTTAGAATTTATAAATAAATTATTCATAGAGTTTGATTCCCATTGTCTAAGCTTTCTCTGTCTACCGCCTTTGGAATCACCATCTTAAATGAATTACAGTTTTATTACTTTCAACCTATGTTTAAGGGTGACTGCTTTGGAACCTAAGAATAAACAAAAATAACAGATATATCTATGTAGCACTTATTAAATCTTTAAAATATTCTAGGTATTTTGATTCATATGTCATCTCAGTGAATGTAACCACACTCAAAAGTATACAACTGTATTCCTCACTTCACAGTGGAAGAAATTGAACCTCAGAAGGGTATATAACTTGCCAAAGACACAGTTAACAAATGAAAGTACATAGTAAAAATGATCCAGGATTTGGTTTGAGTCCAAAGTCAGTAGTTTCAGTACTCTTCAGCAATTAGTAAGGTATAATTTAATATCCTGGCCTCCAGGATATAGAGTACTTTTATTCCAAATGAGATGAGATGAAAGTGTGTTTGTGTATGTGTTGTGTGATTATAGAGATAAAATATTAATTTTGAAAAACATAAAGGTTCTCAAAATAATGATCCATGTTTTAGGACTGATGAAATTAAATTCTAAAACTTAAGGTATTTTGTTTATCCCACCACAAAAATAGGTTCTTTACAAGAGTGCTCTGTATAATTTTAATTCCGTCTCAATAATAAGTTTTAGATATAGTATATTAGAATTTCACAGACAGTTGTGTGAAATAGTTCTTTGATAAATTAGAAAAAAATATTAAATAAATTCACAAAGTTGATCGTGTGCCAAGATTTTTTCTAATATACATGCATAAGCATGTATATATTCATGTAATTCTCATAAAAACTGACATAATATAATTTGTTTTATAGTATTGTACTTGAAAAAAGGATCTGGGAATTTTAGTTAAGCCCTGTGGTTTTATGATATTATCAAAAAAACTAAAGCAAAATTAAATTTAAAATGCTTCGTAGTGACTCAATCCATTTTCATACTAGAACATTTAAACTTTGGGAGACAAGTTAGACACTGCTTTCACGCTGTTTTTAATATAGCAAACGGGAGAGTTAATCAGATGTACAATAATTTCATATAGTGAACAAGTGAACTCGATCAGGAAGTCTAACTGGAGAATAATTAAGATAACCATAATTATAGAAATCACGTATTTCAAGGTTGTTATTTCTTAATAAGACTTTGAAGAGATTATGGATTCTTCAGTAAGAAGGTTGTGGGATGAAATAGACATCACCTAGTGTTTTGGAGGACCTAGT
The DNA here is from genome assembly GCF_003254725.2 of Canis lupus dingo. Taxonomy (NCBI): domain Eukaryota; kingdom Metazoa; phylum Chordata; class Mammalia; order Carnivora; family Canidae; genus Canis; species Canis lupus. The sequence continues at coordinate 55,493,576 of NC_064255.1, read as the reverse complement.
ATAAGAGAAAAGAGACATGGGACCAATGAGAAAATAACCAACTGAAATCCAAATGGTTACTAGAAAATTCAGTTGTTTAAAATCTCTAGAATGTAGATAATTGTCATAACTCAAAGAAGGATTCTAAAAAATAACTTTCAATTCCAGTTGACCTTTGAAGAATATGGGGGTTAGAGACAGTTACCTCCCATACCGTCAAAAATTCATATGTAACTTGACTCCCTCAAATCTTAGCTATTATTAGCCTACCGCTGACTGGCCATAAGATAATATAAACTATTGATTAACATATATTTATTAAAATATATTTTGTATGTATATTTATTATACATTCTATTCTAATAAAGTGAGAGAAAATAAAATGTTAGGAAATTATAAGGAAGACAAAATAATTTTACAGTTTTACTGTAACTGCACAAAATTCACATGAGTGGACTCACAGAGTTCAAACGTATATTAACTTTACATTTGCTATCTTTTGTTAAAATGTAAGGAGCATTAAAATAGACACGAAATTTTAAAATTCTAATGCTCATTTGGATTAAAAAATCTAAATTCCATGTGATTTTCTGGAAAGTTATCTTTTAGAAAAACAGACTTACATTTAGAAGAACTGGCAAATTAAATTTTTCATGTTATAAATATGAATATATCCCTATAAGTGAATAGCATTTTGCATATTCTCAATATTTAAATAAATCATATGATGACAATGGGAAAGAAACTTGTGGCACCAGAGATGCATTTTCATTTAATTAAAGTAATTTTCTCTTCAAGTCTGCAAAAATGTAGTATCTCATTCTGAAAGAATGGAGGACCAATAACATGGCCTTATTGTTGTATAAATACCTCTTTAAATATTTGTTTCCAAACAGAATATTAAAGAAGGTATAATAGTATGATTGTTGTAAATCGGCGATTTTATTTTTTAATGGCAGCAATTCTTTGCTTTAGTATATACTCTTTCATCATTGTTTTTGATAAAGCACTATTTTTTTTGTTTGTTTTACTGTACAAATTCTCATTAGCACAGAACATGTTTAATGAATATTTTACACAGCATGACCTGCATGGATAGAACAACTTCTCTAAAAGAGCAGAGCAGTAGGAGGTAATTAGAGCGCCCCATGATATTTATTACTAATAATCTTCCATTGACATTTGAAGTTGATAGGCAGTGTTTAAAGTTTTTTACTGTTAGATTAGGCATGCAGCTTTCCAAACTTTACCTAACAGAACAGGTTCATCTGAGAATCGTGAAGATATATTTTTTTTAGATCTTGGTAAGATGAAATCTTCTAACCCCAATTTGTGCTTAATACAGTTGTGAAACATGAACTATCTTACAAATACTTTTTGCATTCTGAGTAAATATATAATAAAATTTAAAAACATGATCAAAATTAAATAAAATTTCACTGCTGTGTGGCATAAACATGTTTATAGAGAACTTTCCAGTATTAAATTGGTCCTAAAAACTCAAAGTAGCTGCTAAAATCAAATCAGTAATATAAAATCACAAAAGCATAGAGAAGACACTTTTCAGATATTTTTTTAAAAATTCATAAAAAGAAAACTAAATGAAAATGAAAGCAAATAGAATGCAGGCTTTCATGTATCTTTATGTGTGCAAAGAGAATAATGAAATGAATATAAAATGCCTGAAGGAAGAGAAGAAGCAAAAGGTTTATTGTCATTTCCCTGTTATATTTCAGATCCAAATATTGAAAAAGTATTTTTGTAGTATTTCTATCATATGTATTTCTCTTTGCAAATGCAGATCAAGATCAATTCTCTGTTAAGTATTAAACTGATGCATTTCATTAAAGATAGAAGTAAATTTGTTTTACCTCATATAGGTTTTTAAAATTAAAGGCTTAATTTTATCAGTTTTAATGGAAAAACAAATGCTTTTCATGTTAGAATTCCCAAAGTGGGGATGCCTTGGTGGCTCAGCGTTTCAGCATCTGCCTTTGGCTCAGAGAATGATCCTGGAGTCCTGGGATGGAGTCCCAGGATCCAGTCCCACATCAGGCTTCCTGCATGGAGCCTGCTTCTCCCTCTACCTATGTCTCTGCCTCTTTCTCTCTCTCTTTCTCATGAATAAATAAATAAAATATTTTTTTAAAAAAACAGAATTCCCAAAGTGAATACATTACTCTCCTTGTTTCTATTTTATTACTTTTAAAGTTTATATTCAGCAGTAAATCTCTAAATGTATCTTTTGCTTCTGTAAGAGCATAATTTTCTACATGATCCATTCAAATTCATTTCATTTCCTTATTCAAATTCATTTCATTTCATTTCATTATTTTCAAGTAAATATTTTTGTAGACATTATAATTTTATAAAAATTATTTTGTCACATGTCAACCTGTGTTCTTCCAGCAAGACATTTTGCTAAAGGATGTGAAGGCTAGGTTATACAGGCTTAGGCATCCTTCCTTTTACTGATTTTCAGCATATGCTTATATGAGATCTAAAAAGGTTCACATTTCTGAGAATCCTCATTTTTAGTAAAAAATTGAACCATTCGATTTAATGAATATAAGTGGATGGAAAACAAATAGATTGCATTAAACTTTGTAGTTATTAATTATCATTATTTCAATGTGGTTTCTGATTAGTATTGAAACAAGATGGGATGGAATAAAACAAGGAATGTTGAAGATAAATAGACTTACCTAATACATAAAGGAATTTAAGATGTATTCAATGCATATAGCAGATTTTTCATACTAGTTTACTCTGTATTTCAGCTATGAATATTTATTTCATGCTGATAGGAAGATAGCTATGGAAGAAAATAAGTAAGATTAGAATTAGTTAATTAGTTTATTATTTCTGAGTTTTGTTCCCAAATCAGACATTTGTCTTGTCCAAATTAGAGAAAGTATATGCACATTGTATATAATCATTTTTGTCATCTGCAGAAAAATTTATATATTTACATTATGTCCATAAACCTGAAATGTAAAATTATATTAAATATAAAATTTGTTTCATCGCTTGAAGTGATGCTCTAGAAAATGAATCATCTCTAATGCATATGTTTCTGAAGCATTCTTTATATATGTTAAAAGTAAGATAATTATTTTAGAGCAATAAATTATTTTATTTTTAAAGATTTCATTTATTTAGAGAAAGAGAGAGAGAGCATGAGAGAGCATAAGCAGTAGAGAGGGAGAAGCAAGCTGCACATCTACCCATCAAACAGGGAGACCAATGAGGGACTGGATGCAGGGTTAGATCTTAGGACCCTGGGATCATGACCTGAGGGGAAGGCAGAAGCTAAACAGACTGAGCCATGCAGGCACTCCTATTATTTTAAATTGCCATACTAAAGAAATATAGCAGCCTTTAAAAGAAATACATGTCTAGAAAAACAATAACTTTGTAAAAGTTGAAATATTGCCAACCCTTCAAAATTAATTCACAAGTTACTCATGTAAGTGTAGTAATAGTTTCAGTGTTTGCTTTGATTAGCAAGTTGTTCTTATATGATTTGACTAAGTTGTAGGGGATGGTGTAACATTATAACAGTAAATACTTAGGAAATGCTTTAGATTAAAGACCCTCCTTCACAAGTCACTATTTGTGCCTTACATTTACAAAGAGCCACCATATCTCTGATTGATTCCTCATAATGTCTCTATGAGATGACTGATTCCTGGTATTTTGGATAGAACCAAGAATAGCGTTTTGCCTTCTGGAGGTCACAGATAATTAATCTGTGCCTGTCTTGTTTAACCACATGGAAAAATAAAATGTCATATAAGCCAAAGCAAGGGAGATGAACATTTTCTCCTTAACTTGAATCTGCTACAAATAGCTATGATAAAGAAGAGGAGAAAATTATATGTCTATATTTAAAAAGCCCAAAATTAGGGACACCCGGGTGGCTCAGCAGTTGAGCATCTGCCTTTGGCTCAGGGCGTGATCCTGGAATCCCAGGATCGAGTCCCACATCGGGTTCCCTACACGGAGACTGCTTCTCCCACTGCCTGTGTCTCTGCCTCTCTGTGTGTGTCTCATGAATAAATAAATAAAATCTTTATAAAATAGTCCAACATTATATTTTAACATTTTACTTTTAGGGCACATTTAGCGTTTGTAGAAAAACTGCAAAAAACGTGGAGAAATCCCATATATTATTTGTCCCCCTCCAATAATAAGACTTGCCCTTATTATTAACATCTTATATTAACGTGGTGCATTTATTACAGTTGATGAGCCAATATTAATACATCATTAAGTCCATAGTTACCTTAGAGCTTTCTTTTTGTGTTATATTGTTCTAAGGATTTGGGCAAATGCATGAAGTCACATATACACTATTAAAGTATCATATAAAGTGGTTTCACAACCCAAATTTCTGTATGCTCCATCTATTCATTGTCTCCTACTCTCTCCAAATCCCCGACAATAACTGTTTTGTTTTGTTTACCATCTCTATAGTTTTGCCATCTCCAGAATGGCTTATACAGTACATGGGCTTTTCAAATTGATTTCTTTCACTTAGCAATACCATTCAAATTTCCTTCATATCTTTTTTCTGTGGTTTGATAACCCATTATCTTTTTATTATTGAGTACTATTTGAGTGTATGGATTTGTAACGTTTTACTTATCCATAATCCTGTTGAAGGACATCTTGACTGATTCCGCATCTTGCCAATTAAGAATAAAGCATCAATGAACATTCATATACGGATTTCTGTATGAGTTTTTAACTCATTTGGTTCGTACTCAGATGCAAGATTGCTCAATCACATTCTTCTTCTGTAAATAGTATTGTACAAAACTGTCAAACTGTCTTCCAAAGTGGCTGTACCATTTTGCATTCCCACCGGCAATGAATGAAAGTTCATCTTACTCCACGTCTTTACTAGCACTTGGCATTGTCAGTTTGGAGTTTTATCCATTCTAATAGTTATATAGCGATATTTCAGTGCTGTTTTAATTTGCAATTTCCCAGTGACATATGATGTTGAGTGCCTTTTCATATGATTACCTAACATTTGTATGTCTTCTTTGGTGAAGTATCTATTCAGATTTCTACCTATTTTAAAATTGGGTTGTTTTCTATTGTTGCATTTTAAGAGTCCTTTGTAAATATTTGGGATACCAGTTTTTATATAGTGTGTTTTGCAAATATTTTATCCCAGTCTGTGTCTTGTTTTTTTTTTTCTTTCTCTTAACTGTTTTTTTTTTTTTTTTGCAGAGCAGAAGTTTTTAATTTTAATGAAGTCCAACTTACCAATTGTTTCTTTCATAATTATACTTTTGGCATTGTATCTAAAAAGTCATAACTATTAAGAATGAGGAAAATCACTCAAAGTAACTCAAAAATATGTCAGTCGAGTAGTTTTGTTTTAAAATACAAATGCAACAACTGAAAGGATTTAATAGTAAATAAGTCCTTGAATATTAACACATACGGTCCACACTCCCAAGAATTACATTTAGTAATTCATATAAAAGGGATAGTGAGATCTTTGTTCCTCTTCCTTCACTGCCCTCCATATCCAGCATCCACCTACTAGCCCAAAGCTTGAGTAATTGTATAATACTCTGATATTAGGGAATGATAAATAGTTTAAAATGTGTATATTTCAATCCAAATTAAAATAGATTTAATTTAATTATTTAAAATAAGGAAAAAAGAGTCATCAGTAAATCCAAGGTTATTTAAATTTTCTTCTTTATTATCTTCTACAAGTTTTACAGTTTGCATTGTAAACTTAGGTGTCTTATAAATTTTGAGGGTTTTATATTGAGTGGGAAGGGTGTAAGATCTTTGTCTATATTAGTTTTTTTTGCATGTGAATGTTAAGTGATTCCAGCATATTTATAGAAAAAACTATCTTTTCTCTGCTAAATTACCTTTGTTCCTTTTTTTAAAGATCAGTTGCATGTATATTTGTGGATCTATATCTGGATTTTCTCTTCTGTTCCCTTGATTCATTTGTTTATTCCTTTGCTAAAAGCACATTGTCCTGATTACTATAGATTTATAGTGGATCTTGGAGTCAGTTAGTGTCAGTTCACCAAATTTTTCTTCAGCTGTTTTGGCTATTCTGGGTCTTTTGCTTTCCCATATAAACTTTAGAGTCAGTTTGTTAATATCAAAAATAAGCTGCTGAGATTTTGATTGAGATTATGTTGATAATATTGATCAAATTGGGAAGAACTGACACCTTAATACCGATTCTTTTTAACCACAGAGATGGACGATCTTACTATTTATTTAGATTATTTATTTCTTGCATCAGCATTTTTTAGAGATTTCTTCATACAGAATTTGTGAATATCATGTTAGATTTATAATGAAGCACTTTATTTTTTGTGTGTATGGCTAATGTAATTGCTGTTGTATATTTTACTTTCAAAATTAAGTTGTTCATTGATGATACATAGAACAGTAATTAACACTTTTATATCATCCTACATCTTGTAACTTGCTGTAAACCCTTACTAGTTCTAAGAATTTTGTTGTTTTTATTAATTCTTTGGGTAGAAATATATTTTTTATCAATGTCTTTACATTCAGGTCACCTAGCTGACTCAGTCAGTCTCACTCTTGGTTTTGGCTCTGATCATGATCTCATGGGTTGTGAGATCAAACCCTGCATGGGACTTCTATTTCAGCGTGGAGTCTACTGGAGATTCTCTTCCTCTGTCCTTCCCTCAAATCTTGTTCTCTCTCTTTCTCTCAGAGAAATAAATAAATGTTTAATAAATAAACAATAATACCTTTATATTTAAGATTTTGTGAATTCATTATTTCCATATGCTTTACAGAATATTTTCAATAAAATTGAATGAAGTACATAACTAAAAAAAGAATTTTCCATGATTGTTCTTATTGTTCTTTTTATTACCAATTTTCTTAATTTTTTTTAACATTTTATTTTTTTTTAATTTTTTATTTATTTATGATAGTCACAGAGAGAGAGAGAGAGTCAGAGACACAGGCAGAGGGAGAAGCAGGCTCCATGCACCGGGAGCCCGACGTGGGATTCAATCCCGGGACTCCAGGATCGCGCCCTGGGCCAAAGGCAGGCGCTAAACCGCAGCGCCACCCAGGGATCCCCAATTTTCTTAATCTTTCTGATACTTTACCACAACATGTATGGGTAGTATAATGAAACAATCATCTCTTTTCTGGCCCATCAAAGACAGAAAACATTAAAATATATATACATAATTTCACAAATGTGTTGAATTTATTCCTAGGAATTCTTCACAGCCAACTACTTTCCACTTTAGACTGATTGTAGTCTTTTCTCTTCACACTTAACTCCTCAAATCTTGATCACATACATATTCTTTTCTAGATCTGATTGAGCCAACAGTACCCACTTCTTGATTTAGACACCTGTTTCAGATTTTTTACCTAGTTAACCCTATTCCATTTTAAATGGAAATCATCACTCTGAATGAGAAATGAGTCCTAGCCCTGTATAAAACAAGAAGTCATGCATATCTTATTGGTTCATGAGTCTCAGAAAAGATCCATATTTGTTAGAAAAATATTAGTTTTGGACCAAGTGTACAATCACTAAATCACATAAGATTCCTAAAACAATGTTCATTAAGAAATGAGGAGATCATTTTTCAATGTCAAGAAGACTACATTTGATAGTGTCTGAATTCTTATTCTCTTGTCATTCTTCTCTGTTTTACTATGTACTATATGCTTTGGTTAGCTGCTCTTTGCAAACAACAGCCACAGAAGAGTAATTCCTAATCATTTGAGAGTCCCAAAGTGACAGATTAAAAGAATCGGTTGTAGCAGTATCATCAATCTTACATACCTTGTAATGATTGAAGCAAAGTTATTCTCACTGCTTAGGACACTTGAAAAATTGCACCATGTATCATGTACCATGATAATAATTATACTATTATAACTAAAAGTAATGAGAAAAGTAACAATAAAAGCAGTGAAACCTCTACATAAAATTTATATATGCCTAAAGTGAACTGAACATACTTCAAAATCAACAACCATAAGAAATGTAAAAATTGTACTTGTATCTATGTATGTATGACTGTATTTACAGAATGTGTATATATCTACTCAACAAAAACTTAACTTCTGTGTGAAACAATGACTTCTGAAAGATAGTTTATAACCTAAGACATGCACACTATCCTTTAATTGAAAAAAAAAAGTAACATGACACAGTTCTACCACGAACGGCTTTCATTTAAAAAAGCTTTGATTAAACAAAATGAATAGGTATGATCCTCAACATAATAAAGGCTATATATGACAAACTCATAGCTAGCATCATATTTGATGGTGAAAAGCTGAAAGCTTTTCCTCTAAGATTAGAAACAAGATGAGGATGTCCACGCCCACCACTTTTATTCAACATATTATTAGAAGTCCAAGCCACAACAGGTAGGCAAGAAGAAGAAATATAAGTCATCTAAATTGGAAAGGAAAAAGTAAAATTGTCAGTATTCTCTGATGACATGATATTACATATAGAAAATCCTGAAGTTTCCATCAAAAGATTAGAACCAATAAATAAAAAATGCAGGATATAAAATCTATATGCAGAAATTTTTTGTTTCTATATACTAATAAACTCTCAGAAGGAAAAATTAAGACAAAAATCCCATTTAAATGGTACCAAAAGAATAAAATATCTATACATAAATTTAATCAAGGAGGTGAAGGACCTGTACTCTGAAAACGGACATAGATGAAAGAAACTGAACATGATGCAAGTAAATGGAAAGATATATTGTGCTCATGCATTGGACGAATTAATATTGTTAAAATGTCCATACAGGGGCAGCCTCAGTGGCCCAGCAGTTTAGCGCTGCCTTCAGCCTGCAGTGTTATCCTGGAGACCCGGGATCGAGTCCCATGTCGGGTTCCCTGCATGGAGCCTGCTTCTCCCTCTGCCTGTGTCTCTGCCTCTCTCTCTCTCTTTCTCTCTCTCTGTCATGAATAAATAAATAAAGTCTTTTTAAAAAATAAAATAAAATGTCCATACAACCAGAAATAATCTACAGATTCAATGAAATCCCTATCTAAATACCACAGAACTAGAAGAAATAATAGTAAAATTTGTATGGAACCACACTAGACCCTGAATATAGAGAATGTTATTCTTGATTTGATCCACAAACCTGGAGGTATCACCCTCCCATATTTCAAACTGTACTATGAAATTATAGTAACCAAAACAATATGGTATTATAACTAAAATAGACACATGGATCAATGGGACATAATAAAGAATGCAGAAATAAACCCACACTTATATATGGTCAATTAATCTACAGCAGAAAAGACAAGAATATACAGTGGGAAAAAGACAATCTTTTCAATAAATGTTGTTAGGAAAAATGGACAGCTACATGCAAAAGAATGAAACTGGACCACTTTATACAAAAAATAGACAACATTGATTAAAGACTTAAATGTAAGACTTGAAACCATAAAAATTCTAGAGGAAAAGATTGCCAAGAAGATCTTTGACATCATTCTTTGCAACACTGTTTTGGACCTGTCTCAAACACGGACAACAAAAGCAAAAATGAAACAAATGAGGCTACATCAAACTAAAACCCTTTGTACAACGAAGGAAACCATCAACAAAACAGAAAGACAACCAACTGAATGGGAGTAGATATTAACAAATGATATATTGGTTAACATCCAAAATATATTTAAAAAATTTATGACTCGGTATCAAAAAACTCCCATACACTCTGATTAAAAATGGTCATTTTGCCAAAGAAAGAATACAGATGGCCAACAGGCACATGAAAAGATGCTCAGCATTACTATCTATCAGGGAAAGGCAAATCAAACCACTGTTAGATATCATCTTACACCTTTTAGAATGGCTATTATTAAAAAGACAAGAAGTAAGAAGTACTGATAAAGATGAGAAGAAAACAGAACTCTCACATACTGTTACAGATGAAAATGTAAACTAGTGTAGCCACTTTGGAAAATAGTATGGAGGTCCCACAAACAAAACAAAACAAACAAAACAAAAACTACTATAATTGAGCAATTCTACTTATAGGTTTTTATTTGAAAAATAAATGTAAACACTAATTCAAGAAGACATATGCACACCTATGTATATTGCAGTATTATTTGCAATAGTTAAGAAATGGAAGCAACTTACGTGTCATTGATAGATGAATGGATAGAGAAGATGTGATGTATATATATATTTATATATTTCTAATTATATATATATAATATTTATATATTTCTAATTATATAATTATATATAATATATATTATATATATATTATATATATATAATATTAGCCATAAAAAAAAGAATGAAATCTTGCTATTTGGGACAACATTGATGGACCTAGAGGGTATTATGCTGAGTGAAATATGTCCGAGAAAGACAAATACTGTATGATTTCTATTATATGTGGAATTTTTAAAAATAAGGAAACAAAATAACACAGAAACAAACTTATAGAGAATAAACTCATGGTTGCCAGAAGGAAAGGAGGTATAGGGGGATGGGCAAAATAAATGCAGGATATTAGAAGGGACAATCTTCCAATTACAAAATAAGTAAGGCACAGGATGTATGGCATAGGGAATATAGTCAATAGTACCATAACAAATTTTTATGGTGACAGATGGTATTAGGATTATTGTGGTGACTATTTTATAATGTATAAAAATATCATGTCACTATGTTGTATATCTTAAACTAATATTATATTGTATGCCAGTTATTCCTTAATAAAAAAATAAGCATTGCCAGACATTGCTAGATATCATTGGCACTGAAAAAAAAAATCCATTTGCAGAGCTAAATTAACATTTACTCTACTCAATCAATGTTACTGCTTTCTTCAATTTTTCAATTATATTAAGTGATTTTAGCATTAAAATGAGAGGTATAGATATTGAATGGAGATATACAAAATTACTCACAAACCTGCTACCCCATTAATGCCAAGAAGAAGATGAAGAATTCCAAAGAAAAGTTAAAGAAACAGAGCTAAACGATAATCTGGCTGCTTGGATTCCATCCTTATATGTATAGATTCCTAAATACTTATTAAATCAAGGAAATATTTTACTGACCTCCTACAAAAGGTATTTAAATCAAAACACAAGCAAGTTTTATTTTCAAGGTTTAAAAAGAGATAATGCATTAGGAATTATGTCACTTCTCTGTATAGACTACAAATAATATATCTAACTGTTAAAGTAAATAATCTGTAGAGTACCAATTATAACAATATTGTCTAATTTTACACAATAACTATTCAGAGGGTAATGGAAAGTGAAATATGAATTTCAAGGGTTAATTTTCAAAATTAGCAACAGATGTGGGAATCAAATCTTTATCATTTCACTCTGAGTTCTAGGTGATTTTCACAATATAATTACGATAAAAAAGACTGAAAATTCACACTAATAAAATGAAATGATAGAGTTGTATAGCTCTTAAAGAACATACTATTTGTATTTATGTTAATTTTTTTAAAATGATTTTATTTATTTATTCGTGAGAGACAGAGAGAGAGGGAGAGAGAGAGAGAGAGAGGCAGAGACACAGGCAGAGGGAGAAGCAGGCTCCCCACAGGAAGCCTGACATGGGACTCGATCCCGGGTCTCCAAGATCAGGCCCTGGGCTGAAGGCAGTGCTAAACCACTGAGCCACCTGGGCTGCCCTGTATAATACATATTTTTTTAAAGATTTTTTTTTTTAAGTCAACCACAACTCTTTGACAAAATCACAAGCTATTTATGAAGTTTAAAAAAGATTCCTGTGAAGGATGTTAAATTATTTAGTTTTTATTTACATATTTGTTTTGTTGAATAATGAAATAATTGAAAGATAATAGGTTTATGGATAACTTTAAAACTTCTAGCTCTTTTAAAAATTGATAGTGAAGTTCACTATAACTTTCAGATTTCAGAGAAACTGTTAGCATCATAATAGGTTAATTAAAATGTATATACATAAATCTTAGTGTCTTCAGATGCTCGTAAAACTACGTATGTATAGGTATACGGATATAAACTACATATTTAGATAAGTATTAAATATAAATGAATATTCTTATCCAAACTCATAAGGTAGAAATATATATGTATTTTTTTTCTCAAGTTTTTATTTAAATTCCAGTTAGTTCATACTCAGTGTAATTTTAGTTTCAGGCACAGAAGTTAGTCATTTAATCACTTACAAAAACACCCAGTGCTCATTACATGCTTTCCTTAATACCCATCATTCATTTACCCAATCCCCCTGCCCACGTCCCTTCCAATAACCCTCAGTTTTTTCTCTATAGTTAAGCGTCTGTTTTATGGTTTGCCTCTTTTTCCCCTTACGTTCATCTGTTTTGTTTCTTAAATTCCACATGCCAGTGAAATCATATAGTATTTTTCTCTGACTGACTTACTTCACTCAGCATAATACTGTTTTTTAAAAAATTATTTATTCATGATAATACACAGATAGGAGAGAGAGGCAGAGACACAGGCAGAGGGAGAAGCAGCCTCCATCCAGGGAACCCAACGTGGGACCCAATCCCAGGTCTCCAGGATCATGCTCTGGGCTGAAGGAGGTGCTAAACTACTGGGTCACCTGGGCTGCCCAAGCTCCATCCATGTAGTTGCAAAAGGCAAGGTTTCGATAGATAGATGATAGATAGGTAGATAGATAGATAGATAGATAGATAGATAGATAGATAGATAGATGATAGATAGATAGATAGAGATAGATATATATCCTACATCTTCTTTATCCATTCATCAGGAGGCATTTGGGCTCTTTCTATAATTTGGCTATTGTTGATAATACTGCTATAAATATCAGGGCACTCCTGTCCCTTCAAATCAGTATTTTTGTATACTTTCAGTAAATACCTAGTAGCACAATTGCTGGATTGTAAGGTAGTTGTTTTTTACCTTTCAGAGGAACTTCCATACTGTTTTCCAGAGTGGCTGTACCAGTTTGCATTCCCAGCAACAGTGTAAGAGGGTTCCCATTTCTCTGCACTCTCATTTCCCTGATGATGAGTGATATTGAACATCTTTTCATGTGTCTGTTACCTACCTGGATGTCTTCTTTGGAAAAGTGTCTATTCATGTCTTCTGCCATTTTTTAATCGGATTGTTCATGTCATCTTGGGTGTTGAGTTTGATAAACTACTTATAGATATTGGATACTCTTTATCAGATATGTCAAATATCTGATATTTGCAAATATCTTCTCTAATTTCATAGGGTGACCCTCAGTTTTCTTGATTTCCTTCACTACACAGAAGCTTTTTATTTTGAAGAAGTCCCAATAGTTTATTTTTGCTTTTGTTTCCCTTGTCTCAGGAGACATATCTAGTAAGAAGTTGCTATGGCCATTGTTTAAGAGGTTACTGCCTATGCTGTCCTATAGGATTTTTTTTTAATCTCACATTTAGGTCATTCATCCAAGAAATACATATTTCGTATCTCCTATCTCTTGAGTTCCTTTGTAAATTAGCTTGTTGAATCTTAAGAAGGTCTTAATTTAAATGATTTCATATTTTAAAAATGAAATTTTCAGATGCAAATCATTTTGGATCATCTACTTAGAGATTTTAAATAAGATTATACTACAACCTATGTAACATAAATAAAATTTAGGAATATGCTTTAAATTTCCTTCAAATAAATTGAATTAACATTGCAACCCCCCTGCATTTCTATTGCTACAATTTATTTTTACCTTTACTAGTCTATTTCTGTACTTGTACATTATTTGTTTAATTTTAAATATATCGTACTTTTTAATACATGTTTCACAATAAATGCTTCAAAACTATTTATGAATTGCTCATTTCGCACATTTTATTTTATTTTTATTTTTTTAAATTTTTATTTATTTATGATAGTCACATACAGAGAGAGAGAGAGAGAAAGGCAGAGACACAGGCAGAGGGAGAAGCAGGCTCCATGCACCAGGAGCCCGACGTGGGATTCGATCCTGGGTCTCCAGGATCGCGCCCTGGGCCAAAGGCAGGCGCCAAACCGCTGCGCCACCCAGGGATCCCAATTTCGCACATTTTAATATAAATATTTCATTTCCTTTGTTCAGGGTTTTAGGTTTTGAATATTAAATTTTACTCTTTCATCTCATTAAAGCAATTCCTTTACTGAGAACATTTATGAAGAAACAATTGTAATCCCGCAGGTGTTTTTAATAGTGACAGAGAGAACACTGTATTAAAAGAAAAATGAAAACCAAATCCATTAGTAATAAGATAACCAGGCCAGCAGAAAGGATGACAAAGTAGCTTAACATATAATCCATAAAAGGAAATTAAAGTTATCTGTCATAGCAGCTACTTTTGTCTTAATTTATACAGTAATATTCTTATATTAATATAACTTATGATAGTAAATATGTTTATGTATAAATGATAGATCTCAAATATAAATTCATTATTTAATTTATACAGTAATAGTCCCATTAAGAATAGTCTTAAGGTGTATAACTGTTGTTTTATTTTCCTTTTACTCAGTATAATTTCATAATTTATTTTATAGTTTTAATTTTCAAAATTCCTGAAATATATATGTTTGCATCACCATTACTTTATTTTGCAACCTACTTTCAACTTATCTGCTTAGTGATCAAATAATAAAAATCACAATTTTTTTCATGACTACATTTGCATTTGATATATTGAAGTTTATATATAGGATATGCATTTACCAATTTAATATGTCAGAATATGTCACCATATTTTGGAGATGATTTTTTAAAAAGATGATGGCACATCTTTAAAAAAACATAGAAAAGCACAAGATACCCAGATATTGCCCAGGGGCCTCTATTCAGTTTATGTCATTCTTTTTTATTTTTTAAGGTCTTAAGGTTAACGACATTACTTGCTAATTAGTAGAGACTTATCCAGTAGAGATGTAAAAAGATTCTTTCTGTTGGATCTTAATTACCTCAAATATTTAGAATTTGTTGACCATAACCAGTTTTATATTTTACACAAGAATCTTAGCCAATCATTTTTGTGCTAAATTACATATATTTCATTTTTGGATTTTTTAAAGCCAGTTATAGCATCTTATTGGTTCCTTATTAATCAATTAAATAAAATATTGACCTATGTTGTTTGTACATTTATCTGAAGTTCATGATTTACCTTTTGATTATTGTAAAAAATGTTGCAAAAAAATAAAATTATTGCAATATATTCTGATATTTATTTAAACCAATCTCATTGAATATATCAATCATGCTTTGTATTTATGTGGATGATTTTAGCTGACAGAGGGTTTCTTACTAGCACAGATTTAAATTATATATCTACCTATATTCAATTATATTTATATTTGAAACCTAAAAAGAGTCACAATTATACAAAGTTTTGTCTCAGCTGTTTTGATCAAGAATTATGGTTTATGGGACGCCTGGGTGGCTCAGCAGTTTAGAGCCTGCCTTCTGCCCAGGGCGTGATCCTGGAGTCCTGGGATCAAGTCGCACATCAGGCTCCCTGCATAGAGCCTGCTTCTCCCTCTGCCTGTTTCTCTGCCTCTCTCTCTCTCTCTGTGTCTCTCATGAATAAATAAATAAATAAATCTAAAAAAAAAAATCTGAAGATTTATGGTTTATGATTATCTGATTTTTAAATATGTTTGTCAACATTAAATATGTATAAATATGTATTAAACATTAAGTACACTTCAATGGAATTTTATTTTTAATGATTTTTATAATTTTATTTCCATTTCATATTGATTGCTTATTGGGAGAAACAGTTTGATAAATTCATAATATGAGCCATTTTTACAAGAATGTAACTTGAATTCTTTAAAAAATTAAATTAAAAATATTAAAAGTTTTAATGGGAAAAATATTCCAGAATAAAAGATATAGGAGAGACATAAGAACTCACTTTATTACAAAATTAATAATAATTAATGTTGTCTTAGGAGTAATAATGCCATTGTAGTTTATTAGAAGAAAGTCTATTTTAAGGGAAAAAATGAAAAGTATGATTAATCTTGGCGAAGATCGATATTCCAAGCATATACATTTTCTAATTATCTCACATTATTTATTTCATATTAGATTTTGGAATAAGAATTATTTCTGCTACTATGTTATTATTTAATGCAAATAGTTTCTAATATTATTATTGATGTTATCCTGTGTATAGCCTTGTTAGCAGTCTTTTAGACATACTTTTATGTTTTGCTACTTTAATATCTACTTTAATTTGCTATTTTGCTACTTTAATTTCCTTTTCCACAATATATCCAATATTAAATTATTTATTCTGATGACTCCTAGTTACCTAGCCATTTTTTTAAGGGAACATTTCACAGATGCATACTTATTGAAATCTTTTATTCACACACACACACACACACACACAATCTTTTTCTATTCCCTTTGCACACTGGAAACAATTATTTATTTGTATATTGTCAGGTCATGATGTTGTTTTTCTAAATTTTTCAGAATCTGTAAGCTTAGTCCAGTGTCTTCTGAAATTTAGCGTCATAAATGGTCTAAAACAAATTTTATATTTGGTATCTTGTAGGTTACTGACTTTTTCTAACTGATTTTTCAATGTATTATTTTAAAATATAAGCATAAATTACCCGTAATGCAAAATAATGACAACAAAATACAAAATAAACCAGAGGCAATAACAACAACATATTGTAGCTAAAGATGTTATCTTTTAAGCTTTGCCTGATCAACAGCCTCTTTAAAATTATAGATTCACATAATTTTTAGCTCTTCCTTTAAAAATTATTTTAACATATCTTCAACTCATTCCTTTCTTTAACTCTTTATAGAACTAGTTGTATTAATTAGTTAGGAATTTTCCTCCATCTCTATAATCTTGTGTATGTTCTGTATCTCAGAATTTTGGTTTTAATATTTTAATTTAGTTATATTTTTTTTTATTTTACTAAATTTGTGCTATATAGTCACAGATTGTCAACAACTTTAACTTTTTTATAATACTTTTATTTTAATTTGAGTATAGTTGACCCAGAATGTTACATCACTTTCAGGTATAGCAACATAGTGATTCAACTTCTTTATACATTATGCTATGCTCACCACAAGTGTAGCTGCCATCTGTCACCATATATGGTTGTTATGATATCACTGGCTATATTCCCAAATGCTATGTCTTTTATTCTTATGACATTCATTTTATAGCCAGAAGCCTGTATCTCCAACAACCTTAATTTTTATTTTTATTTTATTTTTTTAAAGATTTTATTTATTTATTCATGAGAAAGAGAGAGAAAGAGAGAGAGAGAGGCAGAGACATAGGCAGAGGGAGTGGCAGGCTCCATGCAGGGAGCCCGACTGTCGTGGGACTCCATCAGGGTCTCCAGGATCACACCTTGGGCTGAAGGCAGCGCTAAACTGCTGAGCCACCCAGGCTGCCCTAACCTTAATTTTTAAAATTAGAATTGCACTCTGCATGCACACAAACATTTTGGATACCTCCCTGCTCCTTTTTTCAATCTACTTGCTCTTTAAGATGTTAATTTAATACCTTCATCATTCATTTGATGTTCCTATCTTTTTCAAAATGTTCTCAAGGGAAACCTAATCAGAAAACAGCTTTAAAAAAAATCAAGCATGGCATTTAAGTCTGATATGTGGTATTTTTCATATTTTCAGATAAGGAAAACTGAGACATAAGGAAGTAAGAGGTAGAAAGGGGACACTATTACTGTTCTTATATTGGGTTGAATGGTACATCCCAAAAGATATTCATGTTTCAGAATTTGTTGTGAAGGCCGAGAAAATAAGGCCATTCCACTTTAAATTCAGTGTTAGCACAAGTACAGCCATCCCAGACCCCTGGGAATAAGAGCTGAGATTTACCTTAAACTTCAGTTACAGGAAGAAAAAAGCTAAGAACATTGCCCAAGCCAAGGGCAGGAAGCCCCTATTAGAATGAGAACAGAGCCCACGCCTGTGGCAGAAAGTCCCATATTAGAATGAGAACACAGCTCAATGCTCTTGAAAGCCCAATATCAGAATGTAAACAGAACTTGAGAAGTCCCCCCCCCTTCTAGAGGTCCCCTAGACCAGCCCTTAAAACTAAGCTGAAACCCACCTGGGGGTCCAAGTCCCTGCTCCGCTGTGTCGGGTATACTTGGACCCAAGCTGGAGCTTGCTAATAAACCCTCATGTGCTTGCATCGGTGTAGGCTCCTTGGTGGTTTCTCGGATTCGCAATCTTGGGCACAACACTGTGAATGTAACCTTATTTGGGTGGGGTGGCATATATGCAGACAAAATTAGGTTAAGGATCTTGAAATGAGCCACCAGAAACTGGAAGAAGCAAGAAGGATTTTCTCTTAGAACTTCTAGAAGGAGTGCAACCCTGATGATACCTTGATTTCAGACTTCTCACATCCAGACTGGGGAGAAATAAATTTCTTGTTATTTTAAGCTAGAAAGTTTGTGGTAAATTTGTTAAGCAAGCCCCAAGAAACTAATGCAGCTTTTGGTGACTGGAAATGAGACGCTCCTGTAACAAATATCTAAGATGTACAAGTGGCTTAGGAATTGGGTGAGTAAAGGTTGGAATAATTTCGAGACTTATGAGGCCGAATGCCTAGGTTACCTTGAACAAAATGCTGGGAGAGCTATGAATGTCCTAGAAATGGCTCTGAAGCAAATAAGGAACCTGCTAATGGAAACTGGAGGAAAGGCTGCCCTTGTTACGACAGAAAATTTGGCTTAAATTGTGTTCTGTGGTTATGTGGAAAGTAGAGCTTGTAAGAAATGAATTTGTATATTTAGTTGAGAATATTCTTAAAGCACTGAAGGTGTAACTTTGATTCTTCCTGCCACTCATAGTAAAATGTAAGAGGAAAGAGATAAATTGAGAAAGGAACTGCTAAGCAAAAAGGAACCAGCTCTTGATGGTTTGGGAAGATTTTGGCCTACACAGATTGTGAAAGATATTAAAATTAGGAAATTCACTGTTGGAAAATGATGCTCAGGACAGAGGACAAAATGTGTGGCTATAAAACCTTTTGTTGAAGACATTGGTTATGTGACTCATTGATCTCTACTCAACCATCTTAACATAAGCCAGGAATAGAGATGCATTTAATAAGGAAAGATCTGTAGAGGTCTTACTTATCTAGTGGCATGGACTCCTGTTCCACATAGGAGAATCAGATTTTTGAGAATTCTATTTTAGAAGAAATACTGTCTACTTGGACTAAAAAGGATAGAGACAGAGAGAGAAGGTTGACAAACTTTCAAAAATTCTGAAGGCAGAGAATGGATTCTGAGAGCCACTTGGCTGCAAATTGTTCTACCCTTCAAAGAAGAAGGCTGACTGTGGCAGTTGAGCCTGCATGCCCTGCACAAAGATGTGTAGGATTGCCATGGGCAGAGCAGAAGGCAGGGCTGCTGCAGTCCCAGAAGTCAGAACATCAAATTACAGAGGATTATCCTCAGACATTGAAGAATAGTGGAATTTATCCTGCTGGATTTCAAATTTGCTTGGGATTAGTGACCACTTTATTCCTTCCTTTTTTTTTTTTTTTTTTTTATCTTTTGGAATGAAAATTTGTAGCCTATGCTTGTCCCACCATTATATTTTCGAAGCAGATATTTCCTTTTTCTAAATTAGTTTCTTAGATGGAGATTAATTTAATCTCAGAATGAATCATACTTAATCTCACCAGTGTCTGATTTAGATAATGAAATTTGGGACTTTTTTGAGCTGATTATGTTTAAATGAGAGTTTGAACTTAGAGTTGATATTGTAATGGGTTGAGGCATTTGTGATGTTAGATGAGGTAAATGTGTTTGGGATGTGGAGTACTAATTTTCAAGGGAGGTAGCAAATGCACTGCAATGGATTGGATAACACCACCAGTAAGGATATGATCATGTTCCAGAGGTATGAATATAACCTTGTTTGGAGAAAGGGTCTTTGCAGACGTATTTAGTTAAGGATGTCAGGAAAATATCTTCCTTTATATTTTCCTGGGCCTTAATTTGAAGGGCACATATCCATATAAGGAGTATATAGAACAGAGACAGAGAAAAGGAGGCCAAATGAAGACGGAGAGATTGGAGTGATTCAGCTAAAAGTAGAGACACATACAGAAGCTAGAAAAGGTAAGGAAATATCATCTTCTAGAGACTTTAGAGGGAGCACAGCCATTCTTTTAGACTTCTGGCTTCCAGAGTGATGAGAATATGTTTCTGTTGTTTTAAACCACCAAATTTGTGGTAAAGCTGTCATTCTACTTATTGTTATATATCTATAGAATGTTGAACTTTTTTCTAATCATAGATACTCCCTTTATCAATAAACTGTCTTATCATCCTAGTTTTGTGATGTTCATGACTAATGTTTCTAATGAGTGCTAAAATATCTTAAAACTATGGGATTTTCATTTTAATTAAGTTTAATATAATTTAAATTTTGTCAGTTTTTCCCCAATTATTTTTTATATGTGCTCTCCTTTCAAGTGATACCTTTCAGTATGAGACTCAGATTATAAAAAAAAAAGACTCAGATTATGTCCACTTCGTACTAATCTCAAATTCATTTTAAACAAAGAAGTTATTATATTCTCTTTTACTTAAATGGCTGCCTTTCCATTTATTCATTGTCAGTACTTATTGAAGCTTATTTGTTGTTGCTTTGGGGTGAATATAAATGATTAAGTCTATACCAGTATCAAGAAATATTTCACTTAGTTATAAGTGCTATAGAGATTTAATAGTCCATTGCTCTTATAATGGTAAAATATATCTAGATAGTCCTGAATCTCTGGAAAGTTTGTTAACTTCATAATCTTATTTTATCATCTTTTTAAAAAAAATTTAAATTTAATTTATTTATTTATTCATGAGAGACAGAGAGAGAGAGGCAGAGACACAGGCAGAGGGAGAAGCAGACTCCATGCAGGGAGCCTGATGTGGGACTTGATCCGGGGCCTCCAGGATCACACCCTGGGCTGAAGGCAGGTGCTAAACCGCTGAGCCACCCGGGCTGCCCTTATTTTACCATCTTATATAATATTCATGCTTGCTTTTCAAACCACTTACAGCCAAAAATAATAATCAATAATCATGAGCAGTACAAATATTTATTTATATAATCAACAGATACTTATTAAAGTTTTATGTGTACGATGCAATGCATGTTATCAACACATAGTCTATAGCATAATATATTTAATATTTTAATGAAATGCTTATATTTTTATGCCCTCTTAGTTATCTGATTCATATGTACATATATATATTCTGTCAAATACTAAATTAATTCTATATACTTTAAATTTTTAATTATTTTTAATTTAAATTGTAATTAATTTATATGTAAATTAATTATATATACTTTTTATTGTTTGACTTGTTGAAGTCACATCATCCCTCAAAAATATTCTATTGACAAAAAAAAGAAATCAATATATAATGGATAAAATGATGATGTATCCTCTATTATACTAGGAAACTAGTTAATACAAGTACCTGTATTATTCACCCTTATGAATGAGGGAAAAACTGCAAATTCTGCAATTTTGGCGTGGGTTACTTGTTTTAAGTGTATCAATGTATTTCAATTGAAATAGAATTACATACTTCACAATTGAAATGAAAAAGTAAGACAGCAAATGTATCTAAGGACTTGTAAATTGTGAAGGTAGTCATTAAAGACAAAAGAAATCCATACATCACAGCAAACAATAGTTCTCAATAAATTATGGGACTATAATTGTCCACATTATTTCTGTCTCCTTATTTCTGTGAGGCAGTACAGTATAAAATAAAAAAAAAAAGCATGTTATCTCAAACATTGATTTTAATTCCCACTTTCTACTTATTTTTTTTCAAGACTTTTAAAAAATTTATTCATTCATTAGAAACACAGAGACACAGGCAGAGGGAGAAGCAGGCTCCATGCAGGAAGCCTGACATAGGACTTGATCCCGGGGTCTCCAGGATCAGGGTCTGTGTTGAAGGAAGGTGCTAGACTGCTGAGCCACCCAGGCTCCCACTTTTTGCTTATTACCAACATTGAAGACCTCTTCTCAGCTTCTTTAGAATAAGTCAAGAATAAGTTATGCCTGTGTAATGGAGCATTAGTAAAAATAAAAGTAAAGATAAATACAATTATCCTATATTATATTTCAGCGTCTAATATTTACAATATGCCTTCACTGTTACCATAGCAAGTTTTACGTGTCAGTTTGGTTCGGCTACAGTGCTTAGTTATTCAAATAATCAAACACTAATCTAAGTTTTGCTGTGTGGCTATTTTGTATATATCATTAAAACTCATAATTGTTTGCTTTAAGATTATCCCGATTAGTCTGGGTGGGCCTGATTTCATAGTTAAAAGGATTTAAGAGCTAAAAAAGTTCCTGAAGGAATAAAAAAATTCTACCTATGAATAACAACAGCCTTAGCTCATGCCTGAGATTCCAACTTACCCTTTCTTATGGCTTGTGCAAAACACTTTGATCTTGCCTTGCAGCCCCACAATACAGAAAGCCAGCACTGCCATTAATTTCTTAATATATATTTATGCTAGTGATTCTATCATTCTGATTGAACACTAACAAATACAAGTGTCTTTTAGCTGCTACATATTTTAATTCCTGTATCTTAGATGCTGTAACGAAGGTAGGGTAATGTTAAGTTTGTCCAAATAAAATGGAAAAACTGGAATTTTCTCTTTGTGCCCCTACTATTGATAGTATGCCATAAAAATGTATGTTCAATATTGTTATGCAACTATCTTTTGGTGCATAGCCACATATATTTTAGGCAAATTTTATGTTAAAATGTGAGCCTTTTTACTCTAGTACTCTTATAAGATTTTCAAGAGAAAACACCATACTTTCTAACTTAATAGGCATAGTCTCTGTATTTTCACCCAGGCCAAGTCTAGTCAGTCACACATTTTCATAACATTTCAATAGATATTCAAATTCCCTCTGATCAAAATTATAGTTACTGCTTTTAGATGGTCAAGCTTTGAGGAACATCAGAACTGAGGACATTGGGCGGCCCTGGTGGCTCAGCGGTTTAGCGCCGCCTTGAGCCCAGGGTGTGATCCTGAAGACCAGGGATCAAGTCCCTCATTGGGCTCCCTGCATGGAGCCTGCTTCTCTCTCTGCCTTTCTCTCTCTGTGTCTCTCACGAGTAAATACATAAAATCTTAGAAAAAAGAACCAAGGAAACTATTGAGAGTTAGGGTAGTCTGGCTCAAAACAAAACAAATAATAATTTTAATAATAAATAATAATAAAATAAAGTTAAGATACAAGATAAAGTAAAATTAAATTAAATTTAAAAATCTACATAGCAAATTGACAAATCTGGATTATAGTCACCATGAGCTTTGTTGAAATGGGAATGTTGGTTCTCTGTAAATTTTGTCATTATGGAAGCACTTAAGGTTGCTTTATAATTAGTGAGAAACATGACCTTCTTTTCCATATCCAGGGCCCAACTGAAGTTTTAAGTAAATTTAGAAATTTCCCTAAAATAGTTGTTATATTTTTTGGTTAAAAGCAGTTACTATGTAATCAATCTGAATTTAACTTTTATAATATTATTTACTATAATTTCCTTAATAATAAAGATGGTTTATTATTTATTCATTCTTATCCTCAAAAATCCTATGCAATCTTTTACACACAGTATGTAAAAAATAATATGACAAATTATCAAAAACATCCAATTTTTTACATACTAAAATTTAATTTTTGTTTTTTTATTTAAATTTATCTACTTTCTCTTGAGTAAAGAGAATGTATCTTGCTATCTTACTTTTTCATTTTAATTGTGAAGTATGTAATTCTATTTCAATTGAAATACATTGGTACACTTAAGTAACTCAAGTGCCAAAATTTCAGAATTTGCAGTTTTTCCCTCATCCATAAAGGTAAGTAAGTAGACATTTTACCACTTATTTTAAATGATCTTTCCTTTCCTTTTATTTCAATTGAAGTTCTATTTAAATGTGTGTGTGTGTGTGTGTGCGTATTTTTTTTTCTTTAGAGAGAAAGAGTGGGGGGATGGACAGAGGAAGAGAGAATCCTAAGCAGTTGGAAATGGACATGGAGTTTGATCTCACAACCCTGAGATCATGACTTGAGCCTATATCAAAAGTAGGACGCTCAACCGATTGAGCCACCCAGGCACGCGAGAAGTGTTACTCATTCACTTCCAGGAAAATTTTCTAAATACATAAATAAATAAATAAAATTTTCCATTTTGATTTATGTGATTCTTTTCCAATACATAATACATGTATTGAGCCAATATATAAACAAAGATCTTAGCAGTTTTATTCCAAATATATAAATATATATAATATACATTTTATTCCAAATATATAAATGCAAAATATATTTAATTGCATTCTGTCACTTTAAAGAGATATAAAATATATTTTGGTACATGTTACATATATACTTTGAAAAAATGCTTTAAGACTTTCAGAGGGATGCCTGGGTGGCTCAGAGGTTAAGCATCTGCCTTCGGCTCAGGGAGTAATCCTGGAGTCCCAGGATGGAGTCCCACCACATCGGGCTCCCTGCATGGAGCCTGCTTTTCCTTCTGCCTGTGTCTCTGCCTCTCTCTCTCCCTCTCTGTCTGTCTCTCATGAACAAATAAATAAAATCTTAAAAAGAAGAAAAGACTTTCAGAAATCACTCTCCCTTTTTTCTGTGTATGTGCCTGAAATTGTAAAGCAAATCACTTCTCCTAAAGCAAAAGAATAGATGATTATGTTGACAGAATTAAAAATATAAAAGAAAAAAAGCTATTCATATTTGACACATGAATACTGACTTAGTTTCTTCAATATAGCTACCAATATCTCTAAATAATTTCATTGACAAGGCATTATTTATTTATTTATTTATTTATTTATTTATTTATTTATAATTGTAGTTTGATTTGCCAATATACAGCATATCACCCAGTGCTCATCCCACCAAGTGCCTCCCTCAGTGCCCATCACCCAGTCACCCGATCCCCCGCCGACCTCCCCTTCCACTACCCTTTGTTCATATCCCAGAGTTAGGAGTCTCTCATGTTCTGTCTCCCTCTCTGATATTTCCCACTCATTTTTTCTCCTTTCCCCTTTATTCGACAACATAGGCTTTTAAGATTGATGTCTATCAATCTATATATCTACCTATCTGCCATAATCTATATCTGGCTTTGTTAGAGGAACTCTTAACCATTATAAGTTTAAATTGGTTGTGACAGATAATAAAAACAGAAATTCATGAAAGCCAAAAAAGTATTAGTCATTTGCTAAAATAAGTAAATTATCTTCTGTCAGACTGATTAATCTGTCAACCAAAAAAAGATTGGCAGTTAAAAGGATTAAAGATAATTTTAATCTCTTAAATTAATCTTTTAAAAATATAATGCAAAATTGGCATAATTATATTTTGCAAAATTAATCCAATATTAAAACCATTCAATTTATTCCATCCTACTTGATTTAAATAGGTCAATACTTTGTGCCCTTAACACTTGATGAAAAAAACATTGATTTCTTTATCCCACTTTGTAAAGTGGACAATTCACATTTTATTTCTTTATTTTTAAAGATTTTATTTATTCATTTTATTTTAGAGAAAGAGAGCAGGTGGAGGGGCAGAGGGAGAAAATCTCAAGCAGACCCCATGCTGAGCATCGGGGCCTGATGTGGGGCTCAATCTCAGGATCCTGAGATCATAACCTGAGTCAAAACTAAGAGTCCAATGCTTAATGTTCTGAACCACTTGCTCTGGACAGGTAATATTTTAAACCTCAAATGCCATAACACTTTAATAGAAACATTGAATGAATTCTAAAAACTAAGTTAGGCAAGGATTAAATTTGTCAAACAAATAGGGCCCAGTGGTCTAAAATTGTATTTTGATTAAGAAAGAGCTGTAGTGTAATTGAAGAGTTTTACTTAAACTATTACTATTTTTAAGGTACTACTAATTCAATTATATTATCAGTTTCCTTCATATTCTGTTTGATTTCCTTAAAATGATCTTTTATCTATCTAAGTTTATTTCTCAACATTGCTCTTAAGAATAGTTTTAAGCATTTTGCTGCAATATGCCAGAAAAATAATTTTATACTTTGGCCAAAACTTTGAACATTATATCACCAGATTGTTTCACTTACATAAAATGTGTGATAAATGTGTCTGGATTTGGTTTTCGTTAAGTGTGAGAATAAGAAAGTCAGTAATCTAATTCACTCCATTATGTAAAAGAAAAAAAATCGGTTATAAAGCACATGACAGCTAAGCATATTTGAAATATTGCCTAATTTAAACATAAAACCACTCAGTCTAGGAAACGGAATTTTTTTTATTGAACTCTTTCTTGTTTAGAATTGTGTATTAAAATTTTCAAATATAGGGGATCCCTGGGTGGCTCAGCAGTTTAGCACCTGCCTTCGGCCCAGGGTGTGATCCTGAAGTCCCGGGATCGAGTCCCACATCAGGCTCTCTGCATGGAACCTGCTTCTCCCTTTGCCTGTGTCTCTGCCTCTATCTCTGTCTCTGTGTCCCTCATGAATAAATAAATGAAATATTTTTAAAAAATAAATAAAATAATTTTTTTCAAATATGTAGAGTTTTACTATATGTTTATTGTTATCTAATTTAATTCAGTTGTGATCAGATAACTCTACATGATTTTTGTCCTCAAATTATTGAAACTGGTCATTTGATCCAGCATCTGTTCTATGTTAGAGAATATATTATGTGCACATGCAAAGAATGTTTAGTGTCTTGTAAATATCAATTAATTCAAAGGGATTAGCAATATTATTAAAATTAAATATGTTCGCACATATATGTCTAATTGCTCTATTAATTGCTGGGGTGGAATATGGTAAAATCTTCAAATATGATTTTGGAATTGGCTATTTCTCACTTCATATCTGTCAAGTTTAGTTCCATATGTTTTTGAATTCTTATATTAATCTACAAATGAAATTTATTTATAATTAATTGACATTTTATCATTATTAAATGCTGCTCTCAATCTCTTTAATATTGTATGTATTGAAAACTATTTAATATTTAAATAATCATGCCTTTCTTCTTATTCTTTGTATGATGCACACAGGATCCATTTTATCTTTATATTTAAAGCACTTTTCTTTTTTTAATTTTTTTAAAGATTTATTTATTTATTCATGATAGACATAGGGAGAGAGAGGCAGAGAGACAGGCAGAGGGAGAAGCAGGCTCCATGCCGGGAGCCCGACACGGGACTCGATCCCGGGACTCCAGGATCGCGCCCTGGGCCAAAGCAGGCGCCAAACCACTAACCACCCAGGGATCCCTAAAGCACATTTCTTTTCTTTTCTTTTCTTTTTTAATTTTATTTATTTAATTTTTTTTCTAAAGCACATTTCTAACATGCATCATGTAGTTGAGTTTTGCTCTATCTGTTCTGACAATTTCTGCATTTGAATTGTGATGTTTAGTCTATGAACATTTTTCTTTTGTTTTCAAGCAGCATTATTGAGATACAATTTATAAACAAAGTAAGTCATTAATATTAAGCTATCAGTTCCAAGAGTTTTGACAGATATATACAGTTGCAAAACCACTAACATGATCATGATACAGAATTGCTATTACTGCCCCCCACACACACACACCCTCATCTAGCAATTGGAAACCAATCATTTGTTTTCTGGTGTCATATTTTTGCCTTTTATAGAATTTATTAGAAATGGAATCATACAGTATGCAGTCTTTTGTATCAGACTTATTATTTCCATAAAATAATGGTTTTATGATTAATCTATATTTCAGTGTGTAATAATAATTTATTCTTTTAATTTGAGCAATATTTTAGTGTATGGATATGTAAAATTAGCATATACATCAATATTCCTGATGCATTTTCTTGTTGTTTCTAACTGTGTCTATTATGAATAAATTTTTTAGAACAGGAACGTTTAAATACAAGTCTTTGTGTTGACATATTTTTGTTGCTCTTAGATAAATATGTAAGGTAAAAACCTTAGGTAAATACCTAAGAGTGGGACAGCTGGGACATCTGATACATGCAGTTTAAAGAAAATTGTCAAACTGTTTCACAAAGAACCCATAGATTTATTTTTTTTTTCATTCTTGTCAGCAATGCGTGAACATTATATTTGTTATGCATTTTTGCAAATACCTAAAATTTTCAACATTTAGAATTTTATTCTATACACAAAGTACTACCACAATATGGTTTCCATTTGCATGCAATATTGATTAATAATACTGAATATTTTTTCCTGTACTTATTTGCCATTGGGATATCTGCTTTTGGTTAAACACCTGTCAAGTTTGTACCCATTCTTTTAATTTTTTTATCTTATGATTAAATTTTAGAAGCTTTTTATTTATTCTATATACAACTAATTTACCAGATATAGGATTTGCACATATCTTTTTTTTTAAATTTTTAATTATTTATGATAGTCACAGAGAGAGAGAGAGGCAGAGACATAGGCAGAGAGAGAAGCAGGCTCCATGCACCGGGAGCCCGACGTGGGATTTGATCCCAGGTCTCCAGGATCGCGCCCTGGGCCAAACGCAGGTGCTAAACCGCTGGGCCACCCAGGGATCCCTGCACATATCTTTAAACAAGTAGCTTTTCTTCATTTTTTTCTTCATTTTTCTAATAATGTCTTTGAGGGGCAAAAATTTTTAATTTTTATGGAGTCCAGTTGTTAAAGAACAATTTTTGTAGTTTCTTTCCTTTAGTAGGCTCTTTAAAATATCTCAACCAAAGGCTAGGTCACAAAATTTTATACTAATTTTGCTCCTGAAGCAGTTGTATTTTCTTATCTCTTGTACAGTCCTATGAGATATTTTGAGACATTTTTTTATATGTTGTAAGCACTGAGGGTTGTTTTTTTTATTTGTATGTAAATATTTCATTGTTTTTGGTAACTTTTATTGAAAACATTATGTCTTTCAATTTGAATTATTTAGTCATTTGTTGAATATTAGTCCATCACCTATGTGATATTCATTACCAAAAAAGTCTTTTTGGATTTTGTTTTTTTTTCCAATTTTTAAATTTCCATTCTGAAACCAGGAAACAGTATTGGTCAGTATGATTTCATAGTAGGTCTTGATATCAGGTCATGTAAATTCTTCAAATTTTTGGGGGGGTGGATTATTTTAACTATTCTGAGGCATTTCCACATACATGTATATTTTAGAATTATATTATGAATTTATACCAAACAAAACTTTCCTTCTCTCTTTTTATTGGGATTTAACTAACTATAGCACAATATAGAAGGAACTGACTTTTTAACAATACTGAATTCTCTGTTCAATGAGCATGGTATGTTTCTTATGTATTTATTTCTTTAATTTTTTGCATAATTGCTCTTCAGCTTTCAATGGACACACTGACATATATTTTGTGAAGGTATATATAAATATACCACTTTCTAATGTTATTTTAAAAGTTTATTTTGATTTCTAGTGTTGGATGTAGTATGTATAAATATAATTGATAACATATTTATCTTGTATCTTTTGACCTTGCTAAACTCACTTATTAGTTTTGATAAGTCTTATAGAGACCTTAAAATTTTTCCTATAGCCTTCAGTTGTCTGCAAATAGAGTGTATTTTGCTTATTCATTTTAAACTAGTATTTTATTTATTTATTTTTCTTTCTTTGTAAAAATGGTGATTGCATCTAGTACAATGAAGAATAAGAATAGTAAGAATGCATATCCCTGACCTATTCTTAATCATAAAGGAAGTTGTTTTTGTTGTTTTTCCATTAAATATGATATTACTAAGAATTTTGGAGATATATCCTTTATTTCCTTTCTATTTTGAGTTTACAAAGTCTCTTTTTGCTTTCATCGATTTAAATTTTATCTCTCATTTTTATCTATATTGAGATGACTATATGGCTTTAGTTTTTTTTTCTCTTTAGTCTATTAATATGGTGAATTTAATTAGTTGATTTTCTTTTTATTTCTTTTATAAATTTTTTAAAGATTTATTTATTTATTGAGAGACAACAGAGAGAGAGTGGGATGAGGGAAAAGGTACAGGAGGAGGAGAGAGAGAAACCCAAGTGGACTCCAAACTGAGCATGGAGCCCCATGCGGGACTTGATCCCATGACCCTGAGATCACAATATGCGCTGAAACCAAGAGCTGGATGCTTAGACAACTGTGCCATCTAGGCACCCCTGAATAAGTTGATTTTCAAATGTTAAAGCAGTTATATCCCTATGAAATAAAATCAATTTTGCCACAATTGATTATCTTTTTTATATTTTCTTAATATGATTTGGTAAAAATTTATAATTTCCTATATTCAATTTGCTATAATTTTATTAAAATTTTTTTTCTGTATTCATGAGAGATCTGGTCTGTGGTTTTGTTTTCTTATATTGTCTTAGTTGATTTTGTTATCTGGGTAATATTAGACTTATAAAGTAAGTTGAAAAATTCTCTCCACTTTTATTTCTGGAAAAAATTGTGTAGAATTCATATCTTCATTTCCTTAATAGTGTGATAGAATTCACTAGTAAAGCCATACTTTAAGGGATGTTTTGAACTACATATTAAATATGTTGAATGTATGTAGGGGTGGTTTGGTTATTTATTTCTTTTTGTGCATATTTTGGCATTTTGTATCTCTTAACTAGGTTGTCTACTTCAAGTTATCAAATATCTCGGGATAATATTACTGGAAATATTCCTTTATTATCCTTTTATTTTTTTTAAGATTTTATTTATTTATTCATGAGGGACACACAGAGAGAGGCAGAGACATAGGCAGAGAGAGAAGCAGACTCCATGTGAAGAGCCCCATGTGGGACTCAATCCCAGGACCCTGAAATCACAACCTAAGCCAAAGGAAGACATTTAACCACTGAGCCACCAATGTGCCCCTTTATTATCCTTTTAATTCTCATTATCTATATCATGTCGCCTCTTTGTTTCTAAGATTTGAAATTTATATCTTCCTTCTTTTTTCTTAATATGCCTCACTAATTCACCTGGTTCACTGATGTTAGCTGATCTTTAAAACTGACTTTTATTCTCTTTGTTTTATGGGATAAGTCATTTATTTCCATTCTGATATTTATTGTTCCTTTTCTTTTACTTACTTTGAATTTAATTTTCTTTTTTTTTTTTAAAGGGACCTTTTGATAATATCAGGTTGGAGATATTTCAGGACATTCCTAGTTATCACAGTGATGCGTGAATGCTATTGTCTTGTAACGCTCTGGTTCAGGAAAACTAACCAAGCAATATTCTATACTTTGAAGGATATTTTATTAAAAAGTAAGTAACCATCATTATCTTAGCACATATTTATCAATTTGGAAATTTCCTCTGTTAAGATGCAAGAGCAATACAGTTTGCTGGGGAAGATAGAGGTCAGGCAAAATATATTTTGGGTCACATGAAAACACTAAACTACATGTGACAAGAGTCTACAGAAGGTAGTGACAAATTAATGACTACTGGAAGGGTCCAAAAAAAAGTATCTGCGTTGTGATTCTTGAATTGAGTTTGTACTATTTTTGATGATTTTCCAAAACATTACAAAATATTATTCATGTCATTATAATAAGGAAGAGCAAATATTAATTTGTAAACCTCATGAAAGGACTAAAAATAAATATTTTTAATTCATTGTCTTGGTGAGCTCCTTCAAATATAATTTTAGACTCCCAGCATACTGAACTTGCTTCCATTTGATAAGTTTGTGAAATGCTTTAATTTATACAGAAAGCCATACGTACAATCTAATACCACCTAAATCCTTGGAGGATTCTGTTTAACACAGCACTAAAAGTACTGCATTGATATTGCCTATTTCTATGCAAAAAGACAGAAAATGGATCATTTGGAAAAACTAATCTGTATGTACTCCTAGGTTTAATTTTCTGAAGGCGTAGAATCATTTGTATTTAAATTGACTGACATTTCTAGTTTATCCAACTTTTAGGAATATAAAGTTGCAGATCACAAAAATAGTGTTTTCTTTAAAAGATAAGAAAACACATTTTCTGAATCTTCTCAGAGTAAATATATTTCAAAAAGGCTTTACTAACATTTTTACTTTTTTTTTTCGATTTATAGCTATCATCTACTATCCTTTGCTTTAATCAACTTACCAATTCCTAATAAGGATAAATCTGTAAGGTTTTGTTCATTCCAGTCATTATGAAGCACCATGTGGAACTTACCACAATAAAGTTGAATGAATATTTTATAATTTACAGCAAAGATAATTTTAGTTCAAAACTTGCATTTATAGCTTCTTGAATGTTATCTCTGTTATTCTACTTATTTTTGTTTTTAAACCTGCACTGGGAAAATTCCATAAGTGTCCCTCATATCCAATGCTTTCCCTTTTATGGCCTATAAATATCATTACTGTCTACATATTACATTGTTATTGTTTCTCAAATAATTTTGGAAAAATATTTTTAAATTTAATTACTTTAATCTGTTTTAAACAGTTAAAACATGAAATAAATGAGAATATTTGATCAGTAAATTTTTTGTTAAATCTTTCAATAAAATGCATTTGATATACACTCAACCACTGTAGAGAGATTAGACTTAATTTAGAACAATTTAAGCACCCAGCAATTCTAAATCAAAGTAATACATGAATGAATAACTTGACAAAAATTAACAAATATTGATCTCTTTGATATTATTAACTAAAGTTAGAGGAATCAGAGATAATTCATACTGATGCATTTCCACAACTAATGGAATAATTTAATAAATTATATTATGAATAAATTAATTATAATGGAAAGTTGTCATTACACTTATTTTCTGGGATCAATGGCAATTCACATTTTCTACTTTAATATTTCTAATTTAATATACTCTGCACTTTGCATGCTAGTCTGACTTAAAATCCCATCAGAGTTGATATATAGTTGTTATTGAAAATACCTGTGTATTTCAGTACAAGAACTGTTTCTTGTGAAGTGATTCTAAAGAATCCTTTTTTTTATTTGTTTTACAAAAGGAGAGACCTCATAGATCAAAGTGAAAAGAAAATCAAAAACAAACAAATATACAATAGAAACAAAACTTTCTAATCTAAGCAGTTCTTTCAGTATAGTCTTTTTAAGCATGATGAGCTAGTACAAAGGTTTAGGTGTATTTTTCCATCCATATTTTTTCCTCCCAATAAAACTTTTCTTTGCTTATCCCAGGGAGGTAAGGGAAAAAAAGGACACAATTCATATTTAATAGGATTTCATAAAAAGAAGAAAAATGTAGGTGTTCTTGGGTTACTCTGTTGGTCTGACTCTTGATCTCAGATCAGATCTTTATCTCAGTGTTGTGAGTTCAAACCTTGCACTGGACTCCATGATAGGTGTGGAGCCTACGATATATATATCATTATATTTCGTATGTCCTACCTTCCATTTGTACTCCACATAAAAATGAATGATTAGATAAAAATGCTATCTTATATGGATAAATATAATTTAGTCAGTTGACTGTATCATGAAATTAAAAGAGAAAGAAAGAAAAAAAGAAAGAAAGAAAGAAAGAAAGAAAGAAAGAAAAGAAAGAAAGAAAGAAAGAAAGAAAGAAAGAAAGAAAGAAAGAAAGAAAGAAAAGAAAGAAAGAAAGAAAGAAAGAAGAAAGAAAGAAAGAAAGAAAGAAAGAAAGAAAGAAAGAAAGAAAAGAAAGAAGAAAGAAAGAAGAAAGAAAGAAAGAAAGAAAGAAAGAAAGAAAGAAGAAAGAAAGAAAAGAAAGAAAGAAAGAAGAAAGAAAGAAAGAAAGAAAGAAAGAAAGAAAGAAAGAAAGAAAGAACCAAGCATAAAATGTGGAGTAAGGGAAATCACTGAACACTAAATGAGTTAGTTTAGCTACATATTCACAGACTCATAGAGTGTTAGAACTGGGAGAGACTTTTGAAATTATTTTATTTCACAGATTAAGGAATTTTTGCTATGAGCTCAATAAATTTTGGTGATTAATTTGATATATTTTTTAACTTTTATAAGCCAATTACTTTTTATTACTTTTCATGATAAAAAACAGAAAGAGGAGTAAAAACTTCTAATTTAAAAAAAGGATTCAACTTTAGTCTTATTTTATTTTATGAAGGTAGAGATGGGTGAAGAGAAAGCCAGTTAAAAATGAGTGTTTTGCATTGAAACTAGCTTATAAGAAAAACTTGCTGTCTGCATATCTTTTATCTCTGAATGTAGTCTTTATCATTTTGAGATTAAAAACATATGCAATTACCTAGTTCAGGGAAAATCATAGTGATATAAGAAATGACATTTAAAAATTAAAAATGAAAAATAAAATGGAACCCAGAATATATGTAGGAACAATTTATAGGGTAAAATGTAATACATAGACTAAAAAATGTCTATAGATTTACTTTAATACTGGATTTGAAGTGGAATGGAGAAAACTTGTTAGTTTCCTAAAACATAAAAACAAATAATTCTAGATAATTACATTATTAATATAAGCTAGTTTTTATCACATTTCAAAATTAACTTAAAAATGAGAGGCAGAGCTCTGATACAAACACAATTATATATAAATATGGAATGGCTGTAGGTTTATAGATTTATAGGTACAGATATAATTTTTAGATCCTCCAAATCTCTAAAACAAGGAATTCTATTGCATTGCGTAACTTTTACTAAATTCATGAATATATATATATATATATATATATATATATATATATATATATTTTTTTTTTTTTTTAATTCCAGTATAGTTAACAAAATTTTAAGACACAATCTCTGGTATCTTGAGAAACACTCTAATCCTTAAGCTTTATTATCTATAACATTTTAATGTACTTAGTACTCTCCTTTCTCTGACCATTTGTATTTTTTAAGCTAAGAATACACGAGCACTTGATGTGTCCTAAAGCCATGCTGTGTGCCTTTTCCCCAGAGCTCTCATTCACAGTACTATTACAGAATACAGTATCATACTCCTCTCACTGAAAACAGAAAACAAAAATCTCTGCTCAAATTTTTGAATCAAACTGATTATTGCTACTGTGTCACAGTTTGCCCTTATATTAGATTTCAACCAAATTCAATTACACAGTGTGCTCCTTGCTGCCATGGGATGAATGGCAGGACAAAGATGAATGAACACAACAGCTGCAACTGATTGATCCCAACATGCCCGCAGGTTGATTAATGTGTCTAGAAGCAAAATGAAAAATAGTATTCATCTGTAACTACTGGTCAATTTTTAAATTAACTGAAAATTTCATGAAATATCATGCAATTAATAGAATTTTCTGTAATATTTTGAGATTGCAAAACAAATGCATAGAACTATTTTTTTTCTTAAGTAGATACTTTAAAACAATAATATTTGTCCCAGGTACATGGATTTCTAATATTTATAGCATTTATTTGTTAAAAATAATAAAATATATATGGTAATGAGGATATAAACAAAATTCAAAAGAATAAATGGCAACGTATATGATTTGGAAATATTTTTATGTCCACAATTTGCTATTAATGGGTGCTGCTGACATTTAAAATATCAAGCAGTGGAGATGCCTGGGTGGCTCAACATCTGCCTTTGGCTCAGGGCATGATCTCTGTCCTGGGATCGAGTCCCACATCAGGCTCCCTGTGAGGAGCCTGCTTATCTCTCCCTTGTCTGTGCCTCTCTCTGTGTATCTCTCATGAATAAATAAAGTCTTTTTAAAAAGTGTTATATCGGGATCCCTGGGTGGGGCAGCGGTTTGGCGCCTGCCTTTGGCCCAGGGCGCGATCCTGGAGACCCGGGATCGAATCCCACATCAGGCTCCCGGTGCATGGAGCCTGCTTCTCCCTCTGTCTGTGTCTCTGCCTCTCTCTGTGACTATCATAAATAAATAAAAATTAAAAAAAATAAAAAGTGTTATATTAAATGTTATTATTTTATATAATTTGGACTTGAGTATAGCATGGTTATGGTAAGTATAATTCTTTGATATGCCAGGGATTGTGATATACATGATTATGGAATTCAGATGATTTCAATGACAGTTGATGTGAAGATCTATTATATTATGGAGTATTAAATGAATCTTTAACTCATATGTTAGAATTCTAATCCAATCATGATACCTAAAAGCAGATAATGGGTTTACTTATAATAAATGATAAGAAGTTAAAGGAGAAGACTTTTTTTTTTTTTTAAGATTTTATTTATTCATGAGAGACAGAGAGAGAGAGACAGAGACATAGGCAGAGGGAGATGATGCAGGGAGCCTGATGTGGGATTTGATTCCAGGTCTCCAGGATCGCCCTGGCCTGAAGATGGTGCTAAACCGCTGAATCACCCGGGCTGCCCCAGGAGAAGAGTTTAAATTTGGTATTACGTGTCAATATTTTTGTCAAAGAACTAGTAGGTACTTCAGTAATGAGAGTATGAATTTATGCCCATGTTATTGGAATCTCTTATAGCTCCAGGCCTTATGTCACAAAATAGGTAAGAAAGATCTAAACTGTCTTTATTCTGAGTCTTTCCTTTTTTATTCTTTTGGAAGCTAAACTGTCTCCAGGTCCCTCCCTCAGCCCTAAGGATTTTCACTTACAGTGGAAGACAGTAAAATGGATTTAGGGATTTTGGTAAGTGATTAGTTATGAATATATTGCATGGGCAATCTTGTCTTTGAGGGGGTTGGGAATTTATTTTTTTTATCTTTTCACAATTAATTAACAAATATATTTGACTGTTAATTTTACATGAGTTTCATCAGACAGTGCAATAGTCCTTATACACTAAAAAAAAAAAATTGTTGTGAAATCTCAATTCCAATGCTTCCATTACAGAAGTGACTACTGTATAAGTTATGGGTTCTGCAGCAAACAACCTTATAATTTATCCATATCTCTATTAGTGGAAGCAGGGCCCCCAAAGGCCTCTGCTTAAAGCTATTTTGCATTATAATCAGATGGAACTTTGATAAAATTGACATTCTAGCTTCTTATTCAGAATTTATGTGACACATGACCATATCCAATTTGTAGATAAGATATTATAATAGAAAAAAAAGACTTCACGTGCAACAATTCAGCCTTTGGCTATCCATATAAGCAAAGTATGCATTGGAATTCTAATATCTTTGTGAAATATTTTCTACACATGAATCTCTAGTTCCTTTTTTTTTTGACTTAATAAAACTAGTTTCATCTTGATTTTAAGGCAAGTGTCAAGATTATTATGTCTTAGTTCTTAAGAATACCTCTATGGAAGAGAAAATGCTAATAATAAGCTTTTTACTAACCCTCTAATAAATAAAAATTGATTCTAGGAAAAGGCTGTGTGCTGCAGTAAATAATGTCTTACTGTAAAGGACTTCAAATAATACAAGCTTTGAGCATTTAATTTCAAGATAGTAAAATTACAATGATTGTAAATAGTTAAAAAAATACTAATATATATATATTTTTTCATTCTGCTCCTGACTTTTGCTTTTGCTTTTGTCTCCCTTCCTTCCACCCTTTTTTTTTTTTTCTTTCTTTTTTGGGTATGCTAAATTTGAAATAAAATTGCTTTCCAAAGTAAGTTTATTTTTTCTTGATCATTTTTAGATTATACTTTCTGTGTGATTTAATTTTAATATATTAGATTATGTTAAGATTAAAATATGTGTGATTCAGTGTTATTTTTAAGTCACAATTTTATTCATATTTGATATGAAATCTTGAAATTTTTATAATTACTGTGAATGAACTGGGGATGTATTTATGTTTTTGTCAAATAAATAATGAATAAGATATATTTTAATTTTACCTGTAAATAATGCTATTTTTATATAAGTTTTTAGATTTGCATGGTTATGATCCTATTGGAAAACACAAACATATTAATAGATTCACCATTATTCTATTATTGCCTCATTTTTTCAGTTCACAGTTTAATTGGATACAATTTCTTATTATTTGTGTTAGTGCAGTTAAATAATTTCTTAAATTAAGGCCATAAGATCTGAGGAATATTTGATCAACATCTTTATTTCTCTTTATTGTATGTGGAGTGAAGGTGGAAAGGGAGAGAGAGGGAGCTAGTTGCCTAGTATATGACTTCTACTTTTCCATTTTTTTTTTTTTTTAAGATTTTATTTATTTATTTTTGAGAGACAGAGAGAAAGAAGCATAGACTCAGGCAGAGGGAGGAGCAGGCTCCATGCAGGGAGCCCGATGTGGGACTTGATCCCGGGTCTCCAGGATCACACCCTGGGCCGAAGGGCCGAAGGCAGGTGCTAAACCACTGAGCCACCCGGGTTGCCCTACTTTTCCATTTTTTAAAATAGAAAAACTTAAGAGAGAAGGACTTTCATTATTAGGTTTATCTTTCCTGGAAATTGGACAAAACAAAAAATAAATAAATGAACAAATAAAAATTTCTGGGACTTTTTCTGCTTAAAGTTATAATTTTGAATGTATAATCATGTCCTTGAGAAAGTGAATGCCATTGCTAAAATTTTCTGTTTTCAGAGTGCCAAATAAATCATGGAATTCTAAAGTTATTTTTACTTTTTTAATAGGCTTGCTATACTAAAACAGAATTTTAAAACCTGTAACAACATTAAATTTTTAACATAAAGGTAAACCAATTATTGACTACCACCAATAGAATGTTTCTGATATTCCCTTTTCAACAAACACATTTCCCAGGAATACTTAAATATCTTTGTAATGGA
Organism: Canis lupus dingo; assembly: GCF_003254725.2. NCBI lineage: Eukaryota > Metazoa > Chordata > Mammalia > Carnivora > Canidae > Canis > Canis lupus. Next base: position 55,454,825 of record NC_064255.1, on the reverse strand, counting down.
CTCTTTATTTTTGCAAAGTCTGTGGAATAATATTATTCTTCTCAGAATAATCTTTTTAAATATCTAAAATATAATTACACACATTGTATTGAAATAATCATCTATCTATCTACTTATTGACTTATTGATTAGTTGGTCTATCTATCTATCTATCTATCTATCTATCTATCTATCTATCATCTATCATCTATCTATCATCTATGCATCTTTCTCTATTAAAATAGTACCTAAAACCATCTAGTGACTTATTAATAATTACCATCATTGTAAAGCAGGGATTTTTTAAAAAGATTTTATTTATTTATTTGAGAGACAGAGAGTGAGCAAGAGAAACAGAACACCTCTGGGGGGTGCAGAGGGAGAGGGAGAAGCAACACAGCAGGAAGCTTGACATGGGGTTCTCTCCTGGAACTCTAGGATCAGGACCCGAGCTGAAGGCAGATGCTTAACTGACTCAGCCACCCAGGTATCCCAAAGAAGGGACTTTAAATCACATTTCAAAATTTGTAAACAAACAAAACAAAACAAAACACATAATTTGCTATGACACTATCTTGGGTGTTTAATGGTACTAAATTCATAGATAACTGAATGCTAATATGGTACCTTACCTATATTTATAGCTAAAGAAAAAACTAAATTTCACTTAAAAATAAAGTGTAATTATTTTTTTCATCCAAGATCATGCAGCCTACCTATGGACATTTTTTCCATTTAAGATGCATATTTTTATTGAAATTATTATTTATTATTATTATTATTATTATTATTATTATGTAACAGGCATTCTTTCTTTTATAGTGGTTTTAATTTCAAGCATTTCCTTTGGATTCTTTTATCTCTCTCCTTATATGAATGTCTGTTTTTTTCCATATGGTATACTTTTTACAGTAGAGTTCTTAGCATATTAATCAAAGTTGTTTTAAATTCAGGCCTGATATTTTACCTACGGATTTTTTACTGTTGTCTGTGAATCCTCTCTTAAGAATCAGTAATTAGGGATGCCTGGGTGGCTCAGTGGTTGAGCGTCTGCCTTAGGCTCAGGGCGTTGATCCTGGGATCCTGAGATGAAGTCCAGAACTGGGCTCCCAGCAAGGAGCCTGCTTCTCCCTCTGCCTTTGTCTCTGCCTCTCTCTTTGTGCTCTCATGAATAAATAAATAAAATCATTAAAAAAGAGTTAGCAATTATATTGAATGTCTGATATTTCACTGTGATAGACACCTTTGCTATTCTGATGATAATTCCTATTCTAAAGGACTTCATCATCTAGCAGAAAAAACAAACAGTAGGACTGCAGTGATATTGTTCTGATCAATGTGATAAATACAATAGTAGAATCATGTGTTAATAAGTACCATGGGAACATATATGAGAGAACTAGCTTTCTAGAAAGTGGCAATATAGGAAACACGAAACATGGTGGCATTTATGATAATTCCAGAAATATGAGAAATCCCATGGTACAAAGCATTGAAAGAGAAACATATCCAGATCTAGGCAATAACAAAGTTTAAAGATCCAGAGGCATGACAATATTATGTTGCATGTTTTATTGTTATTATTTCTCCTGTGTTGTATTTTTCCTACATCATACATATATGAATCTACTCTTACACCTTTTTTTGATCTGCAAGAAAGAAAAAATCAACATGTGATGTATTATGTCACAGATTTAAATATCCATCTCTACTTATTCAGATATTTCAGAAAGTTTTTATTCCACCTTTACCATTATAAAGAATTCCACCTTTACCTATGGTGGATTAGGTTGTATGAAACAAAATGTTCTTCAAAGTTATCAAAGCCTTAAACTATTGACCAAGATCCCAGAGAGATACAAACCCAGAGAGATGAGCTAAATTTTGGCATTCATTTTCCTTTTAAGAAAATGGCTAATCCAAAAAGCTACAGCTGCATTGTAGGACTAGGAGAAGAAATCCATTAATGAGAACCATGTAAGTTAAGTTGAGCTATCCTGAGTTACATGGAGCAGCAGTGAAATTGGAGTTTAGAACTATCAATTAAGAGGACCCTGGTTAAGCATACCATGTCTCTTCTTTGAGAACCTTCTAAAGCATATATCATATCAGTAAACATGAATAAGAAATAGACATGTCCTTACCTATAGCAAAACCAAGCTCCAATGAGAGCTCAATCCAAACTGGCTAAAATGGTCAGCCATAATTTAACTACCTTCCAAGGCAGTATTAACTTCTTTCTGAAGAAGATAACCTCAGCAGCGCCATACATTACATCTGAGGTTTTTTCTTAGAAATAGAAGTAACCCAGCATTCAATAAAAAAAATAAGATTTTCAGAAAAATAAAACAGGAACAATTCAAAAAATAAGATAGTAGAATGAAATACAGATGTAATTGATGAGTAAGATTTATGTTTTAAAATAAGTGATTGTTAAAAAAAAGTGATTATTATAAATAGCAATAGAGGGGTTCACAAGGAGTCTGCAAAGGAGATAAGATACTAGGAAGGAACAATAGTTAAATAAATAATGGTGAAAAAATTCCAAAATTGACAAAATACTTTATACCCAATGTTTGGAAGTTTTACAAAGTGTAACAAATTTAAAGGAAATATATCTGGTATGTTATATGAAAATTGATGAAATAGAATACAAAAATATAAAAGTAGCTAGAAAGCAAAGACCAATGTAAGAATGGTAGTTCACTACCTGTAAAAATAATAGAAGCCAGAAATAATAGAAAGCAGAAAGCTATCAAATTATGCCATCAAAATGCTGAAAAAAGAAGAATAATGCCAACATGGAATGCCAAATTCAGCAAAATTTCTCTTCAAATAAAAAGGAAAATAAATACCTTTTTTTAAAGAAAAAAACTACTAAAGAAATGTGTAACTAGTATAACATGATAATGGAAAAATAAAAACAATTTTTTTAGGTCAAATGAAAATTATTCCCTATTGATGCAAGTATAAATGAATAGAAATACAAAGGTTAAATACATGTAATAATTTTTTTTAATTTTTTTTTAATTTTTATTTTTTTATGATAGTCACAGAGAGAGAGAGAGAGGCAGAGACACAGGCAGAGGGAGAAGCAGGCTCCATGCACCGGGAGCCTGATGTGGGATTCGATCCCGGGTCTCCAGGATCGCGCCCTGGGCCAAAGGCAGGCGCTAAACCGCTGCGCCACCCAGGGATCCCTACATGTAATAATTTAAGTTAATATAGAGTCTACACTGATAGCCATAATTTCTTTCCTTTTTTCCAAGTTTTTATTTAAATAATAGTTAACATATTGTAATATCAGTTGCAGAAGTAAAATTTAGTAATTCATTGCTTACATATAACACCTAGTGCTCATCACAAGTAGCCTCTCAAATACCCATTTATCCAAGCCCCCTCTCCCTTCCCTCCATCAACCCTCAGTTTGTCATCTATAGTTAAGAGTCTCTTATGGTTTGCTTCCTCTCACTCTCTCTTTTTCCCCTTTCCCTATGTTCATTTGTTTTGTTTCTTAAATTCCATATATGAGTGAAATCACATAGTATTTGTTTTTCTCAGTGACTTATTTTGGTTACCATAATGCACTCTAGCTTCAAACATGTTGATGCAAATGGCAAGATTTCATTGTTTTTGATGCCTGGGGAACTCTTTATCTCTCCTATTCTGAATGCCAACCTTGCTGGATAAAGTATTCTTGGCCGCATATTTTTCCCATTTAGCATATTGAATATATCACACCACTTTCTTCTGGTCTGCCAGATTTATGTGGAAAGATCTGCTGCTAACCTTATTTGTCTTCCCTTGTAGGTTAGGGATTTGTTTTCCCTTGTTGCTTTTAGGATTCTTTCCTTATCTCTGTATTTTGAAAGTTTTTTTTTTTTTAAGATTTCATTTATTTATTCACGAGAGACACACAGAGAAAGGCAGAGACATAGGCAGAGGGAGAAGCAGGCTCCCCACAAGGAGCCAGATGTGGGGCACCATCTGGGATCCCAGGGTCACACCCTGAGCCGAAGGCAGGCGCCCAATCGCTGAGCTACCCATCCATTCCAGTATTTTGCAAGTTTTACTACAGTATGTCTTGTTGTTTGCTGTCTTTTGTTGATTTTTTTTTAATTTTTATTTATTATTTATGATAGTCACAGAGAGAGAGAGAGAGAGGCAGAGACATAGGCAGAGGGAGAAGCAGGCTCCATGCACCGGGAGCCGGACGTGGGATTCGATCCCGGGTCTCCAGGATCGCGCCCTGGGCCAAAGGCAGGCGCTAAACCGCTGAGCCACCCAGGGATCCCCTTTTGTTGATTTTGATGGGAGTTCTCTGTGTCTCCTGGATTAGGAGGACTGTTTCCTTCCCCATCATAAGAAGTTTTTAGCTATAATTTCCTTAAATAAACCTTCTACACTTTCCTCTCTCTTTTTCTTCTGAGACTCCTATGATATGAATGTTATTATGCTTTATGACATTTTAAGTTCCTTAAGTCTACATTTGTGATCCAATATCTTTTATTTCCCTTTTATTTCAGCTTCATGACTTTCCATAATCTTATCTTCAGTATCACTTATTGTTCCTCTGATTCTTCCATCCTTGTGACCATTATATCCAGTTGGTTTTGCATCTTGGTTAAAGCATTTTTTTTTTTTAAATTTCAGCCTGAATAGTTTTTAGGTCTCTTATTCCTACTGCAGGGGAACCCCCTAGTTTCTTCTATGCTTTTGTCAAGCCCAGCTAGTATCCTTATAATTGTTATTTTAAATTCTCATACGGGCATATTACTTATCTCTGTTTTGATTAGATGCCTGGTCATGACCTCTTCTTGTTCTTTCTTTTGTGATGAAATCCTTCATTTTTGGCATTTTGTCTAGTTATCTGTTTTCTATGTGTTTTAAGAAAGCCTGTTATGTGTCCTGCTCCTAAAAGTCATGGCTATATTAAGAAGTCATATACTGTCCTAGGACTGGTGCTTCCGGAAGTGCTTTTGGTGTATGCTGTCTGCACTCTGCTTTTATGTTTTGGCTGCTCTTTCCCTCAGATCAGTCCTCTGCAGAGTTTCTCCTTACCTGCTGTGGGGAGTATTTGAACCTTGTCCAGTGTGTAGTAAGTTTTAACTAGGTGTGTTTGGGTCTGCTCGTTAAGGAAGGCTAGATCGTATCTCCCCCAGAGCGGAAGCTTTGCAGCTGTCTATAGTCAGTAGAGTTGATGCTTGCAGGGGTTTTGTGCTGGTAGGGAGGGATCTCTGCTGCTCAGGCTCTCAGCCACACATGCCCTTAGAAAAAAACAAAGCAGAACAAAACAAAAAACCTACAGAGCTCAGGTGGGTAGGGCCTGTGTAAGCGGCTCAAGCCTCCACTATGTGTTGCACCTGTCTGTAAGGCCCATCTGTGCTGATGGGAGGGGTGATAAATGGTTCCCAGAGAGGAGAGTTCTCACCTGCCACTGTTCAAGGAGCCCTCACAGAATAGTACATAATCTCCCCCTCTTCTATCCCAGGCTCCTGTCAGATTCCTGCCTTTACCACGTCTGTGTCCAAGCCACCTGCCTACCTGGTGGCTCAGTGCTCCTGTATTTTATTTCAGGCGCTTGGCTGGGTTATAAAACTCCAAATTTTAGGAACCCAGTGCTGTGCTGATCCTCCAACAGATGGTCTCACAGAGCTGTGGCTGATGCTGGTTTGTCCCAGACAAGTAGTCACATGATGGCACAGAGGCTCAGAATGGATGGTAGAGTGCAGCCAAAATCCAGCTTCCAGGTTGGCTACCCTCAGCGGGTGTCTCTGTGCTAGGCTAATTAGCCTGGCAGCTCAATTGCACCTGCTGGGTCTTTTGTCCCCTGAGAGGCAGTGCCACCTCTCCCAAATTACTCCAAAAAGAGGATCTGTCTCTCCCTGTGAGACTCAGAGGACCCTCAGACCATGCTCTTCATTCCATGCCTCTGCCCTCCTCCACAGGAGCACCACTACATCCTCCGATCTTGACACTGGCGATGGCACAGACTTCTAAAACTTCAAGCTTTGAGCTCTGTTGCTTGTTAAAACTTGGGATAATCAGCCCCCCCGCCCCCCACCTATTTCCCAGTCAGTGGTTTTGGGGAAGTATTTTTCTTGTGTGATTGCCCGTGGGCTGCTCTTCTCTTTCTCTCCCTTTTTCTGCGATTAGGGCTCCTGCACCATCACATCACTGTTCATTTTAATCTCCCCCAAATCACCTCTCCACCCTCCTACTTTTCACAATGTGGCTGCTTTTGTCCCCCTAGTCGTAAAGTTAGTTCTCTCAGCCCTTTAATCAATTTATTGGGTGTTCAGAATGATTTGATATTTATCTAGCTGTGTTCAAGGGATGAAGCGAGTATAGGTTCCCTGTACTACCCAGCCACCTTAACTCCTCAATTGGAAGCCGTAATATCTTGGGAAATTTAAATATGTGAATAAAACAAAGTGGGCACTTGGGTGGCTCAGTGGCTGAGCATCTGCCTTTGGCTCTGGTCATGATCCCAGGGTCCTGGGATTGAGTCTGCATTGGGCTCCCTGCAGGGAGCCGCTTCTCCCTCTGCCTGTGTCTCTGCCTCTCCCTGTGTTTCTCATGAATGAATAAATAAAATCTTTAAAAAAAAAGGAATAAAACAAAGTGCCAATATCAGAAAAGAGAGAGAAGTAAATGAGAGGTAACATCTCAATTTCTTGCATTGACCTGTAGGTGGTGAAATAATAATTTTACTTATGACAAGGATGCATGTAGAAACCTCTAGGGTAATCATTAAAATAACAGTAAAATAATATGGGATTAACTAGTTAAGAGATATATGTAAAATAATACAAGCATGATTAGTTTAATAGATGACCAAAAAGGAAACACAAAGGAATAGATAAGAATGGAACAACTAGAACATAAATGGCAAGATGACTTATAAATCCAAATGCATGGACAATTGTATCATAAAAAACAAAACAAAACAAAAGCAAACATCCTCACCCCAAAACCAACAAACAATTTAAGAAAGTAATAGTTGAGACTAGAGGGGGTAGGAAAAAAAAAAACAAAAAACACTGCCAATTAACTTAAACAAGGCATAAATTAGGATACATTTTATAAGTAAAAGGACAAAATATATATTATATAAACACTAGCTAAAGAAATCTGCTATAACTTTTTCTACAAGAAAAAGTAGCAGGGGCGGGGCAAGCTAGGGGGAGAGCAGGGTCCTCACCTCACCGGTCCCACCGACCCACCCGGACAACTTTCAGACCATCCTGAACACCTACGAATCCCACCTGAGAGTTAAAGAGAAGAGCGGGAGCGCTACCGAGAGAAGGGTTTGACCTTCTAACAGGGTAGGAAGACGATAAAAAATAGAAAAGAACCAGTGGGGGAGGCCCCGCGGGGGCTGGGCTGAGGCCCCGGGAGAGCCCCCAGGACGGAGAGCCCCGCCCGGAGCAGCGGGAACCTCACCGACCCCCGATTCCTCCGCGGAGAAGCGCTCGCAGGGACCTCGGGCAGGACCGGGAGGGGCCGCGGGGCCTCCAGGCTCCCAGGGTCACTCACGGAGGAGGGGGCCCGGGGAGAGGCTGCACCCCGCGGCCGAGCTGGGAGAGGGCGGGGGCTGGGGGGGCCTCGGGGAGGAGCCGGGGGTCAGGCGGGGGCTGGGGGGGCCTCGGGGAGAAGCCGGGAGTCGGGGGGGGATGGGGGGGCCTCGGGGAGAAGCCGGGGGTCGGGCGGGGGCTGGGGGGGCCTCGGGGAGAAGCCGGGGGTCGGGGAGGTGTCGGGGGGCGGGGGGGCTGCACCTGCTGCCTTCGGGAGCCGCACCCCGGAGCGCGATGCCCGTGGCGCAGGCCCCGACCCCAGGGCGCCGGGGACACGGCCGGGCTCCTGCTCCCCCCGGGGCCGGCGGAGGCGGGGAGGGCCCAGGACAGCGAGGACGCTCCTGCCCCGGGGCCCCCAGCTGTGCAGGGCAGCGCCCCCCGCCCCGGGAGCATCCAGGCCCCTGCGGACCGGGAGACTGCGGTGGTTCCTGGGGAGCTGACTCCAGGGCTGGGACCTGGCCGCCGCCAGTGGGGGTGTCCCTCCTGGGGTCACCCTGTGCCTGGGGGGGGGGGGGCGGCAGCCAGGGAACAGGGGCCTCACGGGGTGAACACCTACCACGCAGCCCGGCACCCGGCAGGGGTGGAGACAGCACCCCCAGGTGCACACAGCAGCCCCTCCCCCAGAAGACCAGCTGGAGGACAGGGGAAGAGCAAGTTCTGGACCAGGCAGTGCTGGGAAGCTCCAGGGGAAGTCGAGGGATTTATAGTATATAGAACCGGAGGGTACCCCTCCGATTTTCTTGTCTTCATTTTTCCAGTACAACTCGTTTTTATATCAGACTAAATTTCCAATATTTTTCTCTTTTCTCACCTCACCTACAATATTTTACCACCTCTTCATTTTTAAGGTTCTTCCTTTTTGACTTCCATATTTCTACAATTATAGGTCCTAGATATATTTTCCTCTTCTAGATTACCTTCAACATAATCAACTTAATTTTGGGAGATAGACAAGATATGTTTTTTTGTTTGTTTTGTGTTTTGTTTTCTCTGCCTCATTTTGTTCTACAATGGCGGAAGTTAACATCTTCTAAAACATGACCAGCATGCACCCAGAACCAAGTGGTACACCGTGTTGGTTCATTCTGTGAGATTCCTCATTCCCATTCTGCCCCCCTCTTTTATCTCACTTATGTTTTGGTGGTCAATGGTAGAGCCCTCTACAAGTATTTCTGGTTTATATAAATTTGGGACTGAGAATCTCTAACATACAGAATTTAATATACTCATAACCAAGAGGAACACCCTCTAGAACCCCTCAGGTAGACTACATTCTCCCTCCACTACAACGTCATCACCACCACCATCTCACAGCCCCCCTCCCTTTTTTTTATTTTCTTTCTTTTCTCTTATCTTTTTTTTCTTTCTCTCTTTTTTTGGGGGATTCTTGGCCTATTTATTTATTTGTTTATTTATTTATTTATTTATTTATTTATTTATTTTTGGCCTTCTATTTTTTACTATTTTGTTTTAAAATTTGTTTTTCACGTTAGTGGTCCTTTTGTTTTATTTTGTTCTGATCTTTGGTTTCAATTTCTGGTCTCTGACCTTGGCAGAATCATCTAGGGTGAAATTTACTTAGGTTGTGGTTGATATTCTTGACATAGCCCACTCATACAGCAACTCTGCACTGGGCAAAATGACTAGAAAGAACTCACCACAAAAGAAAGAATCGGACACAGTACTCTCTGCCATGGTTACAAAATTTGGATTACAATTGGATGTCAGGAAGCCAATTCAGAAGCACAATTATGAAGCTACTGGTGACTCTGGGAAAAAGGATAAAGGAATGAAGAGACTTCATGACTGCAGAATTTAGATCTAATCAGGCTGAAATTAAAATCAATTAAATGAGATGCAATCCAAACTGGAGGTACTAATGACAAAGATTAATGAGATGGAAGAGAGAGTGAGCAACATGGAAGACAAGTTGATGGCAAGGAAGGAAGCTGAGGAAAAAAGAGAAAAACAATTAAAAGACCACGAGGAAAGGTGAAGGGAAATAAATGTTAGCCTCAGAAGGAAAAAAAAAAAAAAAAAAAAAAAACTATGTATAATTGGGGTTCCAGAGAGCTCTGAGAAGGACAGAGGGCCAGAAAACGTATTTGAACAAATCATAGCTGAGAACTTCCCTAATTTGGGGAGGGATACAGGCATTCAGATCCAGGAGATAGAGAGGTCCCCCCAAATCAATAAAAACCATTCAATACCTCAACATTTAATAGTGAAACTTGCAAATTCCAAAGATAAAGAGAAAATCCTTAGAACAGCAAGAGACAAGACATCCCAAACTTATATGGGGAGAACTATTAGATTAACAGCAGACCTCTCCACAGACACCTGGCAGGCCAGAAAGGGCTGGCAGGATATATTCAGGGCCCTAAATGAGAAGGACATGCAGCCAAGAATAATATATCCAGCAAAGCACTTGTTCAGAATAGAAGGAGAGATAAAGAGCTTCCAAGATAGGCAGAAACTGAAAGAATATGTGACCACCAAACTAGCTCTGCAAGAAATATGAAGGGGGGCCCTATAAAAGAAAGAGGAAGCCAAAAGAAATAATCCACAAACACAGGGACAGAATAGGTATTACGATGACACTCACCTCAAATCTTTCAATAGTAACTCTGAACGTTAATGGGCCAAATGATCCCATCAAAAGATGCAGTGTTTCAGACTGGATAAAAAAGTAAGACCCATGATTTGCTGTCTACAAGAGATTCATTTTAGATGTAAGGACACCTACAGCCTGAAATTAAAAGGTTGCAAAACCATTTACCATTCAAATGGTCTTCAAAACAAAGCTGGGGTAACAATCCTCATATCAGATAAATTAAAGTTTATCCAAAAGACTGTAGTAAAAGATAAAGAGGGTAACTATATCATACTTAAAGGGTCTATCCAACAAGAAGACCTAACGATCATGAATATTTATGCCCCTAATGTGGGAGCTGCCAAGGATATCAATTAATAAACAAATTAAAGGCACACTTATATAATAAAACACTAATGGTAGAAGACTTCAACATGGCACTTTCTGCAAATGACAGATCTTCTAAGCACAACATCTTCAAAGAAACAAGAGCATTAAATGATACACTGGACCACATGGATTACACAGATATATACAGAATTTTGCATCCGAACGCAACTGAATATACATTTTTCTTAAGTGCACATGGAACTTTCTCCAGAATAGACCACATACTGGGTCACAAATCAGGTCTCAACCAATACCAAAATATTCAAATTGTCCCCTGCATGTTTTCAGACCATAATGCTTTGAAACTAGAACTCAATCACAAGAAGAAATTTGGAAGAAACTCAAACACATGGAGGTTAAAGAGCATCCTGTTCAAAGATGAATGGGTCAACCAGGAAATTAGAGAAGAATTAAAAAGATTCATGAAAACTAATGAAAATGAAGATACAACAGTTCAAAATCTTTGGGATACACCAAAAGCAGTCCTAAGAGGGAAATACATTTTAATACAAGCATCCCTCAAATAATTGGAAAAAACTAAAATATACAAGCTAACCTTGCAGCTAATGGAACTGAGAAAGAACAGCAAATACAACTTACACCAAGAAGAAGAGAGTTAATAAAGATTCAAACAGACTCAATGAAATAGAGACTAGAAGAACTGTATAACAGATCAACAAAACCAAGAGTTGGTTCTTTGAAAGAATTAATAAGATAGATAAACCTTTAGCCACCCTTATTAAAAACAAAAAAAAAAAACCACTCTAATCAATAAAATCATGAATGAAAGAGAAGAGATCACAATTAATACCAAGGAAATACAAATGATTTTAAAAACATACTATGAGCAGCTATATGCCAATAAATTAGGCAATATAGAAGAAATGGATGCATTTCTGGAAAACCACAAACTACCAAAACTGGAACAGGAAGAAATAGAAAACCTGAACAGGCCAATAACCAGGGAGGAAATTGAACCAGTTCATCAAATTGAACCTCCCAAGACACAAAAGTCCAGGGCTAGATGGCTTCCCAGGGGAATTCTACCAAACATTTATAAAAGAAACAGTACCTATTCTACTAAAGCTGTTCCAAAAGAAAGAAAAGGATGGAATACTTCTAAACTCATTCTATGAGGCCAGCATCACCTTAATTCCAAAACCAGACAAAGACCCCACCAAAAAGGAGAGAATTATAGACCACTATCCTGATGAACACAGATGTAAAAATTCTCAACAAGATAATAGTCATAGGATCCAACAGTACATTAAGAAGATTATTCACCATGATCAAGTGGGATTTATCCCTGGGATACAAGGCTGGTTCAACATTAGTAAAGCGATCAACATGATAGATCATATCAACAAAAGAAAAAGCAAGAATCATATGATCCTCTCATTAGATGCAGAGACAAAATATAGCATCCATTCCTGATCCAAACTCTTCAGAGTGTAGGGATAGAGGGAACATTCCTCAACATCTTAAAAGCCATCTATGAAAAGCCCACAGCAAATATCATTCTCAATGGGGAACCACTGGGAGCCTTTCCCCTAAGAACAGGAACAAGACAGGGATGTCTACTCTCACCACTGCTATTCAACATAGTACTGGAAGTCCTAGCCTCAGCAATCAGGCAACAGAAAGAAATAAAAGGCATCCAAATTGGCAAAGAAGAAGTCAAACTCTCCGTCTTTGCAGATGACATGATAATGTACCTAGAAAACCCAAAAGACTCCACCCCAAGATTGCTAGAACTCATACAGCAATTCGGCAATGTGGCAGGATACAAAATCAATGCCCAGAAATCAGTGGCAGTTCTATACACTAACAATGATACTGAAGAAAGAGAAACTAAGGAATCAAACTCATTTACAATTGCACCCAAAAGCATACGATCTCTAGAAATAAACCTAACCAAAGAGGTAAAGGATCTATATCCTAAAAACTACAGAACACTTCTGAAAGAAATTGAGGAAGACAAAAAGATGAAAAACATTCCATGCTCATGGATTGGAAGAATTAATAATATGAAAATGTCAATGCTATCCAGAGCAATTTGCACATCCAATGCAATTCCTATGAAAATATCATGGTCTTTCTTCAGAGAGTAGGAAAAAAATCATCTTCAGATTTGTGTGGAATCAGAAAAGGCTCCAAATAGGGGAATATTGAAAAAGAAAACTAGAACTGGGGGCATCATAATGCTGGATTTCAAGTTGTACTACAAAGTTGTGGTCATCAAGACAGTGTGGTACTGGCACAAGAACAGACACATAGATCAATGGAACAGAACGGAGAGCCCAGAAATGGGCCCTCAATTCTGTGGTCAACTAATATTTGACAAAGGAGTAAAGAATATCCATTGGAAAATGGACAGTGTCTTCGATAAATGGTGCTGGGAAAATTGGACAGCCACATGCAGAAGAATGAAACTAGACCATTCCCTTACACCATACACAAAGATAAACTCAAAATGGATGAAAGATCTAAATGTGAGACAAGAATCCATCAAAATCCTAGAGGAGAACACAGGCAACACCCTTTTTGAACTTGGCCACAGTAACTTCTTGCAAGATACATCTATGAAGGCAAGGGAAAAAAAGCAAAAATGAACTATTGGGACTTCATCAAGATACACAGCTTCTGCACAGCAAAAGAAATAGTCAACAAAACTAAAAGAGAACCTACAGAATAGGAGAAGATATTTGCAAATGACATATCAGATAAAGGGCTAGTATCCAAGATCTATAAAGAACTTTAAACTCGACAGAAAAGAAACAAACAATCTGATCATGAAATGGGCAAAAGACATGAACAGAAATCTCACAGAGGAAGACATAGACATGGCCAACATGCACATTAGAAAATGCTCTGCATCACTTGCCATTAGGGAAACACAAATCAAAACCACAATGAGATACCACTTCACACCAGTGAGAATGGGGAAAATTAACAAGACAGGAAACAACAAATGTTGGAGAGGATGTGGAGAAAGGGGAACCCTCTTGCACTATTGGTGGAAATGTAAACTGGTGCAACCACTCTGGGGAAATGTGTGGAGATTCCTCAAAGAGTTGAAAATAGAGCTGCCCTAGGACCCAGCAATTGCACTGCTGGGGATTTACCCCCAAAGATACAGATGCAGGGAAACAGCAGCACCCCAATGTTTATAGCAGAAATGTCCGCAATAGCCAAACTGTGGAAGGAGCCTTGGCGTCCATCAAAAGATGAATGTATAAAGAAGATGTGGTCTATGTATACAATGGGATATTACTCAGCCATTAATAACGACAAATACCCACCGTTTGCTTCAACGTGGTTGGAACTGGAGGGTATTATGCTGAGTGAAGTAAGTCAATTGGAGAAGGACAATCATTATATGATTTCACTCATGGGGAATATAAAAAAAATATTGAAAGGAATTATAGGGGAAAGGAGAGAAAATGAGTGGGAAATATAAGTGATGGAGACAAAACATGAGAGACTCCTAACTCTGGGAAACGAACAAGGGGTAGTGGAAAGGGAGGTCAGCGGGGGATTGGGGTGACTGGGTGACTGGCACTGAGGGGTCACTTGACGGAATGAACACTGGGTGTTATGCTATAGGCTGGCAAATCAAACACCAATTAAAAATATACAAAAAATAAATAAGGCACAGGAATTTAAAAAGTATAGCCTAGGGAATAGAGTCAGTTCTATTGTAATAACTTTGTGTGGGGACAGATGTGATTACACTTCTCATGGGGAGAACTGAGTAATGTACAGAATTGTTGAATCACTAAATTGTAGTCCAGAAACTAATGTAATTAGTTTAATCAATTAATTGATTAAATATTAAAAAATAGAGGTTTCTGATCAAAAAAAATGAAAAAAAAGTAGAGTTTGAAACCAAAAACATCATGACAGACAAAAACGGATGTTTCATAAAAGAATCACTTATGTGGAACACTTAACAAACAATCCTAAATTTATTTTTACCTAATCACAGTCTAATGTACACATATATACATATATGCATACAGATATATGTAGCAGTATTATATATTATTTATAATAAATGTGAGACTATATATAATATATATAATTAGTCTGCATGACTGAGTTGTATTTTCCAAAAATAAGTTTTTTTAACATTCAAAAAATATGTGCAATCAATATCATAATTATTAAATAATTGCAATGAAAGCATTAGTGTGATTAGAAACCCTAAGCAAACTATAAAATGAAAAGAAATTTCTTAATCAATAAAGCACATCAACGAAATTCTCCAGGAAATTGGACATAAGAAAAGGATTCCAAGAGGCACCCGGATGGCTCAGTTAAGTATCTGCCTTTGGCTCAGGTCATGATCCCAGGGTCTTGGGATCAAGCCCCACATCAGGCTCCATGCTCAGCAGGGAGTCTGCTTCTCTCTCTCCTTCTGCTCCTTCCCCACCCCCCCCCATGCTGTCTCCCCTGTACATGTTCTCCTTCTCTCAAATGAATAAATAAAATCTAAAAAAAAAAAAAAAAAAAGAATTTCCATTATCACCACCTCAACGTTACATTGGAGTAAAGTACATTGACAAGAAAGTAAGGTAAAAGAAAATTAAAAGTTTAAGAAAATCCAATAATAAAACAATTAAATTTATAATGTGCAGAGTAAATATGAAAATAAATTTACTGATATCCAACAACAAAACTTAGAACATAAATTATTAGAAAAAGTGCCAATCACAATTGCTTCAAAAACATAAAAATATAAATAATAACAAAATATATGCAAGAATTCTAGATAGAAAATAACAGACTATTATTTAACAAATTAAAGAAAATAAAAAAATAAAGAAAATCTACGAGTGAGCAAGTGCATTGATTAGAAGGCTCATTATACTTTATTATATATTTTAAAATGTAGATTCTATCAAATATTGTAAATTATGTCAATTTTACCTAATTATTATCCCTGATTCAATATAGTTCTAATGTGGTGGTTTTGTGGAAATCGAACAATTGATTCTTAATTTATATGGAATTGAAAAAAAATAAATAAAAAATAAATGTATATGGAATTGAAAACATTCAAGTTTATCCAAGGTAATCTTTCTTCATTAAAGTTAACTTACAGGGCGCCTGGGTGGCTCAGCGGTTTAGCGTCTGCCTTCAGCCCAGGGCCTGATCCTGGAGACCCAGGATCGAGTCCCACGTCAGGCTCCCTGCATGGAGTCTGCTTCTCCCTCTGCCTGTGTCTCTGTCTCTGTGTCTCTCATGAATAAATAAATAAAATATTAAAAAAAAATAAAAAAAATAAAGTTAACTTTCAAATTGCACTGTAACTTCTAGGCAATATGTATTCAAATTTTAGATGTAGGGGATCCCTGGGAGGCTCCGCGGTTTAGCGCCTGCCTTCGGCCCAGGGCACGATTCTGGAGTCCCGGCATCAAGTCCCAAATCAGGCTCCCTGCATGGAGCCTGCTTCTCTCTCTGTCTGTGTCTCTGCCTCTCTCTCTCTCTGTGTCTCTCATGAATAAATAAATAAAATATTTTTTTTAAAATTAGATGTATAGTTTGAGTTTTTACATAAGTATGACCTAAGGCAAATAACTTTTCATCTTCCCAGAAGATTTTCTCAAGCCCCCTCTGAGCAATTACCTCAACAGTAATCTCTGTTTTGGCCAATATCACTATAGATTGGTTTTGCACCTTCTTTGAACTTCATATAAATGTAAATAGTAGATGTCCTTTTGCATTTTATTTATTTCACTCATTTTAAAGCTTTAGACTCATTCATGTTTCTCCATTGAAAGGCTTTTTTTTTTTTTTTCTGTAATCGTGAATGGTTGGTAATCTCTCAAAGGCCAGTTTTTGCAATTATTATAAGTTGTCATACCTTGTGGAAATTGAATCTTAATATTATCGAATATTTCATTAATACGTATTTACAATTTTTTAGTTCAGAACTTTTCTTTGCCAGACAGACAATCTATTAATTTTTGTAATTAAGTGAGTATGCGATAAGAGTCTCAGTTTCTTTGTTCCTGCAGCTTACAGGGTCAGAGAACGGGATTGATAAAAAAGATAATGTACATATAAATGCCACTTGGGAGATTTATTTGATTAACTCGTTTATGATGTACACATGGGAGAAAAAGAGAACCAAGCTAGATTTTAGCGGTGTGTGTCTGTAGGATGTAGGTAGCTCTTGCCTAGGAAACCTTCCCTTAGTAAATGATGCTTGTCCATCTGTTAAGTAAAAAGAGATAGGGCCTAGAACCTCAGAGAGGTAAGAGCATAGAATCTCAGAGAGAACTAATAGCACGGTCAAAGGCCCACTTGCAAATAATTCTCATATTCTGTTTTCATTTTTACTGCTCTTATTAAATTTAGTATATAATGTGGAAGAAGACAATGGTCTCATACTAGTATTTTCATCTGGAGGACTATCAGATAGATTTACTCCACTGATCTCATATCCTACCCTGTCATGCCTTTCTCTCCAGTAGCACAGGAGTGAATTCTATGAGTGGATTTGGGGTAAGGTATTTGATAGATATATCACAACAGCTCTTAAGTCTTCTTTTAACTTGTCTGACTTTATGTGCTTTTGGGACCTTATTTTATTTTATTAAGATTTTATTTATTTATTCTCGAGAGACACAGAGACATAGAGGAAGAAGCAGTCTCCCTGCGGGGAGCCTGATGCGGGACTCGATACCAGGAGCATGAGACCACGCCCTGAGCCAAAGGCAGATGCTCAACCTGTAAGTCACGCAGGTGCCCCTGTGGCCATACTTTACGGGGCTTGCTTTCTCCTTGTAGATTTGAACAACAGTGTTGTAGTTCTACTCGTACCAGAGTGGATAAATCTACATCTGATTTAAAAATAAAGAAACTAAATATACCAAAGGATGAAGACAATTTTTATAATCAAGTTTATCAGAAATAAAGGTGTTATTTTGATCTGCCTTTCCCTGATTTTTGTCTATATCCAGGTCAATCCTAAAACTATTTTTCAAGACTGGAGCTTTTTATTTTCCCAAATATTAACATATAAGCTAACTCAGCTGTTAAGTAGATAGCTATTATATCTGCATATATTTATGCTGATCTAAAACATATTTTCAGTACAAAGTGCAGATATCATTATTTGGCTCTCTATATCTCATTCATGAGTTTATTTATTTATTTATTTATTTATTTTTTAATTTATTTATGATAGTCACAGAGAGAGAGAGAGAGAGAGAGAGAGAGGCAGAGACACAGGCAGAGGGAGAAGCAGGCTCCATGCACCGGGAGCCTGACGTGGGATTCGATCCTGGGTCTCCAGGATCGCACCCTGGGCCAAAGGCAGGCGCCAAACCACTGCGCCACCCAGGGATCCCTCATTCATGAGTTTAGATTTGAATAAGGAATTTCATATTTCTTTGTTTCATTGTCATTTAAAATAAGGCATAAGTGAAAGGAAACGATTTTTAAGACGAATTCCCTTACCTTATTCAAATTACCAAACTCTTTACTCGATGACACAGAATTTCTCTTAGTCTCAAAGTAGTGCACTTATCTTTGAGGACAGCCTCTAATCTTCTATTTTCAGTTACTGACCAATGCTGCCAATGTATTCTTGTCAATATCCCTTGAATGGTAAATATATGCTTTCAAGACTGATCATGGGGGAACACATCTCTGAGACCTTCATTGATTCAGAGTTGATATACTACTCCCTTGTGTTCCCATTCTAACATGAACACACTTCTAATTTATTGAGTCACTCTATTTGTATACTTACAGTATCTATCAAAATGACAGCTCGTAAATATCAAGTTAATGAATAAATTAATGTATAGTTGGATTTTATTATCTTTTATAGCATATTATATTGAACAGGATATTTTAGGAAAAGGAATGCAATGCTGCCATAACTTAATTTTGTGACACTTTAGGAATGAAAACAAATATATATATATATATTATATATACCCAGGAAGATATGTTATAAAATCTAGAAAATTATTAACATGTACATAAAGGAGAGCCATAAACTAAATATCCAGTTCCATTACACACTAATTCTTTCAACCCTAAGAAGTTGATTTATTTGACAATTTGGACCACAATGTTTTTTTCTATCTTTGAGCTTTTTCCATTAGACTTTCCCATTTATCTAACCATGTCTTCCAACTCACAAGGCGGTTACTGTTTTAAGAGCTCACAAACAAATCCCACTTATTCCATTAAACTTTCCCAATACATCTCCACCAGTGGTTATACTTCATGTCATTTAAATTTTCATTAAAAAAGATCATTATAATTTATCAACGATAAACTATACTAATCCTGTCCTATAACATTTCCTCAACCATATATTTCTTAAAGATAATATTGGTTTATATCTTGCCTACACAATAGGATGTAAATGTCCTTGAGGACATGCCTGTTTTATGTCTGTTGACTTCTCTAGCTCAGAAACCTTCCATGTATATTTGTTCCTTATTTTTTATTAAAGAGTTACAGAAAAAAAAACCTGCTCTTGTATGTATAAAGCATATTTCTAGTACAGCAATTTCCTCTCATTCCAATATAGATTATTTTAATTACTATAAAATGTGACTTACAACTTCATATCTTGCTGGTTCTTCATGAATTATTGCCAATCAACTTGAGCAAAGGGGCATATAGTTTCCTGATTATCAGTATTCTATTCATGAAGACACAGCCTATGATGTGAACACAGCCTAATGCTTTGAAATGCCACTGAATTATGCCAATTATTTTTATATTGTTTTAAGTTGGAGTGGTATCACTTGGTAGTTCAATTGCTTTCAAGACCATTACAATTAAATGATGATGTGCATCACTTCTTTTGTATCCACACAGAAAACTGTACAAATATTATATACTGCTTACTGAGCTTTGCTGTATATGACTTAATTGTCTCTTTCTTAATGAATATACATATACTGCGTCTGGTAAACATTGCCCTGAAGTTAATGATCAGCATGAGCTTTTTATTTTGTCATAATCATGTGTCTTTTTTTTTTCATCTGTGGGCAATGATTAGTTATTTCATTTTATTATTTCATAGTTTTTTTCTTATTCTTATATTTCCTGAATATTATTAAAGTCAGGTTACCTGATACAACAAAGATTCCCCCCCATAGCCATGACATTAGCTGTTTTCTATATATGAAAATATGACACAATTAAAAGTAGATTTGGGAATGCCTGGGTGGCTCAGCGATTGAGAGTCTGCTTTTGGCTCAGGGAATGATCCTGGAGTCCTGGGATTGAGTCCCACATTGGGCTTCCTGCGTGGAGCCTGCTTGTCCCTCTGCCTAGGTCTCTGCCTTTTTCTCTCTCTGTCTCTCATGAATAAATAAATGAAGTCTTAAAAAATAAAAGTAGGTTTAGAGGACTTGTAAATGTTTTATACTAAGAAAAATATGATTAAATTGGTGTGACATAATTAATTTAATGAAATGAATAATATTTACTTCTGAAGCTTTCCTTTTATGCATTTTAGAAAATATTGCTCCACTATACACTCATTTTTAAAATTTTAAAATCAAAGATTTTATTTTTATTTTAGCTTTTTAAAGATTTTTATTTATTTGAGAGAGAGAGAGAGAGAGAGAGCACAAGCAGGGAGGAGGGGCAGAGAGAGAGGGAGAAACAGACTCCCTGCTGATCAGGGAGCCTGACTATGGGCTTGATTCCAGAACCCTGAGATCATGACCTGAGCCAAAAGCAGATGCTTAACTGACTGAGCCACCCAGGTGTCCCCCCAAATGCCAAAATTTTAAGTGATTTTTTAAAAACTTATATTTAAGTGTGGTTTCCATAAACAAAATTCACCAACTAACCAACTTCCAATAGCATAAGTAACAGCAGAAACAAAAACAAAACTACAAAGAAACAAAACAAAATACAGGATGCCTGGAGAGCTGAGATTTTAAATTAAGTAAGGTTTGTTTAATCAACAACTTTTTGAAAGAAATCAATGCCAAGTAATCCTTTATCACAATGATAAAAGGCAAGCTTTTGAATATTATGGCTCTTTAAGGATCATGTCTGACCCATAGAATTACCTGCTACTGCACAGTAGCTAAGTCTTAAAAGTAGATATGAAAGATTCCAATACAATGAAATTAACAGAATTCCAATTTTAAACTTTACAACAACTGGTCAAGTGAGTAACATTGAATGAATATTTAAACTGAGGTGAATAGTTAAACATGGAGTTGTAAATGACAGGAGAAATGTGTATTGTGGTCTTAATCTCTTCCTTCCAAAGACTATCTTGCTTTCTTCATTATTATTCTTCTTAATAGCCATATACCTCCACTAGCAATGCATGGCTAGCTCACTTGGAATATGAAATATTGGTTAACAGACAGCATATGCAATTTACACAGCAGGATATCTCATTTATAAGTATCTGAATATAAAACTATTATTTTGCATATTTCAATTGTAATCATTGTCCCCTCTATTATCTACCTCTATTAGTTTTCTTTCCTTTTTTTTTAATATTTTATTTGTTTATTCACAGAGAGAGAGACATACAGAGAGAGAGAGAAAAGAGAGAGAGAGAGAGAAGCAGGCTCCATGAAGGGAGTTCGACGTGGGATTCAATCCCAGGACTCCAGGATCACACCCTGGGCCAAAGGCAGGCGCTAAAATGCAGAGCCACCTGGGGATCCCCACCCTATTAGTTTTCTAATATTTTTCTCTTTCTCCTTTCCTTATTTCCTTATTTTTTTTTACTTCCTATCTATCAAAATCTATATTAAGTAATATTTTTCAGACTATAATTCTCAATAATCTTTCTTCCAAACCATCAAAATGTTTCTAAATATTTCAGTGTGAAGATCCTTGGCTAACTCCTCTTGCAGACTACATGCCATTTTAAAGAAAGAGGAAATAAAAACAAGAATAAAATGATGTGCTTGTCAAATATGTAGTTCCAGAATGTGATACAGTCCTTAAAACAGTTTATGATTTTAGATGACTGAGAAATATTACTTTTATAAGTTTTCAGGAACTGTTTTACGACTCTTTGATTAGTTTTCCTTTTAAACTTAATTAATTTATTTAGATAGAACCTGAGCAGGGATGGAGACAAAGAATCTCAAGCAGATTCTGTACTGAGCATGGAGCCCCATGTGGGGCTAGATTTCATGACCCCAAGATCATGACCCAAGCCAAAATCAAGTCAGTCACTTAACCATTTGAGCCACCCAGGTGCCCCTGGACTATGTTTTTTAATCTCTACATGTAATCAGTGCTTTAATCCTTGTTTATTATTCCCATATTTTCTCAATATGGGGTTATATGATCACAGCTGCACTTCATTACTTTACTTTTAATTACTTAACATGTTAAGCCTTCAACATGTAAAATTTTCTGATCTTTAATGTTTATATATTTCCTCAAAAATAGATTATTCCTCTGTCAATACACCCTCTTTTTATTTCTTCCCTCTATCTCTGTTTTTTTTTTTTTTTTTTGCATTCTTTTTTCTTGTTCTCTTTCCCTTTTACTAAGAGTAGTATGGTGAAGAAGAAAGAGGAATAAGATAGAGGTGAAGAGGACCCTGGAGAAAAAGAAGAATCCAACCTGAAAAAGAAGGACATGGCCTGTACACAGAATAAATTATTCAGCTACTTTCATTATCTTTTATTCCATTCACCTTTCATTATCATCTCTCTATTTTACCATTATTGACTTATTTTCTCTGCTGAGAAACACCTCACCTTTGGATCAAGTAAAATATGGTCTTCGGTTTTTATAAACACTATTTTTAGTATAACCACAGAAAAGAATAAATCAACAAGAAGTAAATATATAACTAAATTAATAAATTCACAAATAGATAAACAGGTAGAAAATGATATAATGATAGATAGATAGATAGATAGATGATAGATGACACTACAAATTGATATTTTCTTACTCCTTTTGCATACTCAATATTCAACAAGGATTTTGCCTCACTATTTAACTTCTGCTAAAATTCTCCTTCATCTGCTAATCTAAATTTTAAATTGTGCGATTCTAACTTCATGAGCTTATTCTCAGCTCACTGTTTTCATTATTATTAGAGAAATGTGCTTGCTAATTTACAGAAAATTGGTAAAATTAAGCAAAACCTCCTCGATTTCTCTTCTTGACATCTAATTTCATTTTAATGTGCAACTAACCAATTCCGTCATCATATAATTTTTGTTGTTTTGTTTTAGTTTTTAAAAAGCACCTGTTTTTATATTCACATACATGTACCTGGTGTTTAGTTTGTGATTACTCTTCTCTCGTTAAGGTCTAGGTTTTTGAATCAGTCTTCCTCCATTAACTTCAGCCTCATCATTAGTTATATTCCTTTTATTTGATATAAATATAGAACATTTCAAATAGCACTAGTAAAATTCTCCTTTTCATTTAGATTGTATATAATCTCTCTTCACTGATAATATTATTAATTAGGAGCATATATTTCCCTTATCATCTCTTACTTATTAATTAAACCCATATAATATTATTCACAAAACAGCATTGCATAATGCTCTGATTAAGTTGGCCAAATAGAGCACCTGGGTGGCGCATTGGTTGAGTGTCTGCCTTTGGCTCAGGTCCTGATCCTGGGGTCTGGAATTGAGTCCCATATCGGGATCCACACAGGGAGCTTGCTTCTCCTTCTGCCTATGTCTCTGCCTTTCTCTCTGTGTCTCTCATGAATAAATAAATAAAATATTTTTAAAGTCCAATTATTTTTATATTTATATTTTAATTCAGTTGAAAATATTCTACATATCTCTTGATTTCTCAGGATCACTGGATATTGTACTCACTGATTCTTTAAAATCCTCTACTATATTGATGTAATCACTCCATCTTTTACACTTTTTTCTTTATCATGGCTTATGAAATATCCTTTGTGGATCCATCTTCTTCCAATATTTTGTGAACTGTCAGTATACTCTTTGCCTTCTGCTCTGTGGTGATATATTCAACTCTGGTCTTCTCTCTCACTTGTAACTTGATGAATCTTACTCTAGACTTCTTAATTGATCTAAAAATACGTATTCAGTATGCAATAAATTTCATGAGCCCTTTTTAATACTAGGAAGTGAAAAACAAAGATGAAAAAACAGATGTCTTTTTTTAATGATTTATTTATTTATTTTTAAAATTTATTTATTCATGAGAGAGGCAGAGGTAGATGCAGGCTCCCTACGAGGAGCCCAATGTGGGACTCAATCCCAGGACTCTGAGATCACGCCTTGAGCTGAAGGCAGATGCTCAATCGCTGAGTCACCAAGGAGTTCCAACAGATGTCTTTCTTATCTCCATGAAATACACAGAAAAATATGAAAATAATCAGCCAAGCCATGCATACTTCAAACTACAATAAGTGCTAAAAAGAGGTCAGTTTGTGTAACAGGAAGTTTTACAGCAAGATAATTTGATCTAGTCAAGTGTTAATGGAAAGCCTTTTCTAATGAAGTAAAAATAATTTTAATCTCAAGTAGTAGTGGCCTTAAATTTGGCAAAAGTAGAGACTTCTACACAGAACAGGGCAACATGTGCAAGGACTCTGTGATAGGAAAGAGCATGACCCTCTATAGGAACTATATGGGTAATATAGTTGGAATGGTGAGAACAAAGAGTGTTTGTTACAAGGAGAAGATGGATAGAAACAGGTACCAAAATATAAAGGCATGTTAATTTTTTAATTATTCATTTGTCAACAGAACAGTAGGAAGTTACTAAAAATATGAATTATAGTAATTGTCATGTATTTATTTAAATTAATGACTCTTGCCTTTGGACATTAGATTGATGGGATACAAGAAGGACAATAAATAATATCTAGAGGCTATCATTGTAAATGGGTATGGGGAATATAGATTTCTATTGGGGTAGAGAAGTGTTCAGGGATCCAGAGAAACCTGCATTATTTTAGACATAATAAGAAGTTTCCACTGAGAGGACCTGGTGATAAATTAGATATGGGGAGTGAGGGTAAATTACATATGTCATCAATTTGTTATGATTACATAACTGAATTATATTGTTGCTAAGATATCTGAAAGAAAACTAACTTTATTTTTGTGAGGAGAGGACCCTTTGATATTTGTTATACTTTTGAGATCTCAAAGGAGAGAAGCATATATATCCATAGGCATTTGGATATATATGTCTGGCACAGAAGTGAGATATTTTGGAAATATAAATGTTAGTGAAATATTTGTATACAGACAGTAAATTATACATGTGGGCATAAATATAATTGTTTAAGCAAATATGTTTCTTAGACAACATAATTAAGAAGACAAAGACAGAATCCCTAGGAGTTCATTCAGTGTTGGGGAAAAGAGAATAATTCTGTAAAAGAAACATGGAAGTAACAATGAAAGAAGAAGAGAAAATGGGTGAGAAATGCTTAAAAACATATATATTAAAAATGATGCAGCAACCATAATGTTAAATCCTGCCAAAAAAGATTGATACATCTATTGATAGATGTATTTCTTGTTTAGTACTGTTGTCCTAAGCAGGAACTGTTTCATTGGGGGTGATAAAAATAGCACAAGCATAATATGTGCACCTAAAATGTGCAGGTGCTGCTCTAAGAACATTAAATATATTAACTCATTTAATCATTGGAATGAGAAATAAGGCACATATCTTTTTATAACACTCATTAGAAGATGAGACAGTTATGGTGTAGAAACTCTAATTATAAGATGGCTAAAAAGTCAGATGGCACCAAATAGTTGGAATTAGGACATAAGAAGTCTGTTTAATGAGTCCTTGATCATTTTTTACAACAAGCATAAGGTTGTTTAGAGTAAGATGTAATGAGACAGGAGGAAAATAAATAGAAAGCAGACACAGATAATTCTTCAGGAGCAAAGCAAGACAGATATTTAAGTAAATGTAAATGAATATTGATGATATTAAGGTAACAGTAATAATTTAACATACAGAAATAATTAAAACATACACAAAATAATATATAATTCAAAGGGGTACAATACAAAGTTGAATTGTTCCAAGGTCATTGCATTTTCTGGGAAATGTATATTTGCCTTTCATCAAAATACAGCTAGTGATCTTTTGATTAAGCCTTAAATAATTGTGAAGAAAAACGATTATCAAGCAAATGGGGATGCTAGATAAAATTCAGCAAAAGAGTATAGTATAATGATAAATAACAAAGATTAATTTCAGATATACATTAAATATATTTAGACTTTCTATCTAGAAAGGATACAGTGGGCAGAAACAAGGTAATGATCCTGTTGTTACACAGAAATATCAGATAAATTACAAAAATCACAATTTTAATTACATTTGAGAGGTATGGAAACAACAATAAATTAAGATTCCAGAGAAAGAAGTCCTTCCTAAGTGTGATGATATCATTGGTTAATTTCTTCCAGGAATACTTGTCAGTCTGACATTAGGGATTTTGAGGATAAGTGAACCTACCGGGAAAAAAGGTGGCAAATTCGATTAATCCCTTGCAAAATAAATCAGTAAAATATAGAAATGCTCTCCCTTTTTTAATGACAAAATCATCTCTTGTCCCAAAATCAAATATTATGGATTGGGGTACAAATCAAGTATCAAGTTTCAATTAATTCAGGATTTGAGGTTTCTTTTTACATGACTATCTAAGGCTTTTACTATTTTTGCTTAAGTGTCCTATGTGAAAAGCACAGAAAAACATAAATAGGAAAATCTAAGTGAGTTTAATTAAATTGATATAGCTAATTATGGATGATGTGCTTTCAACAGACTACTTCATTAGTTTAATCAATATCTCATAGATTGCTATATTTTAAAAAAACTTTTAATCCGATACTTGTAGTAAGAATATAGAGACACAAGGGGAAATAAATGAAAAGTAAATCTGACTTATATTAAAACATCCCCTGATTTAAATTGGAACATTGACATTTGTAAATAATTTGTCAGAGAGCATTTGGTATAGGGTAAGCACATCAAATGATACATAAATCTAAAATCAGCTAACACTAGAGATAATGAAAAGGTTAGTTAGGGGATTGAACATATGAAGATTATAAAAGGCAACTTAATTGCTTAAGATTTTTATTGAATATAGGATATACATCTCATTTTCATCGACAAGTATATTGATTTGGTTTCTTACATTGCTATGGAATCTTATGAGGAAGTTTACATGATTGTTACTATTTAATTTTTAAAAACATGAAACATTTTATAAAATATATTCTTTTAAAATTATAGCACTGAATTAGTCTCTATTACAAAATATTTTGGTGTTGAAAAAGTCACATTTTTAAAAATCATATTCTTAGGGGCATCTGGGTGGCTCAGTGGTTGAGTGTCTTCCTTTGCCTCAGGTCGTGATCCTGCGTTCTGGGATCAAGTCCCTCATTTGGCTTCCCACAGGGAGCCTGCTTCTTCCTCTGCCTGTGTCTCTGCCTTTCTCTCTCTCTGTCTCTCATGAATGAATAAATAAAACCTTTTTTTTAAGTCATATTTTTAAATGTTACAAAAATGGTTTCTGAATAAGTATTATACACAACTTCGCCATTGATGTATGATATTTACTTAATTATAGCTTTCTCCTCCTTTTTTAGCATTAATATTAACATATGTATATACGTATGTGTTTATATATGTAAACTATACTAT
Source organism: Canis lupus dingo (assembly GCF_003254725.2). NCBI lineage: Eukaryota > Metazoa > Chordata > Mammalia > Carnivora > Canidae > Canis > Canis lupus. Next base: position 55,427,621 of record NC_064255.1, on the reverse strand, counting down.
AAATACTGTAGTATATAGATTTTAAAAACAGCAAAGTATTATAAAACCATAGAATAATTATCAAAATCCAAAACTGATACCAATACAGTCCCATAATCTCCCATATAGACTCTATTCACATTTCTCTAAAGGTCTCACTAATTTTTTTCAAAGATCTAAAATAAGATATTACATTTACTTTTGTTAAAAAAGACATATTTAAAAAAATCCTTGGCCTAGAAGACAATTTTCCATAGATCTTCATGTAAAAGTATCAGTCATTAGGGTTTTTGGTATGTGTGCATATGAATAAAAAAGGCATTATAATTATGCATCATTTTCTAATGAGAACTGAATGTGTGACTCTTACATTTGGGCATTTGTGATTCATCATGAGGATTGTTACATAATAAGTAAATAATTTAAACAAGATAAAATTGAAAAATATGATGGACAATAATGGAAACCAAATATATAATGAACAAATATTTACTCTACATTTGTGTCTGTGGTGGTAGATTTTGCATTCACACTTATCAGAAAATACTTCAAAATATACTGATATTAATAATATAAAAACACACACATAGACATATTCCCAAAGTCCCATTTATTCACTCAGAGTGAATAAATTGTTCACTTGGCCATCTAACTTAAACAGAGAAAGCTACACTAGGCTTCCATACAGTTTAAAAGACCTAATTAAAATAGCTGCTTATGAAAATCATATCAAAGATCTTAGCTACTAAGTACTTTTTTTATTTTTAATATCATTTAGTCTGATATGAATAGAGTGAATATGTGATAAAAATACTGACAGCTTAGATATAAAGTTAGAAATCAATCTCTTTCTTGCTTGACAGTTTTATTTCTTTTTTTAAAGATTTCTTTATTCATGAGAGACACAGAGAGAGAGAGAAAGAGAGAGAGGCAGAGACACAGGCAGAGGGGGAAGCAGGCTCCCTGTGAGGATCCTGTTGTAGGACTTGATCCCAGGACTCTGAGATCACGACCTGAGCCCAAGGCAGACGCTCAACCACGGAGCCACCCAGGTGCCCAAGAGTGTTGTTTTTTTTTTTTTTTTTTTTTTTAATTTTAATCATTTATTCATGAGAGACACAGAGAGAGAAGCAGAGACACAGGCAGAGGAAGAAGCAGGCTCCATGCAAGAAGGCCAGTGTGGGACTCCATTCTGGGACCCCAGGATGACACCCTGAGCCAAAGGCAGACACTCAATCGCTGAGCCACCCAGCCATCCCCCAAGAGTGCATTTTTATAGCAAACTACAATAAATTATTAAATAAAATCCAGGTATAAAATATAGAAAATGTAAATACTTTATCCAGTCAAATATATAAAGCCTAAGAACATTAGATAGGGGTCTTTACATAAATTCTTTAAAAAATTATAGTCAACAATTTGCCAGTTTTGCTGTGGTACCAATGATTTTACTGTTAATTTTCTTATATTACTAAACTAGCCAATTGTTTTTCTGCTATAAGCTTTCTATTTGTTAAAAGATTCATAAATTCCATTACCACTAATAAGATCCTAAATTTACAAATTTGAAAGAAGGATAATAACATAAAAAACAAATTTGAAAAGTGATTATTGTATATTGGTATGTTTTAACATTCTCCTTAATATGTTCTTATTATATACTTACTATGCATCATGTCTTTATTAAAGCAGTTTAGTATATTAACACTTTTAATCTCATAGTATGATACTTTGTGCCAATTACAAACCAGGCTCTACTCTAAAAGTTTTATGTATATTAACTTCATTAAATTCATGGCACACAACTTTTTGAAATAAATATGTCACTAGTACACTGTTAGTCAAATTACATATTGAATAAATTTTACCTTCATATTTTAGTAACATGAAACAAAGTTATGATAAAAAATTTCACAAGTACTAATTATAAAATCTAGAAGAATACATAGGAAAATAATATTTATATCCATGGGTTAGGATGCCCCAAGCAATATATCATTGGATTTTTTTTTTAAATGCTACTTCAAAGACACCAATAAATGAATGAAAAGATAAGGAACAGATTGGGAGAAAATATTGGCAATTGCATATTAGGTAAAAGAACTCATATCAAGAATATACAAAGACATATCAAAACTCAATGATAAGAAAACAAGTAACCCAATAAATAACAGGTAAAATATTTGAATTCTTTACAAAAAAGACATATTGCAAATAAGTGCTTGAAAGATGCTAAACATTAATAATCATTAGGGAAATTAAAATTATAACTACAATGAGAGAGACAGAAAAGAGACGAGAAGAAGATAGACACAACTGAGACAAGCAGCTGGTGAAATGGAACTTATTAATGAATATAGTTAAAGGATACATAGAAAATTCTTACAGTATTCTCACATTCCATGAACTTGAATTTATATCAGAATAAAGGGTTACCAAATAAAATTTTCCAGAAAAAAAAAGAATTATGTAACATATAAAATAACTTCTTCCATAATGATTATATCATATATGACTAAAGAAAAATATAATGCTTCTACTTTTCTATATCTCCAAATCCTCTTTCCTTTTATAAAATAATCACTCGTCATTTTTAAGGACTACATTGTTACCTTATGTCAAATTAATTGCCTTAAGATCATTCATTAACTTTACCGCTTTTCATAACACTTCCTCCTGTTTCAATACTGTCAATTTATCATAATCAATTTAATTTCATTTGATATTTAAGTTTGACTTGGGAATTACAAAATACATTACATATGACTTCTTTTTCCTCTCAATCACTATGCCATTTTTGGTTTTAAGTACCTTTACACTGGGAGCACTCCTAAAGAGATTAATAGTATTATGGGAACTCAATATTTTATCATTGAAATATTAGGAGAAAAATGTAATTTTAAAATGTATAAAAGTAAAAGCATGATGTCAAGTAAGTAATAGTTTTGCAATCAATTTTTACATCCTGAAAATGGTTCAAATGTCATTTCAAAATTACTAACAATTATTTTGACAAGACACATCCACTTATATATTAGAAAACTAAAACTAAATTTATTTCTTTTTTTTTTTTAAGATTTTATTTATTCATGAGAGACACACAGAGAGAGGCAGAGACATAGGCAGAGGGAGAAGCAGGCTCCGTGCAGGAAGCCTGATGCGGGACACAATGCCAGGACCCCAGGTCATGACCTGAGCCAAAGGCAGATGCTCAACCGCTAAGCCCCTCAGGCATCCCAGGAAACTAAAACTAAATTTCTAATGACTTTCCAGAGTTAGATGTCTGCACCAAGCTGAGCAATGATGGAGCTTCTTCTGGAGCCCTGAAGCAGAGGGTGATATTCCATAATATTTTGTTCTTGTTTTTGTTGTTGTTGTTGAATTAGATTTGGTTGATTAGTATTTACTTAAAACATCTTGTTGAGTTGAATGTATTCTAGGATTTATTATAAAAAGCAGGGCCAATTTGGGAAGAATCATTCATGGAGATTCCACAATGAAAAAGAGCAAGAAAGACTGAGAGGATTGTGAAACATGAAGAAGTTAGTCAAAATTTAGTGTTAATCCTATCAAAACTATCTGAGTGAGTGATAATCGTATTAGGCCATTGGGAAGATTAACTGTTTCCATAGAAGTTCATAAAAGATATGGAGAATTCCTGAATGGAATCCATTCATGCATGATAGAAATTCCTCATCTAAATGAGGAGCACTAAAAATGGAAACTACAACATAACCATTGTAGCCAATTGGTATTATATTCTGATATAAACATGAATTTACTTATCATCATCAAATTTTCTTACCTAGTACAGTCTAGTCTATTACTGAGCTCTGCACCCTGGAATCAGCTGGAATCAGTCTCTCCAGGATTAAGACAGTAACCTTTTAGATCAACTACAAAACCTATTTTTACAGGGATCCCTGGGTGGCGCAGCGGTTTGGTGCCTGCCTTTGGCCCAGGGCACGATCCTGGAGACCCGGGATCGAATCCCACATCGGGCTCCCGGTGCATGGAGCCTGCTTCTCCCTCTGCCTGTGTCTCTGCCTCTCTCTCTCTCTCTGTGACTATCATAAATAAATAAAAAATTAAAAAAAAAACCTATTTTTACAATAAAAGCACAGTAAACAAAACTACAACAAAGATCCAACAAAAGTAAATATTTTTTCATATTTTCTCCTTATATTTTTTTTCAAAATCTAATACTATAAAATTTAGAGGTGGGGGGCATCTGCGTGGCTCAGTGAGTTAAGTGACCAACTCTTGGTTTTGGCTTAAGTCATGATCTTAGGGTTCTGAGATCAAGCTCTGCTTGCTCCTCTTCCTCTGCTCTTATTTCTCTCTTTCTTTCTCTCTCATAATTTTTTTTTAAATTAGGGGTGCTAGAAGATCTCTATTTACATCTCCCTAATTCTATTACCATTTTTGCTAGAGTTAAGTATTGTCCCAAAGTAAATCGTGACATTCTTACCCATTAGATTCTGATAGCAATTTCTCTCTCTGCTATTGCAATGTCCAACATTGTCAGATATTTTAGAGTTCTTTTTCCTAAGTTAATGAGTATAATAAAGGTTAAAATTATTTTAATTTGTACTTTCTCATTGTTGATTATATTAATCAAGTTTTCATAGACTGGTGGCCTTTGAGTTATCCTAGTCTCTAAGTATTTGCTCACTTGTTACACTTGTCTATTTGCTTAGTTATCTTTTTTTATAATTAGTATTTTTGAGCTATTTATACTTTGTCAACTATTCATCTTTTCTCCCAGTTGGGCTACCAATAGTAGTTGGGAACATAATCGTTTAAAACTTCTCACATGTGACAAATGTCAAGTATTGAAATATTATTTTTTAAAAGCATTGGAAAGATTAAAAACAGGTAGTAGTGTAACAAAAATTTACCCTTGCAAAGGTAAAGCTATAATGTAGGCATGAAATGACAGTTTCTGGATTTGTTGTTTTGTTTAATCTCCAAATTTTTTGTTTGTTTTTGTTGATGGTTCTTTCCTATTTATCAGCACTATTGCCACAAGACTACAAATTTACTGGCTTAAATTTGCAAGAAATATAGAAAGAGAACTGTAGGAAGAATAAAATTCCAATTCTGGGAATTAACTTTGCCCAAATCAGTGCTACCTGTTAAAGTATGAATGCATGGAGCAAAATGCTTGGGAACTTTGCAAACAAGTGACCAGTATGTGAGGAGTCTACTCAGGAAGGCAACAGTGCACCAGATGAGTTTTGTGAATTTTTTTTTTTAATGAATCCAATCCCCTAACCTGAACTAATCTTGGGCAGCATCATGTTGAGACTTTTGTAGCTTAAGAGGTCATAGCATTGAGCTTTGGGCTAACAGATCAGCTAGAAATTTAGGAAAGAGGTGAACACCAGAAGCAAGATAAATGCAGAAGTATTGACCTATAAAATGTAAAAATAAGCTCAGCCTATATTCCTGACTGACTGCTAACTAAAATGTCATTGACAAGACTCTCAAGGAGCAGTCCAAAATATCAGCCTTCAGAAGCTGAAAGAACTGAACAAATACATCAATTGATGCACACTTTATGAAAGCTATATTTTGTAGTGCAAGTCTAAGGAATATATTTAATAGACATAAAAATCAACAACAAAGAAAAGAATAAAATGGAATGCAGAGTCACTACACTATATTAACATTTACTGCAATGTCCAGTTGTGGTGGCTATGAACATATGCATTTCAAGTCTATTACTCGGAGAAAAATAATTTGAAAGCCCATCCTGCAAGATACACCACTGAATCATACAGATGCCATTTTTCCCGCCTAGACTGCTTCCAGTTAACATATGAACATGGTGAGGGCACTAATAGAGGCTTATATCTGCAAGGTGGACCTCCTCTGACGGTTATCTTTGCCTTAAAGATTCCTCATCAGCCTGACCTAAACAAACTGAGGTCTGTACCTTACATCTGAGACCCTTAGTACACAATCCTCTTTCTTTCCACATTTACTTTCATAATGTCAGACTCGCGTGTGTTCTGAATGCTTCTAATGCATATCTCATCTATTCCTTTCCATTTTTCTTTTATAAGATTTTGACAATAAATCTTGTGAACAATTGAATCTGTTCTCTCAGCTTCTCAGAATATCTAAAAAGTGTGATACAAGGAGTGGCCTGAAATTCATATGGGGCCTTGGGATTGACTCACACACTACCATGGGATTGACTCACACATACCATGGTGAGTGGTATGTTGAGCATAGCCCTGTTGCTGATTTCACTTAGAAAACATACTGATAGGAAGAACACCCTTCTTGGTGTGATGATTCAAAAAAGATGGAGCTGAGGAAGTAATTCTTACCAGGTTAGCAGATTTTGGTTATTGCTGGTTATTGCTAAAACTTGCTAAACTGTATGCAGACCAGCATTCCAAGCCAAAAAGATGTCTCCATTTAGAAGTCTCCGCCAGTACTCTCCATTCCCAAGATAGATACTCTCTATTCTACTCTTTCTTCCTACCCTCCCTGCCAATGCTGGAGCCCATAAAAGTGTTAGGGCTTCCTCAACAATGAGAGGACTTTCCACTCTGTGCTGATGTACCGGATCCTCAACTGGTGCACCATTCATGGGGAAATCGAAATGAATAGGGGAAGTAGTAGACTCTTGCTTAGACCATCAGAATAAGTGATTAGAGGCATAGTTCTTTTATTTATTTATTTTTTTGCCTGTTGTTCTAATTGGCTACTTGACACCTGACTCTCAGCTCTCTTCCCCAGCTCAGCTGATTCCCTAACTATGTTTCATAGTGGAGCTCAGGAGACATACTATTTACCAAACCCCTCATGAATGCACTAGTAAAAAGGGAACCAGCATCAAAAAATGTGAGTGTTGGTTCTCTTCTGCAGACCAGAGATAATAATGACAGATAGTCACAGAGCTGAACTCATTAATATCCATGAGACTAATGTATAACCAAAGGAATGGCCTGGCGCCAAAGTTTAGCCACCACAAATGAGAAAACAATTACTTTAGCAATCATCAAAGTCAGTGGGGAACCCAAGGAACCTTAATCCCCAAATAGTTGTGGAAATAGCTAATAGATTATTGTATCCTTAGGAGGAAAAGAGAGAAGCAGCCAACCAGGGCATTGCGTAAAATGTGCAACCAAAAAGGCAAAAATTGAGGTGCAGAAGGCTGAAAATAGTTGTTTGAATAGAGTAGCAATGCTTTGCTCACTTCCTTGACCCCACACTTTCCATGTAGAGAATGCATTGGCATGACGATTAGGTGAACAGTCACCATGGTAGCAGAGACAATGCATGTTTTTCCAATAACATTCACTCCCATTTATCCAGGACTATCTAGCCAACTTTGCATCCGAAATCACATACAACAACAGAGGCCACTAGAAAAGACAATATTGCATTATTTTTTACTTGAACTATCTGGTCACTTGATGACAAATATACCATATTGTGCCCCATATTTCCTGGAAAGCTCATTTATTTACTCTCATAAGGATATATATCATTTCTTTTTTTTTTTTTTTTTTTTTATGATAGTCACAGAGAGAGAGAGAGAGAGAGAGAGGCAGAGACACAGACAGAGGGAGAAGCAGGCTCCATGCACTGGGAACCTGATGTGGGATTCGATCCCGGGTCTCCAGGATCGCGCCCTGGGCCAAAGGCAGGCGCTAAACCGCTGCGCCACCCAGGGATCCCTATATCATTTCTATATATGGTTATGTCTTTCCTACCCATAGAGTCTTAATCTGCACCACCAATATAAAGAGTGTGGAAAGTCTGATTTATAGTCATAGAATCCTGTACAGTGTAACATCTCAACAAGAGACATACTTCAGAGTTCCTATGTGCTGCTCTTTAGGATCTATCACTGTATTCAAATGGAAGTGATGCTTCTCCCAAGCTGCTCCCATTAACTGAATATGGAATATCAAAAATCAACATGCCAGTTTTCAAGAATCAGTTAGTGTAATTCGTGATCAGAGACTAAGAAGTCAATATAAAGTGACACCATAAAACTTGAGGTATCGACATTAGCATTTCAAAGCAGTTGTTATAAATGTGTGCAAAGAACTTAAAGAAAATATGTTCAATGAACCTAAAGTGAAAGTAGTCTTAATTAGTAAACAAACAAAAAAAATTGTTTTAAGAAAATCAGTTACTAAAGAATAGATATTATAATCCTGAAATTAAAAACTTGCGAAAAATCTTCAATAAAATATTTTAAATAGCAAGTTAAGTAAACAGTGAATATGCAATTAAATTAATGGAAATTGCTTGATTTAAATACCAAAGAGGAAAAATAGAGAAAATGTTAAGAATGCTCAGAGACTTCTGGGAAAATATTAAGTGAACCAATGCACTTGAAATTGGACTCCCCCAGAAAGAAGAGTTAATATGGAAGAAGAATAAACAATATTGCCAAGTTTTATTCTGAAATTTGGTAAAAAGATTAATTCACAGATCTAAGAAAATGATCAAATATGAATTAGGATAGTACAAAGAAATCAAACCTAGTCATGTCACTATAATATTTTTGAAAAAAACAAAAACATAGCTCTGAAAGGAACAAGATCAAGGCAACAACAATAATAAAACTATATATTTTATGCAAGGAAAAACAATTTGATGAATGACTGACTTCTAATTAGAAACCTTGGAGATTAGAAACCAGTAGAAACCAGAATGACCTACTTAAATACCTTAAAAATATGACTCAATGCCTGGAATCAATATACAACAAAATCATTGTTTAAAAATGAAAGAAAGTGAAAAGCACTTTCAAATTTTAAAGAATGTGGATAATTCATCAGCAGACATGAATTAAAACAAATTCAACTGAAGGAAGGGAAAATTTATTTATTTATTTATTTTTAGGAAGGGAAAATTAAAACAAATTCAACTGCATTACATGAAAACCAGGATCTGGAGGGAGAAATAAAAAGGAAAAGAAATGGCAAACATTTGAGTAAATAAAAAAAATATACAACATATATAATATAATCACATATATAAATTATAGATTAAATATCCATATTCCCTATATTTCTGTATCTATATCTTTATCTGTATTGTATGGAAAGTATGAAGGTGTGTATTGTCTTATCTTATTATAATATCTTTAAAAGACATGTCAATTTCCTTACCTAAGCCCTGGCACACTTGGCATCTGCTCATTCCACCCAATGGAATAAAGCAAGTCATATGGTTAAGCATACCATCAGTAGAGTAGAAAGATCATTCTAGTCATACTGGGAGGCATTGAAAAACCTAAAAAGGCTAAAGAGCAAGATTATTTGATTTTACCAAAAGTGAGTATAAGTAATTTGAAATAATGATCAAATTTCCCACCCGGTTCTAATTAAGTAAATATACTATACATGAGGAATTACAAAAAAAAGAAAAAAAAAAAAAAAGAGTCTCTACACCTGGGTAGCTCAGCCATTGAGCATCTGCCTTCAGCTCAGGGCGTGATCCCAGAGTCCAGAGATCGAGTTCTCTATCCGGCTCCCTGCATGGAGCCTGCTTCTTCCTCTACCTATTTCTGTCTCTCTCCCTGTCATGAATAAATAAATTTTAAAAATTTTAAAGAAAAGGAGTTTCTGGTTATTATATGCATTTTTTTCCAAAGGAGCAACAATAAAGCTGATATTTTCAACAACAAAAAATGGATAGATATTACTTTACATCTTTTACTATAGGAACAAAGCAACAATACTTGTCACATCCAATGCTATATAGTCAATGAAATTATTTTTTTTTTAAAATATCTTTCAAACTATAAGTTAGATGTAGATATATTTAGACCAAACTTGAAAGAATCTGTTATTAGAATTAACTAAAAGGGCTACTAAAAAAAAGTATTATAGTGTATTCTTCAGATGACAGGATAGAAGTACAGGAAGACATAAAAAGAAAAGGAAATAATAATTATGTTGGTAATTATCATTGGTTTAGGTTTAGTAATTTATGTTTTTCTTAGAAATTTTCCAAATTTTTCACAATGAGCAGATTTATTGACACACAGTTGATTATGACTTTCTGTCTTTCATTTTCTGCATGTGGATTATAGAATAACAGAATACAGTCAGTTTTCTCTGGTGCATTGGTGATTTTATTATCTTAGGTAGACAATTTTGGTTTTGGAAAATTAGTTACAATCTTTCACTCCTTTAAAGATTGTTTTTGATTTATTCATTTATGAAAGACAGACAGACAGAGAGAGGCAGAGACACAGGTAGAGGGAGAAGAAGGCTCCATGCAGGGGACCCGAAATGGGACTTGATCCCAGGACTCCAGGATCATGCCCTGGGCCAAAGACAGGCACTAAACCACTGAGCCACCCAGGGATCCCCTCTTTCATTCCTTTAAAGGAAGTCTTACATTTTATCTGGCGCTCAGTATTTCCTGCATTTTTTGGTTTCTGTAGCTTCATTATGATGTATCTAGTGGTAATTTCTTTTTATTTATCTTGCTCATGATTCTATAGTATTGTAGAATTTTCCGATTGATATTTTTCATTTTGAAAAAAATCTTATTCATTAACTTTTAAAATATTGCTTTTTACTATTCTCTTTTTTCTCCTACTGGGACTCAGATTAAACATATATAAGATATTCCTATTTCATGTATTTTACTTCCTCCTCTGTTTTTGATATCTTTTTTATCACTCCTTATAAAATTCTGGAAAATTTATTCAAACTTCAAAGTTGTTCACTTTCTCTGTTTAGTTATATCTAATATGTTATCAAACTCCCAAATTAAGTCTAATATTTTTGTTATTGGATTTTTTAGTGCCAAAAATCCTCTTTGGTTCCTTTAAAAATCTAATATGTGACTTTATAGTCTCTTTATCTGAGAGATTTTCCATGCTTGTAGTAGTTTTTGTTTTTGTTTTTAATAGGCCAACACTTTGTCATTTAAAAATGTCTTTTTTTTTTTTTTTTAATCTCCTTCTATTGTCTGCTGTTTCTCTTTCTCAGGCATGGTATTTAATTCTTATATGTCTGGTTTCCATTGAATGTGTCCCTGATAAAGTATTTTAAACTTTATTTGTAGTAACAATTTTAGACCTAGGATGATATTTACTTCTTGAGAATATGCTTTAAAAAAAAAAAAGATTTTATTTATTTATTCATGAGAGACATTGAGAGAGAGAGAGGCAGAGACATAGTCAGAGGGAGAAGCAGGCTCCAATCAGGGTGCCTGATGTGGAATTCGATCCCAGGACTCCAGGATCATGCCCTGAGCAGAAGGCAGATGCTTAACCACTGACCCACCAAGGTGTCCCAAGAATATGCTTTCTTTAATTGTGTGCCAGATACTTGAAGGGCAGGGATACTAGGAAACAAGGACAGTCCAATCCAAAATCTAGACTTGAAGTAGAACCAAGCTGAAGATCCACAAGAGTGTAATTTTACCTGTTTTATCCTCAATCAGAAGGAAAAGCCATAAGAGATCCCAGAGTAAGACACAAATAGATTAGACTCTTTACTTTAGCTAAGCAGGCTTTATACTCTGATGTTCCGATTTCTCTCTACTATAAAAGCTGAAGCTCAATATTCTGTGTATTTTCTGAATTGAAAAATGTCTTAATACAAAAACTACTTCAAGTATTGACATATATGTATAGCTTCTTGTCTTCTTTAAAAATATGGTCTCAAAAAATAAAAAATAAAAAAAAATAAAAATAAAAAAAAATAAAAATATGGTCTCTTAACCCCTTACTATGTGGTTAACACTTTGATGTTTGTAATGCAATTACTATTTTATTCATAATTTTTTGGTGCCCTCAGTAGAGAGGTTGATCTTCAGCAGTAAGCCACTGTTACTAAAATCGGAGGTTTAAGTTTTATGATATTGATATTTTTATGAAACGTTTCATTAAAATTACACTCATTAAGTAATTAATAAGTTAATATAAAACTCCTTTTAGTCATATCCCTTTTTTTTATGGGAGACACAAAAACATAAATTTTGGGAAAGGGATTCAATGGTTTTATCCATCTTTGTTGTGAACTACATATTAAGCTTAGCCACCAACTACTTAATCTGACTAAATATATTAAGATTTAGGCATATGCTAAAGAAAGAATGTCAATGTACATTTCTCGCATATATCATCGCATGAACCACTAATTAGCAAAATAAAACTAGAAAACTATGAAAGTACTTTGATAATATATACTAAGTTGTTATAAAATTGATGAATGTAAATCAGTCTTGTCTATAAGAGCAATTCTTAACACAGTTATATGCTATTCACTATACTGTAGAAGTTAATTAACATAAGAGGAAAATTCAGAAAGGAAAAACAAAATGCATACTCTCCTAAGTTGTAAAGCCAGAGGACTTCCTCAATCTGCTTATTCACAGAGTTAGCACCAAAATCTACAAAGCAATCGATTACACACATCGAACACATTATTGAGAGTCATTTGTTTTATACTTTGTACAACTTAGATCAGAGAAAATTGAATCTTTTTTTTCCCTCAGTTTTCCAGCAGCCATTTTATGCATCCTAAATTATTCATGAATGAAACAACAGTTTTCTACATTCATAATGTATACCTACAAGAGAATAGGAAAGATAAAATGTAAGTGATAAAATAATCAACGTTTTGGCAGCTTTTATGATGTCCATTCATCTAGCATTTTCTATCATTAATCATTATACCATTTTTGGTATGACACGTTAGGGATAGACATTTTCCCCATTGACATACAGGACTGTTACACTAAACATGTATAAAATACATATACTCTGTATATGTATATATATATATATGTAAGGTACTTGCCAAAGGGCAAGAAATAATTTTTATTTATTTGTTTTAAGAGTTACTATATAAAATATTTGGAAAAATTAGCCAATAATTTTTTTTAGTTCTATTTTTTCACTCATATGCTAAATACTTTACATGATACAATGTTATCAGCTTGAATATGAGTAATATATTGGTGGGAAAGTTAATGTCCTCTGTAGAATATTCTTTCTCTTTCTACATGCTTTACTCCTATCTTTACTCAGAGTGATACATGCAGGGAAATATGAAGTGATTTCCTAAATTCCTATATTGATTTTTTTCTGGCAATGCAAAATTTAACTTTAAAGCTCCCTGAATTAAATATTTTTAACGATATGGAAACACCACCTTTTCAGGAGGCCAATATTTAATTCTAACAATATAAAGAAAAATAATACATATTAACTGCCTTTAAGGACAGTTTCTTAGTTATCCCTCACAGAAACCCTATCAACTGGTTCTAATTAGTTAACTAGTATAAAGCCTTAAATCTTGAGACACAATTTCTTTTTTTTTCTTTTTTCTTTTTTTTTAAATTTTTATTTATTTATGATAGTAACAGAGAGAGAGAGAGAAAGAGGCAGAGACACAGGCAGAGGGAGAAGCAGGCTCTATGCACCGGGAGCCCGACGCCTTGAGACACAATTTCAATGCTTAATTTTTCACTTTAGAACTTGAGAATTTAAATGGGTCTTAAATATATTCTCATTAAATTCCTTCATTTTCAGGCCTGGAAAGTGAACATCAAAACAAATCAATTACATTATCAGTATTGTAACAAGTATTTGTAGTAGAATCTTATTATTTTGATTTCCATTTTGTCATATTGACTATTTCTGAATCCTCTGTTGCCAATAGCATTATTCTTTGAGCAGCCAATACTTAAGTTAAAGCAATAACCAAGAAAACTTCTCAACTTCCCTTCTATTACTTGTAATATAAGCAGCTCATAGACCCAAAAATAATCATGATCAAATTAGTATATTACTAAAATCAGATCATACAAACTGATTTAATTCCACAAATAAGATTGATTTATCCTTTACGGAGTTTAATTAAGACTAATTTGTTGAAAAAAAGATAAATATATGAGCTTAATAAAAATACATATTTGCTTGTTTTCATGAGGTTATATACAACACGCGTTGGTAATATAAGGCAGCAATGGTGATATAAACCCTCCAATTGTCACAGCCCTTACCAGTCCATATCTTCTAGCTATCAGCACAATGGCTTAGCTCATTTATATAGCCTGCCTTCTCTCTTAAGGAGTTTAATTCCCGTTTGTGACTCTTAGAAGGTCTAAAAACATAAGGGAAATGAAAAAACTTGAAAATCAAATCTAAAGAGAAGGATCCAACATATATAACATTTGTCTATTATGTGTCAAGCATTCTGCTGAGGTACTTTCATGTTTATTCTTTTATATACTTCACTCAGAAATTCTGGGGAAGGGGAGGTTGACATTTTCATATTTTATACCTTTAATACATACTTTTAATTTTCCTGTTTTCTTACTTAAAAGGTAAAATAAAAATTGGATGCACTCCTTACATTTTAAAATCACCTAAAATACTCATCTTTTCTCAAAGATATCTCAAAATTGCTGACGTAATTACTATTAATGAGTACATGAAAATATATCTCATATGTATTTATTATAACAGTCATATATTTAACCTACTACAACATAGTAATTTTCAGTCCATGTGATTGATTGTTCATGTAATCGTTTCGTCATGTGTTTTTTTTTTTTTTTTTGAAGTTTTTCACTTGCAATAGTTTTCCCTTTGCTTATTGGTCTAAATGTATTTCAGGATAGACTATACACAATTACCTAAGGCCTATCTTTACTATATATTGTATTAAGGAAAATAACAAGGAAAAAATGAATAACTTAAATACCTGATTTATATGTTTTGTGGTCTATCCTTTTTTATTGCTACATTGTTATTCATTATTTATTTGCCTTTCTTACACTGCAGGAAATACATGTCAACACCAGCTCGTTTGGAGCCTAGCAACTTATTCAGGACACAGGAGCAAATGCAGGCTACTCTATCATGTTACTCTTGATAAGTACACTACCTTAGTCATTGCTGCTCTTTCACTGGCTACAATTTGCAGAACTACAATATTTACCTTCAACTGGCATTTCCATGTTTCTAGGAAGAACCTGATTGGTTGAGTCATTTGTCATGAGCATAAGGTGATAATGTTTATCTAGAGATTGAGAAGCCAGAGATAAAAGTGCCAAATAGTTGATTCTTTTTAAGGATTCTCTTACTGGTTTGTAGATGGCAATATTCTTGTGGATTCCTCATAAGGGATAGAGAGAGCCCTGGTTTCTTCATCTCCTTATAAAGGCACTAATCCAGTAATGACCGCTCCATTCACTTGACATCGTTGAACTTTAATTACCCAAAACCCCACCTCCAAATACCATTATATTGAGGATTACGGTTTCAACACATGAGTTTTAGTTGAGACAGAGACATTCTGTCCATAACAGGATATCAGATACATGCTCTAATTTATTTATTTGCCATTATATTTAAAAATAATACATGCAGTATATGTAAATATGTGGGTGCATATATGGTGTATTAATATATACTCATGTGCATGTGTTGGAGGAGGCAATCAATAGGATGTGACTGCCAGTTGGCCCTAGAGCCACCCCAAAGTGATCAGAGGCACCTCAACCCTTCCTCTACCATGGAGCTTTGAGGAAGTAGATGCCATTGAGACCAACTGTGCTGATTACACGACTGAATCCAGTTAAGTCCTCTATATACACTTTCAAGATTTTATGGGTAAGTAAAAAGGCCTACTTGTGTTGCCACCAACCAAAACAACCCCATAAGTAAGTTTCTTTGCTTATTAATATTGCCACCTGCTAATCTGGAATGCTCTGCCTCTTTCTTCCATCTCTCCTTGCCCTCTCTGTACAGGGACCAGTTGGTGAACCAACAGCATGTGAAGAATTATAGGACAAGAACATTCAAGAATTTCTAAAGAATAACAGAGAAGGAATGTTTCCATTTAAAAAGTTGTGATGTTTAAAACAGCATGATACTAATACCTTTACACAATGAACTATAATAACTAGTGAAATAGCACTTAAATATTTAATTTAAATTATATCACAAATGATGATTTACTCAAATTTTAATTATTAGGAAGTAAAATAAATTTAACATATAAAACATGCTTTTCCAGTGTGTGATTTGTTGTGTGAGGAAATGTAAACAAAAACAGAATGGCAGGTAGCAAATGCACTTATATCATTTTGGGATAAAAATGATTCTGGTCTGTGGGCATTAAAATATTGAATGGGATGGCTAATTATTGTGATAAATACCATTGGTTATATACTCCTTTTTTACTGCAAAAATAATTTATGTTCATTGTGAGGAATATATATTTTAAAAACAAAGCTCTGACATGAGGTAATTATTTTAAAGAGGGAAAGAATGCCAAGTAAACTATACCTGGAATGAGAATTGAATCATAAAAACAAGCAGTAGAGATGAAGTGAGTATGCGAGGATATTACAAACAATATTACAGCACTAGCTTTTAGAATTTAGGAAAGTACATTATTATAAAAAATATTTGAAAGTGCAACATTAGACACTATATATTTTTAAAAATCATTATAAGTCTAAAAAATCATTATAAGTTCGTTACCTTTTACAGTCTTGCATTCCTAGTGAGGATTCAATCCAATACTGTGGATATTTTCTTATACAATCCTAAAACCTTTTCAAAGCTTATTTTTAATTACACTGATATTAGCCACTATTTTAAGTGTTATAATCATATTGATGATTGGGGAAACAAGACCTTGAACAGTTATTGGCAGTGCCTTGCAAATTTGTGTTATTAAAGTGTAACCCCTTTTAAAAGAAAATTTTCAAAAGTGAGTATTGTTTGGCATAACATACATGTGCATGAATATCTAGTTTTGGTATCATACAGAAATTAGATACTTTATGTTTTTTTATGGTAACATGCATAAACACAAATGATTTTATAAGTTTTCATACTCACAGACAAGAAGGATGAGATTTCTGATTTTCATGGACTAGAATAGCATTTAACCTAGTATGAAAGATTTAAGGAACACCAAGTGAGGATTTCATTCATTGTAGAAAGAAATAAGGTTATCTTTTCTAAATTTAATAGAAAAAAAAATAAGTATTCCTTTTCTACTCAGGAAAATAAGAAGAGGGCAGCCCCGGTGGCTCAGCGGTTTAGCGCCGCCTTCAGCCCCGGGCGTGATCCTGGAGACCCGGGATCGAGTCCCACGTCGGGCTTCCTGCATTGAGCCTGCTTCTCCCTCTGCCTGTGTCTCTGCCCCTCTCTCTCTCTCTCTCTCTCTCTCTCTCCTCTCTGTGTATTCTCATGAATAAATAAATAAAATCTTAAAAAAAAAAAAGGAAAATAAGAAGAATATACAGACAATTCACTGTAGCTTTAATATTTTCAATAAATTCATAAGAGAGTTAATATTAGGTAAGCAGAATACACTTATGCTTTGGAATTGCAAAATAGGGAAAAATTGGTTCTTGGATATTGGTACATCAAAATCATTTCAGAAAAATTCTATGCAGTAACGAGTATGCCCTGATTGTTGTTTATTTATTGTGTTCTGTATCTTCTTAATTATGTTGTTATCATTATTGTCATTTACATGGAGTATCTGTTAAGGATTAAGCAGAAAATGTGTCTGCGAGGGTATCAAACTGAAAATTAAATTTGCTTCATTTACTTTTACGTGTTTTGTAAATTAATATATGAGTAGTGAATAAAAAGTCTACAGTATGAGAATTAGGCTTTCTTAATCTGTCTTTTTTTTCTTCAGAAATAATATGTATATGCTTATAGAAGCTGTATGAACAAAGTAAAAGTCAAAATAAAATTGAAACCAAAATCTTAGTTTAACATTCTGCAAAAGTCTATCTTCTTTCTTCACTAATCACAATCTAATATTTTTATTTTGGGTACAATGTAATGAATGGTGCAATACTTTCTGGGTAAATCAATATTTATGAATGTTGTTGAGTCAATTTAGCATTATCAAATAATTACAAATTCAAATCGCACTTGGATTTCAAGTATATCAATATCTATTTAAATTTGTCATATATATATATATATATATATATATATATATATATATATATATAATCTATCTACCTACCTCTCTATCACATCCTTCCAGTCCTCCTTGCCTTCACACCCTTCTTCTCTATTCCTCCCTCACTCCCTATTTTTTGAAGGCTAAGCATTCTTAGAATATTATGTTTTCCCCAGTATAATTACAGAGATAAGCATTTCAAAAGCAGTAACAAACTAATAAAAAAAAAATCATCAACCATTTGCATTTGATAATGCTACTTAACAGAGCAGGATGTTTGCTGTCCAGATTTTGTCTAAAAGTCAAAACAAACATCTAAATTATAACTTTGTAACATCTGCTTCCTCTGGGGGGCTATTTGTATGGACTTTGACAGATGTGAGAATTGCAAAGAATGGTTGTAACAAATGAGACAACTAATAGTGCTGTCTTTAAAAATGCAACCAGTCTGAGCTCATTGAAATGAGCTCCAGACTGAGACCGAGATGACATGCACCTGTTCCTCCAAACTATTGTTCTGGAAAAAAGATAATGACTTTGTAATTATTATTTTCCATCATGTGCAATGTGAAAAAAATGGAAATACCACAAAATATTGTAATATCACAATAGTACTTTTTGAAGGTCTCTTGATTTGTGCAGTGTAATAGTAAATTTTATTGCCTGTGAATGCATAGTGCAGAAATGAAAATGATAGAAATGGATTAGGCTTGGCATTGACTTCTATACGCACATGACCCCTTACAAACGGTATCAATAATTTTGTAAACTAAGTTTCATAATTGCACACCAGAATAGATGTGGACAATCTGGATGTAACTTTAATATCTCACATATGGAAAACCTGTGGAAGTATCCTCTAAATAAGACAATTAGTATACTGAACACTTAGAACAGCAAAGTCCTCATGATGAATTCATGAGGCCAGGATTGAAATAAGTAACGTTTTAATTTTAAATAAATATTTGGTAAATCTAAAGTTCAAAAGAAGAAAAATGGCCTATTGTGTGCTCTTTCGGCTTAAACTTATCTGTGAATACTTTGATACTCTTCTCATCAAGAGTCAGAGGAGATATGCCCTTCCTTTGAGTGCCTTCATGGTTAGAATGTGGTGAAAGTGGTGCTATGTGATTTCTGAGACTAGATAGAAAAAAGCATGTAGTTTCTACCAGTTTCTCCTGTGACACATCTCTTGAAGCCTCCAGCTCTCTATAAGAAGTTCAGTTATACTGAGGCTGCAGGGCTAAGGAGACCATGAAGAATAAGATGCCCTAGGAGACTCAAGTACTCCTATTTCCCAACTAATCCAGACACCTCCCACACGAATAAGAAACTTCCTGGATGACTCCAGCACCAGCCATCCTCTGAGTAAGAACCTTTGACCAAAAGCGGTGCTTGGGTGGCTCAGTCCATTACGTATCTAACTCTTGGTTTTAGCTCACGTCATGATCTCGGGTTCTGGGATTGACCCCTGTGTCAGACTTCACATTCAGTGCAAAGTCTGCTTGGGATTCTCACTCCCTCTTCTTTTTCCCATCTCCCCACTTGTGCTCTTTGTCTAAAATAAATAGATAGATAGATCAATAAATAAATAAATAAAATCTTTAAAAAGAAAAGAAACTCTGATCAATGACTGTTTGGGAGGGCTCAGTCAATCCTGAAAACGATGATACATGATAAAAATAAGGGAAGGCTCCTTATTATGTGCCTAAATATGGGGTAGTCTGTTTCACATCAGTTACACTTCACATCAATCAATAAGAGCACTTATTATATTAAAAGTTGTCACTAGAGAATCTGGTGTTTAAATTTAAATAAAAGGATAAATAACCCATCTTGTACTTTGTAATGTAAAAGATTCTACTGACCTTGAGGAAAAAAGCAGTTACTTACAAGAAAAATAGGCTTACTTAGAAATAGCAGAGGAATTGCAGTTTGGGACAGGCAAATTATGGGAAACCATAGGTAAGTCCAGAGAACAAAGGAGAAGGACATAACTTTAAGGAGAAACAGGAGGAAGTTGGGAGGGTCTATTTTGAATGAAAGTCCTTTGAAGGAAAGCCAAGAGTGGCTAAGGTTTCTCATTTGTTGAGTCGTGGCAGTTTCTCATTGGCTGAGATGTTGTTCAGCAAGGAGAAAAATCATCCTTCCTCCTGCTGGAGTAGTAAAGTAGTCTTCTTACTGGAAAACACAAGGTGAGTTTCTTCCTCTTGAGTTCTGCAAGTGATCAAGAGTTGGTAGTGTGAATGCTTCCCCTTCTGGCCCTCTCAACTTGATTTGAAATGAGATTTCTTTTATTCCATTTTACAAAGGTTTTGTTTTCCCTGACAAGTTGTTAATGTTTATTTATTTTTTAATAATAAATTTATTTTTATTGGTGTTCAATTTGCCAACATACAGAATAACACCCAGTGCTCATCCTGTCAAGTGTCCCCCTCAGTGCCCGTCACCCATTCACCCCCAGCTCCTTCCCTCCTCCCCTTCCACCACCCCTAGTTCGTTTCCCAGAGTTAGGAGTCTTCATGTTCTATCTCCCTTTCTGATATTTCCTACCCCTTTCTTCTCCCTTCCCTTCTATTCCCTTTCACTATTATTTATATTCCCCAAATGAATGAGAACATACACTGTTTGTCCTTCTCCAATTGACTTACTTCACTCAGCATAATACCCTCCAGTTCCATCCACGTTGAAGCAAATGGTGGGTATTTGTCGTTTCTAATGGCTGAGGAATATTCCATTGTATACATAAACCACATCTTCTTTATCCACTCATCTTTCGATAGACACCTAGGCTCCTTCCACAGTTTGGCTATTGTGGCCATTGATGCTAGAAACATCGGGGTGCAGGTGTCCCGGCATTTCATTGCATCTGTATCTTTGGGGTAAATCCCCAAAAGTGCAATTGCTGGGTGGTAGGGCAGGTCTATTTTTAACTGTTTGAGGAACCTCCACACAGTTTTCCAGAGTGGCTGCACCAGTTCACATTCCCACCAACAGTGTAAGACGGTTCCCTTTTCTCCGCATCCTCTCCAACATTTGTGGTTTCCTGCCTTGTTAATTTGCCCCATTCTCACTGGTGTGAGGTGGTATCTCATTGTGGTTTTGATCTGTATTTCCCTGATGGCAAGTGATGCAGAGCATTTTCTCATGTGCGTGTTGGCCATGTCTATGTCTTCCTCTGTGAGATTTCTCTTCATGTCTTTTGCCCATTTCATGATTCGATTGTTTGTTTCTTTGGTGTTGAGTTTAATAAGTTCTTTATAGATCTTGGAAACTAGCCCTTTATCTGATACGTCATTTGCAAATATCTTCTCCCATTCTGTAGGTTGTCTTTTAGTTTTGTTGACTGTATCCTTTGCTGTGCAGAAGCTTTGTATCTTGATGAAGTCCCAATTGTTCATTTTTGCTTTTGTTTCTTTTGCCTTCGTGGATGTATCTTGCAAGAAGTTACTGTGGCCGAGTTCAAAAAGGGTGTTGCCTGTGTTCTTCTCTAGGATTTTGATGGACTTTTGTCTCACATTAGATCCTTCATCCATTTTGAGTTTATCTTTGTGTATGGTGCAAGAGAGTGGTCTAGTTCCATTCTTCTGCATGTGGATGTCCAATTTTCCCACCACCATTTATTGAAGAGACTGTCTTTCTTCCAATGGATAGTCTTTCCTACTTTATCGATTCTCTATTCTGTTCCGTTGATCTATGTGTCTGTTTTTGTGCCAGTACCACACTGTCTTGATGACCACAGCTTTGTAGTACAACCTGAAATCTGGCATTGTGATGCCCCCAGCTATGGTTTTCTTTTTAAAATTCCCCTGGCTATTCGGGGTCTTTTCTGATTCCACACAAATCTTGAGATAATTTGTTCTAACTCTCTGAAGAAAGTCCATGGTATTTTGATAGGGATTGCATTAAACATGTACATTTCCCCAGATAACATTGACATTTTCACAATATTAACTCTTCCAATCCATGAGCATGGAATATTTTTCCATCTCTTTGTGTCTTCCTCAATTTCTGTCAGAAGTGTTCAATAGTTTTTAGGGTATAGATCCTTTACCTCTTTGGTTAGGCTTATTCCTAGGTATCTTATGCTTTTGGGTGCAATTGTAAATGGGATTGACTCCTTAATTGCTCTTTCTTCAGTCTCATTGTTAGTGTATAGAAATGCCACTGATTTCTGGGCATTGATTTTGTATCCTGCCATGCTGCCAAATTGCTGTATGAGTTCTAGCAATCTTGGGGTGGAGGCTTTTGGGTTTTCTACGTAGAGTATCATGTCATTGGTGAAGAGGGAGAGTTTGACTTCTTCTTTGCCAATTTGAATGCCTTTAATGTCTTTTTGTTGTCTGATTGCTGAGGCTAGGACTTCCAGTACTATGTTGAACAGCAGTGGTGAGAGTGGACATCCCTGTCTTGTTCGTGATCTTAGGGGAAAGGCTCTCAGTGCTTCTCCATTGAGAATGATATTTGCTGTGGGCTTTTCATAGATGGCTTTTAAGATGTTGAGGAATGTTCCCTCTATCCCTACACTCTAAAGAGTTTTGATCAGGAATGGATGCTGTATTTTGTCAAATGCTTTCTCTGCATCTAATGAGAGGATCCTATGGTTCTTGGTTTTTCTCTTGCTCATATGATGAATCAATTGATTGTTTTACGGGTGTTGAACCAGGCTTGTGTTCCGGGGATAAATCCTACTTGGTCATGGTGAATAATTTTCTTAATGTATTGTTGGATCCTATTGGCTAGTATCTCATTGAGATTTTTTGCATCCATGTTCATCAGGGATATTGGTCTGTAATTCTCCTGTTTGGTGGGGTCTTTGTCTGGTTTTGGAATTAAGGTGATGCTGGCCTCATAGAACGAATTTGGAAGTACTCCATCTCTTTCTATCTTTCCAAACAGCTTTAGTAGAATAGGTATGATTTCTTCTTTAAACGTTCCCCTGGGAAGCCATCTGGCCATGGACTTTTTTGTCTTGGGAGGTTTTTGATGACTGCGTCAGTTTCCTCCCTGGTTATTGGCCTGTTCAGGTTTTCTATTTCTTCCTGTTCCAGTTTTGGTAGTTTGTGGTTTTCCAGAAATGTGTCCATTTCTTCTAGATTGCCTAATTTATTGGCGTATAGCTGCTCATGAGTTTTTAAAATTGTTTGTATTTCCTTGGTGTTGGTAGTGATCTCTCCATTCTCATTCATGATTTTATTAAATTGCGTCTTCTCTCTCTTCTTTTTAATAAGGCTGGCTAATGGTTTATCAATCTTATTAATTCTTTCAAAGAACCAACTCCTGGTTTTATTGATCTGTTCCACAGTTCTTCTGGTCTCGATTTCGTTGAGTTCTGCTCGAATCTTTATTAACTCTCTTCTTCTGCTGGGTGTAGGATTTATTTGCTGTTTTTTCTCTAGCACCTTTATGTGTAAGGTTAGCTTTTGTATTTGAGTTCTTTCCAGTTTTTGAATGGATGCTTGTATTGTGACGTATTTCCTCCTTAGGACTGCTTTTGCTGATCCCAAAGATTTTGAACAGTTGTATCTTCATTCTCATTAGTTTCCATGAATGTTTTTAATTCTTCCTTAATTTCCTGGTTGACCCTTTCATCTTTTAGCAGGATGGTCCTTAACCTCCACGTGTTTGAGGTCCTTCCAAACTTCTTGTTGTGATTTAGTTCTAATTTCAAGGCATTATGGTCTGAGAATATGCAGGGGACGATCCCAATCTTTTGGTATCAGTTCAGACCCGATTTGTGACCCAGTATGTGGTCTATTCTGGAGAAAGTCCCATGTGCACTTGAGAAGAATGTGTATTCAGTTGAGTTTGGATGTAAAGTTCTGTGGATATCTGTGAAATCCATCTGGTCCAGTGTATCATTTAAAGCTCTCGTTTCTTTGGAGATGTTGTGCTTAGAAGACCTATGGCATGTAGAAAGCGCTAGATTGGGATCCCTGGGTGGCGCAGCAGTTTGGCGCCTGCCTTTGGCCCAGGGCGTGATCCTGGAGACCCAGGATCGAGTCCCACATCGGGCTCCCGGTGCATGGAGCCTGCTTCTCCCTCTGTCTGTGTCTCTGCCTCTCTCTCTCTCTCTCTCTGTGACTATCATAAATAAATAAAAATTAAAAAAAAAAAAGAAAGCGCTAGATTGAAGTCACCAACTATAAGTGTATTATTATCTAAGTACTTCCTCACTTTGGTTATTAATTGATTTATATATTTGGCAGCTCCCACATTCGGGGCATATATAGTGAGGATTGTTAAGTCCTCTTGTTGAATAGATCCTTTAAGTATGAGATAGTGTCCCTCTTCATCTCTCACTATAGTCTTTGGGGTAAATTTTAGTTTATCTGATATAAGGATGGCTACCCCTGCTTTCTTTTGAGGACCATTCGAATGGTAAATGGTTCTCCAACCTTTTATTTTCAGGCTGTAGGTGTCCTTCTGTCTAAAATGAGTCTCTTGTAGACAGCAAATAGATGGGTCCTGTTTTTTTATCTAGTCTGAAACCCTGCGCCTTTTGAGGGGGTCATTAAGCCCGTTCACGTTCAGAGTTACTATTGAGAGATATGAGTTTAGTGTCATCATGATATTTATTCAGTACTTGTTTTTGTGGATTGTTCCACTGAACTTCTTCTTAAAGGGGAATTTTAAGAGTCCCCCTTAAAATTTCTTGCCGAGCTGGCTTGGAGGTCACATATTCTTTCAGTTGCTGCCTGTCTTGGAAGCTTTTATCTCTCCTTCCATTTTGAATGAGAGCCTTGCTGGATAAAGTATTCTTGGCTGCATGTTCTTCTCATTCAGGACCGTGAATATATCCTGCCAGCCCTTTCTGGCCTGCCAGGTCTCTGTGGAGAGGTCTGCTGTTACCCTAATACTCCTCCCCATAAAAGTCAGGGATTTCTGGTCTCTTGCTGCTTTAAGGATCTTCTCTTTATCTTTGGAATTTGCAAGCTTCACTATTAAATGTCGAGGTGTTGAACGGTTTTTATTGATTTTAGGGGGGGATCTCTCTATTTCCTGGATCTGAATGCCTGTTTCCCTTCCCAGATTAGGAAAGTTTTCAGCTAGGATTTGTTCAAATACATATTCTGGCCCTCTGGCCCTTTCGGCGCTCTTGGGAACACCAATTAACCGTAAGTTTTTCTTCCTCAGGCTGTCGTTTATTTCCCTTAATCTATCTTCATGGTCTTTTAATTGTTTGTCTCTTTTTTCCTCAGTTTCCCTCTTTGCTATCAACTTGTCTTCTAGGTCACTCACTCGTTCTTCCACCTCGTTAACCCTCGTCGTTAGGACTTCTAGTTTGGATTGCATCTCATTCAATTGATTTTTAATTTCTGCCTGATTAGCTCTAAATTCTGCAGTCATGAAGTCTCTTGGGTCCTTTATGCTTTTTTCTAGAGCCACCAGTAGCTGTATAATAGTGCTTCTGAATTGGCTTTCTGACATTGAATTGTAATCCAGATTTTGTAACTCTGTGGGAGAGAGGACTGTTTCTGATTCTTTCTTTTGAGGTGAGGTTTTCCTTCTAGTCATTTTGCTCAGTGCAGAGTGGCCAAAAGCAAGTTGTATTGGGAAAAGGAGAAAAAGAGAGGAGAGAAGGAAAGAAAAGAGAAAGAGAAAAAAAAGGAAGAAAAAAAACGAAAAAAAGAAAAAGAGAAAGAAAAAGAAAGAAAGGAGAAAAAGGGGGGGTGGGGAAGGAAACAAATCAAAAAGCAAAACAAAACAAAACAAAACAAAAAACAAACAAATAAAAAAGAACCACGGGGGAGTATCTTCTGATTCTGTGTACTTTAAGTCCCTTGACTTCCCCTGGAAGTTGTCCGTCTAGCTGGTCTTTGGGGGAGGGGCCTGTTGTGCTGATTTTCAGGTGTTAGCACTTGGGGGAGCTGCTCTGCCCCTGCCTGGTGCAGGGCTTGGTGGGGGTTGTTCACCCCGTGAGGCCCCAGGAGGAACAACCGCAGTGGCGCGGCCAGCTCTGCAGCCCTGGAGTCAGCCCCCGCAGTAGCTCCGCAGCTCTCCGTCTGCAGGGCCTGGAGGCTCCGGGGCGGGGCCGCTGATCTGCTCAGCTGGGGCAGGAGCGTCCTTGCTGTCCTGGGCCCTCCCGGCCTCTGCCTGTCCCGGGGGAGGCCGGATCCTGGGCTGTGTCCCGGCGCCCTGTGCTCTGGGGCCTGCGCTGGTGGATTCGCGTTCAGCCCCGCAGCCCCCTCCACGGAGCCGCCCCCGAGCCCCCCCCGAGCTGCTCCGGGTCCCGCCGTGCGCGCTGCAGCCCTTAGGGAGCTCGGCGCATCTCCCGGGGCGCAGGTGTCTGTTACTGTCCCCGGGAGCCCGAGGGCATCCCCGCCCTCCTGGGTCCTGCTCCACCTCCCTGCAGCCCCTTTCCGCCTGGGAAGGTCGGTGCAGCTCCTGCTCCTCCGGGACGGGGCTCTCCTGTCCTGGGGACACTGGCCCCGGCCTCAGCCCGGCTCCTCGCGGGGCCCCTCCCCCTTGGAGGCCTTTTGTGTCTTTATTTCTTTTTCCCCGTCTTCCTACCTTGATAGAAGCGCGAACTCTTCTCACTGTAGCATTCCAGCTGTTCTCTCTTTAAATCTCAGGCCGAATTCGTAGATTTTCAGGATAATTTGAAGGTTATCTAGGTAATTTGATGGGGACAGGTGACTTGGGGACCCTACTCTTCCGCCGTCTTGCCCCTCCTCCCTATTTATTTAATTTAAATGTAAAATGCAAAAGCCAAGTACATGCAAAGAATTGGTGCATAAGTCATTATAAATGATATATTTATTCACAAATTAATGTTGTACTTACTGTTGTTTAAGTAGACGTCTTATTTTGTGTTTTAGGATTATTTGCCTGAATTTTCTCAACCTAAGTCTGGACTATCCGAGTTGTGGATAAAATGAGATTGTTTAGTAATATATACTATGGATTTCTCACAGATAGAAAAGGGATCTTGGGTATCCCTGGGTAGCTCAGCAGTTTAGCACCTGCCTTTGGCCCAGGGTGTGATCCTGGGGTCCTCGGATGGAGTCCCACATCGGGCTCCCTGCATGGAGCCTGCTTCTTCCTCTGCCTGTGTCTCTGCCTCTCTCTCTCCCTGTGTCCCTTATGAATAAACAAACTCAGAAAGAAAGAAAGAAAGAAAGAAAGAAAGAAAGAAAGAAAGAAAGAAAGAATCTTAATAATCGAT
This sequence comes from Canis lupus dingo, assembly GCF_003254725.2. Taxonomy (NCBI): domain Eukaryota; kingdom Metazoa; phylum Chordata; class Mammalia; order Carnivora; family Canidae; genus Canis; species Canis lupus. The sequence continues at coordinate 55,400,519 of NC_064255.1, read as the reverse complement.
ATTATTCCCAGAACCCAAATTTATTTGATTCTCTGTATTCCTCCATTTGTGATTTATCAGAGTGTCTTCTGTAGTGGTCTGCTCTTTATGATTAAGGTATTTCAAGGGAATTAATTATTTGGGGTAAGAAATGTGCAGTAACAATAGTTAACAATATTGTGAGTGTGGGCAGGTAGAGGCATCTAGCAGGTAGAGGCCAGAGGTGCTGCAAAATAACCTAAAATGCACAAGACATCCAGACCAAAATATAAAAGTGCTGCTTTTGCACAATCCTGATTTATAGTAACAATCCGGGTCTATGGTTGCTTAGGGATAAGGGAAAGGTTTACAAAGAGAAAACTGTTTGGGATGATTTATATGTTTATTATCTTGATTGCAGTGATGATTACAAAGGTCTATTCATATGTCAAAACTTATCAGATTGTGTACTTTTAATGTGTGCTGATTATTGCATGTCAGTTGTGTCTTACCCAAGATATTTAAAAAGCCAGTATATAATTGGGTGTTTGATTCTAGAAAAGTAGAAATAGAACAAAAAAATTGAAGAAACCAAAAATAGTAAAATGACACACCAACCCCTAGTCATGTTGATATTTATGTTATTAAAATGTAGTTATCTAAGATTTGTATTAAATAGGTCTATTAAAAATCAGAGATCATCTGAATGGAAGAATATATTTGCAAATGATATGTCCAAAAAGGGATTAATATCCAAAATATACAAAGAACATGTACAACTCAACACCAACAAAGAAACAAATAGTCTGATTAAAGGAGGGACAGAAGACGTGAAGAGACATTTTGCCACCCAAGACATATAAATGACCAACGGATACATGAAAAGATGCTCAACATCACTCCTTATCAAGGAAATGCAAGTGAAAATGACAATGATATATTATCTTACACTGTCAGAATGAGTAGAATTAAGAAGACAGAAATAACAGATGTTGATGAGGATGTAGAGAAAAAGGAGCCCTCATGGTCTGTTGGGAATGCAAATTGGTGCAGACATTGTGGAAAATAGTATGGGGTTTTCTATAAAAAAAAAAAATTAAAAAGGAGAATTACCAAGTTTGTATCTCAAGAAAGGTAATTTTTGAAATAGTTAAAAATTAATACATGATGCCCTGCTTTATATTATTTTTAAAAATAGTCACTTACAGGGGCACCTGAGTGCCTCAGTGAATCAATCATCTGAATATTGATTTAGGCTGAGGTCTTGATCTCAGGGTTGTGAGAGTGAGGCCTGCCTTAGGTTCTGTTCTGGGTGTGGAGTCTACTTAAGATTCTCTCTCTCACTCTCCCTCTGCCCCTCTTCCCTTGCTTTCTTAAAAAAAAAAAATCTGTAAACAAATATTGAACTCTCCTTAAAAGTAATATTTAATTCAAGTTAATAACAATTTATCTACAGTTCGTAATAATCCTGAAATGTTTAGGAGCAAAGTGTACGGTAATCTACAATTTTTAAATTTGTCCATATATAACATACATTACTGGTTGGATAAAAGGATTGATATATATAATTATCATATATCATATATATATATATGATAAAGGAACTATGGCACAATCAATATGAGGAGACTAGTAGTGAAGACACTGTTTTTTACTCTAATTTTCTGGGCTTTCCTGTTTATGATTTTTTTCTAATAAAATGAGGAAAATGTCTATGAAGAGGATTATATATTTACCAATAAAGAACTTCTTTCAGATTTTCCAGATTTGCTAAAAGGGGAAATTTCCATGTTACTGAAGATATTATAAATCTTATAGTTACTATATACCTTAACTTTTTGAAAAGCTTTCCTATTGCTTTTTTTTTCTTCTTTTCTAATTTTATTGTAAACTACTTATCAGGAACATGTTTGCCTCATTCATGTAGCCTTAACATTTTCAGTATTCAATAAAATTAAATGATTTATGATCTATTGCTATCTTACATTTACTTGTTTTTAAATACAACTTTTAAAACAACTCTAATTTTTTTCCAATAATTTTATGCATATTATCTTACTTGACACATATAATCACAATAAAACTATAAGGTAAGAATTGTTAGCCTCAATTTAGATATTATATACATATAATATAAATATATAATATATATTTTAGATACATATATATTTATACTTACATACTTATAATGCATACTTATGAAGTTACTTAATTTTTAAGAATTGTATCCCAGCTTATCTCAATTATTAAATTACACCTATTAAGGTAAGATGATATAGTGAAATACAAGCATTACTCTTAAAAGAGTAGAATTAAATGATTGTTGCATGTAGTAGTCTAGAAATAATGCAGTGTCCAATATAAGATATGGAAGAGCATTGAGAGACCAATGAAATAGTAATCAAGGGTAGTTTTGGAGGTCAAGCATGCCACATACACATGGAAATATTAAAAGGAAAACATACATAAAAGGGAAAAATAAGTTTTTGTAAGTGAGGACATAATCGGAAATGTATTCCTCTTAGAGTGAAAGAATAATGAAGTTTAATTCAAGAGTCACATAATTGAAAGTAATGAAGAAGACCATATTTAATGAGGTTGCTTAAATGACCTTCCTGGGGTTGATTATGATTTAGACAGCAGTTCTTGCTTCATTAGATAATTTTCTGTTTTTTTTTTTTTATAACTAAGAATTTTTTTCTAGTTGAAAAATGAAATTAACAAATGATGACTTATATATTAAATACACAATAGTAAATATTCATTAAATGTTTTTGCCACATCACCATATCTAATTTACTGAGATACTATAAATGAAATTGAAATAGTTGAGAGTCCTATCTTCCAGTTCCTACACTTTTTCTTTTAATTTTACTTCTTTGTAGCCTAATTTTCTCATTAGTAAAATATAAATATCTTTATATCTATCTAGTACGGCATAGACTTTATTATGAAAATCCTTAGCAGATTTCTTTGTTCACAGGAAGTTTTGCCATCACCATCTCAGCATTAGCATCATATTTTATTATGATTTTGTGTTTGCTTTATAATTTGTTTTTGTTGTTCTCCCACTCTTGGCTTTTTTGAAATTAGGGACTTTTGATAATTTGTGAGGATTTATTCCTGAAAATAAGTTCCTTCATAGTGGTAGATAGGAGATGCTCAAAATAATTACTGACATGAATTACTTTATACTTGACAGTAATAGATTTTATACAAGAAGTTATTTGATTTTCCTATCTAAATATTAAGTTGATTTAACATCACACATAATTCTAAAAAGCAATTTTTTGGTGCTTTGGGGAACTCCTACACTATTAAAATACAGTACATTAACCTATGTTACTACATCCATATCTTGCTGCTTGGTTTCCATGGAGACTGTCATGTTGTTAAGTGAGTATTACATTAGAAGCTATTAGGCACTTAATGAGATCCTCAACAAAAAGTAATGGTTCAAGGTAATGAAATGTAAGACATGCAGCTTCAAATTTTCTTTAGATTTATACCATGAAAACTTTTAAAAAGATTTCTACTTATGAACAATAAATCTTATACAACTTCTATTTTAATTACAATATCAATTATAGGCTTTAAAACCAAATGCTTAAAATAAGTATCTCTTTTTCTTTTGTTAGAGAAATAAAATTTTAACCAGCAGAGAAAAATGTCTCCCATCATAAACATCAGTCAGTACTATTCAATTTATCCTATATATCATTTAAATGATATACAAAATTTATAGAAATAAAGTGATACAATGACCCTTATGTTTTGTTTTACATTATATATATCAAACTATTGTCATAATTCCTTTCCACAGATCTATATTTCTGCATAGGTAATACAAGTACATTCTGCTCAGTGAACTGTTAACAAAACTATTGATTTTTATATGAACTTCTCATACCATTCTAAAGTTTCTAAATAGTCAAAAAAGGCAAGTGATTAATTTCTGCAATTTTTAATTTGGAGATAAAGTGTAAGTGTTAATTTTTCTGGTGCCATAATTTATATATCTTATTTCATGGACAAATTATATTGATGTGCTTGGTTAATTTAAGACTTTTTTTTAAAGCAGTTTTAGATTCACAGAAGAATTGAGAGAAGGGTACAGAGATTTCCCATATACTCCCTGTTCCATGCATCTGTAGCCTCCCCCATTATCAATATCCCTCACCAAAGTGGTATGTTTGTTACAACTGATGAACCTATATTGACACATCATAATACTTGGTGAAGTGAAGGATGACTGAGAGCAAGAATTAATTATGGTGCCAGTGAATACATAAAAAAATAATAGATTTGAATCTCAGAACTCAGATTTTAAGAATTTTTAATTACTGGGCTTAGTGAATCTGGTAAATTTTCCATCCCCTGAGATATAACCTTTAGAAATTGAGCCAGGATTAGGGTATAAGTAGCTGGAATTTCACCAAAAACCTACCTGATTCTAATATAAAGACATGTGGTCCAGATACGATTGCCTTTGCAAGGAAAAAAAAAAAGTCCCTTAGATATCTAATGCTTGGTAGGGTGCCCCTGATACATCTAATGCAGGAAGGGTTGGGTGGTGGGCAGAATTACACCCCCTGAAAGATGCCTACTTCCTAATCTTTGGAAATGTGGATTTGATACCTTATGTGGCAAAGTAGATTATATAGTTGTGATTAATTATAATGAGAATATTATGCTAGGTTATTAGAATGGGTCCAACCCAATCACAGAAGACCTTAAAAGGAGAAATAAATGGCAGATGCGTAGATCAGAGATATGACATGAGTGGAAATGGCCTTTTTTGTTCTTTGAAGATGGAAGAAAGGAACCACAAGTCAGGGGATGATGATGGTTTTAGAAGCTGCAGAAGGCAAGGGCGTGATTTATCCTCTAGAACCCCCAGGAAGAAAATTTAACCCTGCATAAATCTTGATTTTGGCTGAATGACACTCATTAGATCTTACGATCTAAAGAACTTTAAAATGATAAATGTGTGTTGTTTTAACCCACCAAGTTTGTAATTTATTGCAGGAGCAATAAAATGATAATAGTAATAGTTTTCCTTTGAAATTCATAATCCCCCCCCCAAATTGGACATCTAAAATTTAGCAGTGTAAAAACTGTATCAGGTAATTAATATCCATTATTTAAGTAAATAATTAGCAAGGTTGAAAATGTCTTGAATATTTGGAAGGGATAGTTGAGGAGAAGATAGGATTATGGAAAGCTGACATAGTCATAAACAGGAGAAAAAGTCTCCAGTTATCTCCAAATATCTCCAAATACCTTAAAAGGCTTATTGTTAGGTCTAGAATTTATGGAGGCATTTAGGTAATACTGTTGGTGTATGTTGGTCTCTATACTTGGTATAACATTGTGTATTCTAGGAATAGTACATGTTCTTCAGTAGTTTTTATAAATCAGAATATATTTTTACTGATAGAAATTAAAAAAAAAAATAGGGGCACCTGGGTGGCTTAGTGGTTTCGTGCCTGCCTTCAACTCAGGTCATGATCCCAGGGTCCTGGGATCAAATCTCACATCAGGCTCCCATCAAGGAGCCTGCTTCTCTGCCTGTCTCGGCCTCCTTCTTTCTGTCTTTCATGAATAAATAATAAAATCCTTTAAAAAAAAGAAATAATTTTTTTAAAAAAGTAATATAATAACTGTATCATAAAATTTATTTATTATTGGTTATTTCATTCAGTGTAAGTTTGGATATTTGCCTGATATGCAAAAAAAAAAAAAAGTCACACACTAGGAATAAAATGTGCACTTGGTGTTTTTGTTATCACTAACTGATGCAAATTGCAGATACTGCCTTTAACCATAGTTGCTTTATCGAGGGTGTGGGTTCGATGAAAAATTATCTCACCATTTCTTCTGTTCAGTATTTCTAGTGGGTTGCATGTATCTCAGAGACACCCTCAACTTGGAAGAGGAAAGTAACATTATATCAATTGTTCTCTTGCCATGAGTAATAATAGATTGTGTTAGGCAAATGCAACTTTTTACCTGGGAAATGGGTTTAGCATACGTGATGTAAGTTTCTAATGATACAGATTTGTTAAAGTGCTGTGGAAATTGTAAAGTATTGCATACACCAGAAGTATAATTACTATTTTCTGAGTGTTCTATTCCCAGTTAGCTATTCGGAGGAATTCAAATGGATATTAAAATTAATATATAACAATGTGGTCAGGACTGATCACAACTTACTGTATTTTCTGAGGTGTTTGTTTGTTTGTTTGTTTGTTTGTTTGTTTTTAATAAAGAGAAGGCCTAGCATTAATAACTTTCTCTTTAATGGGGGAGTGTTACAAAATGCATCAGACCTGTTGAAAGATCTGGGAATATATGGACTAAACTAATTGTCTAACTGATAGAATGGAGTAAACAGGTTTGGGATTTTGTTTTATTACGCTTTGTTTTTCCAGGAAGGCTGAAATAAATGTAATTATTTCATTTCTCCATGGCTTTTCTCCATGACTGCCTCATAACATTGAATTGAATCAAATGTTAAGGATATGGACAGAAACTAACAGATACTATGGTTGCATTTAGTAATTAAATGAGTCTGTCATTATTATTTTGTGACAAGTATTGACCATCCTGAAATAAAGGGTCAATAAAATAGAAATATTAAGAAATCTCTCTCTTTAAATAGTGTCATCATGGGATCAATAGTAAGCCTTGTTTTTAACGTAAGTGGGAAAAAGAAAAACTTACCAGGGTTCTCTTGTAGATGTCAGCAATGTATGCATTTTGCCGATTATATAAAGGTGATTTTAATGATTATCCAAAATCATTAACCAGCATAAAATGTAGTTTTTCAAAATAATATAAAATATAATTGTTGAAATGAGTATCACATGTCACAACATATGCCAAGTTTCCAAAAAATAAATTTATGAAACAATAACTCCTCAAATGTATAGGACATTAACTGGCATGACATCTCTGAAACAGACAATCAATAACAAAGAAACAACACATAAGTGGAAGAAACAGGACTTTTATTGGTCATCAAATAAAAATACTGAATTCACACAGCTTTATATTTTAAAATTTTTTCTTTGACTAAAATTACTAGCTGTTTCTTTTATTACATGATTTACTGTCTTGGGTCATAGTAATTTATAAAAGATTGTACCTGCTGCTTTGAAAATATAGCTAAAATTGATTTATTTCTCTTCTGTTTAGTCTGCAGTCTTTATTGTTGACAGATCCTTTTTTACACAAGGCTAAGAATTACATAGAGAATAAGGCTACATTTTGGAAGGTGAGATTTACAAAAGAATCTATATAGAACATTACGATAAATACACAAAAGAGGAGAAATTAGACAAATATGGTGTATTTATCCATGTGGCTCCAATGTGCAATATTTTTCTCCTTCCCTAATATGTTATTCTTTATGTATTTTTCATGTTGTTCTGTTGCTGTCAAATCCCAAGGATTGTTGCAATAGGGGACTAGTACAGAAAAGAGACCTAAGAAATATTTTCTTGTAAAATATCTCAAGTAAAAAAAGAAATTATGTTTTCCCAATCAACTATGAATATTTGTTATTCATTTCAAAATGCATTGCTCATATTTAAGTTTAATTAGTCAATATCACATAAATAATTATTGCTATTATTATTTCAACCCATATTCTATGTTGTATATATAATATTTATAATTACATTTGGAATCAAATTTAATGTAGTAATGTCTTATATTGATAAGGATTCTCTTATCCATAATTTAGATTATACCCAATATTATATTACCAAAGAATGACAAACTGTCTCTTAGAAAAGTTTTCCTCCAGTAAATTATTTTCCTAGAAAAAATTCCTCCCTCTTTGAGTAGTAGGTTAGGTAGAAATGAGCATTTTTATGACTTTTGAGTCATTTTGACACATTGGTTGATCAAAGGGAAGAAGTAACAATTTATATCGCCACTAGCAGTATATGAACTGTCAACTTTCCATAATCTCACCGACAGTGAGGAGTTATGAAAAAAGATTTGTTGGTTTCAGAAAATGGGGATGTTTACACTTTTTCAATGGTCTTTTATAAGTAAAAAAACAAAAAAGCTATTGTCAATAATTAGTTATGAATTTGCATTCTCACTTATGTTCAATTTTTGTCATACTTTTTCAGTTTATTGATGCATTTAAATACATTTTAAAAACATAGTTATGTTTTTTATGGTCTCATTCATTTGGGGAATATAAATAATAATGAAAGGGAATAGAAGGGAAGGGAGAAGAAATGGGTAGGAAATATCAGAAAGGGAGACAGAACATGAAGACTCCTAACTCTGGGAAACGAACTAGGGGTGGTGGAAGGGGAGGAGGGCGGGGGGTGGGGGTGAATGGGTGACGGGCACTGAGGGGGGCACTTGATGGGATGAGCACTGGGTGTTATTCTGTATGTTGGCAAATTGAACACCAATAAAAAATAAATTTATTATTAAAAAAACACATAGTTATATATATGCGGGTCATTTTTAGCCAGCTATTTTACAGCTAGATTTGTGTTTTCAATTTTTGTAGAAAATATGTATGTTTATATATTCCTAATATCTCCACACAGATACACTATCTAGTTTTTTCCTAGCGTTTCTATAAATTTATTTCCATAATTAATATTTAAATCCTTCTGCACATGTATTTTATTGTATGGTCAAGTACAGATTTGTTTAATGTTTTTTTTTTTTTTTTTCAAATTTCCTTGCAGTTCTCCCAAACCTACTTACTAAATTATGTTCTGTCTTTTGTTTGAAGTCGCTTCCTTTATCATATTTAAGAACTAAAGAATTGCTAATTTCAGCTAAAGGCTTGATCTCAGAAATTACTCAAAAACATAAATTAATATACCAAAGTCACTAATAACAAAATTATATAGCAAAGTGAAAAGCATATCACTCTCACTGTCAGAGATCTCATTTGTTCCCAAAATAAACAACCTAAAGTCAGCTTCCAGTATCCAAGAATGTTTGGTGATATTCTATCTTTTCCATTACTCTGCATGTGGTTTTTTGTACTCTGACAACCTAAGAATTAAAGCAAGGAATTTGTTCCCACCTCCAGTAATGCTTAATATGCAAGAGTGAAGCAGAAGAAAACGGGAAAACCACTATGGGTTTCCCTTTTGTAAAAAGGGAACAAGTGGAGTCTAGTGTAACAACTTTGAAATCCTGCTGAGAAGCATGATGAAGCCTGTTGTCTCCCATAGGGACTGAAGATTGCATTGATCTGTGACTCCTTTCAGGTAGCTTTTCATTCTTCTTTATCCTTTTTGTTTGGTGTGGGAGTCTGGTTTAAATTAATAGGCTGCTTTATTCTATAGTTGCTACGTCAGCCAATGGAAAACAAGAGTACAAGTGTTTATTCCCTAGATTTCCTCCCTGGGGATACTCTGTGACCTGGCTATCCCTTAACCAAAAGTCACATCTCCTTCCAGGAAACTTTTAATGTAGAGCTCTCTCATTGTCTATGCTCTGATTCTCCCTGACTCCATCTTATTTTCAGACACAGGAGGAATAATGATATTCTGCTCTTTCTGGTTTTGGGGATGGCTACACTATTTATTTTTTGTTTGTTTCCATGTTATCATATCCAAACCTCCACATCTTTGTGAGTGTCTCATTATTAAAATCCCTTAAAAATCACCCCACTATAATATGCCAACTTTAATAGTACTTTATTGCAGCACCCTGATTAATTGATATGGTAAATAGTTCCAGGAAACCAACTATCCAAATGAAATTTGGGACTCCACTGATCATGCACATATTTGAGGAATTCATTGGTTCTGAGGGGGAAAGGAAAAAAAAATGGACTAAAACACAAGGAATCTCTGGTAATATTCAATAAAAAATCTAGTTGCAGATTGAATAAAAGGAATGCTAAAAAAGAAATTGAGAAATGGCAAAGATTTCAGGTTTGAAGAATTTGGGATTGTTATTCTATTTACTGATAGTGAAGATTGTAGAAAAAGAGGGGATTTGAGGGAAGAAGGTGAGTATTGTAATTTTTGAGATAGTGGTTTTGTGGAGCTTCCAGAATATCAGATTTTTAACTGTATTGTAGGTTGTTGAATATATGAATTTGAGACAATGGACAATCTCTAGGGTGAAGAAATATGTAATTCATATGCATAAAATCATGACTTGAAAGCATGGGTGTAGATTATTTTACCCATACAAGAATGAATACAATTTATAAAAATAGAGATAATAATAAGATTTGGAGAATTTAGAAGGGGTAGAGAATAGAAAATATGACTCAATAAACAATAGTGACATTCCGATAGATATAAAGATAAATGTTTTCAAGCAAATTCATGGTAGAATTGTCAAGGTGGGGATGCCTGGGTGGCTCACTGGTTGAGCATCTGCCTTCGGCCCAGGGCTGATCCTGGAGTCCCGGGATCGAGTGTGCATCAGGCTCCCTGCATGGAGCCTGCTTATCCCTCTGCCTGTGTCTCTGCCTCTCTCTCTCTCTCTCTCTCTCATGAATAAATAAATAAAATCTTAAAAAAAATTGTCAAGGTGAGGATGCAGATAATCTCTCATGAATAAATAAATAAAATCTTAAAAAAAAATTGTCAAGGTGAGGATGCAGATAATCTCCTTTCTGGTGCTTCCTGGCTTCGTACATATTTTACAGTGACCAAACCATAAAAACTTAGGAGAATATGGGGGTTGATTTCAATGATTTTAATTTTGAGACAGTTCCAGAGCAAAAGTCTATTCTCAATTCAAGGGAATGATAAAAACTGAAAGAGCTCTTGTAGAAAGAAGTCACAAGCAGTTATATATTTTCAAGCTTCACGTATCTAGTTAAAAGTTAACCTGTATTGTCAGATCAGATTTTCTGTGTCTACATGTAGTACTCAATTTGCTTCACTTACTATGTTCATGTTTAATGAAATGATTCTACCCATCTCTTATTTCATAAAGAACCAGAATAGAGCATAAGGATTCTCTGCCTTCCTGAAACTAATGAGATTTACTCCACTCTCATTGTTAAATTTCAATATGTGGCTAGTGAGAGGATTGAGAATGATAAATCTGAAGTTTAGAGGATTTTTAGCTATTTTAGTATTACTTTATAATTCCTTGTGATAAGAAGTATCTGATAATAAATACCTGCTAATTGCTAATTTATATGATGAAAATATCTGAACAGTTTCCTGCTTTTTGAGTATTAAGTTCACAGTAATATGTGAAAAATATACCCAAAAAAGAATAACTGTCATGCTAAAATAAAAGCTGTTGAGAGAACATTTACTGTACTTTACAATGATGCTTTCTTATGCAATTATAATCTATTTACTGTATTACACACTGATGCACAATATAGTAGGGAAAATAATGTACGAGAGTTAGGAAGATCTTTATTAGAATCCAGGTTCTGCTACTCACTAGCTGAATTATTCTGTGCACTTTAATCTTGAAGCCTAAATTTTCTCATTTACATAAGGGACAGAAAATTATTATCAAAATCTATGTGTGAATAATTGCTCATAAAGTAATAAATGGTGGCAGCTCTAATAACTTTTCAAATAAATAGACTCTAGTAAGCTAATAGGTAAAATATTAGATTTTAAAATATTCTTAATTTAACCTATCTAAAACTTATTCCATATAGAGACTAAGTACACATTAACCGTTATTGTTTGGATGGAGGCTGAAGTGAAGATGTACTACCCTTGAACTTTCTGCTATTATTTGAAAAAGTTTTGATCTTGGTGAAATTTTTATTCATTTAAAAGGGGCAACTTAAAATGGTTTAATTTGGTTAGTTTATTGAGCTGTCTAGTTACTTAGATGGCAAATGAGTGAAGATTATAAATATTGACTGTCAAGAAATAGAATCTGGCATATCTCCTTGAAAATATTCTTATATTCTCTGCTTCCATAGTCTGTACCTCTGTGGATATGATAGATACATTTCATTTCTCTTTACAAACAGCTTAGTCAGTTTTTAAAGTGGAATCAACAATTTCAACTATTTTTAAAAAGCTATATAACTTTTAATTCATATAACAAATATACATGGTAATTAGACATGTGAGCCCCATTAGTTGCAAAACAGGTGTCTGTCACAGCTGCCTTTAGTACATTATTTTCACCAACAATTTAGTGGAGAGGCAAAGCACAGCTATGGAGAGAAGTGTCATCACTTATTTTATCCTCCATCAAATCAACTTGCTCACTCCATTCAGATAAACAAAAAACAAAATTAATGTTATTCAATCTCCTTAAAGGAAACTAGGTATTATTTTTTGAACATGATCATTGGATATTTTTCTACAAACAAATGATCATATTAATATATTTCTTGCAAACTTTTATACAGCATTTTATCTATAAGGAATTATGTTAAAAAGTTGCTTTTCATCTTTACATTTTTATTGTTCTTAATCAACATACCTTCTGATCTGTGAAATCAATAAAGTAAACCAACACTGCCAATGCACTTAAATAACTTGAATTAGTGAGAGAATAAGACAACAGAACGAGTCATTATAATTGAACATGATTAATTAAAATTGAGAATATGACAAATATTTATAGATATTATGGTAGACACCTCACAAAAATTTTGGTATTAAAGGTTAGTATCTTGAAAAAAAAAAAAGATACCCTAAGTTGATTACGAAAGTAGATTAGAACTAAGACATAGAAGGAAATACTTGTCTTCTTCAGAGAGGAATAGGTGCAATGGTCAGAATAGGAAAGAATTTCAGGTAATGAGAAGGTGTAGATGATTAGATGGAATATTGTGCTCAACTCCAAACAAAAAGAGAAAATATAATCCATGAATGGATGTATAAATTAAAAAGTACTCCTCCTTATATCCTATGGAAAATATAAATATAGTCCTGGGTATAGAGGACTTTGAATTTAAGTCCTTAAATTATCTTGAAATGGAGTTTAATCAGTCGATAAAGTAAATATTAAAGTAATACCAATAGATCCACTGGCATTTTCTTTTTCTGTGTCAAAGAGAAATTCTGTCAGTCCATCAAAGATTCAAAGAGATCTAGCTCTTCTTCCTTAATGTACATTTATTGTAAGATAGCAAAAACACATTTGGGCTGTCACTTTTGCAATAAATATGGCATGTGATTAAATATCAGCAGTGGGATGTTAGGAAAATGATGTGCCATTTATTGGGTATTGTCATTAAAAAGTAGGTGTATCTTTTCCTTCCATAGCAATCTTAGAAGCCATGTGTCAAGACGATGGAGCCACAAAATGGAGAACATTGTCCCTGAATCAAATGTGGAAGGATGCCCATCATGTCACATGTGTGAAAGGCATATGCTTCTGCTTTTATCTGTCAATATATATATATATATATATATATATATATATATATATATTTGATACAGAAGCTATCATTACTTTAACTAAATTGGTGCCAGAATTTGTGTTGCCATATGAAGTATCCTAAATTATTTGGCACTTGCTTAGCAGTTAGATTGTGAGCAGGAAGGAAATTGATATTGAAAGCTGGGAAATTAGAGAATTATGTGATAAGGTGGCAAAAAATAATTGATACAGATTTTGATTCTATGTGTAATTGTTACTACAAACACACAGAATCTATAAGAGTAGAATTTGAGTAAGAATTTCCGTTGTGTTTTTGTACATCATGTTTAACAATACATTAGAAAAACTAGAAAAACTGGAGGTATAAATCTACGTAGTTACAAACCACTCATATTTTGGGTACTACCATATTATGGCTTAGTCTAAGATGACTGATATAAAAATGAGTTGCAGAAATGAGGTACTGATTATGAAACACCTAAAATATGGGTTTCTTAGAGAGTTAGGGACAAAGAACTATATTAGAGCTTAAGAAAACCAAATCCCATTTTAAGCAATAGGGAAATATTTGGTAAAAACTATCTCTTGCATAACTTTAAGGTTGGATAATGTGACCTTTGATCTTAGCTTAAGTTGACTAGTAATTTTTCCCTAAACCCTGATGTTTTTAAGATAGGCAGTGTTAAGTTAGAAGAGAGGCAAAGGGCTAAGTAAGGAAATAAATGTATCAGTTCTGAGAATTACCTTAGAAAATAAATATTGCTACTGACATTTGGAAGAAAATTGATCAGAGAGCTATTAAGTTTTTGAAGCAATTAAATTATTGTAGAAGTTAATGGCATTTTATAATACAAGCCTTTAAGAACTGTATAGACTTTTAAATATATAGCAACAGGAAGAGGTCTGTGAATGTTTTATATATCTCAGCACCTGCTTAGATGTTGCCATGGAGAATAATAGATTAGCAAGAACCACTTGAGCACTTGAATCAAGATCCAAGAAAACAATGAACAAGAGAATCCTCCCAGAGACCAGAACCAACTTCAGTTCAATACCCAGTGTTGATTCTCTAGCTGAACTATAAAGTGGGGCTATGAATAATTCTTTAGCCTAAAGTATTACAATAAGGCAGGAATATTGTGACTATAAAAGATGAAAGCAAGCTTTCAAGGACAGAAAGAACAATTGGGTCTTATTTTATTTGAATATGTTCTCATTATAAATACAGTGTAGTTTGGGATCAAAAAGTAGAAGACATGTCAATAGAGCTCAGATTCAATTTAGGACTTTGTTGACAGGAACAAAATAATTAAAAGGAAATTTAAAATTAAGAGTTTTAAAATATGTTTTAGAGGCACTAAAACAACTCTGTAAGACATAGAGATTAAGATATGCCATCATTCCAAATTGTTTAACTTCATTAGACTAATGGAATTTCTCTAATACCACTCTTTGAAGGAAGCTAAATATCCTAATGGAGACTTTTATAGAGACACAGGAATACTATCTCATAGTGATCTTGTAAGGATTGAGGAATTAAATATCTTGTAACCACTCTATGTCATTCTCTCGGACATAGTACAGTCTAATATATATATATATATATATATATATATATATATATATATATATATATAGTTTTATTTTATCTAATATATATATTAAATACATATATTTTAGTAAATAATAAAGATTTATATTTTATTCTTTTATATTTGGTCTCTTCTTTCTCCCTTTATTCTATTCTTCTAAACAACACAAAGCCTTGGGTGGAATGTAGGTCTAGATTAAATAATATGCTGGGCTCTGTAAATTCATTTTCATCATTTTTTTTAAGATTTTATTTATTTATTCATGAGAGACACAGAAAGAGGCAGAGACATAGGAAGAAGAATAAGCAGGCTCCTTGCAAGGAGCCTGGTGTGGGACTCGATCCCTGGACCCTGGGATCATGCCCTGAGCCAAAGGCAGAAGCTCAACCACTGAGGCCCCAGGTGCCTCCACATAGTTGTTTGTATACTGAGAATTATTTCATTTTTAAGTGCATTTGATATGAGGTTGATTTTGTGAAATTCTAATTTTATTTTGAATGTACAAATAGTGACATATAAGGGAGTTGATGTTGGATTAATTCAAATTTTGAGGGTGCATGAGGGATAATACCATTCCTGGGTATTGCTTTTGCTGAAGGGACTAGGTTCTCTCATTTTGGCTAAAACTGAGTAAGACAGAAGATATAATATTTTGGACTTGAATGCAATTAATTGGAAGACACATATACATCTCTTTTTAGCCTTTAATAAGAATTGGAAACATATTTCAACTTGGTTCAAGCTTATATCATTAGAATTTATTACTTGATATATTTAATGTGTTTCTATTGAAGTATAGTTGACATACATTGTTACTTTAATGTCTGGCGTACAACATATATTTAATACTTCTATTTACTTCTCATAATATAATAATATCTAGTTAGCTATACTGGACTGTGTACTTGCAAATGAGATGGGGAATATGCTAGGAAGTGAATGTCCAGCCAAAGGTAGAGTGTAAACTTTGAGTTTATTTAATTACTGTGCAAGGTATGGATAGATGTAAAAAATAGTTAAAAGGATAAAAACAAAACTAATTCAAGAAATAAGTAAGGTAAAAAGAACATACAACTATTTGAATATAAAAGGCAAGTTTAGAGGATATGTGTCCTTTAGTATCTTTATATGGAAACATGCACACCAATGTTTGATATTACTTAGTAATTACTTAGAATATACTCTAATAAATTAGAGTATAAGTAATTTATACTTGGTTATCACTGATAAGAAGACAGTTGGATGAGGTCAGTAGGATACATATATTTAAGGATCTCAATTCTATGTATAAAAGTTTATTTTTCTTTCATTCTTTTATAATCTTTTTTTGAATCTATGGGCAACAAACTTTCTAATATATTCTGTAGTGATCTTATTAATCTATCTAGGGCATTTAAAGAGTATTTAATCTTAAATTTTGCATTATATATCTAAATTATTGTTAATTTACATTGATCTTATTAGGGCACCTTTATGAATCCATGAAATCTGCTGTCTAAGCATTTATAATTCATATATGTTCTCCTTTTATGTCTTTGAATAACTTTTTTTCCCCTTGTCTGGATACTTTTTTTTTTAAATTTTTTATTTATTTATGATAGTCACAGAGAGAGAGAGAGAGAGGCAGAGACATAGGCAGAGGGAGAAGCAGGCTCCATGCACCGGGAGCCCGACGTGGGATTCGATCCCGGGTCTCCAGGATCGCGCCCTGGGCCAAAGGCAGGCGCCAAACCACTGCGCCACCCAAGGATCCCTTGTCTGGATACTTTAATTAGAAATATGTTATTAGTGTATTGCTTCTGTTTTCTTATTCTTCCAGTTAACTAATTTTTTCAATTTTATTTTTGGTCTTTTTCGTTTTCATTCTGAGTTTCACTTCAAGATTTTCCATTACAACAGATTCAATTTCCTGCCATGTTAATTTTGTTATTGTTGTTTACCTTCTGTTATTTATTTCAATGCCCTAATCTATTTTCCTTATATCATCTGACTTTTTCACTCTGCTACCTTTCAAAGACTGCTGTTTCATAATTTATCTTTATCAAGTTCAAAGTTTTCTAAATTTATTGTAGTATACTTGTATAATTACCCTGCCATTTGTTTCCATTTTGTTTATGCTAAGTCAGTACTATGAATGCACCTGTGCCCTTCAGAATTATGTCCAAGTACTAACCCCCAGTACCTCAGATTATGACCTTACTTGGGAGTAGTGCATTTGTAGATGATTGGGTTGAGGTCATTAGGGTGGATTCTAATTCAATATGACTGCACGTTCTGATACAAAGAGGAAATTTGGACACATAGACAAGCACACACAGAGGGAGAACACCATGTGAAGATTAGAGTTATGCAGCCACAAGCCAAGGAACTACCAGAAGCTGGGAGAGAGGTGTGGAATTGTTCTAACATCTTCAGAGGGAGCACTGTCCTGATGGCACCTGTAAGTTGGCCTTCTAGTCTCCGAAATGGAGACACAGTAAATTTCTCTCTCTCTCTCTCTCTCTCTCTCTCTCTTTTTTTTTGTTACAAAGACTGCAGTATTTTGTTACACCAGCCCTAGCAAACTAATACAGGCTGATAGAGAATATAAAGTTTTGTTTTTGTCTCTGAGATGTACAATGTCTCTGAATTATCCAGTATATATACTGGCTATTTTGTACTGAAGAAAGAGTTTGTGTATGTGTGTGTGTGTGTGTGTGTGTGTGTGTGTTCAAGGGAGCATAGTGGGTGATATATCTTGCTAAGATAGTAAATATAAATTATTAGAAAAACAATTAGAACATCTGGACTCTGATCTCCTTTCTGAGATTTTGGCGACTGTTCAACAGGTTCACACCATCTATTTAGAGTGTAGCAACATAACATTTTCATTGAGAAATAATAGCCTCTGAAAACTGGACATTTTTCTTCTAGATATTGTAGATCCCTGGCTTTTATTGCTATCCTAAAGAAAGTCAAATTCGCTGTTCATTTCTTCTACCCTGAAAGCAAATTCTATGATCAGAGAGGATATAACAAGGATATGAACTACATGTCCTTCTCTCTAATATATTGGAAGAGATTAGTGAGAATTTTTGAAATCCAATCCCTTTATCAGTTAGGTGCTTGCAAAATAGGTATCTGATAGGTGATATTTCTGTGCTCTGCTTCAGAGCATAAATCTTAGTGATACTCTGTTTCTCTTTTGTTCTTAATTCATGTTTGTTTTCCTTTTGTTTTTATTTTTCTTTTGTGTGGGGTGTGCAGAGACAGTTGGAGGATGCAAGGATTAAGGGCAAGACAATTACGTGAAGAGATTTCATCTACTATCTTAACAGCATTGCATTAAGCTTTTTTCAGACTTCAAGCTTGAGGGGTCTTTTTAACATAAATACACACTTAATAATTTGGTAGACCATTATGACAATCAGAACTATGAGCAGTCCTAAAAGTGAATTTTCTTCTCTCTAGTGTTTTTTTCTTTCTTTTGAACTAGGATGTAGAGTTCGTTAGAATTTGCATTTAGTCTAGCTTCCAATTAATATTTGTGCCTGCCCCTTGTCTATATTTTAGAGTATATTTCAAGATGCATTAAGTTATTTTTTTAAGATTTTATTTATTTATTCATGAGAGACACAGACAGGGAGAGAGAGGCAGAGACATAGGCAGAGGGAGAAGCAGGCCCCCTGCAAGGAGCCTGATATGGGACTCGATCCCAGGACCCTGGGATCATGACCTGAGCCAAAGGCAAATGCTCAACCACTGGAGCCACCCAGGTACCCAAGATGCATTACGTTATAACAACTTATTTCCACACTTCAACTCTGCTCCCCCAACACACACGTACACCACCACTATCACCACCACCATCACACACAAATCATACCTGGACACAGACTGGCATCCATATAAGCTATAACTCCAATGTAAATAAATTTGATGATTTCTACCATCAACGTATACAGTTGCTATTTTCATCATTGCTCATACTTTCACATTTGTTCAATCTCTTTAAATTAAAGGTCGTTCATTAAGTTGTCCAAGGTTATTTTACATGTAAATATTAAAGGAAAGCTAAATATCAGAGACAAGTTAAACGGAAATCAGCTTTTGAATTGTTGTGATATTGAACTTTTTAAAGAATTCCTTAAAGTTTACCTAAAAAGAATAACATCCCTTCTTACCTGTCATTTTTATTAGAGGACTTGCAGTATTTATACATTATTGACCATTTCTATAAGTATGTGTATGAGAGTTCAGTGAGGCCTCTGGGCTCTTGTCATCTTACCCAGTCATTTTGTTTTGTATCTTTAGAAGTGTAGTGTCTTCAGGAGCTGCTCAGAATCTTATCTCAAAGTTGATAAACAAGATTTTTTCTTATTAAACATATATTTTTCTGGTTTTATTAGCAACCAATTTCATTTCAAACACTGTTATTTTGCATTTCTAAATACATTCACTTAAAAACATTATGCTTACTTACTCTTGCACTGTTGGTGGGAATGCAAACTGGTAAATCCACTCTGAAAATTAGTATGGAGGTTCCTCAAAAAGTTAAAAAAAAAAAAAAAAAAAGAACTACTCTACTATCCAGCAATTGCAATACTGGGTATTTACCCAAAGAACACAAAAATGCTAATTCAAAGAGATACATGCACTCCAATGTTATAGCAGCATTATCTACAATAGCCAAATTATGAAAACAGCCCAAATGTTCATTGACTGGTGAATAGATAAAGAAGATGTGCTATATTTACACAATGGAATGCTATTTAGCCATAAAAAAAGAATGAGGGGCAACCCCGGTGGCTCAGCGGTTTAGCGCTGCCTTCAGCCCAGGGCCTGATCCTAGACCCGGGATGGAGTCCCACATCTGGCTCCCCGCATGGAGCCTGCTTCTCCCTCTGCCTGTGTCTCTGCCTCTCTCTCTCTCTCTCTCTCTCTCTCTCTCTCTGTGTCTCATGAATAAATAAAAATATTTTTTAAAAAGAAAGACAAATACCATATGTCTTCATGCATATGTGGAATTTAAGAAATAAAACAAATGAGCAAAGGAGAAAAAAAAGAGAGGAAAACCAAGAGACATACACTCTGAGAAAGGTAAGAAATATGTGAACATTAATGAAACAGAGGTAAACTTTTTTTGCATTTGTTTATTTTGTTGTTTTGTTTGTTTTTACTGAAGATGTACCAGTGCATTCCCGAATATTCAAAGAAAGATATCCAATTCAGGAGATTAAGCAAAACTTCATTGAGAATATTAGTCCAACCATGCCTAAGAAATCACTCAAAATTCTGTAACATTCAGTACAATTTTGGGAAAAGAGATAGTAGAAGAGTTATTATCTGTAGAACTATTGCTTTTATTGTTCCTTTATTAGTAGTAAAGGATATCTTTACACTTTGGGATTGAGTGCAATAGTTTTTTGAGGGAGCAATCATGGCTTAGTCAATTTGGTATCCTTAACAACTAACATACTACCCAGCAAACCCCAAGCTCATGTTAAGTGCTTACTAATGAAACTCTAATCATTGGTTTTCTTTTTCTAACTGTCTAGAAATATATGTCATCACAATATACTAATGATAATGATATTGTGTTACACAGTAAAGCATTAAATACCTTAGTAAGTCAGACGTAGCAATTTAAGCTGTACATGCCAATTTTAAACTGCTGCAATTTAGAAAGAGAAACAGTTTCTTGAGTATCATTTCACATATCACATTAAAGAAAAGTAACATTCAGTTTTATATTTTGTCTTTATATTTCTATTCTTTCATTTTAAAAATGTGTAACAAAGGCCCGGTACATCTCTAAAGGAAGAACTAGATCTCTGGACTGAAAGTAAAATAATGTATGATTGGTAGCAAAGTGCTAGGGGTTGTTCTAAGTGATTTACAAGTGTGTGACTCACAAGTCTCTATGAGTTAAACCAAGAAGTTCACATTATGAGGTGAAATTAGTAATAGTGTCTCACAGATTAAAAGTCTCAGGCACTGAGATGTAAGATAATGTACTTAATGTCACACACCTAGTAAGTGCCTAAGCCACAGTTTGAAACAGCCTATCGGACTAAAAAAATTATATTCTTAACACAGACATATAATATCATCAATAAGAGATTGAGGCAATTATGCTAATACCTATTACAATTTCATATATTACTAATTTTAAGACCCAAAACACAGTATGCAAACTAAAATATATGTTTGAATGCATGATAATTAAAAAAACATGGAATTGATGTTTCAGAAAATTGATTCAAATTTTAAATATGTATCTTCCTGAAAGATGTACCATAATTACAGTATATTTCTTTCAAACTTATTAAGACTGTAGAACTTAAAGAGAACATAACTTTGTAAAACTTAACTGACAGAATTCTTTCTTTCAAATCAGAATTTTAATAATCCTTATACAGGGGATCCCTGGGTGGCACAGCGGTTTGGCGCCTGCCTTTGGCCCAGGGTGCGATCCTGGAGACCCGGGATCGAATCCCACGTCGGGCTCCCGGTGCATGGAGCCTGCTTCTCCCTCTGCCTGTGTCTCTGCCTCTCTCTCTCTCTCTCACTGCGTGCCTATCATAAATAAATTTAAAAAATTAAAAAAATAATCCTTATACATATTTTAGTTATTGATTTTTTTCATTTTTTCAAAATTTTTATTTAAATTCTAGTTAGTTAACATATAGTGTAATATTGGTTTCAGGAATACAGTTTGGTGATTCATCACTTACCCATAATACCCAGTTCTCATCACAAGTGCCCTCCTAATACTCATCACCCTGTAGCCCATCTCCCTACTCACCTCCCTCCATCAATCCTCAATTTGTTCCCTATCATTAAGAGTCTCTGATGGTTCCCTCTCTTGCTTTTTCCCTTCCGTATATCCACCTGTTTTGTTTCTTAAATTCCACAAATGAGTGAAATCATGGTATTGTGTTTCTCTGACTGACTTATTTCCTATCTATGTATATAAAACGTATACTATATACACTCATATATATATAACATAATACACTCTAGTTCCATCCATGTCATTAAAAATGGCACATACACACATACATTCCATTCATATATATGCAACATTGTTTTGGCTATTCAGGATATTTTGTGGTTCCATACAAATTTTAGGATTGTTTGTTCTTACTTTGTGAAAAATGCTGGTGCTTTTTCATATGTATTGCATTAAATGTATACATTGCTTTGGGTAGTGTAGACATTTTAACAATATTTGTTCTTCCAATCTATGAGCATGGGTTTTTTTTTCCATTTCTTTGGGTCATCTTCAATTTCCATAGAAAACTTTAGTTCTATAGTTTTCAGAGTATAGATCTTTTACAGCTCTGGTTAGGTTTATTTCTAGATATCATGATTTTTGGTGCAATTGTCAATGGGGTGGGTTCTTTGATTTCTCTTCCTGCTGCTTCATTATTGCTGTATTGAAATGCAACAGATTTCTGTACATTGATTTTGTATCTTGTGATTTTACTGAATTCATGTATCAGTTCTGGCAATTTTTTTTTTTTGTAGAATCTTTCAGATTTTCTACATAAAATACATGTCATCTATGAATTGGGAAAATTTGACTTCTTCCCTGCAGATTTGGATGCCTTTTATTTCTTTTCTATGTCTGATTCCTGAGGCCAAGACTTCTAGTACTATGTTAATAACAATGGTAAGAATGGACATTCTTGTGTTCTTCCTGATTGTAAAGGAAAAGTTGTCAGTTTTTCCCCATTGAAGATATTAGCTGTAGATCTTTCATATATGGCTTGTATGATATTAAGGTATGTTCCATCAATACTTATTTTGTTAGTTTTTTTTGGGGGGGGGAGTAATCAAGAATGGCTGTTGTACTTTGTCAAAAAAAATTTTCTGTATCTATTGAGAAGATCAAATGGATGTTATCCTTTTTTTTTAAAATAAGTGTGGTTTATCAACTTAATTGATTTACAAATATTGAACTACCCTTGCAGACCAGCAGTAAATCTCGTTGATTGTGGTTGGTAATTCTTTTAATGAATTATTTAATGAACAAAATATTATTGATATTTTGTGGAGAGTTTTCCCTCCATGTTCATCAGAGCGAGTGGCCTGTAATTCTCCTTTTTAGTGGGGTCTTTGTCTCATTTTAGCATCAGAGTAATACTGGCTTTGTAGAATGACTTTGGAAGTTTTCCATCCATTTCTAAGAGTAGTTACAACATTTTAGATGAAGCTAATGTATATGTTCAACACTTATGATATCATTGAAAATTATGAGCAAAAACATTTTCTTGAAAAAGTAATTGAGTGTAAGCTATCTTTTTAAAATCTTAAATTTCCAAAACTGAAATCTAAATTTCCTCAATTTTTCGTCTTACTTCCCTCCTCAATCCAATATAAATTGTCTTGCTTCTTCACTTTTTTACAGAAATATCTTTTATTGTAGTCACATAGTAAATATACTAATGGGAACTGAAAAATAAAATGCATCTACATCCTACCTCTCCTTACAAATTGTCAAATTGTAGATTTTATCCACATAATAAGCCAGCTTGACACAGTACCTGTAGATGGTTGTACCTAATAACTGCAAGGTGCACTATGTTTATTAAAAACATAAGGAATATTTATGAAAATGAACCTAAATTTCATAAGACACATCCCATAGAATTTCAGAACCACCATTCTAAATATCTAAATTCAAAACAACCAAATACAAAGGAAAATAATAATAATTACATTATGTCCAATATGAGAATGTCCTAAATGAATATGTTACTTTTACATATATAATATTGTGATACATAATAAAATGAATGCCCAAGGAAAGTTTCTCCTTACATATTTGTAGTAGAAACACAAATTCTCTTGGGGATCCCTGGGTGGCTCAGTGGTTTAGCACCTGCCTTTGGCCTAGGGCCTGATCTTGGAGTCCCGGGATCGAGTCCCACGGCGGGCTCCCGGCATGGAACCTGCTTCTCCTTCTGCCTGTGTCTCTGCCTCTCTCTCTGTGTCTATCATGAATGGATAAATAAAATCTTAAAAAAAAAAGAAAGAAAGAAACACAAATTCTCAATATTTGAAGATGAATTATTTTATGTTATATAGAAAAAGAAGTATTTGCATACATTTCATCAAGCCCAGAAGAAGTCAGTATTAATACATTATTATTTATAACTAAATCATGTTTATGACTATCATATATTGGGAAAAATAACCTAAAATACTATTCTCTTTAGCATTATTATCAAATGTATTTATGAGTTCCAGCAATTCATTGTGCAGTCCAGCTAATTTGCACTATATTCACCATTTTATTAGACAAAGAATGACAGACACTGACATAGTGTTGGACATGAAAAGAAGGCAAATATTTTTAAAAAGTAATCATGATGTTATCACTACCACTTATAGAGGTATAAATTGCCCAAATTGTAATCATCTCAATCTCAGCTGAAAGTGTTTGGATTAGTGATATTATAGGTGGATTTTTATGAAATTTACAAGAAAGCTAAAATCTGTCAGCATTTGTGAAGAGACAGAGGAAATAGAGGAACAATAAAGGCCAAGGAATGGAGGCAAATCGCTAGTGAAAATAGATGACAGAACAACTTGATAGCGGCTTGGGAATGTTGGCAATTAGGACACTCAATGTTACTACTGAAAATGAAATGTGGTCAGACTCCCTGGTGGCAGCACATTTTGTGAAATATCACTCTGGCATTAGCTCTCTTAGATTTATAAGTCCTGAAAAGGTCTCTGCCCTGTGTGACGATAATAATGCACCTCACTGCTAATATTCATGAGAATTAAGATGGTTTCAGATAATGATTGTAAACAGAAAGTCTTGTCTGTTTTTAATAAACAATGCTACTGTTTGTATGCGTTGAATATGCTAATCTAGGATATTCTGGAATTTTTGAGAATTTTATTTTTTTCAGTTCTAAACTATGGTATTCTATCAAGTCATAAACCATTCTTACTAACCATATGAAATAATTATAGGCTATAAAAACGTAGACTCAGATGAGACGGGGTTCTACTTTTCAACGGGCATTTTATGTGCTCCAGTGGAAATTTTTTGTGACTCTGGTCTTTAACAATCCTGACCTATTACTTGTTTACAATGGCTTAAAACTAGGGACATAAACACATATGCTAAATGTGAACCCCAAACAAGTCCATGGCCTTTTGGACAGAAAACTCCTTAGAATAAAGAAAAGTACTTATGGCAGTCAGTAATAAGGATAATCCAGACTGATTTCATCAATCCAGTTTTCCCATTTGAGATTAAAAAATCAGTGTTTATATGTTATAAATAATGGTTTAGAGACTTACTTAGTAATGGACATATAGCAAACTGATGCAATTTATGACCTTTCCCAAAGGGAAAAATAATCCATGCAAGTATTTATACCAAGTTTAAAGATTTTTACAGAATTCCTGAAGCATGTGCACAAATCCTAAATTAAGAAACCAGGTTTCACTCATACGGGGAATATAAGAAATATTGAAAGGGATTATAGGGGAAAGGAGGGAAAATAAGTGGGAAAAATCAGAGAGGGTGAGAAAACATGAGAGACTCGTACCTTTGGATAATGACCAAGGGGTAGTGGAAGGGGAGGTAGGGAGGGGAATGGGCTGACTGAGTGACGTGCATTGAGGGGGTCACTTGATGGGATGAGCACTGGGTGATATGCTATATGTTGACAAATTGAACTTTAATAAAATGAAGAAACCAGGTTGGGGGTGCCTGCATGTCTCAGTCAATTAAGTGACTGACTGTTGATCTCACCTCAGTTCTTGTTCTCAGAGTTGTGAGTTCAAGCACTGTTTTGGGCTCCACATGGGTGCGGAGCCTACTTAAAAACAAAACAAAACAAAACAAATAGAAAGCAGGTTATAAAGGATTTCTTCATGAAATCAACAATTTTTACATAATTATGTGTATATAGTTTAGTTTGTGTATATATACATATTTATGAGTATTTTATATAGGTATCAATTAAAATTTTATATACTGATTATTTAAATATTTCAGGAAAAATTGACTTGATATTTCAAAATTATAAAAGTATTATTTTTAAAAAATGATTTATTTATTTGAGAGATAAAGAGAGAGACTATGCATTGGGGAGATAGAGTCTCAAGCAGACTACACAGAGCTTGATCTCAGGTGAGATCACAACCTGAGAAGAAACCGAGAGTTGGACCCTTAACCGACTATGTCATCTGAGCACCCCAAACATAAAAATATTGTTAAAAATAAATTTGACATGATTTCCTTACTGTAAAACATTTTCCTGCCTTCAAATTGATATTGATTTTTATAAGTTCTTCTTCCACATTAATATGAAATTACAGACAGATATTCCATTCGTAAAATAAATTTTAATTTTGGTTTTCTGCTTATATGAATTCTACATCTTTAATGTCACTTAAAATGTTTGCATTAAAATAACAATATTATTATAAATGACACCAAACTATTGCATTCAATTTAAGCAAATTTTAACTTCAAAATTTCAAAAAAGAACATAGAATATTTAAATATTAAGTTTTATGTTATTGATATAGGGATTACTGATTATCACATAAAATGGAATTTATTTTGATATCTTATTCAAAATCTTAAAATACAATATAATAGTTACTTATTAATTTTCAAATTTTCTCTTACTAAAAGATGCTCTTAGTTGTACAACTTTGTTATTCACTGTTTTCTGTAGGCCATAAATTACCATGGTAACTATTGCCCTGAATTGGGAAGCCTAAATGCAATGAGGATATTTGGTTCCAGAATTTCAGGAGCCTTGTGTCTGCATTTAATCTCCAAAGGCAAGGTGAGCATAGTTACCGTAATGAATGACAGAGTCAAATCAGTAATTAGAATACTGTGATTTTCAAAGACCTACGATGTTGGGTAGTTAGTCATGGTATCCTTAAAGTGAAACAGTTGTGCAGCCTACTAAATTCTTATTTGATCTATATAAGCAGAAGAGTCTAGGTCAAATGAACAGAAGTCTAACTTGAATCATAAAAACAGATAAAAATCCTCTCATTCAGCTCCCAGTAACTTTTTTTTTTAACATTTTATATATTTATTCATGAGACACACAGATGTAGAGAGAGAGGCAGAGACAGGAGAAGCAGGCTCCATGCAAGGAGCCCCCGACATGGGACTCAATCCTGGGACTCCGGTATCATGCCCTGAGCCAAAGGCAGATGCTCAACCACTGACTCACACAGGCGTGCCCTATTCCCTGTATTAACTCAGTATAAAGACACGGAACTTCTTGAATGAAGGGCAAGATGAATCCCTAAAGGAAGTATCTCTCTGCTCTGTTAAAATTTATACTGTTAATCTTCTTCCCAGCCTTCCCCAAAGGGAACTATGAACTTTCCCAGAGTGTGCATTGGGGAAAAAGAAAATTATGAAACTTTTCAAGATTACTGGACACTGGTTATTATTGACACTAACTCCAAGAGTCCCAAAAGGTCATCATTGTCCACTAGGTAGGGTTTGTGGAGGTTAGGTGATCAATACAGTTTTAACTTAGATTGGATCAATTTTGGGGTCCATGAACATGTCATGGTTATTTCCCTATTTCTGAAATGTATAATTAGAATATATAATTCCAGTTGTCCTGGCTTCAGTGACTCATCTTTATTTCCAAGAGGAAATTGTACTGCCCCTACACAATGAAGGTGGAAGGATATGTTTAGAATAAATGAGATCACCTAGGACCACTTTTAATATTATTATGCCCTATGATTGAAGTTAATGGAAAACTACAACAACCCAATTCAGGCAGGACAACTAATAATCCATAGCAATGAGAGTTTGGGTCACACCACCAGGTATATACCATGACCATTTGGTAGATCTATGGGTTTTTTTGTTTGTTTGTTTTTGTTTTTCTTTCAGTTTTTAAAGAAACTCCATGCTTTTTTTTTTTTTTTTTTTTTTTGCATATCAGCTGAGCTATTAATTTAAATTTTGCAAGGGTTCTGATTTTTCCACATCTATGCCAATGCTTGTTGAACTCAACAATTGTTATTTGTAATTGTTATTTAACAGCCATCCTGACAGGCATAAAGTGATATCTTCTTGTGTTTTTGATTTGCATTTATTTGACGATTAATGATGTTGAGTACTTTTTCATATACTTATTGACTATTTGTGTTTTCTTTAAAGAATTATCTATTCAAGTCCTTTACTCATTTATCTGTTTTTTTTGTTTCTGAGTTGTAGAAGTTTCTTAAATATTTTAGATATTAATCACAATCAGATATTAGATTTGTAATTTTTTTCACTCCATAGGTTGCCTTTTTTTATTTTGTTGATTGTTTCCTTTGTGTGCAGAAGCTGTTAAGTTTAATGTAATCCCATTGTTCTGTTTTGCTTCTGTTGCTTGTGCTTTTAGTATCATATCCAAGAAATTATTGCTAAGACCAATGTTAGGACTATTTTGCCTTATATTTTTTCTAGGAGTTTTACAGATTAAATTCTTACATAAGTGTCTTTTTTTTTAATGGTTTTCTTACGTTTTCTTCCTCTTTTTTTAAGATTTATTTATTTATGATAGACAGAGAGAGAAAGAGAGAGAGAGAGAGAGAGAGGCAGAGACACAGGAGGAGGGAGAAGCAGGCTCCATGCAGGGAGCCCAATGTGGGACTCGATCCCGGGACTCCAGGATCGTGCCCTGGGCCAAAGGCAGGTGCTAAACCACTGAGCCACCCAGGGATCCCCTTACATTAGTGTCTTAATCCAATTTGAAATTCTTAATACAGGGTATAAGATAAGAGAATAATTTTTCATTCTTCTGCATGTGAATATTCAGTTTTCTCACTATTTGTTGAAAAGACTATTATTTCCCCATTGTGTATTACTGATATTCTTTTTGAGGACAATTTGTGTATGAATTTTTTTATGGGCTCTCTATTCTGCTTCATTAGTCTCTATGTCAGTTCTTATACAAAATGATTCAGCATTCCTATATCTGAGTATACATCTAAAAGAATTGAACTCATATATCTGCGCTCCCATATATAATGCAGCATTATTCACAATAGTCAAGATACAGAAACAACTTAAATGTTCTTGATGAGTTAATAGAGAAAGAAAGTATGGTATATGTAAACAGTGAAATTTTATTCAGCCTTCAAAAAAGGATATCCTGCCATCTGTATGTACCTGGAGGACATTTTATTAAATAAAATAAGTCAGTGGCATAAGGACAAATACTACATGATTCCACTTATATGAGGTATTTAAAATAGTCAAAATCCTAGAAACAGAGTAGATTGATAGTTGCTAGTAAGTAGGGGTAGAAGGAAATGGGGAGATAGTCAATGAGATATTCATATTTTTTAGTTATGCAAGATGAATAAGTGACATCTGCTGTACAACATAATGCTTATAGTTAATAATATCATATTATATACTTAAAATATGTTAAAAGGATAGATTTCATGTTCAATGTTTTTGCTATAATTTAAAAAATACAGTAGCAGAAACTACTCAAAAAATTATGATTAACCAGCTGAGGTGCCTACTGAGTGCAAGGGGAATACAGAATGGGCAGTGGAAGAAGGTAGTTTTAAATACCATCTACAACTAGGTGCCCAGTTGCAGAAAACAGGACTGCGGTTGTTGTTAGTGTTTCTTCTTTATTTTGTTGTATATATGCATGTGTGTATTAAATTATCTTTATTTTCTGTTTTTTATCATATAACATAAGTATTAACTTTTCCTTATAATATTTAATTTATAGGTTGTCAAGGAGAAGTATAAACATCACCCAAGGACTTCCCATCCTCTTTAGGGGAAAGGATATATAAGCATGAGTGATAGTACACAGGATAGATGCATCCTGCTAAGCAGAAGTGTGACTTTCTAATTGCCTTTATTAGGAGATTAAGTATGATTTCAGGAGAAGTGTATGGATGCCAAATTGATGAGTGGAGTGTGATGGCAAATTTTATGTGTCAACTTAGAATATGATGCCCAATTTTTTGGTCAAGCACCATTCTAGATGGTACTGTGTAGGTAGATTTTAGCTGTGGTTAATATTTAAATCAGTAAGATTTGGGTTGGCAATTACATTCTAGTGGAAGAAGATGTTAACAAACAACTAGATAAACTATTACACAGCTAATCATATTATTATGTCTTTGTCTCAGGCTTATTTGTTTTAGTTAACATAAGAAAGAAGTTTAAATATAAGGTGTGGGGTATGTTGTAAGGAAAAAAACAGATGTCCATCACCTTTCCTTATGGTCTATTCCTTTCCTAGTCTTCAATATGTTCATGTTCCTCCTACTGCCTTCTGTAGTTAGGTGTATAAATCAGCTGTCAGACATCACCCTATGCTAGTCATTTAGACTCAAAGTGATTTCTATCAGGAACTGTAGGTATTGTCAGCTTGTCAGGAATGCCATTGCCTTCTGCTTTTCAACTTTGCAATTGCTGCTTGACTGACACTTTTAAATTCTGTCAGCTTTCCTTGCCTTTGTTTGCTTTATACAGAACAGAAAAGAAGATGCAGTTCCTATCCATTAGCTTGGCAAAATCACAACCTCCACAAGAGAATGTCTAATTTCATAAATTAAATATTTCATAAATATAAAAAAGTGACTGAATATAGATTATAGAATCAGGTATGAAAAGGATTTATGATCTAGAAATTAAACACCTTTAGTTCTTGAATCTCCACATATTGGTTAAAATTTCATAATGAAAAACAAAATATTAAAATACATTAACTGATTTTCTTCAGTGTATAATAATAGTATCTTTATTTCTTTCAAAGAAACAAGTTTTTTTTTTATTTTAATTCCAGCAGAGTTAACATACAGTGTTATATTAGTATCAGGTGCACAAAATAGTGAGTCAGCAATTCCAAACATCACCCAGTGCTCATCACAAGTGTACGGCTTAATCCCTGTTTCCTATTTCACCCTTCCGCCCACCCACCTCCTCTCTGGCAGCCATCAGTTTGTTCTCTGTACTTAAGAATTTTTTCCTGGTTTGTCTCTCTCTCTCTCTCTCTCTTTATTATTTGTTTTGAGAAACAAGCTTTATTAAGTAAGTGAAATCAGTAATTCACTGTGAATTCTAAAATCTGTGAGATAAATGGACTCTGAGACAAATATATAGATTTTGTTTTCTTGTTTCACTCATTACAGTGTTGCAGGAAGAACTAATTGTTCCAAACACTGTTATTGCCCATTTAGAAGTCTCAGTATAAAATAGATAAACTAATGTGAAGTATTACTCTGGATTAAGAGCCTAAGTGTCAAAACTGAAAAGGGAAAAAAATGAGAATCATCTGCTTAGGATTGTTCTAAATGAAAATGAGAGAGATATAAACATAATGAATTGTACTAAAGTATAGATGTTGAAAATAAACACCTATCATGACATTTTAAGGAAAAAGTAATAGGTAATATTGCAATGTTTTTATAGCATAGTCTGTCATAGCTTTTTCTATTTTTCAGAATGTGTTTCTAGGTTGAAAATTCTACTGAATAATGACTATGAAGATATTTTAACTACTTACAGTAAGTGACATAGGTTCAAGATCTTTTTGCTTCAAATCTATAAGTAGGCATGTTAATCATTGACACATATCAGAGTATCAAAAGGAAGGTCAGATAATAGTTAAACAACGGGTAAGCTATCAGTTAACAGTGAAAAAGTTAAGCTTATTGGAATGGGGAGTATTAATCATGAACGCAAATATTTTATGTTCCATAATATTCTAATTTTATTTTTTACTAATTAGTAAATAAATTATATCACATAAAATAGCACATATGCTACATTATCAAAATTTATCAAGGTAGATATAATTATGCTGTGGGTGAAACAATGGAATTCAAATTAATTTTAGGGATGTAATTCTCTTATTAGAGAAGAACTATAGATTATCATTTCAAAAATCATAAAATGTATGAAAATTAAACAGAAAAAAGAGCAAACAAATGGTAAATTAAAATTATATATACATTTGTGCGGCAATAAATTTATGTAAAAATTCTCAGTCCTTCATATATCTATTTCACAAAAGTTTGCAGGTTGGCTGCAATGGCTGTATTTCACAGGACTGGTGGATTTGGGTCTCTTCTCTGTGTATTCTCATTCCTGGTTACAGGTTAAAAAAAGCATCTCCTATTTGGACAGATGCACAAGGTTATAATGACTCTTTTCATTGTATCTGGGAATTAGCATACTGTTGACTCCTTCCATATCCTATGTGTCAAAGCAAAGCAAGTCACACTACCCATCCATATCAGTAAGGAAAGGAAATATATAACTTTCTTGGGAGTTACAGGAGGGAAGAATGAATTTTTCTAAAAACAATTTATTCCTTCACAAGCCAGTAGGTTAGCTACACATACAGGATTCCATTCTTCTATATGAAAATAAATCACTTGAAATCTAAGGAAGATATTAAAAAAAATATCAACTAAATAAAACATGTGACGATCCTTGGGTGGCTCAGTGGTTTAGTGTCTGCCTTCAGCCCAGGGCGTGGTCCTGGAGTCCCAGGATCGAGTCCCCCATGGGGCTCCCTGCATGGAGCGTGCTTCTCCCTCTGCCTCTCTCTCTCTATCTATCTTGAATTAATAAATAAAATCTTTAAAAAAATAAAAAAATAAAACATGTAGCTCAAAGTCCTTGATATTTCAATAATTTCTACATCACATCTAGATGAGGCTCTCCTTAGACTGGAAATTTAAGAGCAAAAGAGAGAAGGAAGAAAGGAAGGAAGGAAGGAAGGGAAGGAAACATTCAATACAAGATGATGGAACATGGATTTATTACAAAAGGGGAAGAACTGAAATCACCCTGCAGACGTCTGTAGAAATTCTGAACTCCCTTGCTTAAGCACTTTAACTGCTGCCTGGGAGTAGCTTACCAGGTCCTTATTCTTTATGGGCTTGGACTCTACATTCTGGATGTTTCTGACTATTTCATCATGTCACTTGGACACATTTGAAAAAGGCATTAAAAAATATCCCCTCCTTGTTGGCTGAATATCTTTCTCAATCAGATTTTTGTTCATAAAATATTGCGTGCTCGAGAGTAAATTTCCCTTTCAAATTGTCAAAGTTTCATCCAAGATGGCAATCTTGGCCATCTATTCATTTCAAAATGTCATTAGATTTTTCCTAATTGTTAGAATTTGTTGATTTGATTCCAGTCATACCACACCCACAATTGTTTTTAAGAAATGCCATTTCCTTCTTGACTTGAATACAGATTCTTTGGACAAAAAAAACATCAGTGGCACATGCACTTAATCTTTTTTACCTAAGCCCTTTTTACTTTTTAAATGAATACATTTTATTGGGAGCAACTTCAGCCAAAACAGAGAGATATTTTAATGTAACAGATCTTAATATTACATATGACAGTATTTTCCTGAAACTTTGTATTTCAAGTCTCAGGATTTCTGGATTCTTTCTTCTCTCTTTTATCACTCCTCTACCAAATGACACATTAGCCAGCCTTTAATACAATGACATTATTTTCAAAAATAAAAAAAAATCCATGTTTTATAATAACAATAATTATTATTATCTCACTGGCCTGCATGCTAATTGTTGAAATTCTGTTCCAGGTTTATGTTGAGTTCAGATATGATCCACAGGCTTTCCTTTCTGTGTGTAAATTAAAGAACTAGTTTCTCTATGGCACATTTTCTCATGGCTGAGGGAAGATGGTGGATAGAAACTTGCCAGGCCTCCTAAAGACTTTACTTGGAGCAGACACTAACATTTCCATACAATATTATTTCCCAAAACAAAACATATAGTGAAGACCATCATCAATAGAGTGAGAAAGCATATCCTCCCTCGGGGGAGGGAAAATGAATATTTGATAAATAGCAAAATTACAACAGATAATTAATATAAGAAATATAATTGACTTTAAAACTAGTATTATCCAAGATAGACACCACCTCTACATGATAAGAAAAGTTATGTTTACTATGAAAGTATTATGATTTTTTTTTACATAGGTGCAACTAGTAAAATGTCTCAAAATGGAGGGGTAGATAAATTGATAAAATGACAAAGAGTAAACTGACAAACCCAGTATCATACTTTGGGATTACAACATTAATCTATCAATAAATGATAGATCAAAGATTGTCTGCTCTGGAAAAAAAAAAAAAAAACAACAACAACAAAAAACAAAAACAAGAATGGTCCTCTTCCCCCCCACCCCCTGTTTTTCTTACTCCTTTTCATTTCTTTTCTGCCTACTTCAGTCCAAAGTCATTATCTGGGTGAATAAGGGTGAATAGAAGTGAATGAATAATCTGTGTTAAGTAAGGAAGAGAAACACATGATCATAACACCAAACAATGTGGTAAATCCTGACCAGGGTGAGTAAAGTATCCTTAATGGGCAGCCTGGCATAAGATGTCAAAGCCCAGAGTGAAAAAAAGCATCTGCAAAAGACTGGCTTGGTGCAAACAGAATCTGATTGGTGTGCGAATGAGATTTCTGAGAAGAGATGCCTGTCAAAGTGATAGATACTAAGTGCTGTGAAAAGGGTATTAACAGGGAAGGCCACTGGAAGTGGATTATTAGGGCCTGGGAGGAGGGATAAGCACATCTGCATAGGAAGGTTTCTAAGTATGTATATTAAAGTGCAACTTAGTGAGGAGGGCGTCCTAGCATGGTTGGAAGGTCAGAGTAGTCAGGAAAGCATAAAAGCCTATCAGCAACTATTAAGGGGCAAAAGTGTGCAATCCAGGGAAAGATTCCCAAAGCTTGGGTGAGTTAAGAAGGGATTATCCATGTTTGAGTACATACAAAGGGACTTATTAAATGAGTAAATAAATATATAAGGGCTTTGGGTGCAAAGGAGTGCATATATGGAAAGCATGATCTAGTGCAAACTAGAAAAGGCTGTATGGCATTGAACTGACAAATAGATATGAACAGATATAGAAATAAATATAGTTTTAAATTCATACACTTGTGGTTGTGTGTATGTATCCATCTGTATTGTCTAGTGCAGTAGTCACTGGCAACATATGACTACTTAGATTTAAATTAATTAAAGTTAAATAAAATTAAATATTCAGTTTTTCCATCATGGTAGCCAAATTTCAAGCATTTAACCATCTCATGTGGTTAGTAGTATATTGGACAGCACAGAAATATATATACAACTACCATAGAGTATATATGTACATGTATGTCTGTATTTGTATATATATTGTCTATAGTGTATTTGTGTACGGACACACACACCTAATCAGACCCATATTTATTTCTGTGTTTTATCAGTTAGGTTTCAGTCAGTAGATATAAACCACACGATGATGTGAATGGGGAAAGTTTAGTGTAAAGATAATAAAAGAAGTTCTAAACAATACCCTGGAATAGGGAATGTACAAACAAAAGAAGCAAACTAAAAAATGTGGGGGGCACTCCAAAGCTGGAAGTCAGATCTGGTTTGTAGGGATATGGTTGTGGTCCACTGGGTGGTGGAGAAGTCTGTTCTTGTTTTTTATTTTTTTTAATTAATATTTTACTTATTTATTCATGAGAGACACAGAGACAGAGGCAGAGACATAAGCAGAGGGAGAAGAGGGCCCTCTGTGGGGAGACCAATATGGGAATTGATCCCAGGACCCTGGGGTTACACCTTGAGCCAAAGGCAAACCCTCAACTGCTGAGCTACCCAGGCATCCAGAGAAGTCTGTTCTGTTATCGTGAGCAAGAGCTGGTTCAGTTATCAGTCCAAGGTTGACAGGCAAAAGTGTTGATGATTTTTTCTTGGAAGTTGTCTGCAGGGAATAGAGTGATGAATTTTCTGGAAATCAAGCTGAGGCACTGGTTGAATTTTCCACAAAGCTACCAGCAATCTTCCCAGGAGGGGTGCTGTTGAACTCTGGGAAGTATCCATAGAACATACCCAGAAACTGTTATTTGGAAATGGTCTGAAAGACAAAATAGGTAGACTTTGGAACATAGTCACATTAAGTCAAGTGGAAAGCCCAGGGATTCACTGGGAAGCTTCCTTTAGAATTGTCACTCAATTTACGTTTATGGAGTTTCCTGTGAGGTGCCACTGACACTGGGTGTTGGAGTCCCACAAAAACAAGTAAAGAAGTTCACCGGAAAAAAAAAAAAAAAAAAAAGGAAGTTCACTGAACCCAGATGGAAAAGCTCTTATCCTACAGAGTATCTCCAATGCCCTCTAATGGCAAGTTTTTATGATCATGCCAGCTGGCAAAAGAGAGATTTTTCAGCATTAAAAAGGCAATGAAGGGTGGTTTAGAGAATAGAGGTGATGAATGGATAACTGGAATATTTGCTTAGTTACATAAACATATCTACACACGTAATTACATATATTTACTTTTCATATTTATTGCTAATGATTGATGTGTTTTATCTATTAACATATACACTTATTCTAATTAAAATAGGAAATTCTTTTGTATAGAACCAATGTAAATAAACTGACATATAAATGCATGTATGTATGTGTGCACATATTTCTCTAGTCTTTCTTTGTTGAGAAAACCTAGGAGCAGTGACAATAGTGAGCATGCCTAGGATCTAGATCTTAATTTCATAATATCATTTTCCATTTAACACAACCAGGACTTTTTGGTGAAATGTGGTGAAATGTGCTGGGCCGTCGGGCTCTTTCACAGCTGGCCTACCAGGAGCAAACACACTCCTCTGAAGCAACCACCATTTTATGCATCTCTTGCACTACACCTCTCAGTGAGGCACTGCATTCTGAGAAGGTTCTCTGCTAGTATCTCTTCACTCTTTGCAGAGGTTTTGGGATCTCAGCAGGATTGTCCTTGAGAGGTGGGGTTATAAATGCATCATTTTCAGGGGTATAAATAGAAGTATCATTTGAGGGGAGAGGGCAAAGGAATCTGTCTTCTCACAGTGCATCATTTTCAGGAATATAAACAGAAGTATCTTTTGGAGGAAAGGGCACAAGATCCGGTTTTCTCCCAAAGCACTTCTGGGGATAGAGTTGATTACCTGAATGTTGAGGACTAAATTTTTTTTGTCCCTAAAACACTATATAAAATGGATTTTAATTCATTTCTGCTTTAAAAAAAAAATGTGGCCTTCTTAGGATTTGAAGGCTGCTATAGGAAAATTATGTTCCC
The DNA here is from genome assembly GCF_003254725.2 of Canis lupus dingo. NCBI lineage: Eukaryota > Metazoa > Chordata > Mammalia > Carnivora > Canidae > Canis > Canis lupus. The sequence goes on along the minus strand of NC_064255.1, from coordinate 55,363,495 downwards.
CAGAATATCCTTTATGCAAGAAATCAAGGAAGTACTCAAAGAATGATTGAGGGCATATCAAAAAGATATAGAAGCCAAACTGAGGGACTTCCACTGGAAAATTCAGAACATTTTCATTAGAAAACTATGATAGTAATAAAATTATAAACCATTAAAAATAATAGGATGCCTTGAGTATCTAAGCAAATAAATGTTGATGACAACTGCGATATATTACTGATTTCAAAATTACTTATTAATGATGGGGGAAAAGAGTAATTTCACAATGGAGAAGACTGGTAGGCATACCTTAATAGAAAAAGTTAACATCACTAATATGACTTCTGGAAAATGTGTGTCACCTAATAGAATTCAGTGAGGAAAAAAACTCCTCACTTCTGTCATTTTCCTGCCTAAAATCCTACACACAACCTAAAACTAATCCTGAGGAAATATTAGGCAAATTAAATAGAATGATTTTATTTTTTTATTTATTCATGAGAGACAGAGAGAGAGAGAGAGGCAGAGACACAGGCAGAAGGAGAAGAAGGCTCCATGCAGGGAGCCCGATGTGGGACTCGATCCCAGGACTCCAGGATCACGTTCTGAGCCAAAGGGAGACACCTAACTGCTGAGCCACCCAGATTTTTTTTAAGAATAACTGGCATATAATCTTCAAAAGTGTCAAGGTCATAAAAGTCAAAGAAAGACCAAAAAAATAAATAGAAATGAAAAAAAAAAAAAGCAACACATGATTCTAGTTTGGAATGTTCTCCTGTAAAAGGCATTATTGGAAAAGTTGGCAAATATAAGTTTGCATCTGAGGATTAGATGATAACAATATGTTAATCATTTCTTGATTTTAACACTTGCATTATAGTTAAGTAGGAAAAAAACTTATTTGTAGTTAAGTAGGAAAAAATCTTATTTGTAGAAAATGCATTCTAAAATATTTGGGAATGATAGCACATTATGTTGACATTTCAGACATATAAGCAATCTATTACAGATTTCTTTGGCCTAAATTCTTTATATAAGTACATATTATGCTATCATAATATTTTATTTTCTAGAAATACTTATGAACATCTGTTGTCGAGATAATCTTTCTAAATAAGATCATGAGAGCACCAACAGATGTGGCCTTCTAAACTCTGCATAAGACTTCCGAATGCATATCTTGCCAATTTATCCCAATCTTAGGATTGATACAACTTTTACTGAATTAGGGCAAAATTCACATTAATAGTTTGAAGTTGCATTTAATAAGGAGAGTTTTTTTCTTTCTTTTTTCTTTTTCTTTTTTTTTCTTTTTCCTGTTGATTGCACCATCTGTTCTCATGACTGGGTATTTTGATGTTCTTTATGAAAAGAGCCCTTATTAAAAAGGACGTTTTTTCTTATAATAAAATCTATTCCACTAACTTTTATACATTAATGGATAATCATTATATACTTGGAATTTTTCTTTCTATAAACAGCTAAGTAATAATAAACTGATTCTGGTGAATAAAACTTGCACTAATTCTGATTATACAGTTTAAAATTTGAATAATTTATTTGACCTCATAAAGCTCCTTATTGATCTAAAATCATAATAATGTAACTGGCAGTTAATCAGAAATATAAAATATAAATCCTCAGTATGTGGCTATTTTAATATTTTTATAGTCATGCTTTAACTGAAGTAATCCTCTATATATGGTGATATAATGGATATGATGCATAGTGAGAGACATCTAAATTTAACTTTTTTTTAACACATCTAATATCATATTAAATATCTTTCTCTGTTAGGTTTGATATATATAATAGTGAACAATACAAACAAGATACTTACATTTATGCTGTCACAGAGCTTACATGTTAAAGGGAGGAGACAAAATGTATGTGTTTTTAGGTGCATGTACACATATACTCACACATGTATGCATATGCACACACACATATACATGTAACAAATAAAAACTGTTTATGGTTTTATTTTCTATGAAGGAAATAAAAGTGGTTGAGAGTTCTACACTGAACAGAGTGATCTGTGAAGTTTTCTCTGAAGAAGTGACTTTTGAGCAACTCTTGACCCTTTGAGAAGAATTCATGCCAAGACTTTGAGGGATTAGAGCAATGTCTGTTCATGTCTTCCGCCCATGTCTTGACTGGATTATTTGTCTTTTGTGTATTGAGTTTGATAAGTTCTTTATAGATCTTGGATATTAGCCCTTTATCTGGCATTTGCAAATATCTTTTCCCATACTGTAGGTTGTCTTTTGGTTTTGTTGACTGTTTCCTTTGCTGTGCTTTATATCTTGATGAAGTCCTAATAGTACATTTTTGCTTTTGTTTCCTTGCCTTTGGAGATGTGTCTAGCAAGAAGTTTCTGTGACCAAGGTTGAAGAGGTTGCTGCCTAGGTTCTCTAGAATTTTGATGGATTCCTGTCTCACATTTAGATCTTTCATCCATTTTGAGTTCATCTTTATGTATGGTGTAAGGCAATAGTCCAGTTTCATTCTTCAATATGTGGCTCTCCAATTTTCCCAGTACCATTTTGATATGGAAGAGTTTGTTTCTTATCTCACAGAGTCAAAGAATGAATCTCCCAGACACAGGAGAGTGTTTAAGTTTGTTAAACAAAGATAGAGAGAAAGCTCTCAGAAGTGAGAGGAGTCCCTACAGGGTTGCCACTGAGGGCCTTTTGGCTGGACTTTTATTGGGAACCTAACTAGGGAACCCAAGGCCTTGAGATTTCTTTGTGCTTTCTCAAGTGATTGACATATGGCTGTTTGGGGGGTCTGGTGATCTATGGGATTGTCTGGTAACCATCAAGGGGAGATACTCTCTAACACCTCAGAGGTAGGGAGCCTAATTTACTTTCTTCTTTTTTTTAATATTTATTTATTTTTTTATTCATAGAGACACAGACACACACACACGGAGAGAGAGAGAGAGAGAGAGAGACAGAGACACTGGCAGAGGGAGAAGCAGGCTCCATTCAGAGAGCCTAACATGGGACTCGATCCAGGGTCTCCAAGACCACGCCCTGGGCTGCAGGCGGCACTAAATTGCTGTGCCACCAGGGCTGCCCTCTTCTCTATTTTTATTGTCTTATCTCTGTTTGCTTGGGGTGGGTAAGAGCCTGACTATCATTTGGTGCACTTGGGATTTATGGGGCCCACAGATTTATGGAAGCCCAACTCTGGGCCTTTCCCTTATCTTTCCCTGCCTAGCCCCACCCATCCCTAACTCATTACTACGTCAATTTGTTGAACACACACATTAAAACTGCTCAATATCACTGGCATCAGGGAAATACAAATCAAAACCACTTTGAGATACCACCTCACACCAGTCAGTGGCTAAAATTAACAAGTCAGGAAACAATAGATGCTGGTGAGTTTGCAGAGAAAGAGGAACCCTCTTACATGATTGGTGGGAATGCAAGCTGGTACAGCCACTCTGGAAAACAGTATGGAGTTTCCTCAAAAAAATAAAAAATAGAGTTACCTTATGACCCAGCAATTGCCCTACTAGGTATTACCTGAAGGATACAAATGTTTTGATCTGAAGGGGATACCTTCACTCCAATGCTTATGAGTTAGGGACAAATGAGGCTAGACAGGGCTAGGTAAAGGCCCATAGAAGCAGGCTCACAAAATAAGTGCCAAAATGCTGAGGTGTAAGGAAACCCAGAGATAAGGGCACAAGTCAGACCACTCTGCTGCCCTAAGTGTGGGCGGGGAGGGTGTCTTTTTATGATAGTCACCTGTGACCAACAAAGGATAATCAGACTTCAAAGAAGAAGTAAACCATTAAGGATGTTATCAATAGTCCTTATTCAATGGTGATATCAGTAGATAATGCTAAAAAGATTTAGGTTCCCTGATTAGGCTTTCAATAAAAGACCAACTCTACAAGCCCTCAGTGACAACCCAGTCGTGACTCCTCTCGTTTCTGAGAGATTTCTTTTATCTTTACTTAATAAACTTCTATTCCTATATATATACATAATATATATAAATATATATTATGTATATATATAAATAAACTTATCTCTTTACACACTCTCCTTTGTCCATGAGATTCATTCTTTGACTCTGTGAGACAAGAACCCAGCTCTCCCGTATCATTTATAGCAGCATTATCTACCATAGCCAAACTATGGAGAGAGCTGAGATATCCACCAACAGATGAATGGATAAAGAAGATGTGGTGTATATACACAATGGAATATATATACACAGTGTGGTATGTATACACTCAGCCACCAGAAAGGATGAAATCTTACCATTTACATCAACATGGATGAAGCAGGAGACTATTATGCTGAGCGAAATACGTCAGTCAGAGAAAGACAATTATCATATGGTTTCACTCATATGTGGAATTTAAGAAACAAAACAGGATCAGAAGGAAGGGAGGGAAAAAGAAAGTAAGATGAAATTAGAGAGGGAGACAAACTCTAAGAGCTTCTTCACTAACTTGAGGGTTGCTGAAGGGCAGGTGGGGGAAATGGGGTAACTGGGTGATGGCCATAAAGGAGGACATGTGATGTGATGAGCACTAGGTGTTATATGCAACTGATGAATTCCTGAAATCTACATCTGAAATTAATGACACATTATATGTCAACTAATTGAATTTAAATAAAAGTTAACAATAAAAGGAGTTTGAAAGGTTAGAACAGAAATGCAAAGGCCTTGTGGCAAAAGAAGCTGAACTGGCTTGAGAAACAGGAAGAAGTTGTGTGTGGTTGTCAGAGTGAATGGCAGGGAATTTGGGAAAGAAGAGAATTAGAATTACAGGCCAGGGCATGTAAGGCATTTAAGTTCATGGTAACACATTTGATTTTCTTTTTCTATGCGTGTTGGAAATTCTTTAAGGTCTTCAAAATAAAATTTACTTTGTTTTTAAAAGAACACTTAGGACCCAGTGAGACATTATTGTGAGTGGTGGGAGGTGAGCCTGCAGTAAGCCAATGCAATGTTTTACTAAGTAGTGTAAGGCATGTTAAGAATTTTAGAACCAATTCTTAGAGCACTGAGGAACCACAAAAGGTTTTGAAAGAGTGGAGTGGGCTTATCAGATTTGTCTCTCTAAAACAGAAAATAAAAATGCATTTTGCAATATTTTAAATATGCCAACAACTGACAGTTCTTATAAGTACCTGTTTATGATTAAGTATAACTTCTATTTAACAAAGCGTTATAGCTAGGTATATGTGCTTCCTTTAAGATGTGATTAGCGGAAGGAAGTAAAATAATAAATATGATGTAGATGTCATAGTTTCTTTAATAGTATATTTAAAAATCAACTTAAGTCCACTACTATATTAAAATTACTTACAAAATTGAAAACGCAAATTTTAAATAATCTACATGAGTAAAGGAAACAATATTATTTTAGGAAGGGAAGTATATTCTTTCTAAAATACACACTATATTGTTTATATTTGTTATATTACAAATGCACATAAATAAGTTTTTAGACTTTTGCTCTGGTCTATATGTTACTTTCTACAGCCATATTTTATTCTGTAATTATTTTTTCTGGTATGCATGTGGGAAAACAAGTAAACTGAACTAGAGGAAGAGAGTGAAGAAGGGAGAGAGAGAGAGAGCAAAAGAGAAAAGGAGAGAGAGAAAGCAGAGAACAGAAAGCCACATAGAGAACAAGTAGGAAGTGATTTCAATACTTGAGAAATTGGAACATTTATCAAAATATAACAATTATACTGAATATACTGTCACATAGTATTCTTAACAAATTAAGCAAGTATTTACAATAAAATAATGTTCAAAATTATTTCTACATATGCAGTAACAAATGCAAACGCACAGGAACTGAATCATCTTAATGCTTCTGAAGCAAAGCATCTGAAACAACATCTGACTAAAGCAGCAGATATGATTATCTTCTACATGCAAACTTCTTTCTACTAAAAGTCAAAGTTAAGTTTTTTCTTCTGACTTAAAAAAGGGCCAGACCAGAGAGGATATTGATACTCTTTAATACAGGTTATTATATTTCAGATTCATTAAGCCTTGAAATGAATTTCATGTTCAGCTGACAGTCTTTATTTTGTGAAGCATAATTAGGCATAGGAACAGTTTTCATGACACGGAAGACAGTAACAACTCAATCAATATTATTGGGGGTTTCATTCAATTCTAAAAAACTAATAAAAATGTTTTAAAAAATTTAGAGTGTCTTACTAGATATGCTGATGATTACTTCTATGTTCAACTTATTTGATGATAATAATAATAATAATAATAAATTGTTGGGGTTTGCCCTCCTCCCAACTGTAGTAGCTGGTTTAATAACTCGTCTATTTTGGCTGCTTTTCCTTTTCTGTATTACTTCTCTACTCTTCTGCTATTTTTTTCTGTGCCGCTCAAATGAAAAAATCTGATCCTGTATACTTGTATAGTTGCTTCTCGGGGTGCCTATACTAATTTGGTACCAGAAATGACCCAAGGAAGCAGATACCCATGAGGAGATAATAGAATTGAATTACTTGTCAGTGAGATGACTATAAAACCACATTCTGGTGGTAAGTGGTGTGTTTAGAAGTGCTGGCATGCTGCAACATTGCAATCATTAAGGCTCTTACATGTGTGAAATTAGGACAGGATACAGGTGAAAGGAGTTGTGCTGACTTATGCAACATTCCTTGCATTTGAGAAAATGATGGACATGGGTGTTGTGAGGATGCTTGTGCTGGTGGGCAGAGTCTTATTAAGTGCTATCGATGTACTCAAGGGAGAAAATAATAGGTACAAGCCAGCCAACCATTAAATCAGTAAACTGAAAATCAGAATTCTATGAAAGCCACAAGTCCCCTAAGAAAGGATTTAAATATACCCCATACTCTATTGACTGAAACAGAGCACAGGACCTGATTTCAGAGAGCAAAATCACAAAGGAAGTTTATTCAAACCTCTAAAAATTCACCTTCACTAAAGCCTTGGCTCTGATAGACCCTACTTGACCCTGACATCTGGGATGGGAACATCTTGTTAGGTGTGCTTGAGAACCTTTATCTCTAAACCCCAAGCCCTCCTTATGATTTGACAATATGTAGAAGCCTCTACTAGATATATGCCTCAAGTAATAATACTTTCCTTCTTCAAAAGTTGTCCTCATATTTAGTAAGGTATTCTAGGTCAGTAGCTAGTGTCAAATCTCAGCATGGCCTTCCTTAGCAATCATTGCATGTTTCAGGAGGAAGGATATTAGCTACAAAAGAGCTGCAAGTGCAGGCTAATATATTTACATAGGACAAGGAAAGTACAACTGGAGATGGATCTTGGGTTACTAGAATGAAGAGGAGAGGCAAATATGTCTAATATAAGATATTTGCTAACAGGGATCCCTGGGTGGCGCAGCGGTTTGGCGCCTGCCTTTGGCCCAGGGCACAATCCTGGAGACCCGGGATCGAATCCCACGTTGGGCTCCCGGTGCATGGAGCCTGCTTCTCCCTCTGCCTATGTCTCTGCACCTCTCTCTCTCTCTCTGTGACTATCATAAAAAATAAAAATAAAATAAAAATTAAAAAAAAAAGATATTTGCTAACAGGGATTCCTTCTTATAACCTAGTATTTACATCTTTCAGCTGTTCTTAATACACCACTTGGATAGTTTTTTGAATCTTGAACAAAACAAAACAAACACAAAGAAGATGGTCTATGATAAATGAGGTAGAAATGGAAAATATGTTTTGGCACAGTGTTTAGAATGAGGTCACACCTCAGTTGGGTACCATGCTAGCAGAGATTTATGAGACTAGAGGACCTGTTAGTTAATTCTGTTTCTTTGGAGGACCCAGAGGGTATTTCTTTCTCTAAAGCAATAAGCGGTGTGCTTATGACAAGAGCCCCTGGAATCATTAAAAAAATAGTATTTTCAAAAAAAAATAGTATTTTCATTCCTTTCTAGACAGGGTTGATAATAGGAAAAATTGTTATGCAGCTGGGCTCCTAAGCGTCAATAATGATAATAAGATTCCAGAAAGCGGAAGCCTGGTGACGGAACTTAACTGTCAGAGACAGGATTTATATGGCTACTGCAACAAGTAGAAAATCTGGAATGACTCAGAGATCTTTGGGGATAACTAGCAGACCATGAAACTTCTACAGATTAGGCATACAAGCCACCGGTAAAGGTACTGCTTAATCTGTATAACAAAAACTGTTCAAGAGCTAATGAGCCCAAGTCTCCTTTCAGCTGCCTCAAAAAAAAAAAAAAAAAAATATATATATATATATATATGGGCTCTCATCTAGATTCTAATTCTCAAGACTGAAGAACATAAGTTGAACAGAAGGCTGAGTCACTTTGAAAAAGATCACCAAAACATCACATTAAGCGTATATGATAGTGCTTCCCACGATTATTCTCTAAAGGCACCCATAACCATTTAGCATAGTAACTATACGTTTGGAAAAAATAAGACTCAACATTTTTAAGAATTTTTACAAAAAAGACAAAACTCACAGACCATAGAAGAGCAGAAAGAGTATCATAGTTCCCTCATAAGTATGGGGACATACAGAAGCCACATGATAAATGGAGTGACCCACATCCATTCCTTGGTAATTAGTCACAGTCCCACATTATGGCCATGTGTTGGTCTGAGGTATTAATCAGGATGAATCTATTCAACAGCTGGCTGAACCCTCAAGTTAGTCCTCTGTCATGAGGAAAAAAGTCATTATGGTAGAACACATAAAATAGAAACTCCTGAAACGTCCTTACTCCTACATAAGATAAAAAAATTGGAAAAAAAAATGGGAAGCACTAATTAGAACTTAGATAAAATGACAAAGATTAGCCGCTCTTAAATACTTAACTATTTGGTGAATGATGTTCCCCATAATAACCCCCTTTTATTTCTCTTCTTCCCCCCAAGATTTTAAATTCTAGTTAGTTAATATACAGTCTAATATTAGTTTCAGGTGTAAAAGTTAGTGATTCATCACTTACATACAACATCAGGTGCTCATCACAAGTGATCTCTTTAATGCCCATCTTCCATTTACTCATCCTCCTGCCACATCCCCCACCCAGTATACTTAAGGGTCTGTTTCTTGATTTGCCTCTGTCTCTCTTTTATTCCTTTCATTCATTTGTTTTGTTTCTTAAATTCCATAATGAGTGGAATCATATAGTGTTTGTCTTTCTGACTGACTTATTTTGGTTATCATAATGCACTCTGGCTCCATCTATGTCATTGCAAAGGACAAGATTTCAATCACTATTATGGCTAATGGTATTCAGTTATATATATATATACACACACACACATTATATATAATGTATACATTTAATAATGTAAACATATAATATGTATATATAATGTGTGTATATGTGTGTATATACACACACACATCTCTGTATCTATTCATCTGCCAATGTATATTCGGGCTCTTCCTATAATTTAGTTATTGTTGATGGCCTTGACACTTGAGCCATATGATCTTGCAGGTCATATAACTGTAAAAACAACAGTTACAGATATAGATGACATGGAGTTTCTGGCAAATTCCAATAGAAGAGTAGAGCTACTTAGTTGAATTAATATCACATTCCTTTTTTTTTTTTTGTGATGAAGTCTGTAAGGAAACAAAATTCTGTATTCTTGTTTTCATTTGAGGGTCAGTTATTTTGGCATATATCTTAGCTCTCAAAAATGTACAGTACATTTGGATGAAAAACCTAGATATAATTTGCTCTCTTTTCCAGGTTGCTCAATAAGAGTAATTAAGTTTCCGAGAAGAACTCAAACATATTTCTTCATATAAATTAAGTAGTAAATTTCTTTGACTCCAAGGACTAATAATTTTCTAAAATGTCTCTTGAGTCCTGTGTCAATATCGTCTGTTAAAAGATCATTGAAAGCATACAAATAATTACCATTATATTTCTTTAATGTTAAATATTTAGTTAATTAATTGGGTATGCCTACAATAGCACTTTTCAAAATGTCAGGGAGTTCCTCATGCTGTATATGGGTCACAATACGGTTTATATTATTTAAATCTAATAATTTTATTTTAAAGTATTTGTACTGATTTTTCCCTGTGTTCTTATTTTGGCTACATTTGAATTTTAGAAATGTATAACATTTAACTCATTAAATGACCTATTTATTTTATAACTTTGGAAGTAGTTTCAGTAACCCACTCATCAAAATTTTATATTGTTCACTTTAAGAACAGTTTTCTTATAATACATGATTATAATAAACTGAATAAGTAGATTATACTTACTAGGGACCCTAAAAATAATAATTTTTTTTTTCTATGAGGTTACCAAACTATGACCTATGGTAGTAGTTTCAAATTTCTTTGTCTCAGAAATTCTTAATGCTCTTTATGCTCTTTATTATTATTGGGGTTCCCAATACAGCATCCTGATGTTTTTGGATAATACTGTAATGCATAGTAAAATAAATCTGAGTAAAATTATTTCTAATACTTTAAAAAAATTACAGTGAAAACCCACTAATAGATTTTTTGTTTGTTTGTTTTACAAATGTTAGTAAAACTGTAAGCTAATTCTCAGAACTGATTATAATCAGTGTATGTGTGTGAGTGTATGTGTCTATCCCATCCCAAAAGCAGGTGAGTAATCCTGGAGCTGGACTCCAAGGTTGTGTTATTTGATTGTTCTTCATGTTTTTGTTTTGTTTGAGGTTTCCAGTTCATTTTCATTCTGCTTCATAGTTATGGTTGAGAACTACTGCTCTTCTTCTTCTTCTTTTTTTTTTTTTTCTTTTCTTTCTTTTTTTTTTTATTTACGATAGTCACACAGAGAGAGAAGGGCAGAGACACAGGCAGAGGGAGAAGCAGGCTCTCCACAAGGAGCCCAACACAGGGACTCCATCCCAGATCCCGGGGCCACGCCCTGAGCCAAAGGCAGACACCCAACCTCTGAGCCACCCAGGCATCCCTCAAATATGTATTTTTGAATCTGTATTAAATTTAAGAAATTTAAAAGATTTATGATTTATTAAAAACATATTTAGTTTTCTATTACAGTGAATGAAATACAAACTAAGGAAATATTTTAAAGGTAGAAAACTGTAAAATCACGTAAAATACTTTTTACAGATTCCATCATTGAGGGCCGCCTGGGTTGCTCAGCGGTTAAGCGCGTCTGCCTTTGGAGGCTCAGGTCATGATCCCAGGCTCCTTGCATGGAGCCTGCTTCTCCCTCTGCATGTATCTCTACATCTCTCTTTCTGTGTATCTCATGAGTAAATAAATAAAATCTTTAAAAAAAAGTTCATCAGAAATAACAGCTAGTGCTATTTTATTATTTTCCTTTCTGCAATATATATTTTAAATGTTCCATTTATATGTGTATTTAATCATGCCAGAAAAAAATGTCTTTAGGAGTATAATGTTTAAAGGATACGTAATATTCCATCATATAAACTGTCCCTGTTTATCTTGTTTACAATGTTTTTATTATTTTGTAAAATAGTACTATGAAAATAATCCTGCATGATGTAATCTCAATGTATGAGAGAGGCAGAGACACAGGCAGAGGGAGAAGCAGGCTCCATGCAGGGAGCCTGTCGTGGGACTCGATCCCGGGTCTCCAGGATCACACCCCAAGTTGAAGGTGGTGCTAAACCGATGAAGGGGCTGCCCTGAATATTAGTTTTAAACTGAACATTTAAAACTATGATATAAACTGAAAAATAATTTTCCATAATACATGAATCATTTTAACTCACAGCATGCTTCATTATACTGGCCAACTCACTCCTTGTTGAGTATTAAATCATACTCCAATTTTAACAGAAAATATTATATCGCATGTTTTACATATGTCTTCAGTATTTAATAATCATTATATATATATTTTTTAATTTATTTATTTATGATAGTCACACAGAGAGAGAGAGAGAGAGAGAGGCAGAGACACAGGCAGAGGGAGAAGCAGGCTCCATGCACCGGGAGCCCGACGTGGGATTCAATCCCGGGTCTCCAGGATCGCGCCCTGGGCCAAAGGCAGGCGCTAAACCGCTGCGCCACCCAGGGATCCCAATAAAATTTTTTAAGAGATTTTCTATTGTTAGTAAAATCATATTAACTTATAGATTACTAAATGGCAGATTTTCTCAAAAGTGCTTTGCCTATATCTTTTTTTTTTTACATTTATTCTGCTTATCAAAATCATTAGGTAACTCCTAATATTCTAGTTTTCAAAAATTAAGGAATTGAGACAAAGAGAGGTTTGGTCATTCTCATGAGATTCAGAACCAAAAAGTATCAAAGATTTAGGCATGGAGAGAGCAGGTAATTTTCATGGGGTCCTGGAACCAGAAAGTATCAAAGATTAAAAAAAAAAAAAAAAAAAAAAAGAAAGAAAGTATCAAAGATTTAATTTAACCATGGAACATCAACCACAGATTCCATACTCTTATTAGCTTTATTCTCCTTGGTAAGTCTCAAAACTGTGGTAGATATGTTCCACTGTGGTAGATATGAAGACTCTTCAGGGGAAATCATTTTCCAAATCCATAATTCTGTATATGATATTTTTAAAAGCTTATTATCTGAGAATCAGCCTTGTTCACAATAGTTTATTTCCTATTGTATTAAAATAAGTGTATGAGTTACTTACTGCTGCTGTAAGAAATTACCATTAATGTTAGCCCTTAACCCCCTCCCCCCACACACAAAAATCTGCTTTCTACCAGTTCTGTAGGTCAGAAATCTAAAATGTATTGGAACAGATACATTCTTTGAGGCTTTAGGAAAGAATTTGTTCCATGTCTTTTCCAGCTTGTTGGGGATGTTCTCATTCCTTGGCTCATGGTCCTCTTTTACCTGAAAAAACAATTGTATCTCCAAACTTCTGCTTCCATCAACACATCCTTCTTCCTATTCTGTCTCCGTTCTATCATTTAAGGACCTCTGTGATTATACTGGACCCACCTAGGTAATTAAAGATAATCTCCAATTTTAAGATCCTTAATCACAATGTCCTATCCCCTTTGCCATGTAGAATAAAATATTCACAAATTCTGGAGATTAGAACATGGGCATCTTTAGGAGGCTTTTATTCTATTTGCCACATTAAGTGTACTCTTCATCACCTATATACTCTTCCTCATCCATTTCAAGTATTTATGAAAGGCATATTTAGGGGTATAAAATTTTATGTATGCCACACAAAGAAATGTACTTAAGGGTTAGTTTTAGAGACATTTATTACAATAGCTAATTAAGAACATAAACTCATAGGTGTTCCTGAGTGACTCTGTTGGTTGAGTCTGATTATTAGTTTTGGCCCAGGTCATGATCTTGGGGTCCTGAAATTAAGCACTTCATCAGGCTCTGTGCTCAGCAAGGAGTCTGCTTCTCTCCCTCTCCCCCTGCTCGAGCCCTCTCTCTAACTCAAGTAAATAAATCTTTTTTAAAAACCCATAAAATCATAAAGCTTTCTGCCATTATGTGATTAGAAGTACTTACCTAAAGAGATTCAACATTAACATCAAGTATTGTGGTACTCATTGTTAATTTGAGAAAAAAAACAAGTCAACCACCTAATGTGATTCTTTTAAATATACCTGGAATGTTCTGCAGGATTATCAGATTATTCAGGACACATTGGATAAAGTCCATATATGTTTGCATAAATCACTTCTGATTCTTTCTGCTTATCTCAATAGTTGGTTAAAACACACTAATAAAATCATATCATAAAATATTTGTTTCAAATATAAATGCTCTTATTACCACTATAAAATTTTAATAACTTCTATCTCTTGTTTACAGGAATTGAAATTATTTTAATCTATGCAAAATATCTAGTTAGTAACTTAAAATTGTGTTAACTAGATACATAATTTTACAAAAATTCTTTTAATGTGGTTGCAAGCAAAACTTTTGAAGACCATACCAACTGCAAACTTAGGTTATTTTTTTTCCTTTCAAGTTTTTAAATTCCAGTTCATTAACATGCAGTGCAATATCAGTTTCAGGTGTAGAATTTAGTGATTTGAACTTACATACAACACCAAGGATTTTAAATTACATTTTATTTATCAATTTATATTTTTAATTACAAATGTTATTGATCATTTTTCTTTTGCTGAGTTTACAATTTAGATATGGTTTATCACATTACTTTCCAAAGTAGCATTGTTAGTTAAAATTCAAAATATTATCTGTCATATTAATCATAAGTAATGATTTTGTCTGAGTTTTGGCTTAAATAAATTATTCCGTGCTTGTTGATATATATTTTTTCTTATGTGATTTTCTCTTTGCTTCACTATATTTACTAGAGTATCTTTATGTTATTATTTTACTTCATTGGAGAGCCTCTAAATAGACTGTAGCATAATATATTTGTAAATATCTAGTAGGAAAATAGGATTGAGGAACTATTTTTATCTGGGGTATTGTGTACTCTTAAATCTAAATTAAATAAGGTACTATTCTGAACCATGTCAGAGTCTTCTATGGGCAAGGTCTGCATGTGTCAACAGAGGTTCCAGGAGGTTATTTGAAGGTGTTGCCTCATGAAAATGAGAAATAGACATCCATTAAATGTTCTTATACAATAAGTGAGATCAAGCGAGACAAATTGAAGAGATGGAGTTAATGTATAAATATATGTATAAATATGTACATACAAAACATATGTATGGAATCTAATAGGTGAAACTGGTTTCCTTTCCTCTCAGATTTCAATGTGGAGGCATCTAGATTAACACTAGATGACTTTAGAGGCCTCAATCAATCTTCATAGATTGGTATGTTAGAAAAAAGAACTTGCTTTGTTCATCTCCCTCTTAGTTCTTTTTGTAGATTTTTTTTTTACTGGAATAAATCAATTAATCTTATGTACTGCAAAAGTATTTTGATTCATTATTTACTCTATGGCACAACTGGTGACTGAGAAGTCTTGATTTTTACATATTTTATCTATTTTGCTTTTCTTTATAGTTAGTGCTTTTTTTGGTCTTGTTTACATTTTTTTTTTACTTTTAAGGTAAAAAGAATACTCTATATTCCCTGAAGGGGGGATTAAGAGGAAGAGAAAATCATTGAAAGAAAAAAAAAGTTTAAGAAAGGAAAGTAGTACTGTATTTTATAATATGAAGAAAATTTTAAATATTTATATTTACACAAAGATAGATCATATAGGTATATTTTATCAAAACTAAAATAGATGCCAAATTTTTTACTAAATGTATTCCTAATCTCTCCATATTATTCCTATGACATAACAGTAATTAATACTAGTTTCTAATACCTGAAAAATTCATTGTGTGTAATCTTTAGGACTGTGGAGTTAGACCAGTTTCTAATCCTATCTCACTCAATCTCCTACTCTATAAATTGGAAAACACACACACACACACACACACACACACACACAAGTACTTACTAAAAGGATCAAATAAGAAATGCATTGTAAAAAAAAAGAAAAAAATGCATTGTAGTAAATTTTTTTTTCTTCTTAGAATATTTTACTTTTAGAAGTTTCTCTCTTCTACTGTGTATAATTTTGTTGAGGTTGTCAATCAGGTGACAGTAACTCTTCCACCAGTGTTGGGAACTGTTAACTGAATTGAGCACTCAAATCATCCTGGGATCCACTTTTTCTCAATATATCTTTTTTTTAAAGATTTTATGTATTTATTTATGAGAGACACACAGAGAGAGAGCAGAGACACAGGCAGAGGGAGAAGCAGACTCCATGCAGGGAGCCCGACACAGGATTCGATCCCGGGACTCCAGGATCACGGCCTGGGCTGAAGGCAGGCGCTAAACTGCTGAGCCACCCAGGGATCCCCTCAATATATCTTTTTTTTTTACTTCTCGTTTTTCAATTTCATGAGCCAATAAACTTATATTACTTTACTTAAGTTTGGCTTCTCTCTCTCTTTTTTACATTGTCAAATCCCAAGAAATATATGTCTGTAAATCTGTCATATGCTAAGTAATTAATATCAGACATAATTACAATAATGAAGTGGACTGCA
This sequence comes from Canis lupus dingo, assembly GCF_003254725.2. NCBI lineage: Eukaryota > Metazoa > Chordata > Mammalia > Carnivora > Canidae > Canis > Canis lupus. The sequence continues at coordinate 55,347,503 of NC_064255.1, read as the reverse complement.
GCTAACAAGAGTGTCAAAAATCATTCCAAAGAAATATCAGTTTTACTATAAGAAATGAATATCTCTGAAATTCATTCATTCTTTATTAAATCAATTATTCAACAAATACCACTTGATTTAGGAACTCCAATAAATTTTAAAATTAAAAATATGCATCAGTCTTACAATATAGTAATCATGGAAAACAAACAACTCTTCCTCTCATCTTTCCATTTGTATTTTTCTATGATCCTGTTCATTCCTTTACAAATAGATATTAACCCAGTAAAAAACTAACCATTCTAAATAACAACTGCAGGAGCTAATGAGAATACCATAGAATTAAGTCATTCTTTTTCCAGTTGAATAAAATCACTGACTTAATGTAAATCAAGAGTTTCATTTTTTATATAATGCACAAAAAATGATGCTGGAAACAAAAAAAATAATCAAGCAATAATTATGGACATAACTATGTACTTGAAGTGTAATAAAATAAGTGCTCCTTATATATCTATTTTGCCCATAAAGCTTTATATATTTCAAGAACACAAAGCTTGTCCTACTTAAGTACATATTTTAATAAAAGTGTGTATGGCTGAAATGTCACTGCATGTGTTCATTAACTAACACTAAATACTGCCAAGATCCAAATTCTTACCAGAATATAAAAGTGTTTGAATTAGTTATAGCCACAATTAATGCTACATATAAACAATGAGAAAACCTCAGTGGCATTCCACAACAAATGTTTTGTTTTGTTTTTTGCCTAGGAATTTACTCATTAGCTGGATGATTTTTCTTATTTAGTCTAGGATCAGCTGATTTCAACTGTCTTACTCATGCGTATGTTTTCAGCTGGAGGATTGGCTATATACACAGCCTGGCAATCAAGGCTGACTGGGTTAGGGAGTACAGTTGGATTGACTCAACGCATTTATATGTGGTCCCTCATCTACTAGCAGATTAACCTGGGCTTGTTACCATACTGTGGCACATAACTAAAGAGGAGGAGCTGAAGCACGGGAACTTCCTACTCTTTTCAGGTTCTGATATGGCACTGTTTCAATTGTGATGTATTCCATTGGCTAATGCAAGTCACAGGTCCAACCTAGATTTAAGAAATGGGGAAATGAAACAAAAACAAACAAACAAAAAAACCCAAAACACAGTGGGGAATAGACTCTATCATGCGATTTGAGGAGCTTAAAATCACAGCGAAGTATAAGAGGTGGGCTGCTTACAGTTCTATCATTTTTTTTCTCCAGTTTCTCAGAACTCCAACTATCTAACAGAGCATATAGAGGCCCATGTATTTGATATAATGTGGTATTGTAATAAACTGAAAGCATCTTTTCTTGGGAAATGTGTTTGAGAAATCCTTTCTTCAATAATCCAATATAATAAAAAAATTACAAGATGTGAAACTACTCAAAACTACCTGTCCAACTAAATAGGCAGTAGAAAATTCACTTTAATTGTAATTGTATTGCAGCCTGCTAAGCCTGCATTTTTGTCATTAGAGTCAATAAAGCAATTTTTAGAAATTAATAAGCATTTGTCTGTTTAGATATGGCTTCATGAATTTTAAACAGGATGAGAAATTGCTATATTACATCTTTTGTCAAACAACGGTCTGCTATTATCAGTGACAGATTAAAACTAGCTGTTTTTAATTGAATAATGTATACATAATTTCTTAGTTAATATCTGTATGCTTAATGAAATATTGAAATGTCTTAATATATTTTCTCAAGTGTAATTTAAGATAGAAAAATATAAATTAATATGTTCGATTTTATCAAATGTTCAGTAGGTGCAACTTGTGTCCAGCAAAATACAGTGTCACTGGTATTCATAGATCTATTCATAGTAGTCTGTCTTCTTTATGGCATTTGGTAGGATTGAACTTTTCCTTCTCCTTTGAAGTTAGGCATGGCCATGTCACATTTTGGGCCATATATTAGACTAGAAGTGATCCTTATCCCTTCTGGAAAAATATTTAAAAACATCCGCAATTTTCCATCTTTTCTTTCCTGGTCTGGCGATGGTAGGAGAATATGTGATTGTTGTCATTGTCATTTAGAATCCTTTAGTCATTAAGATGAATAGAGCTGCCTTGTTAGCCCAGATTAGGTATATGGTATGAAAGAGAAACCAATTTTTTTTTTTTTAAGTCACTGTGATTTTCAGGTTTTGTTTAGTCTCAGAGTATCCTGACCTTGATACGCCTCCAAGTATTTTGTATTTAATTACTATAGATTAAGTTTTCAATAAGGGTTGAAAGTAAAGATGGTTGATTTTCATGCACATACTGAGAGTAGGAGTACTTTCAATCTCCTTTGTTTGGATTCTTAGAAATAGATGTAGATATTAAAATTTTCAATAGTATTTTACTGTTTGATGTTTATAGACATACTTGATAAATATATGCATATTATTATAAAATAATAGTTAATGTTTTATGTGTGTATTATAGCATAGGCATTTTTGTTATTATTTTTTAATCTTGTTTAATCCTTCACACAACACTGTAAGGTAATTATTTCCAGTATTAGTTCAGGCTGGTAACAAAATGCATATACTATATGTTTTAAAAAACAGAAATATATATTCTCACAATTTTGTAGACCCTAGTTTAAGATCAACAATTCAGCCTATTTGGTTTCTTGTGAAGACTCTTGCTAGCAGACAGCCACCTTCTAGCTGTGTCCTCACACAGCAGAGAAGGAGTGAGCAAGCTCTTTGACATCTCTTCTCACAAGGACATAATCCTATTGGATCAGGGTCCCACTTTTGTTACCTCATTTAACCTTAATCACTTCTTTAATAAGTGCAGCCATATTGGAGGTTAAGACTCCATGTGGATAGGGAAGACACATAATTCATTCTCAGCAGTATATGTTCTTTGTATATTTCTTTTTTTAATTTTTGTTTCCTTTCTTTCATTTTTCCTTCCACATTTCCTTCCTTTTTTAGTTCATTTAAACTATTAGCACTTTGTGCTTTTTTAATTAGTTTTTAAAGAGTTTTATACAAAAATAGTTTAATAAGGTGGCATTGACTTAGTCAAGATCACAGAACTAGTTAATCCACGTATTTTAACTCTTGCTATTATATTATTATTATTATTATTATTTTACTAATATCCACCTTTTTGAACATCACACTTTTTTTCCTTTAGTATTCTCATATTCAAAGTTTATATAATGAATCTGATTCAATGTGTACTTGCTCTTTTTATGGGATAAAGGTCATGTTTACCTTTTTTTAATTTTTAAGCAAGGCGTATAGAGAAACTATTTTGCATTTAGATCTTTCTAATCAGTGAGGATATAAACTATTAGAAAATGTTTCTATGAATTTAGTAGAAAGCATAATTAGGTGCAGTTCCTCTTCTTTCACAAAAGGTTATTTAAAAGTAAATTCTGATATAATTAGTGAACATAAAACTCACTAATTCAGTTATATAAAATAAAATAATTATCCCAATCTATTCAATTTTTATCCTCTGTGACTACATCAGTGATTATGCACGTATTATTTTACATAGTGTCATAAAAATGCCACAAATCAAAACATAAGTACATTGTTGTATGAAATTTTATTTATAATTATTGTACAAGTTATGTTAGCTTAACACATGAAATTCTTTACATATGTCATTCTTGTGCAGATATTAAAAACTTAAGGAAAATAAACTGCTTAGGATATTCCTCAAGTTTTAGAGTCCAAGTCTTCTGAATACTTCTTACACATAGTGTATGTATTTTTTCTAATATATTATCCTTTATAGCATTTTGGATTGATGATGCATTATTTCATAACAGAGTGCTTTGATATTGTCCCTAGGATTTTTTTTTTCTAGTTGGAGGACACACATTGTGCAAGCTTGATACTAGTACTTATTTGCTGTGGGGCAAATGCCTTGTGCATATGCATCAATTTTAAATAAAATAAACATTCATTTACTTCTGGATTGTATTTAGTTTTTATCTTTCATAAAGCATTTTTTTTGCTTTGAAATAAAGTTTACCAGTTATAGCTATTCTTCCACTTGTAAATAAATACTTGCTGCACTAATATCAAATATTTGTCCTGATGCTCTGTACCTATACTTTTATGTATATAAAATGAATTATTCTTTAAATGTTGTGTTATAGCACAATACTCTTGAACACGTATTAAAGGAAAACAGCAACAATTCTAATAACTTAAAGAGATCACTAAATTAAGGATTGTGACAAGTGTATAGGTTTGTAAGCAATAGCAATTATGTCAAAGATGCTAGTAGTGACTGTAAGATGCCACTGGACTTGAGACACTCATTTTCAAATATGCAAAAAATATAAAACTTTTGCATCTTAGAATCTGTAAAAGATGGTATTTATATATTCCATTTTTGCTTGTTTGTTTTATAGCCAAACTTGATATCACTTGTTGGCTCCTTTTATGCATTTTAAATTGACTTAAAAATGATTATTTACTACAGGATTAAAGATTGTGATAGAAATCCAAGAAGAATAGTGTAATGTTTAATTTTATGTGTCAATCTGACAGGTTGGCTAAACCTTAGACCTGAGCACGTCTATGAGGCTATTTTCCAATAACACTAATTCATGAATCAGCCAATGAGGCAAAATAGATTCCATTCTCCCAGTATGGGCAGACCTCCTCTACTATTTTGAAGCCTGAACAGGATAAAAAATGAAGTAACAGGGATCCCTGGGTGGCGCAGCGGTTTGGCGCCTGCCTTTGGCCCAGGGCGCGATCCTGGAAACCCCGGATCGAATCCCACGTCGGGCTCCCGGTGCATGGAGCCTGCTTCTCCCTCTGCCTGTGTCTCTGCCTCTCTCTCTCTCTGTGACTATCGTAAATAAAAAAAAAAAAAAAAAAAATGAAGTAACAAATAATTATCAATTATAATTGAACAAAAACTAGAAATTAATAACAGGAAGATAGATGGAAAATCCTAAGTTACATGGAGAATAAACCACACACTTCCAAATAACATATGGGTCAAAAGAAACCTCAAGAAAAATTTTTGAAATATAAGTTAAATGAAAATGAAAACAAAACCTACCCAAATATATAGGATACAGTGTAAACAGTGCTTGAAGGGAAATGTATAGCACTGAATACATACATTAGAAAACAAACAAAAAAGCCAATTATCTAAGTTTCCACCTTGGGAAACTAGGAAAGGAAAAGAAAATTAAAACTAAATTGAGAAGAAAATAAATAGTATTGGAGAAAAAAAATCAATAAAATTTTAAAAAATCAATAGAGAAAATCAAAGTAACCAAAAGCTGATTCTTTGAAAAGAAAAATAAAATAAGTTAACCTCTAGGCAAGCCAACTAAGAAAAAATGAAAGGATACAAATTACTAATATAAGAAATGAAAGAGAAGACCTTAATATAGATATCTATATCTATATTATATATGATATAATATAGATATCATAAAGCATAAAAAAGAGATAAAAAAGGATAAAAAAGGGATATTATGGACAATGCTAATGCTCACAAATTTGATAATGTAGATGAAATGTATCAATGAATTGAAAGAAGCAATCTGCCAAAACTCATATAAGAAGAAGTAGATGATCTGAATAGACTTATTTCAACTAAATAAATTGAATCAATGTTAATAACCTTCTAGATAGAAAGCACCAGATACAGAAGGGCTCACTGGTGAAATCTACCAAACATTGAAGGATGAAATTATGCCAAGGCCTTACGATCTCTTTTGGAGGATAGCAAAAGGAATATATTTGATGACCTTGACTAATCATGTATTTTATAGAATGTTTATTAGAATTTTTCTGATATTTTTCATGATTAGACTGAGGTTGTAGATTATTTGTTTATTTGAGAAAGTGAGAAAGCAAGAGAGAGCTGGGGGAAGGGCAGAAGGAGAGGGGGAGGAAATAAGTAAAATAGAACAGTAAGAAAGACTTAAAAATACTTTGGAATTTAAGTATACTGGACTAGAAATGAAAAATATTACCATAGGCTCATCAATGGATAGGATATACTAGTGGAAAGAATCAATGAGATTAAAGTTATATCAATAGAAAATTACAAACTGAAATATCAAAAAAAATTAGAATTTTCTTCCTTTCATTTTTCCTTTAGATAATTTTAATATTAGTTGAACATCTTTAAAGCACTATCAAAACTATGTTTGTCATCTGCTCAAATTATATGTATCTTAATTGTAATATTTACATAAAGAATCCTCTTCATATTTTGGCACATTTAATTGCTCTGTTCTAATATTTTTCTACATATGCTATGCCTTTGATGAAAGGTATGAAGCAGAACTGTTAGAGTGACTCAAGGGGAAGATAAGTTCTAACCAGGACCACTGGATGTTATACTATATGTTGGCAGATTGAGTTAAAAAAAAAAAAAAAAAAAAAAGATGAGATCTAACCCATGAGCTACTGAATAAGGATGAACTTTCTCAGTGAACTTGCCCAATTCTTTGTATTAACTGGGCACTGTGTCCAGCATCCTCTTAGCAGTGAATTTTCCAAAATTCCATAAATTTGTTAAGATTTGTTGAATTTTTAAAAAACATTACAACAATTATTAGTTATAACTGTACATCTGAATTCTTTAATTATAATAATCCAAGCTTCTCTGGAATATAATTCTATTAGATTATTATTTCCAAATAATCTATACAAATCTGGAATGTAATTTTATTGGAAGTTACCAAGATTAACGAACATTTCCTTTTACTATCCCATTGTCAAAAATGGACACTGTATTTCTCTATTAAAAACAAATAAAACATAAAACAGAACAATAACAAAATAAACAAACACATTGTGTTTACCATGTGTCTAATGTTGTAATATATGAGGTCTGGCTGACCTGGAAGGGCTGCCCCTCCCGGAGATAACAAGTGACTTCCCTTGAAGTGCATCTTTCATGTCCATACTAACCACTTAGAGCCCATATACTCCCAACTGCCTTATACTGGGCAGCTATGATCCTAATCACCCCAGGGCCAGATGCTAGACAACTAGGGAAAACTCCTATCCCCAGGGTCTGCTGAAATTTCAAACTATCCAATCCTACACTGACTTACCCTTCTTCACCTGTTCCTTTGGAAACCACAATAAAGGCCCTTGCCCATGTTTTCCACTAACTCCTAAGCCTCCTGACTGACCCTGGTGCCTCCTTTCTCTTGCATAGCATGACATGTTCCCTCAAAGAACTGAATACCAAACTATTTTTCAATGGCCATCATCTCCTAATCTATCAGTCTCACCATACCTGAATAAGAATAAAGCCTACAGTTTAAAACATAAACAAAACCTGCCGCATTATGAACAGCAAGGAGTTATTTACTTTACTTTAGCAATTCATACCCTTCAAATTTTCCTGACCTATTTCCTTAAAGGTGGCTTTGGTTTTTAAAAGTCACGCCATTTCAGGTTTCAAACTGAAAACTACAAAAGGCCAAAATGGAAAGGATATTTTTCTAGGGATTTTTCCCTTTGGCCCTTTTACTAGAAACATATCTAATGAACACTTCAATGTGTAAGACAGCCTGAGAAATAAAATGCTTTTATGAAAAAATTATAATTAATTTTTTAAATTTTGAAAAAAAAAATAAATGTTGAGATTACTGGAGAATAATCGTTAGAAGATGTATGAGGGACAACAAAGTATCCTCCAGACTTTGAAACCAAAGTGTGAAGGCACACTGAAACCAAAAAGATATCCTAAACCAAGCCACACCATACACAGAATTTTATTTAGGATCCTGAGAAGGAATCAGGTCAGCAATGGTCCAGATGCTACACAGCTATTCTTCACCCCTATCCAGAACTTAATGCACAGCTTGCATAGAATAAGAGACACTGTGGCAACATCTGTGCGCCACTCCTGTCTATTAGTTATCTAAAGTAGGTCCTTCCGTGCTCCACTTTAGGGAAGATCAGATAAGCCTTCCCACATTCCTGTCAGGGCATGCATTGACCTCCAAGAGGCCTGAAGCATGTAGCCTCAAAGGTCATTATGTGGGCATGAACTAGATGGAGGGCCCAACATGGAATCAGTGTGGTCAGCACACCTACAGTAACATTCTATGATACTGTGATTTATAAGAAACCCTTGGATTGTACTGAACAATAAGTACATCCTGAACTATGGTAACATTGTTTGTCATAATATTTGGTCTCTGTTCACAGATTCTGAAATTATAAAGGTGAAACAGGTATCTCGTTATTCAAAACAAGCCCCTTTCCTCCACAAGCGGGCTTATGTGGATGATGTGACTTTTGGAAAGCACCTGAAGATGGGGGCTGGTTGCCAGGGGAACCAATAATTAATGAGAGGTTGGAACTTTCGGTCCCAGGTCCTGATTTCTGGTAGAAAAGAGGGGAGGGGGGCTGGAGGTTGATTCAGTCACCAGAGGCCAATGATTTCACCAGTCAATGCTATGTAATGAAGCCTCCATAAAAACTCAAACCAAGAGTTTTGGAGAGCTTCTGGGTTGATGAACACATGGAGATTGAGAAAGAATGGCATGTCTGGAGAGGGCAAGGAAGCTGCATGTCCTTTTCCTGTACCTGACCCTATGCATCTTTTCCATCCAGATATTTGTGAGTTATATCCTTCATAATAAACCAGTAATGTAGTAACCAAAATGTTTATTTGAGTTCTGTGAGCCTCTCTAGCAAAGTAAGTGAAACTGAGGACGGGAATATTTGAATCTCTGATCTATAGCCAGTTGGTCAGTAGCACAGGTGAAAACCTGGACATATGATTGGCATCTGATGAAGGTGGGGGGATAGTCTCGTAGGACTGAGATTTTTATCGATGGAATCTCATGCTATCTCCAGGTAATGTCAGAATTGAGCTGTATTGTAGGACACCTAATTGTTGTACTGAACACTGCTCAGTGGAATGGCAGAAATCCCCCATCCACACATTAGAACTGTTGTCCAAACTTTTCACACGCAATTGTGAAAAAAAATAAATAATAGAGAAATCCTTTTACAGTTGACCACAATAACCTCTTGCAAGACTATACTGCAGTAAGGCAACCAGCACATTGATATTGATATAATGTCACAAAACATTTCCATCACCACTCTATTCATAACACTTGGTACCCACTAACTTTTCACCATTTCTAAAATTATGTCATCTCAAAGTGTTATCTAAATGGAATCACACAGTAAGTAACCTTTGGGGAGTGGCCTTTTTCTCATACAGCATAATACTCTTGTGATCCATCTGAATTATTGCATACATCAATAGTTTGTTCTTTGTATTGGTGAGTAGTATTTTATATTATGAATGCACTACAATCTCTTCACCCATTCACTCACTGAAGGGCATTCAGGTTCTTTTCACTTCTTAGCTACTGTGAGTAAAGCTGCTATGAACATTTAAGTTCAGGCTGCATAATATTTCAATGACATAAATTCTAGAAGGTTGTGGAAATGAGAGTTGAGTACATTAACTCACATTACCTGCAACAGATGTATGTGGAGCTGAAGAGTGGATAGTCACAGAAGAGCTAAAGTCATCATAGCATCATAATTAACTCCAAAAAAAAAAAAAAAGGAGAAATAAGAAAGCAGGAAACTTTATAAACTATTTATATACTCACAGTGACTTTCGTAGGTTTCTTCTGAAAGCAACCAGTGTACTTTCTTGCCCTTGTGTACTTCTGGAATGGGGACACAGCAATGTAACATTTTTCTGAAGAATTATTGAAGGCACTATTGTACTTGAATTTATCGAATCTTTCTTCTATACGAAATAATAATTTCTAAGTTCAAGGAGGAGAGCCTGACAGTTCCGTGCATTCTTGAGATGCATGGAAAGAACACTGACAGCCAATTAAAAACAGTAAAAGTATGAACAGACAAAAATATAGCTCTCATTAAAAGCAGTAAAGAGAAACATTTGGTAAAGGGCATTTTTATCCACTTGTTTTTCACCTTCCTCCAAAAAGGCTTTTCATGCTAGTAATTGGAGACAAATAAACCCCTCATTCTGGCTTGCTTTTTTATTTATGCCTACTCAGTTTTTTCACAATTTTAGGAAAAGAAATGGTGCCAGAAATAATTATTGTATGCAGCGTTTTCATATTAGTTTTGATTTAGCTGCAGTTGAGAAGCAATATTTTAAAAATTTGGAATTTAAGAAACTGTAAATATGAAAAGGTTCCACAATTAACATTGATAAAATAATCTATGATGAATTTATTAGAACAAATGCTATTTAATCACTTCTCGAAGTGTTAGATAATCATAAAGTTTCTGTCAGCATTCACAAAATACCTACTAAGAAAAGATTTAAAATGATCTTAGTTGGGATCCTGGGTGGCCCAGCGGTTTAGTGCCTGCCTTTGACCCAGGGCCTGATCCTGGAGTCCCGGGATGGAGTCCCACATCGGGCCCCCTGCATGGAGCCTGCTTCTCCCTCTGCCTGTGTCTCTGCTTCTTTCTCTGTGTGTGTCTCTCATGAATAAATAAATAAAATCTTAAAAAAATAAAATAAAATGATCTTAGCATTTATTGAGTCAATTAGAGATGGTTCTACTATATAGTAGCAGTATGTAATGAAAAATGGATTCTGAAAGACCATTGTACAATCACAGGAAGTCCATGTGTACAAAATAAAAATTCGCTGAGAAGTAACATGAGTACTGGTACATTGTGCAAGTATTAAAAACAAAACAAAACAAAAACACCATTTTGATGTGATATGGAAATAACCCTTTTGTTTGTTGATATAACTAAATTATTGCCTCAGTATAAATAGAAAAAATAACTATTAGAGGTAAACACTTACATACCTTAGTTATTTACAGACTTTATTGTGTATAAATATCCTTAAAGATTTTGTCATAGATATTTAAAAGATGATGCAGTTGGTTTTATTTCTTCCACAGCTTTTTCCAAAACTGCTAATCATTATTCTTATGCCTTCTTATAAACATAATAATTTTGGACTTTCTAATTAGGAATATTTTACAAAACTATTATTTAGCTTGAAACTGTTATTTATTTCAAACTTATTCACTCAGCATTTTTTGTTGCATAATTTCTTTTATGTTCAACACCTACTTCCATAATTATCAGCATAAATTTTCTCAAATTATAAGGCTCATCTGTTTCTACAGGAAGAATAAAGTGTGTTTTAACAAAAACTCATAGCATAATTTTATTATTTTCTTTTGTTCGAAATACCCAAATGAGTTCTTAACCATATTTATTTATTTTGTTGGTACAAGGTCTGTGGGATTATACTAATTTTAATGAGAAAACATCACTGTGGGTAAAAATGTTATGTATATGACACTTTGTTGTAGATTGCATTGTGCATTGCTCTGGGTTTTCCAGAGAAAACCAATAGGGGGTATATATATATATATATATTTGCATGTGTATGCACATACACATGAACATATTTACTTATTTAAAAAGTGGCTTATATGGTTATGGAGTTTAACAAGTCCCAATTGATCTGTAGTTAGAACGTTGAGTACCCAGGAGAGCCAATGGTGTAATTCTAGTCCAAGTCCTAAGGCCTGATAACCAAAACTGCTAATTGTGTAAGTTACAGTTCTAGTCTGAGTCTGAAAGTAGCTGAAGACTGATGACTCACCCAAAGACAATCAAAAAGGGACAATTCTTTCCTACTCAACATTTTATACTATTCTAGGTTTCAGTGGATTGGATTAAGGCCCACCTACATTGGAGAAGGCAATCTGCTTTACTGTATGGCCAAATAAATATTAATCTCATCCAGAAAATCTCTCAGACAGACCCAGAATACTCTTTAACCAAACATCTGGGCATTCTGTGACCCAGTCAGTTGGAACATAAAATGAACCATCGCAAATTGTACACTTCTAAAATTCATAGACTGAAGACCTAATAGCCAGTACCTAAGAATGCGACATAATTTGAAATAGCATTATTGCAGGTGCAATTAGTGAAGATGAAGACGTACTGGAGAGGATGGGCCTCTAATACAATGTGACTGAGGTCTTTAACAAAACAGAAAGTTTAGATACCGACATGCACACACAAGAATACCATTTGAACATGAAGGCAGAGATACGGTGATGCATCAGTAAGCTAAGGAAACCCAAAGACTGATGGAAAACTAGAGGCTAGGAAAATGTCATAGAACATATTCTCCCTGACAACCCACGGGAGGAACCAACCCTGCAGACACCTTGGAAGTCTAGCCTCCATAGCTGTCAGACAATAAATGTTTGTTGTTTGGCCAGTATGTGGCATTTTGTTAGGGCAGTTCTAACAAATTAATACAATCCTCAAAAGTATATGAGGACATTGCTTCACTAATGCTGATGCTCTCTACGCAAAGTCTGAAACCCTGCCCATGCTGTTATTTCCTTCTATCAAAAAAATAACAAGTCACAAATATGACAATATAATACTAAGTTAATGTATTAAATATGTCAACACTTCAATTTATTGTCCATAGAAATTCAGAAGCCTGTTTCTCCAAAAGTGATGAATTAAGCCATCTGGATCACAAAACAGCATTTTTTGCAGTTCACACACCCATGCCTCACAGAATTCTTTAGTGAAATTTCCACTTCTAATATTTCCATTTACTCCATAACTCAGATTTGATGAGATTTGTTGATTGGGTTGTGCAATTAACATCAGGCTTCTTTTTTCTCATGTAATTCCTACTTAAAAAATAACATTTCTATGTTAAAATATTAAAAATAAATTATCTTAAAATATATTAATATTTAAGTGACAGAAGTGTAATAGGCAAAATGTTATTTTTAAAAACTAAAAATCTATCAATTTCAACAAGTCTTAAACCCAAATTTTAAGTTAGAAAGTAGGGGCCCCTGGGTGGTTCAGTTGGTTAAGAATCTGCCTTCACCTCAGGTCATAATCCTGGGGTCCTGGGATACAACCATGTGTCGGTTCCCTGCTCAGCAAGTCTACTTCTGCCCCTCCCTTCTGCCTATGCACGCTCTCTCTCTCTGTCTCTCTTTTTAGCTCTTAAATAAATAAAATCTTTTTAAAAAAGTAACTAATTTTAAGAGATCTGAAAGTTACCCAGATTATGTGGCTAATTAAGAAGTCACAGAAGTTAAATGTTAAAAACAAAGCATATCTTTGGACCATAATTCAAATTTATGCCTGATTCACTGTTAAAACATACATATTTAAATGGCAAAATAGCTATTAACATTTAAATAAATACTGATATATTCACTGTAGGTAAATGGATATTCAGGAATGTAGAAAAGTAGAAAATATACTGTTCTGCACAAAAAATTCACAGCAACTGTATTCTGGTTTTGAAAATGAAAGAAAACTTTATTATTATAGCAATCTAATAGAGACAAGAAAGGAAAAGAACTACACATAGATGAAAGTAATAGTAAGAAATAAATGAGAACAAGGCAAAGCTACATCAAATCAAGTACTTACAGCATCCAACCTCATCAGCTGGGGAAGCTTTGTGGAAACAACCAGGCTGGAGTCCCACCTGAGAGGCTTGGGCAAAGCACCTTCCCCTCAGGAGAGACTTCCAGCTGACCATCCCCATAAGGGCCTTATTTTATAGGGCAAATAACTGGCCTTGAAATTGGACATCTGTTTGCCTACATGTAGTTTGGAGCAAGTAGCATTTCCATGTTATCATATTTCTATGTTTTCAAGGAGCACGGGCTAGGTGTGCCTGCTTTTTCTCCCAAATTCCATCTCTGGGGAGGGGAGGGAGCCCAGCCTGGAGCAAGAGGGGGCTTGAGACAAGATTTGTAATTCTTGGCCATGAGACAACAGGGCCAGTTTTGACTTGGAGACCAGATAATATACTTCAAACAACTAGGCTCCCAAGGTTATTCACATCACGAGTCTTACAAACAACATTCCTTAGCCTGACCCATGTATACGCAGGCCCAGGTGGTCAGTTATGCGAGACAAATCACAAAAGCATCTATCCATACAGAACACAGACATGATAGAGAAAAACAAATGCTGAAGTTAGACGGTCAAATTAAGTGAATTTGATAACAAAAAAGAGCAAACATCAAGATAAAACTTTATCTATATGTTATCATTATTTTTTTAAGTTACTTGATGATTGGCATAACAAATAATAAATTGCCATTCTAGGGGAAAGGAAATCAAGTTAATACTTTCTGTTTCTATTTTTCTGAGTGGCTTAATATAAAAATGACTAAATTTTGACAAATTTGGAAAGTAAGATCCACATTTGAGATAGCCTGGTATTAAAAGCATGATGAAGGCAGCACATGTGAAAATTATACATGCTTTGAGAACCCAGTGGATAGCACAAAGAATAGACACTCATCTCTCAAAAGCAGTTAAAACTGAGGTATAGGAGGTTTGTGTCACTACTAATTGTAATAGTGTGTGCATTTAGAAAATGGTATAGAGAAAACGGAGCCAAATAGTCAAAAATTCATAGTGCATTTAGCAATGGAAAAGTGCAAGAAACTTGAATTTTTGACAAATTTTAAAGGCTAAGACAATAGAGCTTGCTGATGTGTTGGATGTGAGAAAGACAGATGAGATAAATAAAAGTAAAATATAACTGTTTTTGTCTTGAGCTATAAGAAGAAAAGAGAAAGTTTTACTAAGACGAAGGAGCATTATAAGATCTGCAGAATTTAGAAGTTTGTGGAAATAAGGAGTTAATTTTTAGACATACTTTGAAATGCCTAGTAGACCAATATACTGAGGATTAAATAGCTAGATAATACGATTCAGGAATTTAGGGGACAGAGCTTTTTTTTTAAATTTTTATTTATTTATGATAGTCACAGAGAGACAGAGAGAGGCAGAGACACAGGCAGAGGGAGAAGCAGGCTCCATGCACCGGGAGCTCAATGTGGGATTCGATCCCGGGTCTCCAGGATCGTGCCCTGGGCCAAAGGCAGGTGCCAAACCGCTGCACCACCCAGGGATCCCGAGGGGACAGAGCTTTTTAATCTGATGTCATCTCTCGTCCATTTTTTACTTTTGTTGCCTGCACTTTTGCTGTTATATCCAAAATATTATTGCCTAAACCAGTGTCAGTGTTTTCTTCTATAAAATTTATGGTTTCAGGTCTTATATTTAAGTCTTTAATACATTTTGAGTTGATTTTGTATATGGTGTGACATAGTGTCTAGTTGGGACTGGGGAAAAGGGGAAATTGGAAGATTTTATCCTGAGGGAACAAAGTATTAGGTATGCAAGATGAATAAGTAAGTTTTGGAGTTCTAAGGTACAGGAATGTGATAATAGTTAATAATACTGTATTGTATATTTGAAATTTGCTTATGGGTGAGACTTAACTGTTTTCATAACAAAATGAAAGAAAGAAATGGGAGAAAGGAAGGAGGGAGAGAGAGAAAAAGAGAGAAGAAAAGGAAAAGGAAAGAAAAGAGAAAAGAAAAGGAGAGAAAGAAAAAGGAGAAGAGAAGAGAAGAGAAGAGAAAGAAGAGAAGAGGAGAGGAGAGGACAGGAGAGGAGAGGAGAGGAGAAGAGGAGAAGAGAAGAGAAGAGAGAAGAGAAGAAGAGAAGAAAAGAGAGAAGAGAAGCGAAGAGAAGAGAAGAGAAGAGAATAGACGAGAAGAAGACATTTTCTTAAGTTGAGGTCAAATATGCCCGGGTATTCAATTGTCAGTGGACTGAAGGAAGCAAATACTGCATTGGAGTGGCTTAAGAGAGAATGCGCAGGTGCAAGTGAAGACAGCAGATATAGTGATTCTGAATGACTGATGCAATAAAAAGAGATGGAAAGAAAGATACTTGAAAGAAATGGTCAGAGAAGATTTTTCTTTTTAATTTGAAAGAATTTAGGTCAAGTTTATAATCCTAGGCAAAGTTGCTGGCATAAAGTACGCATTTTTAAACATGTTGCAAGATAAAGATCCATTAGCAGACTAAGTGACCCAGTGTGAGAGTGTTTCAAGATACATCTCATTGAAATATGCTTAATTACACATTTTAGATAATTCTGCCTAAACATGTTTGGAATCAAACATTTTTCAAGTTTTAAATTAATATTTGAATATTTTAGCTTAAATTATGTCAGCTAAGCTTCAAGGCACATTCTTTCTGTATTCATAAAGAATGAATACTAAATTTATTCATTAAACTTGAAATTAATACGTGAACAGAGTGACCTACAATTCTATATAGTACATTTTATTTTTTTAATTTATTTTTATTTATTTATTTTTAAAGATTTTATTCATTTATTTGAGAGAGAAAGAGAATGAGCAGGGGGCAGGAGCACAGGGAGATTCCCTGCTGAGCAGGGAGCCCCACAAGAGGCTTGATCCCAGAACCCTGATATCATGACCTGCGCCAAAGACAGCCATTCAACCAACTGAGCCACTCAGGTGCCCCTTACATTTTTTTAAATTAATTAATTTATTTGAGAGAGAAAGAGAGAGAGAGGGAACTCAAGCTGGGGAGGGGCAGAGGAAGAGAGTGAGAAACCTTAAGCAGACTCTTGCTGACCATGGAACCCCAGGCAGGGCTAAATCCCAGGACCCTGAGATCACAACCTAAGCCAAAATCAATAGTAAGGTGCTCATTGGGCTGAGCCACCCCGGTGCCTTATATAAAGGACATTTTAATAATTTTTGTATTTCAAACTTCTCTTTTCTCAACCTCAGAATATAACCTTTCCACATTATCTCTACTTAGAAGGTTTTTTTTTAAATTGTTGTTTTTCCATTTTATACTGTTGTTAAATTTATTTTTACATAAATATATTTTAAATATAGCATATTATATAATAATATATATTTTATATGAACATAATACTACCTAAAAAAAATCCAAATATTTGATTAGAGTAGTGCATCTGTTGATGCCATTTTGCTATTGGACCAATTCTCTTTGATATGCTGTTCAAGATGTGAACTCTGTGCCTGAATATATGGAAATATTTCAGTTATCCTCGGCCTTAAAAGTTCATATTATGCTTACAAGTACCCTCCCCCCATCCATACAATTTTCCTTATCCTTAGTTTTCTGATCTCAGATTTCTAATATTAAGAAAGCACTTCTGGTGTTTTAGAATCTTCAAGACTTAGTAATCCTTCTACTTTCTAATCAGGACAATATTTTCATTCCTCTAATTACTCTGTAATTCCTGTTTTAAAATACTGAGTGACATTAACAACAAATTTCATATTATCTGTACTTCCTAGTTAACTCTAAATCCAAATAATATCTAAATCCTTCCAGTTTTTTCAATCCTTTGCCTTAAGTTGGGAAGGGACAATCGTCAATAGTCTGTATTTTTTTTAAAGATTTTATTTATTTATTCATAAGAGACAGAGAGACAGATTTAAGCAGAGGGAGAAGCAGGCTCCCTATGGGGATCCTGATGCAGAACTCAATCCCAGGACCCTGGGATCACAACCTGAGCCAAAGGCAGATGCTCAAGCACTGAGCTATCCACGCACCCCATCTGAATGGTTTTGAATCACAGAATTCATGTTTCTTCCTTGATTGGATAGAGGGTAAGCAAGTCTAGTTTGGATCACAGACTTACAGCCAGGCTTCATTCTCCTGTATGGCAGATATGCAGCTATCTTATAAAAAGTTGTACAGTGATAGTGATCTATTTTCTTGAAAGATATATTGTTTTCTTGATTAAAAAACCAACCATCCGGACAACCAAACAAACAAAACCCCTAATTGCTAGTCAAGGGGTTTGAGATTTTTCCTGACTCACTGCCATTAAAAGGCAGCCACAAAGTAGGCATAGGAGGTCATGATTAGAGAAGGAGACATACCATGAGAGACTCTTAACTATAGGAAACAAAGAAACTGAAACTATAGGAAACAAACTCTTAACTATAAGAAACAAACAAGCTGGAGGGTAGGTGGTAGGGAGAATGAAGTAACAGGGTGATGGGATTTAAGGAGGGCATGTGATGTGATGAGCACTGGGTGCTATATACAACTGATAATCAACTGAACTCTACATTTGAGACTAATGATGTACTATGTGTTGGCTAATTGAATTTAAATAACAAAAAGATACATGGTTTTTGGCAGCAATCTTCAAAATCAAACACACATAGTGAGTAACAGCACACTTTTGTGAATACTGCAACAGATACTAGACACATCCAAAATTAGACATTCATAAGGCTGATGATAGGTTAGACTGGAAGGAAGACTCAGATTCAGTGAAGAAAAAGGGTCTGAAGGCTTCTCTAAGACAAAGCTTTAGCTTTTTCAAAACCTCAAGACATTGTCTGGGCAAGTTCTGATGAATGTAAGAGTAGTGAAACACGAGCCTGAGAAGTTTTGGTGTGGCTATATTGTGAGGAAAAAATACATATCACTTACTATTTTGAATTGGAAGGATTTAAGGCTTATGAAAGTTACCATGAAGTTTATACACTGCATCAGATTTTAAACATTTTTTACTTATTTTGAAATGTAACACAAATGCATAAAAATGTGTAATATTAAAATGTATAACACACTGAAGAAAAGAGCACCACCCAGGTCACGAAATAGAACATTGTCAGAAGCCATGATGTGCTACTTGGAAATAATGACCTCTCCCAATTCAGAGAAAATCAGTATCCTAATTTTTTTGTTGTTTTCTTTCTTTTAAATTCTATTGTCGGGGGATCCCTGGGTGGCTCACTGGTTTAGCGCCTGCCTTTAGCCCAGGGCCTGATCCTGGAGGCCTGGGATCGAGTCCCACATTGGGCTTCCTGCATGGAGTCTGCTTCTCCCTCTGCCTGTGTTTCTGCCGCTCTCTCTGTATCTCTCATGAATAAATAAATAAAATCTTTAAAAAAATAAATTCTATTGTCTGAGTATAAATTCTTAAATAAAATAGTTTATATGATTGGAATTACACTATGCATCTTTTTGTTTTGCTTTTTTTTTTTTTTTTTTTTTTTTTAGCTGCTTCCCTCACTGAGTAACATTTTATTGTTTGAATTTACCACAGGTTAGCCATTCTGCAGCTGGTGAGTTGGCTGCAAGTTATAATCTGACTCAGAATATTTTTTTTAATTTTATTTATTTATTTATTTATGATAGTCACAGAGAGAGAGAGAGAGAGAGAGAGAGAGAGAGAGGCAGAGACACAGGCAGAGGGAGAAGCAGGCTCCATGCACCGGGAGCCCGATGTGGGACTCGATCCTGGGTCCCCAGGATTGCGCCCTGGGCCAAAGGCAGGCGCCAAAACGCTGCGCCACCCAGGGATCCCGACTCAGAATATTTTTATGTGTATCCACGTATATTAAATGCACAAATTATATAGAGCTATGTAAGAAAGGGAAATTCTGGGATAATAAGCTAAAAATATATTTGATTTTACTATAAATGAGTGTTTTTGCTAGTTCACACTCTAAAAATTAATGAGAATTAACATTTTTATAACAGTGTTGGCAGACATTTCAAGTTTGGCCATCTAATTAGTGTCTAATAGTCTCTGATAGCTATTTTTTATTTGCCTTTTCTGATTACTAATGGGATTGGGAGCATTTTTGTATGTTTCAATGATTCATCAACCATTTATCATTTATCTTTTCTCTTTGGTGAAATAAATACAGAAGTCCTTTGCCCACTTCTATATTGAGCTTTATGCACTTTTATTAGTAATTTGAATGATTTATTTATGATGAAGCTTTCATCAGTTACGTATATACTAACTATATCTTTTTTTCATTTGGTGGATTATATTTTCCTCCTTATGTGAATAACTTTGACAAACAGAAATTTTTCATTTTAAATTAACTGAATTGATCATTTCTGTTATAAATAATAGTTTTATTCAATCTTTTTGAAGGAAGTAACCTGCATAATAGGCATTTTAGAAAATGTACAAAGGCATAAACCAAGGAATCTGGAAGAAAATAAAATATTTCAGGATAACATAGCTAGAGAGTAGTATATGATTTTTTTTTATTACATACCGGGCACTTATTTGTTTTTCATATATATTAATATTTTATTGTTTAAAAGTGGCAAAGTAATAATTATTGTCTATTTGATTCTATCACATAAATGAGGCTGAGTCTGTTGCATGTTCATGTTATTAGGTATATTATTGTATTGAGTATATATTAGTAGAATAACCATGATTTAAACCCAGTTTCATTAGGATATTAGACAGTATAGCATGATAGCCATCATTAAATCCTAACTTTTTGGGGCTTCAAACACTTAAGAAATATTCTAGTAATTTACTGATTTGTGTGATGTGCTAGTTCTTTCAAACATTTCACTTGGGCCTTAAAATCATACCATGAAGGCAAACATTTTATTATCTATCTTCCCAGAACAATAGTATCCATGTATATTTTATTCACATTTTAGCCCAGCAAGTACTCAATAAGCATTTAGTGAATAAATGAATCAATAACTGCTTCATATGAAGAATCAGCACTGGATCAGAATAATAGGAGACATGACAACAATTCATGTTTCCTTCAATGACATTGTGAATAACTCTTGCTACTGAACATTAATCATCTGTAAAACTATAATATACTGTGATCACTTAAAGCAAATATCTTGAGATAACTCTTTGAAAACTATAGAGTGCTTTCATAAATATAGTGTCTGTTTCTGCTTTATTTTCACGTTTTTAAATATGTTTGAAATATGCATAGCCTTTGATAGCATAGCACTAAAATAAGTATTTGGAAGAATAAACTATTAATTTGACAGTCTTGTTTTAGTGAAAAAATGCAGTTTATATTACTTCAAACTCTGAATATTCAGAAATAACAGGAGTATTGTCTACTCCTGGTAAAACCTCAAAATGGAGGTTACTTATGTGTTTCTGTGAAAACAAATCCATTTAATTTTATTATTACATTTATGTAATTGAAAAACCAATAAAACTCATATGGAAAGGCACAAACATACTTAACAAACAAATAACAATAAAAACCTTAGTTCCATAATAACTTCATTATTTGATGAATATAGGAATTTTAAAATATTGTGCTTTATATTTGTACCAGAATAATATGTCCACAATGATGGTCAAAAAACATCTGGTCTTTAGTCTTGCCCAAAATAGGTAATTAAAACTAACAAGCTCATTTAATGTACATAGTCTGTATCCATAGAAACAAAGACAGCACACAGGATTTGGTGTTAGTCTGGTATTGACCTTTAAGACATAAAATATAAGAAATATAAATTACATGTGTAGGTTTACAAGATTATGAATTAATGTATAATTCATTACAATTTCATTTTAGTGTAGCTTTTCATATTAATGTACTTTAAAATCGAAGTAAAATTGTATCTATCAGTTCAGTCAATATTTAACAAGTACTTGATAAAATCAGGCACTTGCCTATGCACTAATGATAAACAGTGAAAGTAGCTGACAACATGCACTGCAGTCAGATTTTATATTAGGGAACTATGGGTGGGAAGAAATCAATAAACATATACTAAATTCAAATGTTTAGTATGTATTGTATCCTTTGGATCATTCATTTCCTTTAAAAGAATGAAATCTTTTCAAAGCTATCAAAACATGCAAGACTCTTCAGTGTGTGTGTGTGTGTGTGTGTGTGTGTGTGTGTGTGTTTTAAGATTTTATTTATTTATTTATGGAGACACAGAGAGATAGGCAGACACACAAGCAGAGTCCTGAAGTGGGACTCATCCCAGGATCCCGGGGATCATGACCAGAACCAAAGGCAGACGCTCAAACATTGAGCCACCCAGGTGACCCTGTTCAGGGTATTTCTATGCACTAAATTAAGTAGCAGACACTCTAACTGAAATAGAAGATCATTGCAAAGACTGTATTTACTTATTTAGTTGTAGAAAGCAAGCAAGCCAGCAAGAAAAAAAGAAAGAAGAAAGAAAGAAAGAAAGAAAGAAAGAAAGAAAGAAAGAAAGAAAGAAAGAAAGAAAGAAAAAAGAAAGAAAGAAACAGTTTCCAACATATAGTGGTTTATCAAGACATTGCATACTATCACAATTTTGTTCCAAATATATTTAAGTCCCAAGGATTGAGGAGATACCAAAAAGGTAGTCATTCCTTTCCTGGGTTTCATAAGTATTTTACAAATAATAATCTATATTTAGGAACAATAAATGCCTCTGATCATAATATCTTTCTAGTTCTTATCATCATTTTCTTTTTAATTTTAAGACTTTTTTAGCATTTCCTTCTTTTCTATCAGACTGCCATCTTTCTCTTGCTCTTCTTTGTATTTTCTATTATCATCTGTTCATATCTGTCTAATATAAACTGCATTTAAAGAGCTAATTCAAATCTGCTGTGTTAGTAGCCATCTATGTTAGATCTGTCTGTCAAATCTCACCAAGTAAGCTCTATGTTAGGACCATGGGGGGATAATCTATCCTTATGAGTTAAAATTTAAATCCTTTCAGTAAAGAATAAAAAACTATGAATTTATTTTTGTAGTTTAAACTTATATGGAAGAGAAGCAGTCTGTATAAATACTTGAGAAACAATGTTTGATAGACATTGTCTAAGTCACATAAATTTTCCAACCCTTAATTTTTGATACATAAAATAGTAATGATACCACTATCTGAGTGTACACCTGAATAAAAATAATATGTGTGTTGGGATGCCAGAGTGGCTCAGAGGTTGAGCTTCTGCCTTTGGCTTAGGGAGTAATTCTGGGATCCCGGATCAAGCTTCTTCTCCCTCTATCTGTGTCTCTGCCTCTCTCTCTCTCTCTGTCTCTCTCTGTGTGTCTCTCATGAATAAATAAATTTAAAAATCTTTAAAACATAATATGAGTGAAATATAACATATATTTTAGTTATGCTAATTAAAATCATATTAGTGGTCATCAAGACAGTGTTGTACTGGCACAAAAACAGACACATAGATCAATGGAACAAAATAGAGAATCCAGAAGTGGACCCTCAACTTTATGGTCAACTAATATTTGATAAAGGAGGAAAGACTATCTACTGGAAGAAAGGCAGCCTCTTCAATAAATGGTGCTGGGAAAATTGGACATCCACATGCAGAAGAATGAAACTAGACCACTCTCTTGCAGCAGACACAAAGATAAACTCAAAATGGATGAAAGATCTAATGTGAGACAAGATTCCATCAAAATCCTAGAGGAGAATACAGGCAACACCCTTTTTGAACTCGGCCACAGTAACTTCTTGCAAGATACATCCACGAAGGCAAAAGAAACAAAAGCAAAAATGAACTATTGGGATTTCATCAAGATAAGAAGCTTTTGCACAGCAAAGGATACAGTCAACAAAACTCAAAGACAACCTACAGAATGGGAGAAGATATTTGCAAATGACGTATCAGATAAAGGGCTAGTTTCCAATATCTATAAAGAACTTATTAAACTCAAAAGCAAAGAAACAAACAATCGAATCATGAAATGTGCAAAAGACATGAAGAGAAATCTCACAGAGGAAGACCTAGGCATGGCCAACATGCACATGAGAAAATGCTCTGCATCACTTGCCATCAGGGAAATACAAATCAAAACCACAATGAGATCCCACCTCACACCAGTGAGAATGGGGAAAATTAACAAGGCAGGAAACCACAAATGTTGGAGAGGATGCGGAGAAAAGGGAACCCTCTTGCACTGTTGGTGGGAATGTGAACTGGTGCAGCCACTCTGGAAAACTGTGTGGAGGTTCCTCAAAGAGTTAAACATAGACCTGCCCTACGACCCAGCAATTGCACTGCTGGGGATTTACCCCAAAGATTCAGATGCAGTGAAACGCCGGGACACCTGCACCCCGATGTTTCTAGCAGCAATGGCCACAATAGCCAAACTGTGGAAGGAGCCTCGGTGTCCATCGAAAGATGAATGGATAAAGAAGATGTGGTCTATGTATACATGGAATATTCCTCAGCCATTAGAAACGACAAATACCCACCATTTGCTTCGAAGTGGATGGAACTGGAGGGTATTATGCTGAGTGAAATGAGTCAATCGGAGAAGGACAAACATTATGTGGTCTCATTCACTTGGGGAATATAAATAATAGTGAAAGGGAATAGAAGGGAAGGGAGAGGAAATGGGTAGGAAATATCAGAAAGGGAGACAGAACATAAAGACTCCTAACTCTGGGAAACGAACTAGGTGTGGTGGAAGGGGAGGAGGGCGGGGCGGGGGGGGTGAATGGGTGACGGGCACTGAGGGGGGCACTTGACGGGATGAGCACTGGGTGTTATTCTGTATGTTGGTAAATTGAACACCAATAAAAAATAAATTTATTATTAAAAAATATTAGTGATAATTATAAGCATAACAGATTTAAATATTTTTATCCATACTTTTCTCTCAGTTTAAAATGTTCAGTTCTTTAATTAAGATGTTAATACATATAAAAAGTTAAATGTAATGCAAGGGATAAGCAGTCAATAAATAATACCTCTTTTGGTTATCCTTATTTGTGCAATATTTTTTCATGTGTGTTGATTGCCTTCTTTAAAATTATTTAACACAACTTCTCTCCATTTACTATTTTCTTGGTGTAAAGTGTTTCTCCAGAATTTTTTAAAGTATGGACAGGAAGAGGTCTGTGAAGTATCTGAGTAATATATATTAAACATTCATTATAAGAAACATGAACTTCTAAAGTGGATGCCACCTGGGATGCCTGAGTATCTCAGAGGTTGAGCACCTGCCTTTGGCTCAGGGCGTGATCCCAGATCCCCGGGTTCCAGTCCCACATCAGGCTCCTTGCATGGAGCCTGCTTCTCCCTCTGCCTGTGTGTCTGCCTCTCTCTCTGTGTATGTCTCTCATAAATAAATAAATAAAACATTAAAAAAAATAAAGTGGTTACCACTGTACTTGTTTATTAATATTTAGTTTCCATTATAATCTTATTACTATAATAAAAAGGAGAAATAAAAAGAAAAGTGAAATTGAGGAAATAAAATTACTATGAAAAGCTTGTTAAACTCAGGAGTTTTAACAATATTTACACAATATTCAAATATTATATTTAACAATATTTAGAAATATAGTATTCACAAATACTCAAAATTGAGTATTGACATATTAAACTATGCCCCAAAGCTTGTGATTCTTGAATATGTGCTGAGGTACTTCAGAATGTTCCAAACTCTTTTTTGGAAGTAATTTTATTTTTTCCCACAAACATTATTTATGAAATATCCATCATAAATTTAAATTATTCACAAATTTACAATTAAAAAGTCATCCTAAATTGCATTATATTGTGTACTCTTGTCAACAGTGAGAGGCCTTCCTGCCTCTTATGGCAGTTTTTAAAATTACTGAATGGGGTGGCTCAGTCAGTTAAGCATCCAAATCTCAATTTTGATCAGGTTTTGATCTCAGGGTTGTCATTTTGAGTCCAGCCTTAAGTGGAGCCTGCGTAAGTTATCTCTCTCTCTCTCCCTGCCTCCTCCCACCTCCCCAAAAGTTAACTTTTTTCTTGGGTCTTGCACTATGTTTTCCATAAGCCATTAGTTAGAATAATAAAAAAGCTATTAACTAAAAGCATAATATGACTTTTTTATAAATGATAAATCATTGTATTTTCCAGGAAATATGAAGTCATCCATTTCAAAAGTTACATAATTTTGTATATCCTACTTAATTTATATATGAAAAAGTACTGAGACTACTATCACTCAAACATTAAGTAATTCTTTTGTAGTATTCTGATATTGATTTTTTGGTCCATTACTTTCATTCTGGGTATTCAAAAATCTTAATAAACCAAGGACAAAGGATTGATAAAAAGTCTATGAATCTCCTTTTCTACCTTTCCCCAGACAGAAAAAAAAAAAAAAAAAGAAAAAGAAAAAAAGAATAAATGGCAAAAGAAATCTAAGAATCTGTTACTGTGGAATTGAAAGATATATAATGGAATTAAAGAAGCAATACAAAGTATTTTAGTCATTGATCATGGAAGGATGCACACTTCATATCATTTAGACAAGAAGTTAAGAAGATATATATATTGACAGAACAGACTAACAACTATAAATTATTTAATAATATGCTAGCATATCAATATAGAATAACAATAAGGTAGGAAATATAATGATATAATTGCAACAAAGATTTTTTTAATTGATGCCTCAAGCACATAACCAGGAAGGAAAAATGGATAATAATAATTATTAATCAAAGAAGATTAAATTCACAAGAGAAAATAGACACTAATGTAAAAAGGAAAGGCAACGCAGCAGAGATAGCATTATAAGCATTGATTTATTTTTTCAAATTTGTAAATTCTGGTTAGTTTTTTTTTTTCATATTTAATTAATTTATTTATTTGAGAGGGAGAGAATGAGTAGGCGAGGAGGGGCAGAGACAAACCGAGAGGCAGATTCTCCACTGAGCAGGGAGCCTAACACAGGGCTGGATCCCAGACCTTGGGATCATGACCTGAGCCAAGTCAGACACTCAACTGACTGAACGACCCAGGTTCTAAATTTTAGTTAGTTAACAGAGAGTGTAGTATTGGATTCAGGAGTAGTGTATTGATTCCTCATTTCCATATATACCCAGTACACAACACAACAAGTGCCCTCCATCATCCATTCAACCCATCCCCCATCCACCTCTTCTCCATCAAAGATGTACAAAATATAAGAAAAACCTTACTGATAAAGAACACATTAAATTAATATCAAATAATTAATTACATACATAGATTCTCTGGATATTTAGGATGCTTTGAGTACAGTATTTTCATAGAAAAATAGATCTTTAGGCATCAAGGTGTATATGACTAATTTTTCTCAATTTCTTGTCACAATTCAAACCACCATGTATTTTCTTACCAGTAATATAGAGTTCCAATTGATTCATGCATGTCCTCAGCAGTATTTTATTGTTGACAGGTTTTTAAATTTTAGCCATTCTAGCAACTGTATATATAGCGGTAACTCATCATCATTTTAATTTGAATTTCATATGACTAATGTTGAGCACTGACCATTTGTATGTTTCCTTCAGAAAGTGTTCATTTTTCTGATGTCGTTGGCCTACTTTTGAGGGAACTCTGCCTTTGATTTGAGTGTAAGAGTCCTTTATATGTTTTTTAAACAGGTCTTTGTCAAATATCTAATTGGCAAGATACTTACTCAGTATGAATTCTCTATATTCCTAACAGTTAGAGAAGCCTTTAATTTAATGAATTCTAATATATCATTTGATTTTTGTTACTTACTTTATACATCCTATCTAAGAAATAATTTTCTGCCCCAGGCTGAAAAAATAATCTTTTAGATTTTCTTCTAGAAATATAGATTTAACTCACAGATTTAACTCACAAATTTTTGTATATACCTTGAAAACCTTGATGTGAGAGTGTGAGATCAAATTTGAGTTTAATTTTTTCTGCTTTTTTTTTAAGTTAATATTTGACCTCCATGACCTTTACTTGAATAGTCTCCTTTCTACATTGAATTACTTAAGTTTTTTTTGAAAAATTAATTGATCAATTATGTATATCAGTGCAGGTTTATTCTTGAACTCTCTTATGTTACATTGATCATTTTTCTCAAACACTGCAAGGTAGTAATGTTTGTGATTTTATAATAAGAATTGAGGCCAGATAGTGTAAGTCTTTGAACTTTCTACTTTTTCCAGATTTCTTTGATTATTCTAGGTCCTATGAGTTAGCATACACTCTGGAGAGGACTGTGAAGGAATTTAGCTCCAAATAAAACTATTATTTAGCTATTAATATGTATTTTGTATTACATACTACAGTTATCTTAATTAAAGCAGAAAAGATTTATTTGCCTCTGACAAAGGAGAATATTAGTTTTATTTTTTTATTTTTTTTAAGATTTTATTTATTTATTCATCATAGTCACAGAGAGAGAGAGAGAGAGAGAGGCAGAGACACAGGCAGAGGGAGAAGCAGGCTCCATGCACTGGGAGCCCGACGTGGGATTCGATCCCGGGTCTCTAGGATCGCGCCCTGGGCAGAAGGCAGGCGCCAAACCACTGTGCCACCCAGGGATCCCGAATATAAGTTTTAAAACATACTTTTAACTCTTCCTTTCTTGATTTTCTCCCAGCCATTTCCTGTCAACTGAATTTTACCTTAATTTGGCATTTTTGTTTGTCCCATATTTTTAAATACCTCAAATAATTCTACACAGTCACTTAATCTATAACTTGAGTTAGATGATTTAAGGATGGGATTTACTCTGATCTCCTCTTCAATTTCAATTTACAGGAAAACTATTTTTTTATTTTTCTTCAGAACTTTTAAAAGCATTACCTAAATGCATTTATTTAAGCTTATGTGTTTTATTTTACAGACATTGCTCTTATTTTGATCAATAATATTTCATTTTTCCAGTACAACTTGGGAGTATAGTCAATAATACTGTAATAAGTTTGTATGGTGACAGATGGTGACGACACTTCTGGCGAGCATTTTATAATGTATATAATTGTCAAATCACTATGTTGTATGCCTGAGACTAATATAATATCGTATGCCAACTATACTTCAATAAAAATGTTTCTAAACATATTTAATGGCATCTTTTACATTTATAACAAATAATATTCTAGATCAAGACCCTTTTTTGAAATACCGTTATAGTTCCCTCCTGTTGGCTTATTTGGAGTGTATCTGTACAAGCTTAAATTATTTTCTTTCCATAGCTGAATCATTTCTCACCCATTATAATAAGAAAAGAAAGAAAGGAAATGGGCTCACCATAGAGAAACTGGAGCTATAGTCTCCTTTTATATAAATTTTGAGCATAAATAGTAATATCTTCCTTGGGTTTAATTCAATTGAAATAATAGTCGAGAGCCTATACTGTAAGGTTTAATCATGATGTAAATTATAATTATCATGATTATTATTTAAAGTATCCAGTAGACTACTAATAAAGTTCCAAGGTCTCTATTATTGTGACCCTGTCATTATTGACAGAAATTAATACTGAGTTGATACTGATAGGTGATCTTTATTTTTGATGGAAATCATCAAGCAAAAAGGGATTTTATACCAGCCAACATTGAAGCAGTCAAATCTGTTCAGGCTTTGTATGGAATTACTAGAGAGATTTAGTCACAATAAATGTCAATGTTAAAACCATGAGGCATTTGAAATTTGAAAGAGCCAGGTTTGAATTATAGTTCCATGTACACTTTCTGAGCACTAATAAGTACACAGAGAAAAACAATGACTACTGCTATCTTTGTCATGGAAATGTCGTGAAAACAGTGTTTTGTTTTGTTTTTATTCTTCTGACTAACATGAATTTGTTCAGAAATATTTTCCCTATTCACTTTCCTTGTTTGAGTTTGTTTGCAACAACCATTCCTGGTCCAATTATAATCAGAGTCTGTTGTTTCCCTGTTGCCTATAATCATTTAAAACTGAATTGATTAGTCAGGATTTCAAGAGTATAAGGAATAAATAGTCTGCTCAAATGGACTTAGGGAAAAAAAATCTCTGGGACGCCTGGATGGCTCAGTGGTTGGGCATCTGCCTTCAGCTCAAGTTGTGATCCTGGGATCTGGGATCTGGGATCAAGTCCTGCATCTGGCTCCTTGCAAGGAGCCTACTTCTCCCTCTGCCTATGTCTCTGCTTCTCTCTCTCAGTCTGTGTCTCTCATGAATAAAGAAATAAATCTTAAAAAAAAAAAAGAGAACATCTGTACATCAGAGAAGATAAGAGTACCTTAAATGGCTTCATAACACGACTGAGGCAAGCCATTAACATACTTCATCCTGAATTATTATTTATTACAGGTTGGATTTCTCCACATGTTAAAATCTGTAATCCCAAGTTTGTTATGAGTAAGGTTAACCGAAACAATACAAAGACACCAGATTTAATTGTTCTGTGTCATGGAACAATCCCCAGCTGCTTATATATGGCCAAGAAAATTCAGTAATTTCTCTTGAAAGATCAGATCACGTGTCTTGTCCTAAACCCAGTATGTGAGTTCCACCCTCTTTTGTTCACATGGGCTGAGGAGGAAAAGGGGCTGGTTTCCATAATATAAACTGGTATTCAGTTAATAGAAGGAACAACGAATACTGACAACAGATATAACAGATGTCTTGTACACTGGATTTACAATGATCTACTTTAGTCAAGTTGAGGTTTAGTAAGATATTTTCAGGATTTTCTAAGAGTTTTATGGCTATTTATTCCAACACTATTGATTTCAAAACATTTTAACAATAGTCCAGATGTGAGAAGATTGAACAAATATCCTTCTCAGTTTATCATTTTATTTTAAAAATAACTGTTTATCTTTCCCTAAAGGAATTTTCTTTCTAATGTATACAAATGTTCCTTTATCATTAGTATTTTCTTGGAAACCTCTCTCATCATGGTTTATACTGTCACCTGATGTAAGCTTATATCTGCTAGAGGAGATAGTAAAATGTAATACATATTTTAAAGATCAATGTCATTTAATTTTATATATGAATATATTAAGACTTAAAGAATTTCTTAGTTCTTCAAATGTATTCTTTAAAACTATATTATTTGTAATTAAAAATATTAGATTATTGGTACAGCAGTCAGGGCCCAGAGAAGGAATAGAAAAAACAACAACAACAACAACAACAAAAATGAAAACAACTAGACAAAGAGAAGGAATTTAATATAATAAAATAAATACCAAATTATCAAGGGGTTTGGATGAGGAGAAAATCAGGGTTTGGGGAAGACTCACTGGATTTTTTACTTCAAAATAACATCACCTGTTTCGTGATCTAAAAATGACAGCTACTACTACTGCTCTGTCACAACTTCCCTTTGCTCTTTTCTTTTTTTCAAGTTTTTATTGAAATTCCAATTAGTTAACATCAGTGTAATGTTAGTTTAAGTTGGAGAATCTAGTGATTCATCACTTACATACAACACTCAGTGGTCATCATAAATGCAATTGTTGGGTAATAGAGTCGTTTTATTTCTCACTTTGAGGGAACTCTATACTGTCTTCCATAGTGGCTGCACCAGTTTGCATTCCCACGAACAGTGCAAGACTGTTCGTTTCTCCACATCCTCACCAACACCAGCTGTTTCTTGTGTTGTTGATTTTAGCCATTCTGTAGGAAGAGGGGATATCTCAATGTAATTTTGATTTGTATTTCCTTGATGAATGATATTGAGCATCTTTTCGTGTGTGTTAGTCATCTGGATGCCTTCTGTGGAAAAATGTCTATTCATGTTTTCTGCCCACTTTTTATTGGATCATTCACTTCTTGGGTGTTGATTTGTTTTAAAGATTTTGTTTATTTATTCATGAGAGACACAGAAAGAGAGAAGCAGAGACACAGGCAGAGGGAGAAGCAGGCTCCATGCAGCGGGCTCAGGATTCTGGGATCACGCCCTGAGCCAAAGGCTGAAGCTGAAGCTGCTGAGCCACCCACGTGTCCCAGGTGTTGATTTTTATAAGTTCTTTATATATTTTGGATACTAACTCTTTATCCGATTTGTTATTTGTGAATATCTTCTCCCATTCCAAAGGTTAGCTTCTAGTTTTATCAATTGTTTCCTTCACTGGGCAGGTTTTTATTTTGATGAAGTCTCAATAGTTTATTTTTATCATTTCTCTTACCTCAGGAGACATATATAGTAAGAAATTTCTATGACATATGTCAAAAAGGTTATTGCCTATGTTCTCCTCTAGTATTTTAGGGGTTTCATGTCTCACAATTAGGTCTTTAATTCTGTTTGAATTTGTTTTTATGTTTGATGTAAGAAAGTGGTCCAGCCCATTCTTTATGCATGCCAGCTCTTAATTTTTTTCCCATTGAGAATGATATTAGCTGTGGAGTTTTTATGGTCTTAATTAGGTTGAAATACGTTCCCTCTAAACCTACTTTGTTGAGGGTTTTTATCATATATGGATGTTGTACTTTTCCAAATGCTTTTTCTGCATCTATTGAAATGACCATATGGTTCTTATACCAACATATTTTTTAGTATGTTGATTGATTTGCAATTATTGAACCACCCTTGTAACCCAGGAATAAATAGAACGACCCTATTATGATCCAACAATTGCACTACCAGGCATTTATCAAAAGGATACAAAAATACTAATTCAAAGAGATACATGAATGTCAATGTTTATAGCAGTATTATCTACAACAGCCCAACTATGGAAACAGCCAGTGTGTCCATCACACTCCATCACATCTTGTTTATCCATATTCACACATATGCACACACACACACACACACACACACAATGAAATATTACTCAGCCACCCAAAAGAATGAAATCTTGCTATTTGCAATGATGTGGATGGAGCTAAAGTGTATTATGCTAAATGAAATGTTAGAGAAAAACAAATACCATATGTTTTCACTCATATGTTGAATACAAGAAACAAAAAAGATGAACATAGAGACAGAGAGAGAGAGAGAGAATGAGAGAAAGAGAGAGAGAGAGAGAGAGCGGCAAACCAGAAAACAGACTCTTAATCATAGAGAACAAATGGAGGGTTGCCAGAGGAGAGGTGGATGGGGAGATGGATTAAATAGGTAATGGGAATTAATGAGAGTACTTGTGATGAGCACCAAGTGTTGTATGGAAGTATTGAATATTGTACACTTGAAACTAACATTACCCAGTTTGTTAACTAACTGGAATTTAAATAAGAACTTAAATTAAAAAAAAAGAATTTAGTTTGAAATGAATGCCAGTTTTGTTGGAATAAAAATAAAGCCACTTGAATGATATGTCATATTGCCTCCTGAAGTCATGTAGAATATATAAGTATTTCCATGGAAGATTATTATTAAGTTCATGTCCAGGTATAAACAGGTGGCATTCCATAGGACTATCAGTTATATCTAACATTTTGTAACATCTTCTATTCAAAGTATAGGCATATTTATTTTTTTAAGTAATCAATTAAATTAAAAAACCTAGTAAAATGTAGTAAGATCTCACAAAGAAGTGTAGTTCTATTGTAATGTTGATTTTTTTCATCTAGTATAACAAAAAAGATAAAAATAGAAACATGAAGATGTATGTTTGAACTCTAAATAATCAATGACATGACCAACATCTTTGCTGAATTAGAATTTTCAAATATTGGAAGAATTACTTCCTCACTTTTGAGTTGTTTACAATTTAATAACTACAGACAAGATACACTTTTAAGTTATTATGGATTATAACATTTTCTGCATCATTTTCTTAGGTTCATACAATCAACAAAACAGCAAATCAAGCCATAACTGTACTGTGTTTTTTGCTGGTTTTCTTGATGTCAACACTCCCACCATAGCCGATCTCAAATGATGTCACTGAACATGATGTTGTGAAGAGATGTACAGTATTTCCCCAAGATAGAGACAAGGGACATTATCTCAAAAACATAAAGAGAAGAATAGTAACTAATAAAATAGTAAAGCGATTAGGAAAAAAATCTGTCAATAAGTGTGTAGAGTCTAAAAATTGAACCATAGTAACATTAAGATCTATATGAGTTAAATTTTTTGCAGTATTCATAGGATTTAATGTTACTTAGGTTGGACACAGAGAATAGGAGAAAGTAAGATGATTTGATTTGGATTTAAAAAATCTGTGGTTTGAACCACAAAGAGAGCTGCTGGAAAGTCAAAGACATATTGATTCATGGAATATAATAAACACAACAAAATGTTATTTTCAATGCTATGGTCAAAATAAAGAGGGAGATAAAGCTCATTATTTAGTAATGATAGAATGTCAAAAGATGGAACACAAAAACATCATTATCACTTGACTTTATCTTTTGAATGTAAGGGTCCACTGAAGAACTTAGGGAGTTTATAAAAACACCATTAAGAAGTAATTAAATTTGCTCTTAGGAAAAAGCAAATTTGAAAGCATTTAATTCAATTCTAAAATAAATCCAATCCTAGTGCCTATTATTATTTCGGGAGTGTTGCAGGGATACCTGGGTGGCTCAGTGGTTGAGCATCTGCCTCTAGCTCAGAGCATGATTCCACAGTCCCGGGATTGAGTCCCACATTGGGCTCCCTAAGGAACCTGCTTCTCCCTCTGCCTATGGCTCTGCCTCTCTCTGTGTCTCTCATGAATAAATAAATAAAATCTTTAAAATAAGTGTTGCAGTTGTAAGGAGTATCAACATTGGACATGCGATCCTGTTTTTATGTGTAGCCTTTCCTACCTAATAACTCTGGGACTTGGATAATTTACTCACTTTTTAAGAACAATTTCTTCTGAAGAAAGTGAATGCATAGCACTTAGCCTGGTGTGTGGCAAAAGACAAATTATTTTTCATTGTTATCTGTAAATGTTATTCATTTATAAGAGTATGAGAACTGAACGGGTGCCAGGTGATTGGATTCAAAAAAAGGAAGTAAGACAGACATAGGCTCTGCTTTTGGAGTTTATGGTGTAAAGAGATTGACAATTCTGCAGTAAATTTTATCAGGATGTCAAGTGTTATTAAATAATGAGCAAAAGCAGTTGGTCTAGTAATAGTGCACCAAGGAAAGCTTTCCTAAAAACGAATGTCTAATTTGAAGTCATAAAGTAGAATAAACTTATCTAGAAGCAGTGGTCAGAGAGAAGTTGGTGATTCAGTCTGAAGGTACACATTTTTATAAGGCTTCAATAAGTCTGAAGATTAACAAAAAATGGTATTAAACAACAGAACCAAAAATCACAAGTGAGACTATCAAACCAAAAATCTTATGAACAACAACAAAAACAATCAACAAAATGAAGAAGTAGCTACAGAATGTGAGAAAAACGATTGCAAAGAAATACTAGATGAGGGATTAATATCCAAAATATATAAATAACTCATACAAATCAACAAAAAACCTGATTGAAAATGGGCAGAGAAACTAAATAGGCATTTTTCCAAAGAAGTCAGATGGCCAACAGACAAATGAAAATATCACTAACAATCAGAGAAATGCAAATTAAAACTATAATGCAATACACTTCATACCTGTTAGGATGGCTATTGTCAAGAAGAGTTGATGAGGATGTGGAGAAAAGGAAACTTGCAGTGAGAATGTGAACTGATTCAGCCACTATGGAAAAGAATATGTAGATTCCTCAAAATGTTAAATTAGGACTGTGATATGATCGAGCAATTCCACTTCTGAGTATATACCTAAAGGAAATGAAAACAGAATAGCAAAGATACGTACACAATTCCTGCTTATTAAAGCATTATTCACAATAATGGAGATATGGAAGCAACCTAAGTTTCTGTCAACACCTGAATGGATAAAGAAGTTGCAGTATATACATATAATAGAATATTATTCAGCCATGAGAAAGGAGAAAATCTTGCCACTTGCAAAAACACGGATGGACCTTGAGGGCATTATGGTGAGATAAATAAAGATGAGTATTGTATGATATTACTTACATGTGGAATCTAAAAAAGCCAAACTCATTAAAAACAGACAGTAAAATGGTGGTTATTAGGGGCCAGGGTGGAAGAATAGGAGAGATGTTGTTTAAAGGTACAAACTTGCAACTAGTAAATAAATAAGTCCTAGAGATCTAATGCGCAGTATAGAACACAGACACCAATGTCGTATTATAATCATCAAACTTGCTAAGAGACTAGATCTTAATTATTCTCATCACAAAAAAAAGAAAGGATAATTATGTGACATGATAGAAGTGCTAACTGTTGCAAAAGTGACAATCATATTATAACACATTATTTAAAAAAATAGAACATAGAATGTTAGATGGGGAATGGCAGATGTGAATTGTAGAGATAGAGAAGTAAATTGGCTCATTATAAATCATGTAAAATAAGTTGTATTTTATTCTACTGTCTCTGTAAAGCTAGAGTATGATTTTAAGCATGTCAGTGCCCACTTGCTTACAAAGAGTGTGGAAGGCCTGGAAGCAAGGATGCCCATCGGGATGTGCTTACAGTAACCTGGTTAGGAGATGGCAATGCCCAGGATTAGAGCACTCTCACTGAAAATTAAGAGAAACAGATGAATGAACTTCATCTATACTTAGGAAACAGATACCAGATTCTTATTTGAATGCAGAAGATAAAAAGGGATAAAGGAATCAAGTAAAAAAAAATCTGTCTTAAGAACACAAGAGATATAATATGGACATTGCCCTAGATATTGTTTGATAGGTGCAACCAGAAAAAAAAATATTTACCATCTCTGGCCATCAGTGAACTTATCAAAAAAAAATTAAGCAAATGGGGCAAAATGTAAATGTGATTCTCAGTTTTTCCAAATGCCTATTATTGTTCAATTCAACAAAGGAATATATTTATCAAACACTATTTTCAGACGTGGTGATAAATATAGTTGTAAGGCAGATGAATACAGTATAATCCTCAAACTTTAAAAGCTGTCATGAGTTATGACTTTTATAACTGAGTGTAAAAGTTAGAATAGCTGCAGAATGCAATTTAAAATGGGAAAACATGAGAGGCAATTTGCTTCACTGTGAAATTTTCAGAAGGCTTCCAAAGAAGTAGTGGCATTTAAGATATGCTACAAATGAAAAACATGAGTTGAAAGGTGGCATTTCCTATGTACATGTCCTAAAAATCTAAATTTTGAAATTGTATAAGTACATAAACCATTTTTTCACTGTAATGCAGTGATACTAACCATGGACAACTCTGCACTCCCCAGCCCAAGTGGGCTGGGGATTTGAGAGGAAATTTAGCAGTTAACAGGAGATCACTCTTCCCCAGCAAGGAATTCACTAGGACAAATGTTTACAGTACTGAGGTTAAGAAACCCTGCCTTACAGCTACTTAATGATGCTGAAAGTGAAGATTTAAGTTTAATGAAATAGCTGGCTTCAGTCCTTTCCATTCTTCTATTCTGTCCAATTTTTCTATAGTGCTACAAATTATTTCCCTCTTGCATTTTCTTAATTACTTTACATTCTTCAAAATCTTCAGCGACTGTAGTAGACTAACAAATTAATTCTAATATTTTAGCCTAATATTCAAAGCCTCTCACATTCTAGTTAGTCAAATTTGTTTTCTATTCCAATGCTTACATTAGTAAATAGATAAATGTCATGTATTTGTTCAGCTAATCACACTTTATGCTACCACTTACCAGGGTGTACCTAAGAGGATCTCAATTGATATTTTTCCTCTAATACATGAAACATCATTTCAATAAAACAAGTTTTTATTCCATTAGGAATTAGATTATTAAATCCAACAATTTGCATTTTGCAATTATAAAATGATAATGGATATTTCTGGTTTCAATAATCAAAATGTTATTTTTAAAGACATTTTATTTTTAAGTAATCTCTACACCCACCTTGGGGCTCAAACCCACAAACCCAAGATCAAGAGTTGCACATTCCACCAACTGAGGCAGCCTGGTGCCTTCTGATATGCTATTATTATATGGGATGGTACATCATGTTAATTTTTTTTTAATCTAGTTTAATTGACTTTACAACAAAAAATTATTTACATATTGACTATCTTTATGTTTATTGAATTCACAGTTATTTTCTCTTTAATTTGTCCCATTTTTTATTAACACTTTACCAGCTGTGTTTAGTGCCAATATTATTTTATTAATTATCCTTCAGGGAACTCATTTACTTCTAAAAGAACAGATGTTGCTCCATTAATGAAAACTACTCTTTCCCTTCAGAGAGAATGAATGATATTTATAAGCCTTAAGAAATGAATTAGGTGAATAATCTGTTACTAAATCATTGCTTGAAAAAAAACAAACAGAAAAAAACAAACATGCATTTCATATTTCGAGAGAGAACTCTAGGAAACACAAAATTTGGTAGCTTTCTTATGTTTCATCACATATTTAAAATGAAGGCTGATGATTTATTTTTAAGTCTAAATTGCATATTTACATTGTTTTCAGTGTACATTTGTAACATTATTAAGTAGTTTTAAGTCCCTACAAACACATTACTAAATCCTAGGTAATTTTCATTATTAAAATATGAGCAAATGTTTATTTCTATTTTATTTATTAACGTACTTAACAAGCATTTATTGAACTCCTTATTTAGTAAAGCTCTTTTTATTTATTTAATTGAGAAATTGTAGAAATTTAATATACTCTTTCCCAAATCTACAACTTCCCTGAAATTATTATCTAATTTGGCTTGGCTTTTCTTGTAATCAAGGAAATTATTGATTCTATCTTCATTTATCTATTTATTCAACAAATATTAATTGCATGCATATTGTGTCAGATTTATTAATACTATAAATATAAGGTGACCTCACAGACAAAAATCTATGACTTCAGGAAGGGTACATTCTTAGAGTTTAGCAAATAAATTTTTTAAAAAAGTATAATATTTAGAGTTTCAGTCAGAATAGGACAGGCTATATTAACTCTAACAAAAAACTCGTAAATGCCAGTGACTTGATGCTACAAAAGTTTATTTCTAGCCATAGCTGATGACATAATATGAAGTATTATTCAATCTCCCTTTGTTTAGTCTAGGCCTCAACCTTGTTGTCTTTCCATGTCAGGTCTATAATGCCCAGTTGCAGCAGGAATCTTGCTAAATCAGTTTAGAGAGAATCCAACTATAGATACGTGATTCACCCTCTGTAGATATCTGATCAAATTCCTCTTTACATACCATCCCCCAGTGATATCTGATCACCCTGGCCCACCTTCAACAAGAATATGGTCGACTTATTTCAGCTAGAATCCCTGTTTCTCTGTTGTTTTATCTTAGAAATATTCCATCTACTGACTCTCACTTTGCTCTTTGCCTATAAATCCCCACATTTCAAAATTGAGCCCAATCTTTCTCCCCTACTAAAGGAAAACACTTTATGGCAGTTCCTTTTATAAATTCTTCCTTGCCATCATTAACTAGTGACAGAGCAAATTTTTCTTTAGGGACA
The DNA here is from genome assembly GCF_003254725.2 of Canis lupus dingo. Classification (NCBI taxonomy): domain Eukaryota; kingdom Metazoa; phylum Chordata; class Mammalia; order Carnivora; family Canidae; genus Canis; species Canis lupus. The sequence goes on along the minus strand of NC_064255.1, from coordinate 55,308,661 downwards.
CCTGAGTGGCTCAGTGGTTGAGCATCTGCCTTTTGGCTCAGGTCGTGATCCTGGGGTTCTGGAATCGAGTCCCACATCAGACTCCCTGTGTTTCTCCCTCTGCTTATGTCTCTGCCTCTCTTTTTGTGTCTCTCATGAACAAATAAATAAAATCTTAAAAAAAAAATTTCTTTGACATTATGCACTCAGCCTGGCTCTTAAGAGGGGCGCTGCTCATCCCAGTTACTTAAAATCCATTAGGGAATCATTTTTAATATTTGTTTTAGTGATTATCATGGTGAGGAGATTCCAACAGTGGATAGATTGGCGACTAGTCTATGTGAATTATTATACAAAATGTCTCATATGCCAATGTGTTAGAGTCTAAAAATTATACCTTTTTATATTATCATTTGTATTATTAGTGATATCATACACTTCAGTTACCTAAGAACTTCAATCATGTTTTTCTACTATTACATAACTGGGATCAATGTTTTTTCATGCGTAATGGAAAAACACAAATGCTTTAATTGGCCATTCAATGAACTCCAATTTTAGACTTTAAAACCTTCCTTTATGTACACTCTGCTTTAACACATACTTATATATGCATATATATTCATAAGCGTATATGTTTATATATATATGTACATATATACTTTGAACATAATATATGTCCAATAAACATTTGGTAAGTTAAATTTATATGTCTTTTATTTTATAAACTTTAGAGGAATGATATTGGCTCAAAGAGTAGGAGCAGAACTTTAGTTCATATTGACATAGTATTTTTTTTTAAGTTTTTATTTATTTATTCATGAGAGACACCAAGAGAGAGGCAGAGACAAAGGCAGAGGGAGAACCAGGCTCCATGCAGGTGGCCTGATGTGGGATTCGATCCTGTGTCTTCAGGATCACATTCTGGGTTGAAGGCAGGCGCCAAACTGCTGAGCCACCCTGGCATCCCTGCCATAGTGTTTCTATTAATAGGAATGTGTAGGTAATTGTAATACCACAACTTATATTCACCCTCTTAATATATTTATACGTAATACAGTGTAGCTTATAATAACATTTATTAAATAAACATATAAGCAAATTAATGAATATATAGATATGTATTGTAGATGTCTATGCAAACAGCTCTCTTGTGTTTGCTTCCTGACAAATTGAGGATTCCATTTTTCCAAAACCTAATAATTTAAACACTTTCATAAAGAACTATTGGCATCCTCAAAGTCAATTTCTTAAACATACACTGTTCATCAAGTTTAATAAATTAAACCTCTGTTCTATATATCTTTCCATTATATAACAAAATGAACCAATAGAAAAATATACTAAGACAAATGAACTAACATATTGCATATTAGAATTTCAAATTAAGTCAAAATTAAATGTCTAATTCAATTAAGTAGCATTGCATAGACAAAGATATAACAAAATTTAAAGAGGACAAGTAATTTTCACTTTTCATGTACATGTTCTATAACATTATTCTGCAAGAAATAAAATTAAATTGAACAATGACAATAAGGAAATAGTTAATCCTGTTAAATTTTGATATTTTATTTATTTATTTATTTTTTTTATTTACTTATGATAGTCACAGAGAGAGAGAGAGAGGCAGAGACACAGGCAGAGGGAGAAGCAGGCTCCATGCACTGGGAGCCCGACGTGGGATTCGATCCCGGGTCTCCAGGATTGCGCCCTGGGCCAAAGGCAGGCGCCAAACCGCTGCGCCACCCAGGGATCCCAAATTTTGATATTTTAAAGCCTTCTCTATGTTTTGTTTTAAATATAAAATCATTTTCTTTTTTTTTTAAGATTTTATTTATTTATTCATGAGAGACACAGGGGGAGACAAAGTTAGAGGCACAGGCAGAGGGAGAAGCAGGCTCCACGCAGGGAGCCCAACGTGGGATTCGATCCCGGGTCTCGAGGACCACGCCCTGGGCCGAAGGCAGCGCTAAATCGCTGAGCCACTGGGGCTGCCCTTCTCTAAATATGTTTATAGTTTAGGAACCACTCAAGGTAGCACAAGAATCAACCAAAGGCCTTCAAGCCTTCAAGTCATCATGAACATTTTCTTTCTTTCTTTCTTTTTTAAGATTTATTTATTTGTATTTATGATAGACACAGAGAGAAAGAGAGACAGAGACACAGGAGGAGGGAGAAGCAGGCTCCATGCACCGGGAGCCCGACGTGGGACTTGATCCAGGGACCCCAGGATCACGCCCTGGGCCAAAGGCAGGCGCTAAACCGCTGAGCCACCCAAGGATCCCTGAACATTTTCTTTTTATCTGTAGTAAATTTCCCTAAGGCTATGAATGCTGTGTTGGGGTTTTGGATTCTTAATCTTACATTTTCGTTGGGAAACACACACACACACACACACACACACACACACACACACACACTCATACACCCACATACACTCATGAATTTGGTAGAATATACTAGTATTATCGGAAGTGTTTATTATCGGAAAATACTAGTATTTTCCTTGTTTTATATAATGTTATTTTGCTACATTTTCATTTAATGTTCAATCTTAAAGTTTTCCTATAAAGACTACCCAGTATGTGTCAAAATCAAGGTTTGTTTTAGCAGCTAATAAACTCTAGGAAATGTAGTATCTTAAGTCACTCCTATGATAAAAACAAAGAATCACTGATGGCATGTTGTTTCATCTGAAAAGCAATGGTGGGTTTATTATTCTTTATCTACTGTCATAATTTACTTTATTTAAATACTGTTTATTTCCATTGAAAACAAGAGTAAAACTGTAGAATAACAATGTACAAGCACTTTTATTAGTATTTTAAGTCATTAAAAGTTAAATTGGGAAGAGTTTACTATTCTGACTCTATATAAAACAAATATTATTGTAAACCCTCATGAATTATGAGATATACTTTTGTAATTCAATAAACTACGCCAAAGATTCAGATGCAATGAAACGCCGGGACACCTGCACCCCGATGTCTATAGCAGCAATGTCCACAATAGCCAAGCTGTGGAAGGAGCCTCGGTGTCCATCGAAAGATGAATGGAAAAAAAAAAAAGAAAAAAAAAAAAAAAGAAAGATGAATGGATAAAGAAGATGTGGTCTATGTATACAATGGAATATTACTCAGCTATTAGAAATGACAAATACCCACCATTTGCTTCGACGTGGAGGGATCTGGAGGGTATTATGCTGAGTGAAGTAAGTCAATCGGAGAAGGACAAACATTATATGGTCTCATTCATTTGGGGAATATAAAAAATAGTGACTGGGAATAAAGGGGAAAGGACAAAAAATGAGTGGGAAATATCAGAAAGGAAGACAGAACATGAGAGACTCCTAACTCTGGGAAACGAACTAGGGGTGGGGGAAGGGGAGGAGGGCAGGGGGTGGGGGCGACTTGGTGACGGTCACTGAGGGGGGCACTTGATGGGATGAGCACTGGGTGTTATTCTATATGTTGGAAAATTGAACACCAATAAAAAATAAATTTACAAAAAAATATGCCACAAGTCTTTATTACTGTGGGCTGCAAAGTCAACAAAAATAATTTATTCAACTCTGCTCAAGTAGGCATGTGTTTTAGCTAGAAAATTTAAATTTCATACATGTCAGAAAGGAAAAGCAATTTTGGGACATTTAAATTTTAAAGTTCAACTAGGTTTGGAACTTAAAGTTTTTATTGTAATATCAATTTAGTAGAATAATTTCTCCACAGTTAATTTGCAGGTAATGTGTTAGTTATTGCACACACACACATACGTAAGCCTATATGCACACAATCATGTATTTGTGTATATATACACATATAATGTATATTTATATAACATGCATATATACAACTGTAGTTTGACATAAATTACAAATTATACAAAAAAAAAAATTAAAAAAAAAAAACAAATTATACTACATCAGGTGGAAAGGATAATCTTGTCAACATATTATAGTAGAATAAATTTACAGGCAAATGTAAAATATAGTTATAGTTATTTGACTTCTATATCATCCTATAAATTAAAAAAAATATTTCATATAGATTATAGACTAAATTCAAAAGACAAAATTATATGGTTCCCAGTAAATATTATAGAATATTTTAATGATTTGTGAAATGGACTAAAACAATCTTAAATGGAATATAATTATAAACAATAAATTTTATAACAGAAAAACAGAAATTCTTCTTGTCACAGATATCATTATGAAAGTGAACATGGCAGGCACTATCTTAACAAATATAATGGATTAGAAACTGGATCTAGAATTTAGAATGAGACTGCAAATTCATTAGTAAAGGTAAAGATTCAATATAAAAATTAAAGTTTAATATGAAATGGAAAAATGCATATAAATAGGAATTCCAAACATGGGAATATGGATATAACCAAAAAGTATTTGGAAAAAAAATGAACTTTCTTCATTAATTATAAGAGAATAGCAAAAATTATACACAACAATATGAAGTCTTGGTAAGCATGTAGAGGGATAAGAATTATACAACACTTGCAAAAGCATAAATTATATACCCATTTTGGGACACCTAGGTGGCTCAGTGGTTGAGTGTCTGCCTTTGGCTCAGGTTGTGATCCCAGAGTCCAGGGATCAAGTCCCATATCGGGCTCCCTGCAGGGAGCCTGCTTCTCTCTGTTCCTATGTCTCTGCCTCTCTCTGTGTCTTTCATGAATACAAAAAATAAAACCTTAAAAAAAAATTATACACCCATTTTGAAAATACTTGGCAATTGCAATTATTTGCAACAGTTAAAATGTACATACTTTGTAACTCAACATTTCTACCTTCACCATGTTTATGAATAATATTGCCATATGTATATGAAGAAGTGCAAAAAATTTAAAAATAGTATTATTTATAATAATAAAAATTAGAAAGGGGTGTTTGGGTGGCTCAGGCACCTACTTTTGGCTCAGGTCATGATCTCAGGGTCCTGGGATTGAGCCCCTGAATCACATCTGGCTCCTTGCAGAGCAGGGAGCCTATTTCTTCCTTTCCCTTCCCTTGCTACTCCCCTTGCTTGTGCTCCCTCTCTGTCAAATAAATAAATAAAATATTTAAAAATTATTTAAAAGGCAATTATCTATCTATATAGTAGATACATGTACTTTGCTGATTCATAAAATGGATTACTATGCACCAGTTGAAATGGATGAACTATACCTGCATACAACAAAAAGAATGAGGAGACAGAACATGAGAGACTCCTAACTCTGGGAAACGAACTAAGGGTGGTGGAAGAGGAGGTGGGTGGGGGGTGGGGGTGACTTGGTGACGGGCACTGAGGGGGGCACTTGATGGGATGAGCACTGGGTCTTATTCTATATATTGGCAAATTGAGAACCAATAAAAATAAATTTATAAAAAAAATAAAAATAAAAACAAAAGAAAACAAAAAATGAAAAGAATGAATCACAATAATTTTGAGGAGACAGAAAACAATGATGTTATATTATTACATTCACATGGCAATAAAAAATCAGGGCAGGTCTCCAAATCTAAATATGCCAGGGAAAGAAATAGGCTATAAAATGTAGATATTAGTTATTTGGGGAAGGAAAGAAGAGACAGTAATCAAGAAAGGACTGGGAGGATGTTATCTTGTGTGGTAGTGGAGATCGATTTCCTTTTTGGGTGAGGGTTGCAGGAATGGCGGGAGGTTTTTTTGGTAAAAATTATTGATCTTTGCCCTTTTAGTTTGCAGAATTTTCTGCATGTTTATCATATTTCATAATAAAAATGATTCAAAAATTTCAATTGCTTAACACAATAACCATTTATAAACAAATGGATTTATCTACATAAGGTTTTTTTATTGTTTAATTCATTTCAAATTTTCAAAATGTTTTTCTTTTTAAATTTGAATGTATTGCATCATAATGACATGTAAATGAAGCAAAAGTACCTCCTGAGAACACCTCCCCACCTCCAGTACTGCAGGTGGAGAAACCTGCCTCCCCTCCTGGCATCCCAGAACTCACAAATACAATCCCTCTCTTCTATCTCCTATGACAATTGTTATACCTATTTCTTCAAATCTCATATCATCCTCTCAATAGTGAATAATAGAGCTTTTTAGAATTATATTGTCTTATTAAATGTGATTAAAATCTAATCTGTTGATAACCTTTAAAGGAGGAAGAGTAGAAAAAAAACCAAAAAAGTCTCTGAAAACAATCGCCTTCAAAAAAAAAAAAAAAAGTAATTCTAGGGAAGAAGAAAGAAAACGTGTACAGGTAGGGTTTATTAAATGTCAAAAGTGAAGTAGTCAACAAAGCAGAGTGTTAAATATTCTCAAATCAACTAGATCTTTGGAACAGAAATAGAGTCATTATTGATTTTATGACAAGGATATCATCAGTGGCTTTTGTGAGCATTTCTAGTGGAGCAGGGTCAGAAGCCAGAATGTGTAAAACCTCATTTTCTCTCATCTTGCATCTGCACCACCCATCCTTACTACTATTATTATGTGCCCTTTCGAGAGCACTGATGTAGCCAACGACACAGCTGACTGGTATAATATGGGTGATTCATCATATTCATTTTGGTAGTGTTTTTTCTCTCGAGTCTGATCTCCAGTGAGGAATAATGTGCATAAAAAGATCTCACACTTTGTGTCACCTTTGGAAGGATGATCCTTCTATCTCTTTCCCAAGATTTGTTGTCCTCAATCTTCCAATCTTTACTCTTTCAGACTACAGACCAATTTAGCCATTTGCCAAGTCCCATGACTCTCTAGCTCAGGTTATTACCTTCCCCAAAGAAAGTAAACAACAGGTGAATGTCTAAGGCTCTGATGACACAGAGGATTACCTTTCAGAACTGTCTTCCACATCAGTCCTTGAGTGCTGCTGTGTTTCAGGAACAGGTGAGGAACATCTTCACCCTTCCTTCAACCCTAGGCAACACATGAATAAACTAAGCCTGTGGCATTTCCTCATCTGTCAGCAATTCAAAATAAACTCTGCATGTGACCAGAGGTGTGATCTGAGTTTCAAGTATGAGTGCAATAATGGTAGGTGACATGGGGTTCTAAGCCACCTGCTTGTGCATTTTTTTTACTCATATGAGACAAAAATTGCGGTGCACATTATTTAGGGAGAGATTGTCCACAAAGTAATCATGTTAGTGATTGCAGAATAATGTAGAGAAGTGAAGATGAAAACACAGCAAGAATATTGTTTCAAATAAAGTCTAGCCGTTGCTAGACAAACTGAACATTGCTGCCATCTGGATATGTTGTGGGCACTGCATTAATTCTCTGGTGAACATACTGATTCTAGATAAGGAAAATTCTATGGAGGGGGCACATTTGTGAACCCTTAGCTGTCATAAACAATAGTAACTGGACAAAGAATATGAAAGCCTAACTATGAAAATCTGAGGAAAACAGTGAAATGTTCATTATGATCCCTCATATACTTATGGTTTTAATATCTACAAAATGTAAATTTCCAGTTTATATCTTTTCTCTGAGATCATAATTTATATATTCAGGTGCCTGCTTGACATATTTTTGCAGATCTATCAATAGCACCTCAAACCCACTCTTCTAATATTGCGTTCTTAATCTGTCTTCATACATGGTTTTCTATTGTTTTCTCTAGTAAAAGGCATCTGTGTCTATTCAGTTGTTCAAAATATAAATATTAAACTATCACCCTTTCCTACAACATTCGTACTCAATCTATTCTTGTAGGAGATACTGGTACTTCCCTGCCCATATCCCCATAGATCTCACCACTCTTATTTATGCTTTTGGCTACCTATTGCAAGTGTCTGTGACTCTTCATCCAAGGTTTTTTTCTGGCATACTCAGATCACATGTGGGGCAGCCTAAAAGTGTTGGAAAGTGAATAATTCAGAAGCAACCTTTAATTAATATGGATGGGACTTGGAATATTAATTCTTCAGCAACATTTACCCTTACATAGGATAATGATCAAGAACTCTCTACATTGTCACTTAGAGAAACAGTAACAATGGTCTCCAGATCTTTATAGGGGAGTTTTTGTTGTTTTTGCTTTTGTTTTTCTTTTAATAATACACCTACACTGGCTTTCATTTCTTTCTCATCTTACTCCCTATCTCATTGACCAGGGCTTCCTTGAATCACATGTAAGAAAAGTTCTTGCATGTAAATTTTTGTCTAAGAATTTACTTCAGAGAAGAGCAAACTAATAAATACGCAAGGCTTACTAACTTTATTCCCTGTGTTTTAATGATCAGTACTATCTTTTACTTACATAACCATAATATAATTATCATTTGCTGTTATTTCTCAGCTTGACCAACACTGCAGTACTTTCCAAACTTATTCCCAGAATCCATTCTGCATCTGTTGAAACCATTCTCCATACAGTAAACCATGATATTTCCAAAATGCAGAAATAACCTGTTAAAAATATTTAATGAACAATATGGTGTTGGGACTAAAGCCAAAATAATTTGGGACACCTGGGTGGCTCAGTGGTTGAGCATCTGCCTTCAGCTCAGATCATGATCCTGGGGTTCTGGGATCGAGTCTCACATTGGGGTCGCCACATAGAGCCTGCCTCTCCCTCTGCCTACGTCTCTGCTTCTCTCCCTGTGTCTCTCATGAGTAAAAAAACAAAATCTTTTTTTAAAAAGCCAATATAACTTGACACAGTGTCCAGTTTATGGTCTCTTGTCACTCAGCATCCATTCTTATCAACTTCCAAGCAGCTTCCTGCACTGCAGTGAATGAATCTAAACACTACACATCCTAGGTTAATGAACAATGTGGACTTAAGACAGATGTGACTCCATAAAACAGGAAGGGGATTTTAAGGTAAAATACTTTAAAATGGTTTGATACTATGATGTTAATAAATGAGTTTTGAGAGACTTTAGTGTTTGTGATAACCAGTGTGGTGCCATTTAGACACATGTTTAATCAAGGCAATTGACTACAGTGGCTACCTTTTGACATTTCTTCTCTTTTCTTTTTTTAAGATGTTATCTATTTATTCATGAGAAACAGAGAGACAGAGAGATAGTGGAGACACAGGCAGAGGGATAGGCAGACTCCATGCAGGGAACCCAAACCAGGACTCGATCCTGGGTCTCCAGAATCATGCCCTGGGCTGAAGGCAGGCACTAAACTGCTGAGCCACCCAGGTGTCCCTCTTTTGACATTTCTAAAAGCTGCTATGAAGGTGAGCTGTATCACTGTGTGACAGCATATCTAATTGATATTTCTCCAGTGACTCCTAAGAATCTTTAAAGATCTAAATTTCTTGTATCAATTCTCTTCATTTGAAAATATCTAGAATCATTTCCTTTTCAAGCACTGAAACTTGATTATACAAATAACTTGGTGTTTAATAGATATGCATCCACTCCCCCAGTTCCAACATCCACATATCTCTTACTTTTCTACATTTCAGTCATCCTGGACTTTTTATTATTATATTTTTGTATTAGAATGTCATTCTCCCTCCATCTATATTGTTAGTTCTTGCTTGGAAATCCACTTCTTTGCAAAACTATTTCAAAATTGCTGATTTCCCTTTTTCTAAAAATCTTATTTATTTATGTGTGAGAGAGAAACAGAAATAGTGACAGAAATAATAAGAGAGAGAGAGCACAAGTGGGGAGGAAAATGAGAAGCTGGCTCCCCACCAAATAGGGAGCTCAATGCAGGGCTCCATTCCAAGGCCCCAGGATCATGCCCTGAACAGAAGGCAGCCATTGAGCCACCCACTGAGCCACCCAGATTCAGCCCTGCTGATTCTTTTTTCTTATCAGAGCTAAATAATCACTTCTTTAGGAAACTTCCCTGAGGACCTACTTTATTAAATTATTGACCGAATTATCTCCTAAAACTAAATTTTTCATAGAAATTTACATATTTACATTGTTCATGTTAAGCATGATTATTTGAATATTGCATAAATCACCAAACCAGAGAGTATGATTCACAAGTCAAATTTGACTTCATTTAGTTTTACTATTCTAATCTATAAACAATTGCCTGGCCAAAGTTACAAATCCTTTTGACATTTCTTCTCTTTTCTTTTTTTAAGGTTTTTTTTTTTTTTTTTTTTTTTTCGGTGAGTGTTATTGAGAGATTTAGAAAAGTGAAGAGATATTCAATGAAGTGATATTTCTGTTGAAGAAGTTGGGAATAAAATACAGAAGTCAAGCTGACACCTTAACTTTGTATAAGAACACCTGTGCCATTATAACAGGAAATAAAAAGGAAAGACAGATGTTGATATTTATTAACGGTGTGTAAGAAGTTAAGAGGCCCATATTTTTCCCTGAGGTAAAATGCTAAGGAGTATGTTGACAATGATGAGAGATATAATGGGGGGGGGGGGTGATTCAAATGGAAACATTGGAAACTTGTATTTCTTAATGGGACAGAATGTTGATTAGGAAAATGAATAACCTGGGGCCAGTTTTAAAGACCCATTTCAGAATCAGGACAAAATATTTGTAAATTTTATGTAGTTGAATTCATAAGTAAATGCATAGTTGCCAATAATAAGACAAAACATGGGGCAGTGTTAAGACTACTGGCAAAAACATAGATGCTAGTTTAGAGGGAGAATAAAAGGGGTAGGATTCCTTTATATGGAATAAATTAAAGAATTCACAAAAATAGAAATATCTATAGGATCATACATGTGTGCAATGGAAAATTTTTCTCTTAGATAAATCTTTTAAAAATACTTTGTTTTTATTGCTTTATTATTTAGAAATTGAATGTAAATATAAAAAGATAAGCCCCCAAATCTTTGTGTTTTCTTTACAATAAGGGAATCGAGACCCATTTCTATCATATTATACCCTTATGTCTGAAAGAATACTGATGTGCTATCCATGCAGCAAGTAGATAGAGTTAAATGTACCAGGTCATCTACTAGATCTGTGAATGGGTTGGCTAGCCTTGGTATATAAGAGCTCTTGATGGATAGCTACTTTTGACCCCCCACTGCATAGTTGGAACTGTACACGTCTTATCAGAAGAAAATTCTGACACTTTTTTTATAGGAACAAGACACTTTCGAATTGGTTTGTTTATTTCCTGGGAATCGTTAGGTACATTTTTAGAAACTGAGTACTGCATAAATATGGGCTTTTCTGGAAGAAAAAAACACCAATAGTTATAAGGACTGTCTCTTTTAAAAATATTTATTTACTTATTTGAGAGAGAGTGGGGGGTGAGGGGGAAGACAGGACTCTGAGATCATTACCTGAGCTGAAATCAAGAGTTGGACACTCACCTGACTGAGCCACCCAGGCAACCTGGGACTGCCTTTTAATGAGAGCAAGAGGCTTTTTCAAAAACTGAGTAACTTAACCCTTTCAAAGTTGGGACTTCATATTTTTTAAACCAAAGCCAACTAATGTCACAATATTCCAAGTTACCTGTGTACCGTATATGATCAATACTTCAGCCAGGGTAACATTTTAAAATATAAATCATATCAAGCTATCTCGAAGATCAAAAATCCTTGAAAGTCTCCTCCTTTCAACACAGAGTAAAAACAAAGCCCTTACCTACTTTTTAAAGTCCTAAGTATCCTGACAACTTGGTTTCATCTTTTATCTCATCAATAACATTTTCTCTTGACCACTTTGCTCCAGTCATACCTCCCAGACTCTCTAATATTTCTACAATCCAACACAGGGCAGTTTTGCACTAGCTATTTTCTCTAACTGGAATGAATTCTTTTTTAGGTATTCACAAACTATAATACAAAGTATAGTAATCAAAACAGAATGATCCTGGCATAAAGCATAGACCAAGGGAACAGAATAGAGAACCTGGAAATAAGCCCCACCCATATATGTTCAATTCATTTATGGAATAATTGAGTAAACAAAATTTTTGTAATACTTCTAAGAATCAACTTTTAGTGATATTAAGAGAGACTTACCATAATTTGCCCTATAGGCTAGATGTGGCATAGAAAGCAAGGGGATTTTGATATGATAATTATGATCATTCCCACATCATTTTATGCTGAGTGTATGCTCAATATATAAATTTAATCATGTCAGTGGTTTTCCAGTAAATACTTAAGGAATTAGAAGTTATAAAATTCTTTATTTTGTAATTCAACATTGAAATAGGTGCTCTGGTATATCTTCACACACACACACACACACACACACACACACACCCCAATGGCATATAGTTCTGTCCATAGAAGTGTATAGTTTGAAAGGTAGGGAAAGTAAGTCACAAGTATATTGAAGTGTATAGATATATAGTAATGTAAGAGAAAGGATAGTAATAATAAGTAAGTGATTAGTTCAGCCTTTGGTCACATGCAGGTTTACAATATAAAAACAAAAGAAATATTTCTTGGATGATAATTAGAAATACTTAAAATATGAATGAGAAAATAATTCCTGTAAATCAGAACAGTGTAATAGTTTGGTATGATATTTCATAATGTGTCTTAATGCACTTTGGTTATATGTGACAGAGTTTTATCAGCTGCAGTTCTTACCTTAAAATAATAGAAACAGATTTTGGCCAATTTAAAAAAATATTAACCGTGATGATATCTGATGTTTCCCAGATTCAAAGGGGAGGCTGGAGGATCAATTTCACAGAGCAAGGTGGAGACAAAGGAGTATGAACAATAGGAAAATAGCCACGATACCCCTGGGGCACCTGTATAAGTGGGCACTCCATGTTACCAGTACAGCCAGACTCCTGATGTCATCCCTGCCACTGCTTCTCAACTTCTATGTGGCTTTTTTTTTTTTAATTTAAGTTTTTATTTAAATTCATTAGTTAGGGATGCCTGGGTGGCTCAGCGGTTGAGTGTCGGCCTTCACCTCAGGGCGTGATCCCGGGATTCGGGATGGAGCCCCACATCAGGCTCCCTGCAAGGAGCCTGCTTCTCCCTCTGCTATGTCTCTGTCCCTCTCTCGATGTCTCTCATGAATAAATAAATTCATTAGTTAACATAGAGTGTAATATTAATTTCAGGTGTAGAATTCAGTGATTCATCACTTAAATATAACCCCCGCTGTTCATCAGAACAAGTGCCCTTATGACTTTTCATAATTCCTTTTAAGGTTCAGATTTTTGGTAGTAGCACTTTTTCATGTATTGTGAGATGCAAAAATCTAAGGATGGAAGAAGGAAATTTCTAACCTTTGGGAGCTCAGTGTGAGATGGGTAACCAAGACTATGGGGAGAAAGAGAAACAACTGAGTCTCAAATAAAAGACTGATACAATATTGGTTAGAAAGTTTTATGCCATTGTGCAAAGCTTAGATTTATCTTGTAGACTATAGGAATTCATAACTGTATTTTAAACATAATGATATTGTCAGAACTGCATCTGAAATATAACTTTAGTAACAATGTGGATGAGATTACTGTAGCTCTGAGAGTCTCTTGATAGGAAATTTAGATGACTTATATCTGAAAACAGATGACAAATGTCTCCATCAAAAAAATGGTGGTGGGGATAGGGAGATTGAAAAATAAAGAATGGGTGTAATAGTTTTTTGAAGTAGAATTTAGAGTTTAGTAACTAATTGGATATGAGAGATAATGGGAGAAATGAGCCAGAGATATCTTATAGATTCCTAAGTAGGTTAACTGGTTAATTGGGATGCTAAAGAACAATGCTTAATTCATTTTTTGAACCACTGTATTTGAAGTAAATTAAACATTCAAGGATTGCAAAATATTGATCTAGAGGTTGGAGACATAATTCAGGGAGTCTCTAACATAGAGAACACTAATACTCCAGGGGTACACACAGAAAGATAAACTAATAAAAGGCATAGCAAAAACCAAGGTGAGTATTTTGATGGAAACTAAGAAAATGGATTTAGAAAAATTAATGGGAAGCCAGCTGGGTTTAATGGTATTTAAATCAAGGGGGAAAAAATGCAAAGTACTAGAGGTTCAGATACTAGGTGGTCACTAATAACATCAATAACAACAGTTTCTTCAGAGTGGTAAGGAGAAATCATGATTAAGGACATTGAAGAATTAATTTGCAGTCATAAGGTTGAAAAATATTGTTTAACAATATTTGTCAGAATAAGGAAGAGCAAATAGGATACTATCTTGAAAAAAAGGGGGTTGGGATAAGGGAAGGGTTATTTTAAATATAATTTTGTGGTTTTTTAAAGTTTTTATTTAAATTACAATTAGTTAACATACAGTGTAATATTAGTCTGAGGTGTCCAACATAGTGATTCAACACTTCCTTACATCACTCAGTGCTCATCACAGAAAGTGTACTCATAATCCCCATTTCCTATTTCACCCATCCACATACCCACCTCCCCTCCAGCAACATCCATTTGTTCTCTATAGTGGAGACCTTCCTTAGTTTTTCTCTCTCTCCCTTTTTCTCTTTGCCCGTTTGTTTTGTTTCTTAATTTCCACAGATGGGTGATATGATATGGTATTTGCCTTTATCCGGCTGATTTATTTTGCTTAACATTATATACTCTAGATCCATCTGGTCATTGCAAGTGACAAGATTTTATTCCTTTTATGACAGAATAATATTCCATTGCGTGAAATATATATAAATACACATCTTCCTTATTTATTCACCAGTTGATGGATACTTACACTGTTTCCTTAATTTGGCTATTGTAGAGAATGCTGCTATAAATATTGGGGTGCATGTGCCCCTTCCGATCACTGTGTTTGTATCCATTGGGTAAATACCTAGTAGTGCAATTGCTGGATTGTAGGGTAGTTCTATATTTAACTTTTTGAGGAACCTCCATGATGTTTTCCATGGTGGCTGCCTCACTTTGCATTTTCATCAGCAGTGTAAGAGGATTCCCCTTTTTCCACATCCTTGCCAATACCTGTTGTTTCTTGTATTGTTGATTTCAGCATTTTGACAGATGGAAGCATTATATCATCGTAGTTTTCATTTGTATATCATAAAGCAGTAGTATTATGATGTGTAAAAGTAATAGACATTTTAGTCCTAATTTAGTTCAATGTGACTTACTTCTTTTATTAAATAGGCTAATTTAATGCTATTTGAATTGTGCATTAATTCATTACATGAATTTAAAAACTCATATACTTATTGCTATTCATTTAAAATAATGTAATGTTATTGATGATAAAAATTTTAAATACTTACGTTTAGCCACACCTAATATGTAATAGTGGCTAAGAATATCATAGGTATGAAATACTCCTGAATTTTATACAAATGTTTGTAAAGCAAAAAAGCATACTATAAAATAAATATTTTTATTGCTATGGTAATAATTTGAACTAGAATACAGTTTTAAATTTCACTTGGGCAGGTACCAAGGGCATAACATAATCATCCTCAGTAATAAACTTGGTTTATTTTATATTGTTGAAAAATACACTTATGCAAAAAAAGGAAAAAGAAAGGATAAGAAGATGTTCTACTTAGCCTCTAAAGAACATTAAGAGACAAATACTTGACTGCTATTTTCATCTTTTTTAAGTGATTCTGAAAACCTAATAATCAAACAAACAAACACACAAAAACAATGACAGAAATTGTACTGTCAAAAATCTAGTTCCAATAGTCCGAAAAGTAATTGAAATATTTGCATAATAGTATATCTTAAGATAACCCAGAGCTCTCTTCAAAGTGTGGCAAACTGTTGTACAGATTATGAGTTACCAATTGTGCCAAGGTATTGGTGGCCTCAGCATTCAGAACACCAAGTTAACTAGGCTGACAGCCACTAGCCTTTAGTAGCCTTATAGAACTTAGTGTCCCCTAAAAATATATTCTTATGATGTAAAAAGTTTGTAAATCACTGCTTTAACAACAAAAAAGTCTTTCTTAAATACTCCTGACTTAATGTGTTTTTTTTCCTTGAACTTAAATGTATTTTAATACACTTTTTTTTTTAATTGTGAAACCATACATGATCATGATAGCAAATGTGGACAAATAATAAAAACATAAAGACAATTACTTATTATTCCACAGTTTAAATACAGTTATCGTAAATATTTAATGACATTTCTTTCAAGGTATGTTTGGGTACGCATGTTTATGCATTGTGTTTTTGTTTAGTAAGCCTGAGTTTATTTGCTGAATGAATGAATCATTATTGTGAGTAAAAAAGACATAAAAAGTTTGGAATTGGGATCCTAAAGTTGTTATAGTTCATATTATAGTACTGGGGATATTGAAGAGGGCGACAATATAATACTGATAGGAAAAATTTTATAAAAATGTCTATTAAGGGCAGCCCAGGTGGCTCAGGGGTTTAGTGCCACCTTCAGTCCAGGGTGTGATCCTGGAGACCTGGGATCGAGTCCCACGCCGGGCTCCCTGCGTGGAGCCAGCTTCTCCCTCTGCCTGTGCCTCTCTCTCTCTCTCTCTCTCTCTCTCTCTCTCTCTGTGTCTCGTGAATAAATAAACAAAATCTTTTAAAAAATGTCTAATAAATGATGGCTATATCAAAGGTTTATCCTTGTGAGGACCAACAAGAACTGGATGGGTAGAGGAAAATCACTTAATTTCAGGTTAATTTTTTTAACTGGTGGGATTTATGTCAGGAATAAACTATTGTGGTAGGTATTCATTTCTTAATCTATATAGTTTTGATTATATCACAAACGTAGGTTATATTATTCTAGAAAAAACCCTGAAGGAATGTATTATTAGTTATTATATTTAGGAAGAGATTTTCTGAACTAGTTTTAATAGTTGAATGCATTTGTATCCAATAATGAGAATAGTATTTTATTTTCTTATATGTCTATTGTGCTCAATACCTTTATTACATATGCATTCAAAAGCTGTTTGTCTGCGTAGACATACGTTCTCATCTCCTTCCTCTTTTAATTAGAAGAGTAAAAATTTTTCTATATAAGTTATTAGGTCCTGGACATTTTGTAAATACTTTTCATTTTTCTGTCATCTAGTGAAACCTCTGCAGATGGAATTTACAGAACATCTGTTTTGATTTTAATATCTTTCCTAATTTCTTAATTTTTGTAAATATGGATGCCATTTAAATAGTTTTTAAATGTAAAATATGCTATCACATTTTTTAAAGGGGAAACTGGGCTTATACACTTCATAAAAGAATAATAGGCATATTTTCCTTTCAGGATGCATGATTTGACTATATAGTTCAGGTCACAAAATTACTCCAAAGAGGTTGTTTCTCTTCTTTGTTCATCAGTGTCCCTAGGGACACAGAATTCAGTTTGTTTAATGTTTCAGTTCATAGGACACTATTCTCATTGGTCAGCATAAGACTTCCATTCTATTTTGCTATGTTTTATTATTTTAATATTTTTATTGCTCATCTATGATGTTATCAATATACAGGTAAAGACATGTTCCATATTTTGTGGCCTAGACATGTTTAATCAAGAGAATCAGTGAACTCACAGGATTCCAAGAGCAAAGTGTCTGAATAGCATTGTATGAGTTAAGAGAAATAAATAAAGCACATATGACAAACTGATACGGAATAGATAGCATCCTATAATCTTTAGCCAGTCCTGTGCTTTATATAAAAATATAAGTTATAGATAATTTTGTAGAAAATGCCACTAAGAATGAAATAGTCAATATTATATGAAGCATCTTTTTATCAGTTTAATGCCCTTTCCTTCTTATATTCTAAGCTCAACATCAAATACATTTAAGAAGTTTTCTCCACATTTTTACCCCCTTGAACTTTCATCCCAAACCACATACATGCACACACATACACATATTCTTACTGTAAAATTAAAGATTTTTCATAACTCTTTAAGCCTATTTGTGCACAGAGACAAAGAGCTACAGTGTGTGTGTGTGTGTGTGTGTGTGTGCATATGCATGTGTGACAGACAGAAAGAGATAGAGACAAAGACAGAGAGACTTACTTCAAGGCATTGGTTTGCATGATTGTTGGGACCGACAGATCTGAAATCTATGGGACATGCCATCAGGCTAATGACTCTCTAGTAGGGGTGGATGTTGCAGTCTTGAGGCTAAATTTCTTGTTCCTCATACTATAGACTAGCCTAAGTCCATACATAAAACTAAACATTAAAGATAATAGAAACTACACAGTCTATATGCAAATGGTAATTTTAGACAGTCTGTTAGACAGTCAGAATGATTTATTTCTTATATAATCAAAACTACAAGAAGTGCAATATAAGTTAATTGTTTCAATCTTTTCACAGGCTCATTATTTCAACAGTAGGATGTTAGTGCTAACTAAATTTTACTGAAGTGTGTTTAATTATAAAAAGAACTTGTTAGATATTTCTATGAAAAGCTTTTTTTTAGATTTTATTTATTTATTCGTGAGACACACACACACACACAGAGGTAGAGACATAGGCAGAGGGAGAAGCAGGCTTCCTGTGAAGAGCCTGATGTGGGACTCAATCCCAGAACCCCTGGATCATGACCTGAGCCGAAGATAGATGCTCAACCACTGAGCACTTAGGCGTTCCAATATGAAAAGCTTTTTTGTATTTTGTTCAAATTGGTGTATTTTCCAAAAGATAATCTAATCAAGTAAAATAATTTGATTAAATATCCTAAAATTCATACCATCTCAGATGGTGTTATGAAAAATTGTGATGAGTAGTGTTCAATTACATGGCACATTTATTTGATTCAAACTGTTATACTCATAAAATATCTGTATTTGGCAATTCTGAAAGTAATAAGTCAAATAATTGTGCTAATTACAAGTATTGGGTCTTTACTATAAAATAAGATAAAGGAACTTAAAACATCAAGATATCATATTAATGATAATAAGATAGTGTTAATGATAAAGAAACAAGTGAATATCTAAATTATGGAAAAATAGTGAAACAAACAATAAGAGACCAAAGAGACATTTGATGGACATATTTCTCAACTTAATGTAACTATTTATAATACAGAATTGTTCTAGTCCTTTTTTCTTTGTAAAGCTATAAGTACTCTATCAGTCTTATAATTTCATTAGGTTATATAAATCGTTAAGAGTAAGTGATAGTGGAGAATGGAGAAATCAGCAATGAATTTTAAATTGCTGGCCTGATTACCTGAACAAGTAATGCCTCCGTGGGAGAAGGAAAGATAAACATCATGTTTTCTGAGAACACTAAGTTCTGTTTTGGGATTACAACACTTGAACATCTAAGGGAAGCCAGGTAGGCAATTAGATATATTAATTAGGAGCTAAGGAATAGAGATAAAAACTGGGAAATGGCTAGCATGCAAATGACTGGACATTTATGGAGAAAACACAACTAAATAAATGGAGTATATCCAATCATGTGTCATAGAGAACAAGACTATGGAAGTATTAGTATATCTAATAATCCTTTCTGGGTAGGAGGAAAAAACATTTGATAGATCACTATAGGTTTTTCATTTGTTTTCATTTCATTTGTTCATTTTCAATAACAGTAGTATTTTCATTTGATATGATTTTTAAATAAATCCAATCAACATGTTTTTTTCCCCAAGAAGTCTGCAATTGATTAGATGTGGAAGAGAGAAAACTGATATTTGAGTTGAAATATGTTGGTATATTGAGGTAATATTGATATTAAGACTATTTGTAAATAAGTAGTTAAAATGATAAATCAAGTAATTTTAGTTGCACACCAAGAGAAATGCAGATAGCTATGAGGGTCAATATATTGGACTATTAATGAGGTAGAAAAAGTTGTATAATGAGATATTCGAAAAAATGAGCTAGAGAAAGAGCAGTACAGTTTAAATAGTGAGGTATTTGTTAAAGGACTGAATGTAGCATTTCCTATTATAGGATTTATCAATGGAATTCCTTTCCAAAGTGCAATGCATATAGTTGAAGATTTCATATTAGGGGGAAGAGCAAAGATGCAAATGGCCTGTACTTCTGCTATCAAAATAGTTTAAAAGCTCAAGGTTAAATTAATTGTAAGTAAATATTCCATTCAGATATGTTAATCTATATCCTTTTAGTAGCTGAGGCTGGAAACCTCAAAATCATTATTGAGTCCTTTTTTTCTTTGGCACCTATCTGGACTTTAAATATTTATCACTACTTCCACTGCTACCATTCTGGGCAAAGTATCATCATCTGTCAACTGGATTGCTACTGCTTACTAATTGGCTTCCCTTCTTCCACCGAGCCCCGTACTTAATTCTCTCTAGATCAACTATAATTTTAATTTTTAAGTCCAGATTAGATTTTTTTCTGCTCAAAACCTTCCAATGATCCTAATCCCACTCTGTGTAAACACCAAAGTAATTTTAGAGGCCCATTACCTCTTTCCTTATAACCAATTGCTCCCTCTCTAATCAGCATTGCAACCAGACTGACTCCTGGCTATTCTACTATCTCATCAGGCATTCTCCTGAATTGGGACCCGTGCATTTGCTAATCTCTCTGTCCGGTACTCTTTCTTCCTAAATCAAGAGGGTTCATTTCCTCATGTCATTCTAGTGTTCATTCAAATATCACTTTCTTAGCTCCCACTCTGTCCACTGTATTTAAAATTGGAACACATACTCTCACACTCCTCGTTTTATTATTCCAGAGGACTAAAATGTAATAAACCATTACTTCATTCATTCATTTTGTTTACTGCCTCTTGATTGATACTAGAACTTAAACTCAATTAGGGCAGTGTTTCCATTGAAATTTAACATTTTCTTTACTACTTTATCATCTGGATTGAGGATGATAGCACAAAGTTAATTCTCAATATATATTATTATATGAGTGAGCAAGTGGGTGAAATTTCTGAGACATAGAAATCCATAAAATTAAAATACTTTTCAGTAAGGAACGGTGGCATTTGTGCTTATATCCTAAGCATGAGAAACAAAAATCTGTCAATGCTCTTATTAATTAACAGGGGAGACATTTTTTGAAAAGGTGGGTTTTTTCCTGCTATCTTGCATATGACAGTAGAGAAATGATGACCACTTGAACACTGGTTTTAAATCTGACTTATGTTTCAACAAAGGACATTTTTATTAGATGAACTGTATGAAAATATTCTGCTGAAATATTTTTAGCTTAGTAGAACTCTTAAGTAAATTTGACAATAAATGATGCCCATTTTATCAATTGTAAGGTCAGTATTTTATTTTTTTTTCAGTATTTTAAAACACCATGAAATTATCCAAAGTGAAGCTGAAGCCAATTTCATCCTGCAAACGAACTTTTTTCAATTAATATTTCGAATAAATGTTGTGTGTCTCAGGAAAGTCCCAAAATGCCATGAATGAATGCACAGGCTTATGGCCTAGATCCACTTGGCATTTCTCTTGAAAGCCAAATCTTATTTTCATAATCAAGGACTACTGCAGAAGACTCTTCTTACATTGGATACATGCCTGATTCATCTAGATGCAAGCCAACTAATTGCTAGGACAACAGATGGGTCTATTCAATCAATGTGCCTATCTGCCAAATAATGCTAAAAAAGTCTCAAACTAAAATAAAGTACCCCTCCTCAAATCAATGCCTGGTCAAATTGGACATATAAATACAGATAATTTTAATTCTCATCTTTCTTCATTGTATGGAATTAGAGAAAATTATCTAGGTTGGGACTGAATTCTGCAAAATCCTGCCACAGGGAACAATGATAAAAACCCAAGGAATGGAAGTAAATACATCTAAACCACCAATTTCAATATTAACTTAGTAACCATTAGGCCAGTCAAAATTTTTTTAACTGTAATAGAAATGAGGAAACCAATGAGTATATCACCATGGTCCTTAAGTGTTTGGCTCTATATAAGGTTGATGTTTTCCCATTAGTGACTCTTCAGCATCTTATAAAAGATTCAGATAATTTCTCTAGCAAAATGCTACACTCTCTCTGATTTGCTCATGTAATCTTAAATGAACCAAGAAGTCTGTGATGCTAATTCAATTGTCCTTAGACTTCAGTCAAGAATCATTCATTACTCACTAGAGCCTGAATATTCAAAAGTAGAATTCTGAATTATCTGCTTTTGGTTCACAGAGCCCAAAGTGTATGTCATTAACAACAGACTATGAAGAGCGGTTGAAAAAAAAAAAATCTGAATTTTTCAAGAGATTAAATAGATTAAGCAGATCAAGGAAGGAAGAGTTAGGAAAAAAAAAAAACATGTTGTGGGGTCCCAAAACGAAAAGGTCAGAGCAAGAAGAGTCATAGGAATGCAGTGGGGTCAGCAATCAGAGATGCACCACACTGGATCCCCGGCTCTGTATTTCCTGAACCAGGGTGGGTGTGTGAGGATCATGTAGAGTCCAACAAGAGAAGTAGCATATAAATTCAGAGTGGAAACATATAGTGTATTTCTTTCAATATGATATCAGAGGAGAAGCTCCCATTAAAAGCTACCATCATACATTTTAAATCATATCCATAAATCTTAATCATGTCTCTACCCTAAAATGTTTCTCAGTCCCCACCAGGGTTTAGTGAAGAAAACTGAAGTTGCTCTGAGTATATCAGGAGAAACTATTTACTTCGTGGCATTAGTACTTAACAAAATTATTATAATTTAAGGAGTGGAATTAAGAGGAGGTCAAAGTAATGATGCAGGACATCAGATGAAGAGACTTGGGCTGCTACAACCATTATTATGGCCTTAAAAACTGGCTCTCCTAACTAAATTGCTGGAATGCAGAGTCTGGCACAGTAGACACTCAAGTCTCTTCTAATTTTTGCTAGCTGCTTTTGAAAAAAGTTATCCTGTTCCACTTCCATCTATCCAATATTATCTGATTATGTCTTGTTGGTGGAATCTTATATTTATTAAGAATACTAGCTGCATGGATACTCTGTCAACATGGTTTTAAACTTTCTAGTGCATTAGAAGAAACTGATTTTCAATCAGAGTCTAAATTATACCTTAATCTTCTCAAAGCACCTGGTCCTTGACTCTGGGAACCAGACTTCCTCAATGAACCAAACTCTCCACAAGTATCTGGGCCTACGGATGCTTCTATCCCATATATTTTATTTACCTTTAGGATCTTCACCCTTGATAGTGCAGCTGTGTTCCATAATTTCATATTCTATGCTGGGTGCATTTGGAGGTGTTTTGTGTGTGCATACATGTATGTGTGTGTGGATGTGCAATTGACAATCACCTACAAACTTATGCCTTATATCAAACATATTAGAAGACAAATCACAGGGGGTATTGGCAGAATGAAGAAAACAGAAATTTAATCCAGGAAAAACAGATGTTGGAACTTTCATAGACAGATTTTACTTTAAATGTATATTAAATGTTTACATCCTTAAACATTTAAGAATTCAAGGATGAAATTATGAACAGATTATCTATAAAACATTAGGAATAAAAGGAAAGATTTAAAAATAAAATGGCAGGTGAAGTTGTATATATTTTTTAAAATAAAAACATAATAGTTGAAGTCACTTAGACACTATTAAAGAGATTATTAAGTAGATTTGTATCTGAAAATTCATCCAAAGGCTAAACATATGAAAGCTAAACATGAAAAAGGTTTTTAAGGTAGTTGGAGGATAGAAGGAGAAACTGTCTGATTAGAATACCAGAAAGAAATAAAGGGGGGAAATATGAAGGGGAAAAAGGAGATAATTGTTGTAGAGTTTTCGGAGAACTGATAAAGCAGAAGTCCACTAATCTAAGAAGATATCTGAGAATATCTAAGAAATTCTAGGCAAAATCAATAGAAAGAAATCCATAACCAGACATGTCAAAATGAAACTAAAGAACATTGATGACAAAGAGAAAATTTTGAAGGCAATCAAAAGGAGAGATGACATACAAAATTTTTAAAAAAGACAGTAACAGATCCTTTAGTAATAAAAATGAAAATCAGAAAGTCAGTTAAGACTAACTTTAAATTTTGAGAGAAAATACCTGTAAACACATAGGAACAAAGGTATCATTTAGGAACAAAGTTAAATCTCAATATTTATGGTGAAAATTGAAGAAAATTATACCCAAGATATCTCCCTTACATTAAAATCTGAGGAGATTTTAAGAAAGTAAGTTCTCCATGAAGTATTGTTGACATACGAGAAAGAATAGAAATATGGAAAACCCATAGTAATATCCAACATTATTTGAATTAAATAATAATACATTAATAACTTATATGTGATTACAAATAGCCCTGCAAGATTTGACATCAATAATTTATAATGTTAGGGACACCTGGTGGCTCAGCGGTTGAGCATCTGCCTTTGGCTCAGGGAGTCCAGGGATCAAGTTTCACCTCAGGATCCTTGTATGAAGCCTGCTTCTCCCTCTGCCTGTGTCTCTGCCTCTCTCTCTGTCTCTCATGAATAAAGAAATAAAAAAAATCTTAAAAAAAAAAGTAATATATAATGTGTAACTAGGATATTCAGAGTTAATGTATTGAAAATCCATTTAAAGTCTGAAAGGGCAGCCCTGGTGATCCTGGAGTCCCGGGATCGATCCCACGTCAGGCTCCCTGCATGGAGCCTGCTTCTCCCCCTGCCTGTGTCTCTGCCTCTCTCTCTCTCTCTTTCTCTGTGTCTGTGTCTGTCATGAATAAATTAAATAAAATCTTTAAAAAAAACAAAAAGTCTGAAAGAAGGAGCGCCTGGGTGGCTCAGTGGTTGAGTATCTGCCTTTGGTTCAGGTAGTAATCCCATGGTTCTCGGATCGAGTCCTGCATCGGGATCCTCGCAGGGAACCCTCTTCTCCCTCTGACTATGTCTCTGCCTCTCTCTGTGTGTTTCTCATGAATAAATAAATAAAATCTTAAAAAAAAAAAAGTCTGAAAGAAGTAAGCAAGAATATCATTGAAATTATGGTCTGAGGAATTTACATATACATTTTAATGCTTCAAATTGACCCCTAAAATTATAAATTGAAAGGGTAATTTCTAACTAATAATAGGAAATATTACAATAAACAGGGTGCATTTTAATGATTCATGAAATAAATTTTCTAAATGACAAAATAAATATACAAAAATGAGCTCAAAAATAAATATGAATATATATTGCATGTCATTAAGGTTAATACAATATAAACAAACATGCCCATCAAGTGATAAAGATTAAAAGTTGTTTCATAACATACAAACATATGCTATTTAAAAGATATGCATCTAAATCATAAAGTCATAAATATTTTAAATATAAATTGATGGGAAAAATTATATATATTGAAATACTAACCAATATGAATCAGTTATATCTAAATTTGTCTAAAATAAAAACGTCTAAAAATGGTCTAAAATAAAAACGTCTGTAATAGAATCAGTACTGGATAACAAAATGCCAAATTCAGAGGATGATATAAAATTATTTAAATGTATGCACCTGATGGTGTAATATTTATACGTATAATTCATTATCATTTGTCCAAACAATATAAAATCAGTAAAGTTATGGAAAGCACAATTATGAAGCTTTGTCTAATAAATCTATGTACTGCAGGGTACACATTAATTTCAAAGACATGAAATACTTAGAAATATCACTCAGGCCGTAAGGTTTTCTCAATATATCTTCAAAATTAATAAAATTGCTAAGAAAAGAAAAAAATAACAACATAAAAGAAAATTGCTGTCACCACTGAATTAAATTAGGTTGATAAACAAAAAGATAAAATTTACAACGCTTAAAAATTCACATAAATCATGTACCAAAAATTATTCTTATTGGAAATTAACATATATATGCATTTATAGGTATATATTTACATGTCTATCTATCTATAATCTACCTATCTATCAAACACATAGAAAGACTATGTTTCAAGCCTAAGGAATGCAGCAAAATAGTACATTGAGAAAAATATATTGTACTGAAAATTTATTTTTAAAAAAGGGAAATTTCCATAACTTCAATTTCCAATGAGGAATTAGGAAAAAGGAAAAAAAAAGAATAGACAGTAAAAAATGAAAACAGATAATTTCAAAACTAGAAGCCTAATCCAATGAAAAATTAAAAAAATCAAATAGACACTGCAAAAATAAAAATTGCCCTAAAAGTCTACAAATGTAGGTATACATTTGGTGTGATTAATGAAGAGAAAAAGAACAAAAATAATATGAATAAAAAGGGATAAATAACAAGGTATATAAGAATTTTAAAATCTGGTATAAAGTTATAGTTGTAAGATGTGAAACTGTAGACACTGACACTTAAAACAAAAATATCGAAGAAAATTGATTCAAGAATAAAATGAAACCTCTTATTTGTTAAAAAGATCAAGCTATAAATTTTAGTATATTTCCATTAAAATTTAAAATTTTCCATTAAATTTTTGAGGGTCTGATAAGTATTTTCACCAAAATTTGAAGGGCTGTCATTCTTACCTTATCCAAATTCTTTGTACAAAAATCAGATAAGAAGAGGAAGAGAAGGGAAAATCACATGCTCTTTTATTTATGGCTATAAATGCAAAATCCCAAACAAACATAAATTAAACTGAATTTGATAAGATAAAAATAAGAGGAATACAATAAAAGTTTAAGATTTTGAAAATAATTGTATTTAATTAACTCTAAACAGATTACTAGAGAACTGTATTATCTTCTTAACAGAATCAGTAGAAGCATTTAATATGATTTAACACCTATTTGTAATTATTGGGGAACAAAAAATAAACTTCAATGAATTAAGCTAAAAAGAACTTCCCCACTTTGTTAATAATATCTACTTAAAACCAACAAATGAAAACAAACCATAGAAATTCACAATACACGTCTCAAATCAGGAAAAGTTAGATGTATTCATACTCAAAATCAGCATATAATTGGGTCAATTTTAGAATGATCAACAAATTAAATGCTAATGTTTGTCTCATTCAAGTTGAGAGCTTATGTTTATTATTTCTTTTTAACCAACAAAAAAAGACAAAGAAAACACAAAAGTGAAGTACTGTTTTAAATGAATATTGCTAATTTTATAACTGCTGCTAATCTGAACCTGCTTATAGGTGATCGAATGCTAGACACTAACATTTGACCTAACATCTTAGTGTCTGCTACCTATTCTTGTTCGGGGAACAACATTTGTGATTTCGTCCAGTATTTCAACCAATACCTGAGCAGTTGATGAAGCAGCGTGGCCCCCGGCCTTATGTGTCTTTTCAGTTCAAACCCAGAATTCTTATCATGGATACATTCAAACTTGTTGTCTGTGTTTTGCACACATATTTTTTTACTATTTTTTTTTTTTTTTTGCTCTCCATGACTGAAACTTGAACTAATTAAAGAAATATTCAGCAATACAACTATTATTCCCTTCCCTTATTGTTCTGACTGGAATCTTTATTTAAAAGGATATTCAGGGGCAGCCCTGGTGGCTCAGTGGTTTAGCACCACCTTCAGCCCAGGGCCTGATCCTGGACACCCAGGATCAAGTCCCACATCAGGCTCCCTGCATGGAGCCTGCTTCTCCCTCTGACTGTGTCTCTGCCTCTCTCTGTGTCTCTCGTGAATAAATAAATAAAATCTTTTTTTTTAAAGGATAGTCAGAGGGAAATAACAGCATTTTAATTTATGTTTTTCCTTGTAATGCCCTTAGAGAATGCTTGACTTCTCTGTGTTTGCTATCTTTATGTTAGAAAATGGAATGATATTTTAAACAACTGCAAAGAGTAGGCCAATATAGAATAAAATGGTTTATTTTTTTATAGTTCTTCTTTAAACATATTTATTTAGCATCTAATATGTGCAAGGCACTATTCCACTCTGATTAATTCTATGAAGAAAATAAACACACGTATGTAATAGAGAGTGACATGAGAGATTATGTGATTTATACCAGGTAGTCAGAGAAATCAAAGAATGAGATGATATTTAAACTAAAAGTTTTACAAGTATGTGGCAGGCATAAAATAGGTGACAGTAAGCCATCTAGACAGTAAGCCATCTAAACAGTGAAAGGAAAAATACAAGGAAAAACAGAGATTTTATTTTCAGAAATAAGAATTACGCCTTTGACATATAGTAGGAAATAAGATAAGCAATAAGAAAAATAAAACACCGGGATCCCTGGGTGGCGCAGTGGTTTAGCGCCTGCCTTTGGCCCAGGGCGCGATCCTGGAGACCCGGGATCGAATCCCACGTTGGGCTCCCGGTGCATGGAGCCTGCTTCTCCCTCTGCCTATGTCTCTGCCTCTCTCTCTCTCTCTGTGTGTGACTATCATAAATAAATAAAAATTAAAAAAAAAAAAAAAAGAAAAATAAAACACCTAAAAATGACAATGATGCTAGATAATGCACTAGAATTATAAATATTCTATCTAAAAAAAGAGTGATATTAAAAGATCAATCTATGTATTGACAAGACACACACACAATATTTTTAACAAGGTAATTTATATCTAATGTAATTATTAGCAATATTCAAGTGACTTCTTTGTAGAATATAATTTGTTTCTAGAGATTATGAAAAAAGTATAAGTAGAAATTTTAGAGACTAAGTAACTATGATTTTATTCTATACAATTAAATATATAAATTTCACCTCAATTTTTTGTTTGTTTGATTCATTTGCTTTCTTTAATTTTTGCCACTTCTGATCCACCACCATCATTATAAGTGAGAAGTTAAATATCGTATGAACTTGGCAGAACCTGAGAAAAAAAGAAACATTTTCTTTCATAAGAAAATAATATGTTTGAAAAGTCTGTGAGAAAGTCAGACTGACCTATGAATAGGAACTAGCAGGACAGA
Organism: Canis lupus dingo; assembly: GCF_003254725.2. NCBI lineage: Eukaryota > Metazoa > Chordata > Mammalia > Carnivora > Canidae > Canis > Canis lupus. Next base: position 55,280,013 of record NC_064255.1, on the reverse strand, counting down.
GTTCTGAGTAATGTAGTATCAGAAAAATAGGAACTACATGGCTGATGGAAGGAAAAATCTTGGAAAATAAGGAACCCATGATGAAAACTTTTTATCTCTACTATTTAACTATATAAAATGTACATTGATGACTAATTTCTGATACTTTGATGGAATAGATAAGCTAAAATTCTTTGGCCACTAAATGCATAGCAATTCTGATTCAATATATAACTCGATAGTGAATACATTCATAGCTAATCTTATAATATTGGCAAGAAAATCATCAGAGATCAAGAAAGAAGCAAGTGCAACTATTTATGGAGAAATATTAATGCCATCCCTAAGACTTTTTTTTTTTTTAATGACCACACAAGAAGCAAACAAAACTTAGGCAAATAGTGAATGGGTTGAGAGGACCATACCCAACATGAAATCCATGAACTAGGTACCATGATAAGGGAGGTTGATCAAACTACAAAACAAAACTGAAATGAAAGTGCTTCCCATTGGATTAGGAACAGTAAGAACATTTACTTGGGTCAAATTAGATCTGCATAAAGTGGAGAAAAACACTTCCTTGGTGAATTTGTGGCCATAGGCTGGCTTTCAGGTGGATTTGAAGCCTGAGTTCATACTTTTTACTTGGTCTACAAAGACACAAACAAAAAATTAAATTATATCTTAATTTTAAGTGTCACAGACATATAGCAGAGGGAAAAGTAAATTTTGCCTGGAGGAAAATACTCTAACATCAGAATTTATATCATGACAATTCTATTGAGCATATGTATGATCAAGTATTGGACATCACAAAACATACAATCATACACATTTTCCTGTATGAGAGTAGACAAAGCATCCATGGAATATCAGACTTGAGAGGGCTTCAGATATGAATATCATACGTCATAGATTGTTATATCACTCTTGTTGATATTTTAAGGAATTAAAACTTAGCTAAGAATCACAGGACCTCAAAGCTGACCAAAGATGTTTGAAGATAACAGGAAAACATCTCAGATTCAGACAGTAATTTGTCAGTAATGACATTTGAATTAAAATGAACAAATTAAAGAAGCAGATTTGACACAGCTAAAGAAAACTAATGAAATAGAAAACATACCTAAATAAATTTAACAAAATGCAACACAGAAAAACAAAGAGATGGGAAATCTGAGAAAATAAAGACACATGGAAGATACAGTAAGCTGGACCAACATAAGTTTGGGAAAACTTTCAAGAGTAGGCTATAGAAAGAATGGTGGTTTTTTTGATGAATATAAGAAACATATTCTTAGATACTGAAAGCACAATAAATCTCAGGAAGTACAGATAAACATAAACCCATACCTATTTTATTGTAAAATTGGATATCAAAGATATACAGATTATTTCCAAGGTAGCAAGAAGAAAAGACTGATTATTTTCAAAGATGACTTTTACCAGCAGTAATAGAAGCCAGAGTCAGTGGAAAATATTTTCAGAGGGTACCACCATAAGGTCTGTCTGGAATTCCATAAATAATGTATTAAATTAGATTTTGAGAAAAAGTATAATATGATTATATTTTCAAATTTTGAAAAATTGAGTCATTCACTAAGTGAATTTTAAGATAAAGGAAACTATCCCAAGAAAATCTTTATGGGAACATGAAGAGATAAGGGATAAAGAAATATAGTACAATATACAAGTTTATCTGAACAAAAGATCAACTACAAATATAAAGCTCAAACACTGGCCAATGAGAACATGTAAAGTGAAGGGTAGAGATTGGAGTGAAAGCATTTTAAACCCTTTAATACTTTTCCCCCCAAGATCAATATACAGACCATATATATACCAATATACAGACGATATACGATACTAAGGTGTGAATGCTACTTATACCAAGCTATATAGTACAATATTCTTTAACTATCTAAAGTTAATTCTATCTACTTTTTAAAAAGTGTTATTAGTTTTCTGTATACTTATTAGTTTCTGCTTGTGAGTCACTGCTAAGTTTTCTTGATATATTCAAATGCATCAAAAATTTGGATAATTCTGTCCTGTAAGGAAATTTCTACTGGGAGCCTTTTGACTTGCTTCATTCTGATATATTTTGTCTTTTTTTACTCCCAGTCTCTGTTGATCCTCTTCACACTGGAGACTCTTTACTTTCTCATGGGCTAAAACCTCTGAGCCTTCCTTTATTCAAGTTCCTCCTTGTTTTTTACCTTTTTAAAAAATATATATATTCTCAAGTTGCTTTGGGGGTAAAGGTATGTCAGTCTGAGTTCCCTAGAAAACGTTTAAGAGGAGGTTTTTTTTTTTCTCTGTTTTTATTTAAATGAGTGCTTACAATGTAACAGAAATGAGAGAGGCAGTATAAACAGTGGAAAACAGCTAAGCAAGTATGTCAGCTAGACTCTAGTTTCATTCTGATACCTTCGAGAGCTCTGGAAGTTTAACTGAACCACTGAGTGGATCTTCCTTTAAGGTGTGGGAACTTGTGTTCTGTAACTCCATATTGGTCTGTCAAAGGCTACAGATTGCAGCTTTGGAGGAAGGCTAGGATGACCTCCCAGGGGAGCTGGTCTTTTCAACCCAGAACAATTCCCAGAGAATTGGGCAGCAAAAGAAAGGGATCTATTAGAAGACAACATTCACAGCACCTAGGAAATGAGGACAAGTGGCAGTAAAGAAGATCAAGACAAATTACCGGCAGCATCTGCTCAATTGCACTTGATTCCCACATCCATACTTCCATCAGTTGCAGATCCTTCAATGTTCTCCTTGTCAGATTTCTGGGAAAATTTACAAGAGATGAAATGGTAGGATAAATTAAATATTCCACTGCTGCAGTTGGTCTAGAGACCAGAACTGACACTTTTGTTTTACACACACACACACACACACACCCCTCACCTCTTCATCTATTCATCAGTCAATGGACATTTGGACTCTTTCCATAATTTGGCTATTGTCGATAATGCTACAATAAGCATTGAGGTGTGTATGTCCCTTTGAATCATTACTTTTGTGTCCTTTGGGTAAATATCTAGTAGCACAATTACTCAGTTGTAGGGTAGGTCTACTTTTAACTTTTTGAGGAATCTCTACACTGGTTTCCAGAGTGGCTGCACCAGTTTGCATTCCCACCAAAAGTATAAGAGAGTTCCTCTTTCTCTAGATCCTTGTCAACATCTGTTATTTCCTGTATTGTTAGTGATAGTTATTGTGACAGTTGTGAGGTCTTATCTCATAGTTTTGATTTGTATTTCCCTGATGATGAGTGATGTTGAGCATCTTTTCGTGTCATCTGTATGTCTTCCTTTGGAAATTACTTTCCCATTTCTTACCTGTAATCTCTGATCTTCTAACCATGCTTCTTCTAGGCCCCTGACCAATGAGCTAAGTCATTCTCCTTCATTTTTGACTATATAGCTCATGAAGCCATGTCTTTCTCTACATAATATAGATAAACGGGTACACTATCCACTGAAGGAAAATAACCTTACCCATTAGGAAAATTTATTCTAAGGATTCTCTTTTCTGGGCACCTGTGTGTGGGAACATTGTGCACCAGCAGTCCATTTATGGCTTGTACATTCATGCCAAATCAACCTATCCTTGAACCAAATATGGGCATTTTCCTTCTATATATGCTAATCATAAAAATCCTATTTTCTATTAGGACTTTAATGTATCTCATGAGATGTGATTAGGCTGAAGAAACAGCCCTCTCAGAAGTCCTGGTACTCTTATAATTAAGTCTTGTGGTGATCCTTAGATGATCCACTCTCCAGTTGCTGGGTTTGGAAATCTCTCTAAATGTTTTGTTGTTGGTGGTGGTGGTGGTGGTGGTGGTGGATTTTTTGGTTTTTGTTTTTTAATTCAATTTTCCAACATATAGTATACCACTCAGTGCTCATCTCATCATGTGCCCTCCTCAGTGCCTCTCACCCAGTTAAAATGTTTTTAAGGGGCCACCTGAGTGGCTCAGTCAGTTGTCTGCTTTGGCTCGGGTCATGATCTCAGAGCCCTAGGATGGAGCCCCATGTTGGGCTCCAAGCTCATCCAGGAATCTTCCTATCCCACTCCCTCTCCCCCTACCCCTCCTCCTGCTCATGCTCTCTTTCTCTCTATCTCTCCCTCTCAAATTAATAAAATCTTTATTAAAAGATTTTTTTTAAAGAATGACTTTAAAGGCTCACTGTGTGTTAAATTTCTGATTAGTAGATTTAAACTATCATTTTCTCTTATAAAAACTATAGTTAAATGTCATTAAGAGCTTCAGCAGTCACTGGCACCAAGTAAGTTTCAAGAAATACTAGCTGTTATTTTACCTAAATTTGACTCCCTATTCTCTTTAGACCCAAACCAGGAGAGCCCCCTCCCTCCCTCATGTCAGAGAGCAATACATGAGGGAAAACAAAAACAAAAACAAAACCTACTTAAAAGCTGTACAGCTATTACGGACTGGATATTTACCCCACAATATTTACATGTTGAATTCCTAACTCCCAGTGTGATAGTATTAAGGTAGTAGGGGCTTCCCTGCCCAGGTGGGTGGTGATTGGGTCCCCTCATGAATAATAAGGTGTCCTCATATATGGGATTACTGATTCTTTAAGAAAAGAAATTGAGATCGGCTTCTCTCTGCTCTCCACCATACAGAGTTACAAAAACAAAAACAAAAACAAAAACAAAAAAACAAAAAACAACTATCTGCAAAATGGTAGAGAGCCACTACCAGACACCAGATATATCTGCATTGATCTCAGATTTCCCAGCCTCCAGAACTATGAGAATCAAATGTGAGAAACCACTCAGGGGCAGCCCGGGTGGCTCAGTGGTTTAGTGCCTGCCTTCAGCCCGGTGCATGATCCTAGAGTCCTGGGATTGAGTCCCATGTCAGGCTCCCTGTATGGAGCCTGCTTCTCCCTCTGTGTCTCTGCCTCTCTCTCTCTCTGTGTCTCTCATGAATAAATAAATAATTAATTAAAAAGAAGAAGAAAGTAGAAAGAAAGAAAGAAAGAAAGAGAAAGAAAGAAAGAGAAAGAAAGAAAGAGAAAGAAAGAAAGAGAAAGAAAGAAAGAAAGAAAGAAAGAGAAAAAGAAAGAAAGAAAGAAAGAAAGAGAAAGAAAGAAAGAGAAAGAAAGAAAAAGAAAGAAAGAAAGAAAGAAAGAGAAAGAAAGAAAGAAAGAAAGAAAGAAAGAAAGAAGAAAGAAAGAAAGAAGAAAGAAAGAAAAGAAAGAAGAAAGAAAGAAAGAAAAGAAAGCAAGAAAGAAAGAAAGAAAGAAAGAAAGAAAGAAAGACAGAAAGAAAGAAAGAAAAAGAAAAGAAAGAAACCACTCAGTTGGGATGCCTGGTCGGCTCAGCGCTTTAGCGTCTGCCTTTGACTCAGGGTGTGATCCCTCAGTCATGGGTTCCAGTCCCACATCGGGCTCCCTGCATGGAGCCTGCTTCTCCCTCTGCTTCTGTCTGTCTGTCTGTCTGTCTCTCCCTGTTTCTCATGAATAAATAAATAAAATCTTAAAAGAAAAAAAAAAAAAAAAAAGAAAAAGAAACCAGTCAGTCAATGGTAATTTGTTACAGCAGCCTAAACTGACTAAGACAGCGACCTGGCCTGACCTGAATGAAATCAGTGGTAAAAAGAATAGGATTTTTTTTTTTAATTCCTTTGTGTTACTTCTTTTTTTTTTTTAATTTATTTTATTTATTTATGATAGACACACAGTGAGAGAGAGAGGCAGAGACATAGGCAGAGGGAGAAGCAGGCTCCATGCACCGGGAGCCCGATGTGGGATTCGATCCCGGGTCTCCAGGATCGCGCCCTGGGCCAAAGGCAGGCGCCAAACCGCTGCGCCACCCAGGGATCCCCTCCTTTGTGTTACTTCTTAATTTTGTTTTTTTTTTTTATACAAAATGAAATTCATTCTTTCAGGACTTTACTCTTTTGATACAAATCTTTGACAAACTCCTCCACGTATTTTCCCCAAAGATGGATCAAATTACATTAGGGGAAGCTAATTACTACTTATCCCAATTATTGTTTATTAAACCCCGCATATGTGATTTTCTCATGATAATGTCATTACCATAAGATAGATGTTGCATTGTTAGGGCCAACAACTGATGCATGTACTTTCAATGAAGTGTTAGCCTTACTAGGATAAACACAGCAGTCTTCTTGCTTTTACCTTCTTGTTTTTGTTTGTTTGTTTGTTTGTTTGTTTGTTTGTTTTTTGGTTCCAAGAATGTAACTATTCCAGAGTTTCCATCTTATTTTCCTTAATTTATCTCTCTAGCTCTCATTCTTGCTCTCACTCAGTCTCTCCTTAACTTTTCCATCCTTGGCATGTTCTTTCTGGTTTTTCATGAATGTAATTATCAACTTGTATTTTACAGATAAATCTGGATACTCCTTTCCCTCCTGTGGAAGGGGGGAAACTGTTAACTAATACACCTAAGATGCCATCTAAGGCTCAGCAATGGGAAGGAAGGAATGTAGAATTTTTGTCTTATATTTTCATCTTTGAGTTCTAATATAATTTTCAAATTTTCTGTAATGATTCCTACTGATAAATTATACAATTGATGCTTCAGGTTATAAAAGAATGAAATTTAATTTTAGAGAAGAAGGAACACTATAGACATAGAGCAATGGGACAAGAAACTCTTTATAAAGCATATGAAAATATTGATATAGGTATCAATTCTATCTTCAAATAATATGCACACTTCATTCTACCAGTTCAGTTTCTAATGATAATTCTCATCTTGCAAAATACTTTGCAGAGCTGTTCTTCCTCATTCAGTGATGTTGAATTAACCAGTCAGCTCGTATAGTTTTCAAAAGTTTGGATTTTAAACTTATTTTTACCTACCAAAAGGCTTTGAGATTAGCTGACTAATAAATAAGGTGCAAAATTATATTTTTACCAAAAACACCTATATTTTAGTAGAAGGTATAATAAGGGGATGTGGGTGTTGATATCCTTTGAAGGATGATCAAAGGAGTAACTGAAATTCAATGGGAAATAATGTGGAATAATGGCAATTTATGATTAAGTATATTAGTTTATTCTAGGAATATTCAATAAAATTCTCAAGGTCTTTCTTTTAAATCCACCTTATAGTGTTTATATCTTCTTTTAAGTTGTTCTCTCTTTTTTTTTAATGTGTTTTAGAAGATTATACTAAATGTATAGGACCTTTGACAGTTTAAAGATTCTAAAATTAATGAAGGCTGTAATATAGAAAAGTCATTGCAATATGTCAGTACTCTACATATCTCTAGTAATGTTTGAAGTATATGTGAAGCACAGTATTTTTAGAGCCTTCTTTGGGAAACATTAATCCCTTCTACTCATATGTAAATTGAATTTGGTATATTTCAGGAAGCCCTTCAACAGCTTTAGAATAACTAGGCCTGGTTTCTGAGGGGAGAAAATTCCTGGAGGTTTTTGTACAAATAGCACATAGCATAAACTTTGTTTAGGCTTTTCAATAGCATATATGCCAGGGTATTCAGTCAGAATTTAAAATATTACAAAATCTATTCTACAAAAATGTCCTTTTATCTGCTCAGATTCTGGATTGCAGGAAGACAGCATTTGTGAATTTGAGGTAAATTGTCAAGATTCTTTATTTTATATTTATGGAGAAGCACATATAATTCATTAAATATTTTCTTATAAATTATAGCAAAATCAGTAATTATATAGGTATAGCCATTGTATTTGGTGCGGAAGCAGTCGGGTTAGCCATGATTTTTAAAATATAAATTATAGGGGTGCCTAGGTGTCTTAGTCTGTTAAGCATCTGCTTTCAACTCAGATCATGATCCCAGGGTCCTGTGATTGAGACCCACATCAGGCTTCCTGCTCAGTGAGGAACCGGCTTCTCGCTCTCCTGCTGTAGCTCCCCCTGCTTGTGCTAGTTCTCTGTCTCTCTCTCTCTCTTTCTCAAATAAGTAAATAAATTCTTAAAAAAATCTTTTAAAATAAAAAATAATATAAATTATATTTACTTTTCAAAATACTTGAAAGATATCTTAGTCCTCTTTTTTTAATTTAAATTGAGTTAGCCAATCATCATTTTTAGATGTAGTGTTCAAAAATTTATCAGTTGCATATAACACTCAGTGCTCATTACATCACATGCCCTCCCTAATACCCATCACCCAATCCCCCACCCACCTCCCCTCTAGCAGCCCTCAGTTGTTTCCTATAGTTAATAGTCTCTCATGGTTTTTCTCATTCTCTGATGACTTTTCATTCAGTTTTCCCTCCCTTCCCCTTGTAGTGATCTGAAGGGATACCTGCAACCCAATGTTTATAGCAGCAATGTCCACAATAGCCAGACTATGGAAAGAGCTGAGATATCCATCAACAGATGAACAGATAAAGAAGATGTGAGATATATATATATATATATATATATATATATATATATATACACACACACATACACACATATATATATACATATATACATATATACACAATGGAATACTACTCAGCCACCAGAAAGTATGAAATCTTATGATTTACTTCAATGTGGATGGCACTGAAGAGTATTATGCTGAGCAACATAAGTCAATTAGAGAAAGACAATTAGCTTAGTCCTCTTAGCAGTTGAATCAGTGGTATCAAAGTAAAGAAATAGGGCATTTCTATGACAAATTTCTATGACATTTTCAAATAGGGATAAACAAGTGATCTTTAGAAAACCACTCCCCTAAAATACTTTTAAAACTATTCCTCAAAATACTTTTAAAACTATTGCCTGAGAAGGTTGGTGGGTACCATATGACACTGATAGATTTTTAAAACCATAGAGAATAGCATTCTCTAGTGACCACCTCACTGTTAATATTAAATCCTTACATAGAATTCATTTTATTGTCAGAGCCTAGAAGATTAACTGCTGTTAAGAGCTAGAAAGAATAAAAGTAATCAAATAAGGAAGAGCTACCACTTGTTTTATAGCCTTTTGTACTTTACAGATGTTATAAAAATTTGAGTAAGGCACTATCTAAGAACAGTGTTAAAAGTCAGAAGTGTCATTGATTGATTTTTTAAAGACAATAACACATGAAAGAATCCAAGTAAGTCAAAGTTGTCTTCCTAAAGCATGTAAGGTTACCTGAATATTGCTTATTATAATTGTTAAAACAGTTGTTCTAATTGTTTTCTTTTAGCCATCACATTTTTTAATAACTAATACTATGAAAATAAGATATTTGTTATTTTGTTTTCTTCATGGATGTATAAAAACAATAACAAAATAAAAAATCACTTCTTTCTTTTCCTATGAAGCATATAATAAATAAGCAAAGCCAATAATTTTGAGATTGATTTTCAGACCCAGAAATAAGAAAAGGTATCTGAGCCTCACTTATTAGGACTACACTTCCTCCTGCAAGATACTTGAAATACTGATACATTAGCATGATTATTTTAAGTATATTTAAGTTTATTTGTTTATTTGTTTAAATCAGAGTTTAGACATTAAAAATCCAATGCCTTTTATTTTATTCATATGAATACTGACTCTTGGGTCATGAAATTTACACCTTCTTATGTGTAAAATGTGAAATGTGAAAGTTCTACTTGTATATTAGAGTTAACACTGGGCATTTGGTGCATATTATTTTGTTTTTCAAGTACAATTTGTTATTTTTATAATATTTATGCAGAAAAACAACCAAAACCAGGATATAGGTAAATTTAGAATATTTGTTATATAACTGATATGATTAATACAAGTGGCATAACTCACCCAAACAAGTCCTATATTTTTCGTTTCTTCTTTATTCATGTAGTTTTTTCACTCTTTCTCATTAATTTGAATAGACACTGAAGTAAGAACTGACACAGGTAGAGGGAGTATGCTTAGAAATCAGTTCCTGTGTTTCAGGGGTATCTATTTCAAAAAGAGTGAAGAAAATACAACTGCCATAAAATTAAAAAAAACAAACTAATTTTTTGATAGGCAAGTAAAAATAGTGAAGATTGCATAGAATATAATTAGAAAGTCCTTTAGTGAAAAAAAGAACATGAACTATATTCCATGTTCTGGAAGCAGAAACAGAAGCTATCTGCAGGAACCCCCAGGAATGGAATACATGTCCTAGAGCTGTGGCTTTCAACAGGAGATAACTTTACTCCAGTGAGACATTTGGCAATGTCTAGAAGCTTGTTTGGTTGTCAGAACTCAGAGAGGTGTTACTAGTATCTAGTGTGTAGAAGACAAAGATGCATCTAAACATCCTACAAGGCACAGGATAGCCTCAAAAAAAAAAAACAAAAAAACAAAAAAACAGATTCAGTTCTTAATGCCAACAGTAGAAAGGTTGAAAAATCTTGTCCTAGAAATTCTAAATGAATTTATATTCCACAAATATTAAAATTTGTATGTGAATGTCAACACTTTAGGAACATTATTACAATTTCTATTTGGGAATCTCAAAAAAAAAAAAAGACAGTAAAGTGATGTTAGAGAATAACATGGGGCCTAATAAAATAAAACTAAAGAAAACCATACTATCTTGTTTTCTGTGTTTGTTTATTTTATCAGGATGCCCCTGCTTCTCTGATGATAACTCCTTATATCTTGGTGTCCATGACTTCTGGCTTTGATCTCCAGGAGATTCCTCTTCATTCATTAAACTTAATAGCCAAATCTGAAGTTGAGTGTATGTTTACTTGTTTACCAAACAGCTTTCCGAGACTGCTTCCTGTTGCACATTATTGAAAGAATACTGCTTCAGGGACTGAACAAAAGCCTTTATAGAACAGATCCGTATTTTCTTTGATAATGCAATTTCCTTAATAGAATAGCAAGTTTCTTCTCTACTTGTTTTCTTTCACTTCATTGTGCAAATAACCACAGCCACAGATCACTTCTGGACATAGATGTTAAGTCTGCTGATGCTTCTCTATTTATTGTTTTCTGTATCTGACCCATAATACATTTATCCCTCGTTTTAATTATGGTAGCATTAAGGCCATCAAAATTATCTATTTGGACATAAAAGTATCAGTTTCTAATGAAACTTTTATCATTGGGCTGGTGCTCAACATCCAGCCAAGAATATCTAATGGTAAACTGTTTAGGGAGATCCTTAGTAAAACATCTTTTCTCTTTCTGTTTGGAAACTGGCTCATTTGGCTGCCTCACTCCATTAGTTTAAACTACAAGCCTAGCAAAGATTTTGGCTCTTGGCAGAACTCTCTTCTCTTCAATCACTTCTTGCATATGGGTTCTTTTCTGACCTTTCTATTTCAATAGTAACTATGTGAAAACATAAAACACCAGAACACACAAACATACCAATGATATGAATCTCTCTACTATTTCTTTTAAAATTATAGACAATGGATATATGATACATCTTTGAAGTTGCCATTGAATATTACTAAATGATTTGTCATGGTATAACAAGGAACACCTGTTTTCAAGCCTGAAATGTGTATTTCTTTGTTAGCTATAGCTTGAGTCCTAAGCCATGCCATACTGTTTAGTTTTTATTAGGCCAGTACATCACTCTCAGGTAGCAATTCATGGAATTATTAAGGTACATTCTATACTACTTCTTAATAATGAGACCTAAAAACCAAATGGCTCCAATATAAGAGAACCTTATTTCTCTCTCTCCTGGCAGTATAGATGTAGTCCAAAGTCAAGGTCAGAGATCTAACTTCTAGTCTACAAAGTTAAATGGATTTAGATTCCTTTCTTGGTACCTTCTATTATGCTTTGCAATTCCTAGGCTTTAGGTATCATCCACACTTTCCAAACATCTCAAATCAATACATTACCACTCCACAAGATGAAAGCTAAAAACTGAAAGACATTAAAACTTTTAAGTATGAAATAAAAATTAAAAATTCGTACATCACTTCCACTCATATCCCATTGTTCAAAACTTAGTCATGTGGACACATCAACATGTGAAAAATAGAAAGGATCTAGAGAAGTTCATTCTACAAGCTAAAAATCAAAGATATTATTATAGAGAGAAAAATAGAGGGCATGGATATTGGAGGGAAAATAGTCTGCTAAACTTTATTTCTAAATAAATTGGTAGGAAGGGAGTGAAAGGAAACTATATACACGTTTGATGTTTAATCACTAGTCTGTGGTCAGGCCTATTTTATTAATTAATTAATTAAGTAAGTAAGTAATTTACTAAAGATTTTATTTATTTATTTTAGAGATAGCGTGCATGAACAGGAGAGGCTGAAGGAGCGAGAGAGAAAGAGAGAGAATCCCAAGAGTCTACGTGGAGCACCACATAGGGCTTAATCTCCGGATCCTGAAATCATGACCTGAACTGAAACCAAGAGTTGGATGCCCAACCAACTGAACCACTCAAGTACATTTATCAGGCCCATATTATATGGTGATGTGATAAAAGCAAACTGTCAACTTATTGAAACATGATACTATTTTGGTAAAGTGATGAAACAAAATGTATTTACATAAAAGCTTATGGAAAAATAAGTATCAATAATGTTTGAAGGAAAGATGCATACTGGAGTGAGGTGGAAGATGGGAAGGCATGATTAGCTTGGCATTTATACATGTTTTGCTACATTGTTTAGTATGTTACAATAACTCTTTGTGACTGTTTTAATTTGAAAACAAAAAACAAACAACAAAAACCCCACAAACCAAGAAGATTTTCAGAGGATCTTACCATACGACACCTTAAATTTTAAACTTTAGTCTTTAGGGCAGCCGGGGTGGCTCAGCAGTTTAGCGCCGCCTTCAGCCCAGGGCCTGATCCTGGAGACCCGGGATTGAGTCCCAAGTTGGGTTCCCTGCATGGAGCCTGCTTCTCCCTCTTCCTATGTTTCTACCTCTCTCTCTCTCTCTCTCTCTCTCTCTCTCTCTCTGTGTCTCTCATGTATAAATAAATAAAATCTTAAAAAAAAAAACTTTAGTCATTGGATCTTTATATTTAAATAGTTGACTATGCTTTCTTCATTCAATAAATTCTTATTTTATATAAGCAAGAGACTATATTAAAGGCTGAATATATAATCATGAATAATCTAGAAATTATCCTTGGCCTTTTTAAGTTTATACTTTAGTGTGATATACAAAAAAAAAAACACAAAAAAAACAAAACAATAATTTAAATGTACTGTTATCAGGGATGCCTGGGTGCCTCAGTGGCTGAGCACCTGCCTTTGGCCCAAGACATAATCCTGGAGTCCCAGGATCGAGTCCCATATCAGGCTCCCTGCAAGGAGCTTGCTTCTCCCTGACATTGTCTCCCAGACATTCTCTCTGCCTATGTCTCTGCCTTTCTCTCTCTGTGTTTCTAGTGAATAAATAAATAAAATCTTTTTACAAATAAAAAAATAAAAATAAATATAATATTATCCATTCTCTAATAAGTAAAGTACTGTACAATATGCTATGAGAACTCTTGGAAGACTCATCTAACTGAGATCGAGTGACAGGAGATATGTCTCACAGAAGTAACATGGCAGGTGAAAGCTGAAATATCTGCAAGAATTATCTAAGAGGAGAAAAATAAAAAGAGTATTATTCAGAGAATAATCAGGATTCATTATTCATTTAAAACTAGAGCGAGAAACACTTGGCTAAGAAAGATACTACCGCGAGAAATATGTCTGATTCTAGGTCAGAATATTTTAATAACTCAAATTTAGGGAAGCCTGGGTGGCTCAGTGGTTGAGGGTCTGCCTTCAGCTCAGGACGTGATCCTGGAGTTCTAGGATCGAGTCCCACATCTGGCTCCTGCATGAAGCCTGCTTCCCCTCCCTCTGCCTATGTCTCTGCCTTTCTCTCTGTGTCTCATTAATAAATAAATGAAATTAAAAAAAAACCTATAATTTACTTTTCTTCAGAAAATAATGTTATTTTCTTGCAAAGGCAACTTTAAAAGCTCAAAGAACAGTTCTGGGGAGGTAACTTTACAAATGTAAATTCCTGCCTTGCTCTCCCTTAAATTGTCTCTGAAAAAAAAATTGTTTCTGCAGAACAGCATATAGAGAAAACCAGTGAGAGGCCTGAAATTTTGAGTTTTCAGGGGTCTTCAGAAGAGAAAAAAAAAAAATGTGAGAACTGGACAACCCACAGAAAGAAATTTTGCCACTTGAACATGGGGCCGTTTGAAAGGATTTCACTGGCCTTGAGAGGGCCAAGAGCATAAATTACAGTGGATGACCTCAGAAAGTGACTTATTTTTACATGTTGTTTGTAGTCCATAGAAGGTTTAAACAATTTCTCTTGTCCCACTGTAGTAATGGCCATTTGAGGTAAAATATTTTTGATTCCTTTGCTTGAAGCAGAGAATAGTTTCTCCAAGAGAGTGGAGGATAGAGAACTGGGCAGGAGGCGGGGAGCTCTTGATCAATGTGTTTTAGTAGAGGGTCTGAAATATATTCTTTTTTTTATTAATTGATTTCATAAAATCAGAAAGTCTTCTTTCACCTACAAGGTTTCGTCTCACAGAGAGACCCCTAAAAGCTGATGATACATTTTAAAGGAAGACAAGAGATTTGATTCTACTTGAGGACATGCAGTTACTGGAAGAAAAGAAATAAATTTCCCATAATTTGAACAGATAACACTGTGAGACATAATCAAGAGAGTTATCTACCTAAAATAGAGCTTTCCTAAACCACAGATGATCTGTAGAAGTGAGTCAATTAGAGCATAAAAAGACTTATCAAATTTTTATCTTTAAAAGTAAGGAAATGCAAAAAATATATATTTTTTAATGTCGAAGAAACAATGAATATAGATACTTATTGATTTAATACGATAAAGCGCACAAACTTTCTACAACTTTTTATATCCATTTAGATTTTGTTCTATATTTTCCCTTCTTCCTCATCCTTTCAACCAATCATTTTAGTTAAGACAAAAATAGTTTCAAAAAACAAAGCAAAACGAAACAAAACATGCCCTCCATGCCTTTCCTCATTCAGAAACAAATTCTATTTTACTTGTTATTCACACAGTCATTTTCTGTTTTCCTTGTTATTAAAAAGTCATTTCATTTACATATATTAGAATCTTTAATTCTTGGGATTCTTTATTCCTAGTAAAAATTAGTAAGCAATCATAGACTATTACACTAGCATTCTATGGATTAGTTGTCCTTAAGCCAATTAAATAGAGCTTTTAAATATTAATTTTGGCAATATCATTCAGAAGTAGAAAAAAATCACACATTTATTACATACTTACACAGATATATACAAACATACAGACAGATACAAACAGCTTTTGTTTTGATATTTTACCTATGAGACAGGCAAGATAATGCAAAAGTCACTGGCTCAATTTGTTGTCTTAATGTATTTCCCCAAGTCCCTTAAACCATTTATGCTGTGGACTTACCTTGAGACTTTGTGAGCCCTAACATCTGCCACTTGTTACAGACTCCTAATATAACTATTAGAACCTTTCTGTGAATAATTTGTGTATATGTGTGAGTATATGTATAATATATATATAATGTATATATTTAATAAAGTTTGTTATGAGCTGTCTGAAACACAGTAGAGTGCAGATCTGAAAATGACTTATCCATGACCTGGCCTGTGTTTCTTTGCCCCATAAGATGTTAGCAGTAAACTTGGAATCCCTGTTCTAAGCTGTGATTTAAAAAAAAAAAAACTGTTAAAAATTGATTAAACAATAACTTAGGTGATATAAACGAATCTTATTTGACACTCATGAAGTGGAGAGTCTATTTAGAGAAATGCAAAATGAGGCAAAAGGCAGGAAATACTTACAGGATAAAGAATAAAGAAGAAAAAGGAAAGGAAAAACAAAAAAAAAAAACTGTTTGGCTAGAGTTCCATAGTTAACCTTGTTTAGGGTCAGAAGGCAGAGAGCTAGTTTGCCATTTGGACATTGGCTGACTGGGTATACTGTATCTCTGGTCAAGTGGAACATTAATAAATAAGGACACAAAAGTTATTTAAGTTTTGATTTGCTGACATGGCACCCTGGGCCTGAGTAGCTCCATTTTAGGCCCAGAAGTTCATTTTAATACCAGACTGGAAATTTGATTTTTTTGTTGTTGTTGTTTTAAACAGAAACTGAATTACCTGGAAAACTACTGCAATCTTTTATTTAGAATTCCCTAATGGCCATTTGAATAATATATTTTCATTGAAAGAGTGACTGGATTTTATTTCCTATGATGTTGGAAGATTTTTTTTAAGATTTTTGTTTATATTTAAAATGTCTTATTTTATTTTATTTTCAAATGTATGCAAAAGTCTTATCTTCAGTGTAATACAGACCATAAAATGGCAAACATCCTAAATAAGAGTAATTTGAAGTAGGAATTTTTCAATACATTACCATAACGGCGTTGGCTATGTTGCAAAAGAGGTTAAATATCCTTTGACTTCTAGAAAGACTGTCTGTTGGATGTTTTCATTTACTTCCTGAAGTACTGATAGCTATCCAGCTATAACTGGCATCACTCTTGTGCTTGGACTTTTTTTGTATCTTTCTAAAACATTTCCAAAGCAAGCATGAACCCAAACCAGCTACAAAATAACACCGCTATATGATACTAATGTGGATTATATTAATTCTTTTTAAGCCTCCATGGAATGGACTAGGGTAGTAGGGCCTAAGAGCAGAGGTACAGTTCCTAATAGTGTGTCATGCAATAGGTAAAATAACGTATCATTGTAACAGATGTAGCTGTTTCAATTCTGCATCACTAAAAAATTTAGTTTGTAAATTTACTCCCTCTTTTTTTTTTAATATTACTTTTTCTAAAAAAGATCATGTATTTTATAAAGAAAGCACTCATGCGGGGTAGGGGCAGAGGGAGAGGGAGAGAGAATCTTAAGCAGACCCCCGGCTGATGCCTGATACAGGGCTCCATCTCACCACACTGAGATGACCTGAGCCAAAACCAGGAGCTGGACACTTAACCAACTGCACTACCCATACACCCCCAACCCTTTTTAAAAGATTTATTTATTTAACTTATTCTGCCTTGTAAGATCAAGACAATTAAAATTCTGGATTGGTTTGTCAGAGTCAAAACATGCAACCCATAATTGTTAGGGGAAATTAGGTATCTGCCAAGATGTAAAATATTATGGATTTTAAATGGAAGCCAATATTTTAAATCAAACAAAAACAAATTTAACTTTATATTTGGATGACATTCTTTACTGAACAGATCTATGGTGGATCATGTTAGTCGTTTATTTTTATTTAAATACAGAAAGAAAATAGATTTATTTTTATTAAACACTTTTTAAAAAAGATTTATTTATTTATTTGAGAGACAAAGAGATTATAAGCTGGGAGAGGAGCAGAGAGGGAGAGAGAGATTCCTCAAGAAAACTCACCACTGAGCACAGAGCCTTACACAGGGCTCTAACCCAGGACCCTGAGATCATGACCTCATGAACCAAAATCAAGTCAGATGCTTAATCAATGGAGCCACCCTGTCACCCCTAAACAGCTTTTATTTAAGAAGTTATTGCAGGGCAGTCCCAGTGGCCCAGCGGTTTAGCATCGCCTTGACCCGGGGTATGATCCTGGAGACCCGGGATCAAGTCCCATGTGGACTTCCTGCATGGAGCCTGCTTCTCCCTCTGCCTCTCTCTCTCTCTCTCTGCATCTCTCATGAATACAAAAAATAAAATCATTTTTTTAAAAAAGAAGTCATTGCAGTTATTTATGTATTTGTTTAAATTCCGGTTAGTTAACATATAGTGTAATATTAGTTGCAGGTGGATAATATGGTGATTCAACACTTCCATACAATACCTGGTGCTCATCACAAGCGTACTCTTAGTCATCATCTATTTAACGCAAACCCCTGGTAACCATCAGTTTGTTCTCCATAGTTAAGAATCAATTTCTTGATTTGCTTCTCTTTTTTTATTACCTTTGCTTAAATTCCACATATGAGTAAAATTATACAATATTTGTTATTCTTAGAAGAATTATTTTACCTAGCATAATACTCTCTAGCTCCAAACATATCATTGCAAATGGCAAGATTTCATTTTATTATGCCTGAGCAATATGCTGGCATATATATATATGCCACATCTTCCTTATCCATTTGTCAATTGGTGGACTTTTAGGCTGTTTCACAATTTGGCTATAATAGATATTGTTGCTCTCAATGTTGGGGCAGATATTTCCCTTTAAATTCATATTTTTTTTTGTATTATTTGGGTAAATACCTAGTAGTGTAATTGCTGGATCATAGGGTAATTATATTTTTACTTTTTGTGGAAACGTCATACCAGCTTCCAGAATGACTGCACCAGTTTGCATTCCTAGCAGTGCTTGAAGTTTCCCTTTTCTCCACATCCTTGACAACTGCTGTTTCTTGTGTTGTTGATTTTAGCCATTTTGACAGATGTGAGGTGATGTATCATCATAGTTTTGATTTGATGATGAGTGATGTTTAAAATCTTTTCATGTGTCTTTTGGCCATTTGTCTATTCATGTCTTCTGACGATATTTTAATTTTAATTTGATTATTCATTTTTGGGTGTTGAATTTTATGTTCTTTATATATTTTGGATACTAACCTTTTATCAGATATGCCATTTGCAGATATCTTCTCCCATTCCATAGGTTGCCTTTTAATTTTGTTGATTGTTTCCTTCACTGTGCAGGAACTTATTATCTTTATTTATTATTTATTTATGTATTTATGTATTTATGTATTTATGTATGTATGTATGTATTTATTTATTTATTTATTTATTTATTTATTTATTTTTAAGATTTTATTTATTTGAGAGAGAAAGGAGCAAGAGAGAGTAAGAGAAAGTCAAAGTGGGAGGGAGGAGCAGCTTCCTTGCTGAGCAGGGACCATGACCTGGGGTGTGAACCTAGGACCCTGGGATCATGACTCAAGCCGAAGGCAGATCTTTAACGGACTGAGCTACCCAGGCACCCCTGCTTTTTATTTTTTGAAGTCCCAATAGTTTATTTTTGCTTTTGATTCCCTTCCCTCAGGAGACATGTTGTAAGGAGTTGTTATGGTTGATGTCAAGGAGGTTACTGCCTGTGTTCTCCTCTAATGATTTCAGGTCTCACATTAAGTGTTTAATCCATTTATTTTTGTGTTTTTGTAATTAACTTGGTAATTAATTTATTTTTGTGTTTGGTCTAAGAAAATGGTCCAATTTCATTTTTTCTGAATGTTGCTGTCCAGTTGTCCAGTTTTCCCAACACTATTGTCTTTTTTTTCATTGTATTTTCTTTCCTGCTTTGTCAAAGATCAATTGGCCATATACTTGTGGTGAGTCTCTGGGTTTTCTATTGGGTCCCATTGGTTTATGTGTTTATTTTTGTTCTGGTACTATACTCTTTTGATCACTATCGTTTTGAAATATAGCTTGAAGTCCAAAATTGTGAGGCCTCCAGCTTTGTTTTTCTTTTCCAAGATTACTTTTCCTATTTGGGGACTTTTGTGGATTATAGGATTGTTTGTCCTAGTTTTGTGAAAAATGCTATTCGTATTTTGTCAGGGATTGCGTTAAATGTATAGATTGCTTTGAGTAATATAGGCATTTTAACAGTATTTGTTCTTAAATCCATGATCATGAAATTGTTTTTCCTTTTCTTTTTGTTGTCTTCAATTTATTTCATCAGTGTTTTACAGTTTTCAGAGTAAGGTCTTTTACCTCTTTGGTTAGGTTTATTCCTAGGTTTTTTACTGGTTTTGGTGCAGTTGTAATTCAGATTGATTCATTAATTTCTCTTTCCGCTGCTTCATTATTAGTGTACTGAAATGCAACAGATTTTTATACATTGATTTTGTATCCTGGGATTTGACTGAATTCATGTGTCAGTTCTAGCATATTTTCGGTGTGGGTTCTTTTGGGTTTTCTACATTGAGTATCATGTCATCTGCAAATAGTGGAAGCTTTACATCTTCCTTGTTGACATGGATACTTTTCATCTCTTTTTGTGTTTTGATTGCTGTGGCTATGACTTGCACTATTGTTAAGTAAAACTGATAAGGGTGAAAATCCCTGTCTTGTTCCTGACCGTAGAGGAAAAAAACTCAGTATTTTCCTATTGAGGATGATATTAGCTGTGAATTTTTCATATATGGCTTTTATTATGTTGAAATATGTTCCTCCTAAACTTACTTTATTGAGGGTTTTAATCATGAGTGGATGTTGTACCTTGTCAAATACTTTTTCTGCAAGTGTTGAAATGATCCTGTGGTTTTTCATTGTATTTTCTTTCCTGCTTTGTCAAAGATCAATTAGCCATATACTTGTGGGTGAATCTCTGGGTTTTCTGTTGGGTTCCATTGGTTTATGTGTCTATTTTTGTTCTGGTACTGTACTCTTGATCACTATCGTTTTGAAATATAGCTTGAAGTCTAAAATTGTGAGGCCTCCAGCTTTGTTTTTTCTTGGAAAAGAAAACCATCCTCTTTATTTATGTGGTGCATCACGTTGATTGGTTTGTGAATATTGAACTACTCTTGCAATTTCTTTTTTTTTTTTTTTTTTTTTTTACTCTTGCAATTTCAAGAATGAATATCACTTGATCATGGGGAATTATTTTTCTTTAATATGTTGTTGAATTCAGTTTGTTAGTATTTTATTGAGAATATTTGCATCCACATTCATCAAGTGTATGGTTATCTTTTTTAGTAGAGTCTTTGTCTGGTTTTGGTATTAGGCTAATTTTAGCCTCTGAGCATGAATTTGGAAATTTTCCTTCCTTTCATATTTTTTGGAATAGTTTGATAAGAATGAGTATTAAATATTTGGTAGAATTTGCCTGTGAAGCCATCTGGTCCTGGACTTTTTTGTTGTTGTTGAGAGTTTTTGGATTACTGATTCAATTACTTTGCTGGTTATTGGTCTGTTCAAATTTCCTGTTTCTCTCTGTTTTAGTTTTTGTAGCTTATATGTTTGTAGGAATTTATCCATTTCTTCCAGTTTGTCCAGTTTGTTAGCATATAGAGTTTCATAATATTCTTTTATAATTGTTTGTTTTTCTGTGGTGTTGGTTGTTACTTTTTCCTCTCTCATTTGTGATTTTATTTATTTGGGTCCTCTCTGTTCATTTTGGCAAGTCTGGCTAGAAGTTTATCGATTTTATTTTATTTTTTTAAAGAACCAGCTCCTGGTTTCATTTATCTGTTCTATTGTTTCTTTTCATTTATCTGTTCTATTGTTTCTTTTAGTTTTTATATAATTTATTTCTGCTCTGAACTTTATTTTCTTCCTTCTGCTGGCTCTAGATTTCATGTATTGTTCTTTTGCTAGTTCCTTCAAATGTAAGGTGAGGTGGTTGGAGATTTTCCTTGCTTCCTGAGGTAGGCCTGTATTGCTACAAATGTCTTTCTTAGGACCACTTTTGCTGCATCACAAAGACTTTGGACTGTCGTGTTTTCATTTTTATTTGTTTCCATGTAATTTTTAAAATTTATTCTTTGATTCCGTGGTTATCTCATTCATTATTTAGTAGCATGTTGTTTAACCTCTATGTTTTTGAGTTCTTTCACAGAATTGTGGTCAGAAAAAAGTATATAATATGACTTCAATCTTTTTGTATTTGTTGGTCATGTGACCTAACACATGATCTGTTCTGGGGAATGTTTTATGTGCACTTGAAAAGAAAATGCATTCTGCTTTCTTAGGACAAAATGTTCTGAATATATCTGTTAAGTCCATTTTGTCCAGTATGTCACTCAAAGCCACTGTTTCCTTGTTGACTTTCTGTTTAGATGATCTGCCCATTTTTCATCTAAGCAGAAGTGGAGGTGTTAATAGTCCCTAACTATTATTGTGTTATTACCAATTAGTTCCTTTATGTTTTATTATTAATTGTTTTATGTATTTAGGTACTCTCATATTGGGTGCATAAGTATTTACAATTGTTATATCTTCCTTATGGATTGTCCTCTTTAGGATTATATGATGCCCTTTTTTGTCTCTTTTTACAGTCTTTGTTTTAAAGTCTAGTTATTTCACCATAAGTATTGCTACTTCAGCTTTCTTTTAACATACATATGTGTGATAAATATTTCTCCACCTCCTTACTTTCAATCTTCAGTTGTCTTTAGGTCTAAAATAATTCTCTTGTAGGAAGCATATAGATGGGTCTTATTTTTTTAATATTTTTTATTATTATTTATCTTGACACCCTGTGTCTTTAGTCCATTGGAGTATCTAGTCCGTTTACATTCAAAGTAATTATTAATAGATGTGTATTTATTGCCATTTTATTATTTTGTTTGTTTGTTTCTGGAGATTTTTCTCTGTTCTGTTCTAGTCACTTTTGGTCTTTCTTTCCCATACAAAGAGTACCCTTTAATATTTCTTTGCAGGATTGCTTTAGTGGTCACAAACTTCTTTTGTTTTAGTTTTTCTGGGAAACTCTTTATTTCTCATTGTATTCTGAATGTCAGCCTTGCTGGATGAAATATTCTTGCCTGCATATTTTTCCCCATTCAGCACGTTGAATATATCATACATAGTACACTCTTCTGGCCTTCCAAGTTTCTGTGAGCAGAGAGATCTGCTGCTAATGTGATCTGTCTTCCCTTGTAGGTTAGGATTTCTTTTCCCTTGCTGCTTGCAGGATTTTTCCCCATCTCTGTACTTTACGAATTTTACTACAATATTCCTTGTGGTTCACAAGCTTTTGTTGATTTTGATGGGAGTTCTCTGTGGCCCCTGAATTTGGAGGATTGTTTCCTTCCCCAGATTAGAGAATTTTCCTGCTATTATTTCTTTAAATACATTTCTTGCCCACTTTTTTCACTCTTCTTCTAGGACTTCTATGGTATGATGTTATTACATTTGATGAAGTCATTGAGTTCCCTAAGTCCATCCTCATGCTGCATAATTCTTCTCTCTTTTGTTCAGCTTTATTATTTTTCATTATTTTGTCTTCTAGGTCAGTTTTTCATTACCTTGATTCTTCTAGCCTGCAGTTCTTTGGATCATTCCAGTTTCTAGTCTCATTTATTGCATTCTTCATCTCTGAATGATTCTTTTTTAATTATTTTTTATCTGTGGTAAGGATCTCACTGATGTCTTCTATTCATTTCTCAAGCCAAATGACTGTCCTTATGATTATTGCTTTAAACTCTCCATCAGGGGCCGCCCCGATGGCTCAGTGTTTTAGCTCTGCCTTCAGCCCAGGGTGTGATCCTGGAGACCTGGGATCGAGTCCCACGTCGGGCTCCCTGCATGGAGCCTGTTTCTCCCTCTGCCTGTGTCTCTGCCTCTCTCTCTCTCTCTCTCTCTCTCTCTCTGTGCCTCTCATGAATGAATAAATAAATAAAGATATTAAAAAATAAATAAAAATAATAAATTATCTATCAGGCATGTTACTTATAACGGTTTTGCTTAGGTATCTGGTCATAGCCTCATCTTGTTCTTTCATTTAGAATAAATTCCTCTGCCTTGGCATTTTGTGTAAGTCTCTGCCTTCTTCTCTGTGTTAGAAAAGCAAATTATGTCTCCTGCTCCTGAAAGTAATGGCCTTATGAGGAAGAGGTCATGTAGTGCCCATGGCCTGGGGTGTCAGTGAGTGTCTCTGGTGTGTGTGTGTTGCATGCAATTCACGGTTGTGTTTTGGTTGCTCTATCTTTTAGTCCAGTTGTGTGCAGTCTCTTTTTACCTGTTGTGGGCAGTGTTTGGTCCCTGGCCTGATTGTGGTCAGTCTTAAAAGGCATCCTCTAGTCTGTTTATGAAATGAAACCTGATATCACTTCCACAAGAACTGAGTCCCTGCAGTACTTGGGTTGGAAATGTGGTGTGGGCAGGGATTTGTACTGGTTATTGAAGGGGGAGGGGCACCATACTGGGACTGAGGCAAACTTGACTGAGAGGGACAATCCCACTACAGCCCAGGGGAGTGGGATTTGGTGTAAGCAAGTTAGGGGGCCAACGTTAGAGCTATGCTGCTTCCGACAGGTCTCTCTGTGTTTATACTGAGGGGTATGGGAGGGAAATGGCACCAGACAGCTCCTTTGTTCCCAGAGGGGAATCTCTGTGAACAATGTCTCTTGGGAATCACTCCAAGAAGAGGGAATAATCTTCTCCCTATGTGCCCCAAAAGTTTCTCAGATTACTGTTTCCATGTTGTCCACTCCCAGATTATCTGCCTGCCCACTCTAGGAGCAGCACAGTACCCTCCAGGCACTATCCCATCCAACTCTGTTGATATCTATCTATCTATCTATCTATCTATCTATCTATCTATTAACTAAGTTTCACACCCAATGTGAGGCTTGAACTTATTACCCTGAGATCGTGAGTTGCATGCTCTACAAACTGAGCCAGCCAAGCACCTCAAGCCTGTTGACCTTTAAAACTCCAAGCTTTAAAGATTAGCATGAGCAGGGGCATGTGCTGGTCTTCTGGAAGAGGGGCCTACCATGCTGGGATTGAGGCAAGCTTGACTGAGAAGGACTGTCCTGATGGAACACAGGGGATAGGGCTTGGTGTTAGCAAGTTAGGCAGCCAGTGTCAGGGCTGTGCTGCTTCCTGCAGGTGGCTCTGTATTTTGCAATTAAATAATTCCTGGATGTATTGTGTTTTAAGTATTATTCTTGACAAGCACTTTTATATAAGCTAAAAATGTGATTGCAATGTCTTTTCTCTTTTATCCACTTTGATCTTTTACATTCTTCAAGATCTATTATTCAAGACCTATTCAGACATCACCTCCATTAAATCCTCCATGTTTCTCCTGAGACATAGAGATGACATGGGACTACTTCCCCCATTAGACTGTAAACAACCAGATGGCAGTTGCTGAGTTTTATTACATCTTTGTAGAAGCTAGGAATCCTTAGTGTTTTTTATAAAAAACAGCACATAAATATTAATTTTCCCTTTTAAATTTAATAATGTCTTCAATTTGCATGTGAGAAAATACTATAGATCACCCTAAATTATAGTTCTATTTTTTAATGAATTGTTTAAATATTTATGTACTATGTCAGAGAGTGATAAGTGCTAAGAAGAAAAATTAATTTAAGTAAATGAATTATGAGAGACTGAGGTGTAATTTTATGAGAGACTGAGGTGTAATTTTATAAAGTTTGGTCAATAGACACTTGACTGATAACATGGTGTTTCAATACAAACATCAAGAAAGTCAAAAGAAGAGCCATTCAGCTGTGTCAGGGGTGAGTATTCCAATGAGAAAGAATGATAATTACAAAGCCCAGATGCAAATACATGATTAATATAATCATTATATATATATATATATAATTATAAAGAAGAGCAAGGAGGTTAGTATAGTGTAGCAGAACCTAGAGATGAGTGAAGGGATGAAGAAGAGATAATGAGTTCATAGAGAAAGATTCAATTGTGTGTGGTCTTATCAGCCATACTAAGAACTTTGCTTTGTGCCATGATAAATATGGGACATTTCTAAAAGTCTTGAGGAGTAACATGAATCTGACAAACATTCAAAGGATTGTTATGGCTACTTTGTAAAAAATAGAATTAGAAGGGTAAGGACAGAAAACTGGAGATTAATTAAGAGGCAATTCAATATCCTTGGGAAGAGATAACGTGGCTTGCACTAGAGTAGGAGAAGCCAGTAGTGAAGAGTGGCTAGATTCTAGATATATTTTAAAGGTAGTGACAATAGGAGGTAGGGTCTGTATTAGTTTTTGTTTTTTTAAGATTTTATTCATTTCTTCATGAGAGACACAGAGAGGGGGGGCAGAGGCAGAGACACAGGCAGAGGGAGAAGCAGGCTCCATGCAGGGAGCCTGATGTGGGACTGGATCCAGGGACTCCATGGTCACGCCCTAAGCTGAAGGCAAACGCTTAACCGCTGAGCCACCCAGGCATCCCTGTAATAGTTTTCTAGGGCTGCCATACAAGTACCACAGAAACAAAATATATTTATCTTCTTACATTTCTGGAGGCTAGAAGACCAAAATTCAAAGTATTGGCGGGGTTTGTTACTTCTGAGGGCTTTTGGGGAAGGATCCATTCCAGGCCTCTTTTTTTTGTTGTTGTATATGGCAATCTTCTCCCTATGTCTATTCACATTATATTCTCATGCTTATCTCCAAATTTTTCCTTTTTATTAGGATAACAATCATATTGTATTATGGACCACCCTAATGACCTCATTTTAACTTTGTTACTTTTCTAAAGACCCTATTTACAAATAAGGGCATGTTCTGAGATAGTGGGGGTCAGGACTCTAACATAAAAATTTCAGGGAAAGATAATTCAACTCATAATAGGATATGAGAAAAGATTTTGACTTAGGATTTTGATGTAAACAACCACTGGAAAAAGCTAGGTGTCTCAAGTGCTCTTCACCTTCATTCATTCCATATTCAACAAATACTAAACAAGTGGTTTGTTCTGTGAACACTGTTCTAAGAACAATAAAAAAGTACCCAAAGACTCATTCCACATGAATTCAGCATTTTAATGGAATATGTCCTGGGTATATCATTTCCTTTTCCTGAAGAACCTGCAATTCCTTTAGTACTCCACATAAAATATTTCCTAAATGTTCAATTAGAACTGAGGGGTAAGGGGCACGTGGGTGGCTCAGTGGTTGAGCTTCTGCCTTTGGCCCAGGTCATGATTCTGAGGTACTGGGATTGAGCCCCACATCAGGCTGCCTGCAAGGAGCCAACTTCTCCCTCTGCCTATGTTTCTGCCTCTATCTCTGTGTCTCTCATGAGTAAATAAATAAAATCTTAAAAAAAAAAAAAAAAGAACTGAGGGGTAAAATCTACATTTCCTCTGGGATGGAGGCTAAACAACAAATTTGACTTATCAGCTTGGGCAGATCATTTGTCTTTATGAGCTTCTGTTTTCTCCTACGTAAAATGGAGGAGATACATTTACTTCATGATAGTCATGATTAATAAAATATATGCCAAAGTGACGTTCAAAATATGTAAAGATGTAGAATTCTTGATGATGGACATCATTGTGACATCTGATCTTAATCCTGTTGGCCAGCTAAATGACATGAGTAAATTGTCAATCAGTCTGAGAATGAATTATGTCTTCATCCTCTTGAATAAAAGATTTAAAGAAGAAATCAGAAGGTACTTCCTCATATCTGAGTTTAAAGTAGTAATGATTAGGTGATAGAAAGGGATAGAGCCAAACGGCTTGCACTCTAAGAGCCTGGCACAGAGATAGTGTAAACTTTAATTATAATACTCAAAATTACTTGCAAAAGTAGGAGACAGGTTAGGCATCATTCATGCTCATATCTACTCTTGGTACCTGGCTCAACACCTACCAGAAATCAAATATACAAATTTTTTTTTGGAAATTAAACATTTAGGATATTGATAGGACAATAAATATGAAGAACAGAGTGTAATTGGATGTCACATTTGTTCTCCCTGGCAAAGGATCCTAAGGCAATTAGAAGATGAAAGAATAGGCTATGGTAGGATCACCACAGGAAGCTTTGTGAGATGAATAGGGTACTGAGATATTCCCTTATTCATGCAGCAAATACTGAGTGATGACACTGCACCCCACTAGGGTTGTAAATGTGAGAAATATGTAATTTGAATACTTAATTAGCTCATATCCTGGTCTCATAGAAAAATATATAGTAATAATAAATAGCACTTACTGACCCTGCAATATGTTGCAGGCATTGTTTAAAGCAATTTACATGGGTTAATTTCTTTAACCCTGAAAACAACTCTGTGAGAATTGGAGGCAGGTATTAAGAGCTCAGAAAATATGCCAAGGTCACATAGCTAGTGAGTGGTGGAGTTGAGGTGTGAACCTAGATAGTTGGCTCCGAAGCCCTCACTTTTAACAGTCATACCAAGCAATTCTAATGTTGTGTGTGTCAATAAAATGGTAGACTCATAATAGATATATAAATATTAAACACATAATTGATCAAATCCATCTGTGAAGTGATCAAGGAATAATTCTGAGCTCAGAATTATGAGCAAATACACGCTTACCATTTTAAGTAGCTAAGTTTTGGGGTACCTTGTGACACAGAAAGAAGCTAAGTTATTCGACCAGGTTTCACTGTAAGTTGCAATGAAGCAAAATGTAAAAACATAAAGATTATTTGAAAGTTTATGGAATAAACAGTTTGATGCACATCTAACCCACTGCAGATAGTTGGACAGAGATCTGGGGTTTTAATCTTTACAGAGGATGAAACAGAATATCTTTGGATCAGGAGAAACAATGCACAAAGACACAGGAACTATACTAAAACATGATTATTAAGCGAAAGATGATACAATGAGTTTAAGAACTTGAAGAATTTTTATGCTTCCGTCTTTCAACTGTGGCAGCCAGACCTTTACACTTTAGCAAAAATACTGGAACATTCACTGGAGAATGTGACCAACTCAAGAGAAATTTCTTAAAAATATCCTCAATATTATATGTAGGCATAATTACCGTTCAACAAATAATAATCTCCTTACCACTACCACCCCATATTACAATCACCATTCCTGGTATCTGTGAGAGATAATAATCTCTCAGATGCTGACTTTGCCAAGTGACTTCATTACTGTACACCACTGAGATATTTTGGCTGTCTTCCATGTCACAATAACTGACAAACACAAAGTGTTGTGTGAGGATGGGGCTCAGGACACATTATTCTAGAATAACATTTTTTTTTTTTAAGTATCAATATAAACCCTGGGTGTCAGTTGTTTTGGAGAAAGTCACAGGGGCTGAAAAGGTCACTCTTTTAAGAAATGCTTTATCTTCCAATTTCTTGATGTTAGAAAATATGTCATTGTATGGAATAATTTGGATATGAAAAATGCTGAATCAGAAAAGTGAAATACCATTCAACATGAAAAAGTCTTAGGAATCCTTTAAACAGTTTATTTTATTTTCATACTAACATATGAACAAATAAATAAATAAATGTTTAAAAATATATCTAAATATGTATATAATACATTTTTAAGTATAAAATGAAATGTTTAAGTGATGGGAAAGTAATGTCATACTGTAACAATAAGGTCTTTTTGTCTTAGTACTATATAAACTAATATAATTTATTATAATTTTTTGATGTCTTAAATTTAATAAAATTAGGTGAATGAAGGATGCCTGGGTGGCTGTCGGTTAAGCATCTCCCTTTGGCTCAGCTCATGATCCCAAGTCCTGGTATCAAGTCCCATATTGGGCTCCCTGCTTGGCAGGGAGTCTGCTTCTCCCTCTGCTCTTCCTTTCTGTTCATGATCTCTCTCTCTCTCTCTTATAAATAAATAAATAAATAAATAAATAAATAAATAAATGAAATATTTTTTAATTAGATGAATTATTATTAAATGATGATAAATGCAGCAAAGGATATAAACTACTCTTATCAAAGTGATGTGAAAATACTTCTCTGATACTATGGTTTTTGAGCAGAGAATTGAGAGGTGTAATAAATAATTATTTCAGGTAGATGGATCAGCAACTTATGGGGCAGGATTGTGAATGGCTTGCTAGATGCAAAGTAATGAAGCTTTGAACAGAATAATTTCAGGGAAATGTTATAAAGATATGAGGTCAGAAAATTAGTGGGCATAGAGTTACTTAGTAATTTGTGGGCAGTTGTTAATCTTCTAGAATGATTAAAATGGCAAAATTGTGGAGAGCTTGAATTGAAGAGTGGCCTGATCTGACTTACATTTTATTTATTTATTTTTTTTACAGATTTTATTTTTCTTTATTTGAGAGAGAGAGGCAGAAAGTGCACGCAGGGGGAGGGCCGAGGGAGAAGCAGGCTCCCTACTGAGCAGGGCTCAATTCCAGGACCTTGGGATCATGATCTGAGCATGGAAGCCAGAGGCTTAACTAACTTAGCCACCAAAGCACCCCTGATTCACATTTTAAAGGGATCCCTCTGGCTACAGTGTCAAACATAGGCTCTGGAAGAGCAAGTTCATAAAGACCAGCCTGGTGGCAACCACAGTATTCCCAGCAAGAGACCATGATGGCTAGGACCAGATAAAGAACAGGTTGGAAAGTGAATATATTTCAAAATTAAAATGAAAGACTTCACTGACAATTGGGGATTGTATATGTGACAAAGAGAAGAAATAAGTAAAGCTCCAAAGTTTTGGTCAAGCAACTAGACCAAGATAACTTGCCATTTACTGAAATTGAGAAGACTTCATGAAGGACGTATTTGGAGGTGGGAAAACAAGAGTTCGGTTTTTCACTTTCTTAATTATGAGTAGTTTTCTGAGGTACGATGAGTTTCCTGAAATTTATCTTATTATTTTCTATGTTTGTGGACGAGATACTTAAGATTTAAATCTTTTAACAAGTTATGCAAAGTTGGTTTGTGGGAGCCTTACTCTCATAAACAGACACAGTCTATAGAAACACATAGGCACAGACACTTACACATACATACATTCACACACAGATATTGAGGTCAAAATTAAATACAATGATATCAGTTGAGATGAACATACAATTGTCAAGTCATTAGCTTAGGTAAGAGTGTCTTATTCAAGCACTGAAAGTTCATTGTTTCTCAGAATTTCACAATTTTCTGAATGCTAACTGTAGCAGATGGTCTTATAACTTGGCTGCACAGTGAAATGATGTGTTCAGATGATGGGCTGGCATAGTATATGAGAACAGAATGCAAAACAAAGGGAAATGCCTGGCCTGCTTATTCATGACCAGGTTCTCTGGAGAAAATAAATGCACAGAATTATGGGTTCCCATCTCTGCCTATGGCACATTTCTCCATCCAGTTGCTCAATCTGGTCAAAACCAGCCAAATTTCTAAACATAAATGAATCACCTAATTTCTCTTTTTACATGACAGAAAACTGTTTATTAAAACATCTTGCATTGGAATTCCACCTTAAAGATGAAATGGTTGATTCATGACTGCTGACAATTCTTACAACAGCTAAACTTCTATGTGATATAATTTTCTCTGTATTACTAAAAAAAAAAAAAAAAGTTCAAAAAGACTGAATTCAAAAATTATCAGAACATACCAGTTGGGACAGGATATGATTTTATCCATATCCATTCCTTTTTTTTTTTTTTTTGTTTCTAATTCAGCAAGTGTTGGGATGCCTGGGTGGCTCAGCGACTCGGCACCTGCCTTCGGCTCAGGTTATGATCCCGGGATTGAGTCCCCCATTGAACTTCCTGTGAGGAGCCTGCTTCTCCCTCTGCCTATGTCTCTGCCTCTCTCTCTCTCAGTCTGTGTCCCAAATGAATAAATAAATAAATATTTGAAAAAATAATAATTCACCAAGTGTATTTTTATATAAATTTCAGGACAGGGATTATACTATCTATAAGTGTGCATGTAAGCATATTTGTTCTTTGGGGATTTATTTATTTATTTATTTATTTATTTATTTATTTGAGAGAGAGATAGTGATCAGGGGAAAAGGCAGAGGGAGAGAGAGGGAATCTCAAGCAGATTCCTTGTGAAGCCAGACATGGGGCTTGATCTCACAACCCTGAGATCATGACCTGAGCCAAAACCAAGCTTCAGATGCTTAACTGACTGATTCACCCAGGTGTTCCTGTAAACATATCTGAAAATATAGGTTGTGGTATTCTCATTGCCTTGAGTTAAAGGAGATACTTTCCTTCCTTACCAAAATCTTTGGCTTTACCTTTAGAGACTATTGTCAGAACAACCATAAAGCTTATAATACAATTGTTGGGCACAGTGCCTGTGACAAAAAATGCTTAAATCTGTAAAGCTTATTTAAGACATCAAAATTTTTTTAAATACTATAAGATTTTGAAAGTATATTTTAAAGTGTGAAGCCAAGCTTACTGAAGAGAATACAACATAGCTGTAAAATAACTAATATTTTGTTTTTAAAATTAATGATATATTTTGATATGATACTATTTAATAATATATAAATATATATATTATAAACTCTAGCATAAACAAAGGGTGATTTTAAATTACCTGATTTTTATTACTTTAAATTTACTTTAATTCTTCTGATATGTTCTTATACAATGCTTTATTTACCTTATATATTTTCTCTTTTAGAAAGGTATAAAATCGAATACAAGCAAGCTTTCTAGATCTAGCTTGTAATGTCAGCACAGGGTGGGCTTCTGGTGGTTCACTGTAATTCACCAAAACAGAAAACCAGAAAGAGTTACATGGCTATTCTGGGTTGTTGTGTAGGGACAACATTATCCCACCCATTACCCTGTCAGAGAGGAAGAATCCTGGGAACTTAATAATTGATTCTTTTATTAGTGGGCAACTAGGTTAGAATGACCACCAATGCTCAGTACCTGCACAATCATGGAAGGTAGAAGAGAAGGTGTTATTCTCTGGTAGTAGGCAGACCCATAGGTATAGAATAGAAATGAGTTTTGTGATGGCTTCTGGTAGAGCTCTCATGTTTTACTCATTTTGGAGTTGTATGCAGCTGAGACTTCTGCCCTTCATAGTTCTTAAAACTCAATAAAGGATTTCACTGACTTTAATGGTAAAGTTCTTCTAAAGGTTCTTCTAAGATCATTCTTAGGATCTGATTGTTTTCTTCTTGAAACATCCATAGTGGTTTTATGTGGCTGATGGAACTCAGAATGATAGAGGCCAAAGCTATATCTATAAAGATCTTGTTTTTCCTGAAGTGCCTTTTTGTGCGTCTCTCCCTGGAAGGCTGAGTGGAAAATAAAGAAATAAAACAAACAAAGCTGGTTTTCTTCAACACAGTACTGATTAGGTATACTTCTACCAAATTTCTGAAAAGAAAAGCATTTGGCCAAGATATCTCTCCTGTTTCATAGTAGTTTCTTCCAACTGCAGGTTTAATATTAATTTTGTAATTTAGCAGCCTCCATCTTTCCATCAAATTGTCTGAAAAACTCTGGACTCTTTTGCCTGCTTCTTAGTTTATCTAAGTCTAAATTGTATTCCACATGGTATCACAATGGTCACTGTCATGAAACAAACAAACAAACAAACAAACATTATTTACTTGCCACCCAGTATCTTCAAGCTAAAATCCCAAATTCCTTAATGTGGAATTCAATGTCCTTAATATTCTGCTTCTGTTTCTTTTCCAAGACTCATTTTTAAGCACCATTCTTAATTGAATTATGTATTCCAAACACATTTAATCACATGTTCATTATGGAATACTTTATAGAATTATTTGTTCTTCAAGGAATAAACTTTTAACTTTCTTTACTCTAATTATTCCCTTTGCTCCTGGTTAATTTGTATTATGCCGCTTTCTCTAGCAACTTCCCTTGATTGTTAAAAATTTTTAAGTGTCCCATTAATCTGATCCTATAACATCAGGACCTACACCATCATGACACAGGACATCCTATCTTTGTGTTTGATTTGCTCACTAGCCAATAGGTTGCTGATGTGTGGGGTCTTCTCTTCTTTCTTTGTTCCTTATGTTTAGCACAGTGTCTAAAACACATGGGCACAAAATATAAATAGAATGCTAAGGTAATTTTCATGCAAAATAATTTTCAGCACTGTGATTTTAACACTGGTGTTTTTGATTGGGTGTGATTTTACATATATAGCCCCATCTTAAAATTGAATCAAAATTTCCAAATTAAAGAAATACACTCGAGCTTGTTTTATTGTTAATGAAAGAATACCTTCAGTCTTTTTCATATCACTAGTCGTAATAAAAACTCTGACACTTCTCTATTTACACTTTCTACACTGGAAACAACACTTATAAAAATGACATGAAAAAAAAAAATGACATGAGATGCAGCTTATTTCACCACTAGTATGTTTTATAAATATGTGTACATATACACACAGTTAACCAATTTTGTTGACATATGTAATTTCAGTTTAATGATGTTTTATATATATATATATATATATCACATCGGCATATATATTTATTATAGATATTTATATTACATGGTATATATTATATATAAATATATTATACATATTTATTATATATAATATGTACATATAATAAAATTATCAAAATTAAAATGAAATTGTTTCTCTAGTAGTTTACCCAGGTAGCCTAACAGAATCATATTTACCATCACCACCTTGCAAAAAATAGATAAGACAATTAAGTTTCACTCTTTGTCCTACAATGATTCTGATAACTGGGAAAATTGTTGCAGGATATCACATGTTTATTTCCTTTGTGGAAGACTTCAGCACTACACATCCTCTCAAGTGACACCTAAGAAGGTAACATGCTGCTCTTTTTACACACTTTTGATGGGATTACCAATATATTCTTGCTATCAAATCAGTCTTAACTGATGATGAGAAGAGAGGTCGAGTCTCCATGCTTAGATAGGTATTGTACTGTTCCCTATCTACCATGTATTGGACAGTTGCTCTTTAACCCTTTCATAAGGATTGGTCATACTGTCTGTGGACAGTTTTCCTTAGCTCCTGATATTGGTCATTTTTTGGATTTTTGCTACTTGCCATTAACTTCAACTATTGGAATGCCAATTTCATTTGCAATATTTACTACAGCTTATGTATTTGTACTACTGTAATTGAAGAGGTGGTGTTTTCTACACCAAACTCTTGAAAGTAATGATAAAATACATTTAGACATGTTTTCCTAAAAGGAGATTAAAATTGATGCACTTTTATTAAATTGGGGATTAGGAATAATTTCGTTATTTATTTTTTAGTATTTTTAAATTTTAATATTTTTAAATAGTTTAAAATATTTTTATATTGTGATATGTGGATGGTAAGAATTTTCTGAGAAATGTAAAAACCTACTTTGGTGGAAAATTGTGTTCATATTTTAAAGAACAAATGTTTACAAAGAAACAATACATGTTTAAATAAATCAATGTAATACAGATTTACCTGTTTCTAAAGAACTAAAACATTGGGAAGCCTGGGTGGCTCAGTGGTTGAGAGTCTGTCCTCAGCTCAGGTCATGATCCCAGGGTCCTGGGATTAAGTCCCACATCAGACTCCCCACAGGGAGCCTGCTTCTCTCTCTGCCTATGTCTCTGCCTCTTTCTGTGTGTCTCTCATGAATGAATAAATAAAAATCTTAAAAAAAGAACTAAAACAATTTAAAATAAAATATCTCTCTCATTTTTCCCACTAGAAACAGTAGGTTGCTAATCTCATAAAAAATAATATATCTTTGTGGGTTAATGCTTCATCTTCATAAGCAAGAAGAAAAACCAAAGAAATCTCATGGTATTTAATTTATTACAAAATTTAAGGATGACATGTAAAGCTTAAGAATCTTAATACTTTAAGAAAACAATTTGTGCTAAGTTCTCAATTATCTAAGGATAATAGTATTTTCACATCCATCCATAACGAAATAGTGCACATTTTTCAGAATTCACTTAATGGTATTTCTCTTAAGACATTGAAGGAACAATGTACAAAATTACATGTTATAATTATTTAAGTCTAGGTGAAATTACTGCCTATTTATTTTCCCATATAGCAAAAACACTTCTATAGTGCTAATCATCACGATTTTAAAAGTTTAAAATTGTTCTCTTTGGGCAGCCTGGGTGGTTCAGCGGTTTAGCGCTGCTTTTAGCCTAGGGTGTGATCTTGGAGACCCGGGATGGAGTCCCATGTTGTGCTCTCTGCGTGGAGCCTGTTTCTCGCTGTGTCTGTGCCTCTCTCTCTGTGTGTGCCTCTAATGAACAAATAAACAAAATTTAAAAAAATAATAATAAAATTGTTCTCTTTAAGTTATTAGGTAACTAACTTTCTTATCCTGATTAGATTAAGCTTCAAAAATCTATGCCATGTTAAGAGTATTTGAGCCACACTGCATAAGAGAACAATATTTCTTTTTCTTCTTGTAACTAACACATTTTATTTATTTATTTATTTATTTATTTATTTAGATTTTATTTATTTATACATGAGAGACACACACACAGAGAGAGAGAGAGAGAGAGAGGCAGAGACACAGGCAGAGGGAGAATCAGGTTTCATGTAGGGAGCCCGATGTGGGACTCCATCCTGGGACTCAAAGATCATGCCTTGAGCCAAAGGCATACACTTAACCACTTAGCCATCCAGGTGTCCCTAAGTAGATATGTGATACAAAGGAATTTTTAGAGCATATATTATGAGATACTGTTCAACAAAGTACAATATACATGCTTATAGAAGCATGATTATAAATTAGAGTGATACAGTGGATCTATTGTAGTTCTCTATCTTGTGTAAAACAAACATTTACAAATATTCAGATAGGCCATCTTTAATCATAGTCCTCAATTTCATATAAATGATTCAAGTGCTTGCACTATCTTAGCATCTATTTTACTCTTGATTTTAAAAAAGCTTTAAATCACTATTTTAAGAAAAATCCAGCCCAGGAAATCAAAAAGAAGACAATTATTTTTACCTGCTCTAAACTAGGAGTTAACGTCCTTCACTTCATAATGTTCTTGATGAAAAAAAAAAATAATAATGTTCTTGATGATAGTTTACAATAACAGCATTAGTTATTTGCAGTTGATTCTATGGTTATAATAGCAATCAATAATCAGTTGTCTTTATGTGCCTCAAGCTTGTTTATATGCTAATAGAAATCATCCAATGTTTTTGAAGGGACTGAGGCAGTGAAATCAACTTTAAGATGAATAAATACAGAGCCTTTAATTAAAATGCTTTAATGTCCTCAAATTTAGTTTAGGTTGACATAAATCTATGTCATATGCATTCTCAAATTCAATACTAGGGAAAAATAATTACAGATTTTAAATATTTCTGCGTTAAAGAAATTAGAGCCATGTGGTTGTAAAAAAAAATCTCTAATTCCCTTAATGTTTGATATAAATACGTAGTAATACTCTATTTGCATTTAGCACTTTACATAAGCACCAAGGAAAGCTGATAATTTAAATAAGTTAGTCTCCAGAGTGCTTTAAAGTACTTTAGCTTGAACATAATTTCTTAAATTTAAACAAGTCTTTAAAAAATTTTTAGATGCTATAACAACTCCAATATGGAGATAAAATTATTTTTTCTGTATTTAATTTATCCAACTTAAAAAAACTCTTTATTCTTACAGTCTAGATATGTTTCATATAAAAAACATAAATTTGGGTTCTTTAATTTTGTTCAACAATCTTTATCTTTACAAGGGTCTTTTAAGCTATTTAGAATTTATGTAGTCACAAATATGGTCATATTTTTATTTATTTATTTGTTTTTGTTTTTAATGTGTTTTTTTTTGTTTGTTTTGTTTTTTTGCTTTTTTGGTATGGTCCATTTTTTTTACTATTTTACTTTCTCTGTAATCAGTTTGGAAGTTATATACACAGTTATTCTTTCAACAATTAGTCTGAAAAATATGACAAATGAACTTAATTTAGATTTAACATTATTATCTAAACCTTATCTAAACCTTCCTTCTTTCGGGAAGCTATTCTTCCCAAATGATATAACTACACTTACTATGAAAATGACCTGTGAATATTTAATTTCATTTCCCTCTTTCCTATTTACATACAAAATGTTATCATATATATTACCTCTATATTGTCATTTTAGACTTCATAAGAATTTTTTAACAGATGTTTAATATTTATTTACATTATTCTTTATACTTACCATAGTGAAAATGAAGGCATACTCTGCCCTTGGTGATATATATTTTCTCACAGGAATATAGGCTGTCAATTCTGAAACTACTTTTATTATATTACATTTGAACAAAAAAAATAAATACATTGTAAATAATCAAAGTTAGATTATCACTGTTAGGGAAGAAAATTATAAATAAGCGAGTAATGAAGGGATGTTAGAATAAATCTGTGATTAATTCTGTGGTGTTGTATTGAAGTCAGAGATATAAATATTAATACATATGTATTTAAATTAATACATGGATATATGTATATAAATATAGAGATATGTGTATAGATAAGAGTATGCACACTGTTTAATATCCATTCATGCATTGCCTACTTGTGTCTTCTAAGAAAAACCAAAAGCACAGATGCCCAGTAGTGAGTAATCAGCAAATCTAGTGTTCAGACTTTGGTTTCAAAATACCATTTTCCAATAAAAAAAACAAGGCTCTCTAAATAACTCATTTATTTTAGGGCTGGATCATGGACAATACCAAATGAATGTAGAACATTTTATAGTTTCAGAGAGTAGGAGGTGATAAAAGAAGGAGAAGGAGGAAGTAGAGGACCAGGAGAAGGATGAGAGTGGAGTTTGCAATGCCTAAAAGACTGGAGTTAAACGGGATGAAATCTTAGCTCCCAGTGGACAAAGCTGGAATAATTCAAGCATGATAACGGAAATAACATTGTATTATGAACCAAAAATAAACATCCACGATCCATACTGATAGTAATAAGTGAATCAATAAATACATGGGAGTGAATCAATAACTTATCTTTATGGAATAATTCCAATGAATAAATATAAAAAGACTAATGGAAATTTTTAAAAATTGCCATTAGTAACCAACAATAATGTTGCTATCAAGATTCAACAATGAATGCTAAAATTAGTGAGCAAAACCTTGAAGAAAAATAGGATAATTTGGACAGCCTAAACATATCCTTTCCTCTCCTGCAAATAAATTATCTCTGGTGGTGGTTTTAACACATATGAATATATTATTTGATACTCTTCCCTCTGGTTGGTGTAGCTTAATGACTCTTCTGTTTATTTTTGACTGGATTTATTTACTTTAATGAATAGATGATGGAAAGAAAAAAGATGGATAAACCTGTCTTACACCATCTTAACCAAATGGTCATTGTTAATATCACCAATAATAAACATATTGATGACATACACCCCCTGATGTGATGTGATAATAGCACAGTTAATAAACCTCTGTGCTATTCTTCCCAAATTGCATAACTACAGTTACTATGCAGATTTTTACTTTTTTACTTATCTGATTGGTACTTTTAAGAAATGTTGAATCATGAATACAGAACAGGAAAGTATGAAAAACTGAGAATTTGGAGGAGGTAAAGAAGACATAACAATTTAATAATCTGGATTGGACTCTAGAGCAGAAAAAAGGATATTCGTGGTAAAACTGGGGAAATCCGAATACAATTTTTAATTTAGTTGATTGTATTGTAATCACATTAATATCTTACATTTGTTAATTACACCGAGCTTATGTAAAATGTTAACCTTAGCAGAAGCTGGGTGAAGCATGTATATCCAAGCATGTGCTATCTTTGCACTCTCCTTTTAGTCTAATTATTTCAATTTATGAAAGTTTTGAAGATTGGAATGGGTTACTAAAGTGAAGTCTGGCTCTTTAAAAATGACAAAACATACTGTGGCATATTCAATGAATAAAATCAAGGATGCTATAAAGCAAAGGAGAAATGCATAATTCCAAAGATGCAGGGTAATTTTAAAACTACTACATACAAATTTATTTTTATTTATAAATATTTATAGTAAATAAATTAAAAAACTGAAAAGGATTAGGTATCAAGACAAGAATCAAGTATATCCAAGTAATTTACAGAGTTTTGATTTTACTCTATTCAATACAAAATGTGGTGTTTTGTGTTTTGTTTGTTGCTGTTTTGCTTTATTATTCTTATGGCAATAATGCCATACATTACAAATTATTTTTTGTTTATTTTATTTTGTGTATTTTTTTATTAATTCCTTTTTCTGTATTATTTTCTCCTCTGTTTTTTTCTCTTTCTCATCTTTTTTAACCCTCTTGCCCAGCCCTCTTTTTTTTTGGTTCCTTATTTGTTTTCCTCTTCTTTATTCCCCATTTTATCTTCCTCCTCTCCATCCTCTTCTTTCCCATTTCTCTTACTCCTAGGACTTTTGCCTCTACTTTCTCCACATTTTCAATTTCTACTTTCTCCGTTTTGTCTTCTGCTTTTTTCCCTCTCTCTCTCTTTTCTATTTTTTCTTCCATCTCCTCTTCCTCATTTTCTTCTTCCACTTCTTGTTTCTCTGTTTGTCTTTTCCTTCATTTTTGTTGTAGTGGGCTAAATTAGTTCAGAAAATTCTGTGTCACAGTTCACATGGTAGCAGTTTGGGACCAATTATTGTGGACCTCTAAATATTTTTATTTATCAGAACATATCAAAATCTGATTATAAGTGGGGGAAGTTATCTGGCTGGAGAATTATTTGATTTTAAAAGTTTTGAAGGTAATTTTAATCTCTACTTTTTAATACCAAATCTCATTCTTTCAATTATTTTATGTTTCTCAATGTATTTCATCAATGAAGATTATTAAGAATCCAAAATATCTTGTCATAAAAAGGCAAATGAAAGCTTAACACCAAATAATTTTCTTTCTTTAGGGATTTAGCTATTTTTATGGGCTGTTACTTATAACTTTATATTAAAAAATAGGGATCCCAGTGGTTTAGTGCCTGCCTTTGGCACAGGACGTGATCCTGGAATCCTGGGATCAAGCCCCATGTCAGGCTGCCTGTATGGAGCCTGCTTCTCCCTCTGCCTGTGTCTCTGCCTCTGTGTGTGTGTGTCTCTCATGAATAAATAAATAAAATCTTTAAAAAAACTTTATATAAAAAATAAGCTAATTTTTATTACCTAGTGAATTCAACATATCCCCACTCATCATGTCATATAGGTTATTTATTGATTAATGGAGATTTTTGAAAGACTACATACCGAAGTTTCTTATGCCTAGTTTAAGAAAATAGCTTCAAAAGACAATATTGTTAGAAGAAATGACCAGCAGAAGTAATGAATTTCTCACTCAAGAGATGAAGCTGGTTGATTATCTGTAAATTTTACTCATGTAGAAAATACCAATTATCCCACTTGAATAGAATTAAGTGCAAAAGTAGTTTTAATATATATTCTATTATAGTGAAATTCCCTCCTTTTGTTGATAGGTTTGTATGTGTGTATGTGTATGCGGTTATGGTAAGATCAGTTCATTAATACTGAATTTGTGGAAGCCCCATCTAAAAAACATAACTTTTTAGGCTTCTCAATTGAGCTTGTAGACATTAAACATCCTTTATAAGTACAGAGAAATTTTACATTGTTGGTAAGGTCATGAATTTTATTTATTTTTGGTATTTTTATTTACTAACTTATTAAAGATTATTTTAAAATGAATCAAACACTTCAATACATTTGATTTTCTTTTACATTCCACATATTTAAATAAAAGTTCAGAATTGCAAATGATAGTATTATGTCAAATCATAAAAATGACTATAATAATACTAATATTCAAAACCATTTTCCTAGTACTCTTATTTTATCTATCATCATGCTAACCCACAAAGTTAATTTTGATTATTAACTATGAATTACATATGATAAAAGCAAACCAAAGATAAATTAATAATTGCCCAAGTTCTCACATTTAAAAAAATGGAAGGGAAGCAATTAAATCAAATACTGTAATTTGAAATTTTGAAAATTTAAAAGTATAACGAGCCTAAAGCTACTTTAGTTTTCTATAAAGTATAATCTTTGTTAAAAAATATTGAATAACATAAGTTTAAGAGCCTGCCTTTCCAATAATTGTTTGATAATAAAATCTTGATTATCCTTCATACATAATTTATTTTGAAACAATTTTCTTTTTAAGATGATATTGACTCTTGTTCAGACTCAGCCCATGCTTTTTTTTTGGCAGGAATGCAACACCGGTCAATGGTAGTGTGTTCTGAATACATCACCTTAGAGGACAAACAATGTTGACGTACCTCTGGACTGATGTTGCAGTTTCTGACAGATTTCTCAAACATAAAGTATCATTTTTCCTTCTATGTATTAAATATTTGGCTGAAAGATGTTTTGATATTATCCTATATCTCTTACTCATCAAGCCTCCATATAATAGATTTGGTATAAATTGTTAATGAGTCCAGATTAAACCAGTCATCTGCATGACAGTGATCATATTGTGATTTTTCTCTCTCCATAATCCCTTCTACATTTAAGTGCTATTATCTTCCTGGAAAGAAGAGCTTTTTTTCTCCTCCCATATATTTCTGGATTTCTTTTTTTTTAAATTTTTTTAATTGATTTATGATAGTCACACAGAGAGAGAGAGAGAGGCAGAGACATAGGCAGAGGGAGAAGCAGGCTCCATGCACCGGGAGCCTGATGTGGGATTCGATCCCGGGTCTCCAGGATCGCGCCCTGGGCCAAAGGCAGGTGCCAAACCGCTGTGCCACCCAGGGATCCCTCTGGATTTCTTTATTTTTTGGTTTCTATCACTATGAACCCATGGAATCCTATTTTATCTGTTAAGTGGAAATCTCTTCAAGCTAATGTCTCCATACATTTGACATGGTCTTTGAGAATTTCCCTACCTTCAGGTGCAATATGTTATAGACTCATCCTAGAAACTTTCTGCCACAGCAGAAATCGTTCACTTCTCCAAGAAGTTCTGGTACTCTTTCCAGGGGAATGGTATTTGGAATCTTCTTAAAATCATGTTCCTTATACGTAGGTAGAAGTTAGTGTGTCACTTTGAAGGTAAAATGGTTCTCAGTGTGGGTGGAAGGGACAGTTTAAAAGCTTTATCTAAAAAAAAAAAAAAAAAAAAAAAAAGCTTTATCTGAAGGACTAGACTCCTTTAGAAAGAAATGCTATGTTTGTGCCTATATCATGTTTTATTCTTAAAATAATTAGCAAAACTTGGGGTACCTAAGTGGCTCAGTCAGTTAAGCATCTGACTCTGGGTATCAGCTCAGGTCATGATCTCATAGTTAATGAGGTTGAGCCCTGCATTGGGCTCTGTGCTCAGCATGGAGCCTGCTTCAGATTCTCTCCCATTACCTCTGCTTCTCCCCCTACTCCTACTCTCTCTCAAATAAATAAATAAATAAATAATAATAAGTAAAATATTTTTTAAAATTTAGTAAAATTTGGTATAGTGTAAGACCTATGGTTCACTAAATTTTGGTGATATTTCAGAATTTTATAATAAGGTAGTAACCTAAGGTATTGAGATGTTATGCAATTTCATCAAATGGATAAATATCTTTTGTATACATACCTGTGCATATCTTTATAACAGAGACTAGAGGTGTCATCAAACACTCAAGTCTTGAGGTTCCTGGGTGGCTTAGTCACTTAAGTGTCTGCCTTCAGGTCAGGTAATGATCCCCGGGTCCTTGAATCCAGATCCACCCCACGAGTTCTTTCTCTCTCTTGCTCTACTCTCTCTCTCTCTCAAATAAATAAATACAATCTTAAAAAAAAAAAAAACTCATGTTGCAGTGTATTAAATATCAGTTACATCATGTCACTTTATATATAAATATGAGGATTCAAGAGTGGTTAGAATGAATGAGTACAACTATTATTTGAAATTTATATAATAATTATGAATTAACTAAGGTTTAAAATTTAGCTGAGGATGTAATTAATTAAATATGAACACCTGTACTGCTAATTCATAAGAGGAAGTCAATTTGAACTACTACAGGCTAAAAAACTATAGAAAGTGGCAAAGCAAGAATACTGAGATTATTTGTTTTAAATACAGTAAAGTCTTCTTCCAAATCTGTATTTATTCATGTAGTTTCCCCTATACGAAGGTAATAAAGATCAAATAAAATATTTTATATTATCCAGTAATTTTTTTTGTGTGTGTGTTTGTTCCTTTGCTTTGACATCATGAAGATACAGCCTCAGGTAATTAGATGCTCTGCTTGTAAAATTGTCTAAAAACATTTATATTAAGCTTTTTTCTTTAAAAAAAAACGATTTTATTTATTCATTTGAGACAGAGAAAGACAGAGAGAGAGCATGAGCAGGAAGGAGAGGCAGAGGGAGAGGGAGAAGCAGATTCCCCGCTGAGCTAGGGGCCCACTATGGGGCTTGATTCCAGTACCCAGAGATCATGATCTGAGCCCAAGGCAGATGCTTAACCATCTGAGCCACTCAGGCATCCTGGCTTTTTTCATCCATTAACAGAACAGGACAGAATGCTCATATTGTCACACCCTTCACTGGATCTTAGTCACAGAAAGATAATCTTATGTCTTAGAGAGTATTCTTTTGTGATTCTATAGTTTGCTGACGTTTTTATATACTTGATTGAGATATGAGCTGTGCAAAGAAGCAACATCTCTCTTATTTGATCCTAGATTTTTTTTACAATGCATA
This sequence comes from Canis lupus dingo, assembly GCF_003254725.2. Classification (NCBI taxonomy): domain Eukaryota; kingdom Metazoa; phylum Chordata; class Mammalia; order Carnivora; family Canidae; genus Canis; species Canis lupus. The sequence continues at coordinate 55,235,958 of NC_064255.1, read as the reverse complement.
TTTAAATTATATAATTAAAGAACATTGTCTGTGATTTGCTGTGGTGTGTAAGATTTTACATTTCCTCTATTTTTCTCAGTGTGTTTGGTACTTTAAATTGACTCTCTAAAATTAAATCAAGGGGGTACCTCCATTTTATGACATCTGCCAAAGGGCAAAATATTGCTGGGTGATATTTAGATGTCAAATAATAATGATGTAGGCACTGTGACCTTTTCTGGAATTATGAACTGCTTTAGCAGAGAGCTAAATAACTATTACCTCTGAACTTTGTCTCTTTAGTATGTTTCTAAGAAAATTTAGAATTTCTCCGGATTGTATCCTCTTAATTCTTTGACTTTTTTTTGACATGAGTTAGTTAAAATTAACATTGCAAGTAAAATAAGTAAGTTAATAATAAAATTTAGTAACTGTAAAATCAAAATCGCACTTTCATTTCATATGTTTTTTTTTTTCATTTCATATGTTCATTAAACATACCAAGAAAACTTGTCTTGGAAAGTAGTGAAATTAGCTTAATTAGTCAAATTCATTTAAAAGAGTAATCATTTGACATAATGAAAAGCTGCATTCACAGTAATTTATAGATAAAGACACAGTAAAATATAGATATATATTATTTGTGTATACATATGTGCATACTTCATACTACTGGACATGTTATCATATCTGATGCAAATGATGGCTTTTCTTTAACTCTTTTTTCTTCTAATATTCATCTTATCAGTAATATCACTATTACTCAGTTAAATGTTGATAATTTATGTACATCACATCTTTATCAACTTTCTAAAAATATAAATTTAATAATTAATTTGCACTGAGCGTGTTCTTTGTTCTATTTAGCTTAACACTGAGAAGGTTTATTGCAAATTTTACAGAGAATTATCAGCCGAAAAAAGGCTAGACTTATATGATGTGTATATTTATATGTATAGGATAAGAATAACCAGACTTCCTTTTCTGGTCTCTATGGCAGTACTAACACTGTCCTTTTTCTAATGGAAAAGCATGTTTATCAAATTCATAATTTTCCACATTTCCCATTGGTGATACCAACTGGCTGCCACACAGTTTCCAGCATGTTACAGTCTGTGACATAAGTCGGGGCCAAGACTCAGCTGGTTAGTATTTTGAGTGGCCTGCAAGGGAGACTGCATCAAATACGTCCATTACAACCTGAGAAGAGAAGTTGGCCCTAGTCATTTGCTTCTTCAAACACTGTATTTTGCCACGAAGTCAAAGAATAGTATTGTATATTCTATCTATATTGTATTTAACAGTTCTGAGAAAAAAAAAAAAGTGAGTTGAGTCCTCTTTAGTGGTCCTTTGGATGTAAATATGTAAAATAAGACCTCTTCTCCTTATATATGCACATAAAATGAGACAGAATTATGACAGAGACTGGTAATATGAAGAAGAAACCCTCCAAACACATCCTAGATTATTTTTTAAGGAACTAGTAATGATTGTTTTTCGTTCAAAAATAATATATTCAGGTCAGATGGTATATCATACAATATGATAAAACAAGTCGAAAGTAAGAATTTAATTGGAAAATGGAACAAATCTTCAACCTAAGCATTTTGAAATAAAATAAAGCAGACGTACCTACAACAGGACTTATGGTGAGGAAAAGGGGAGAAGACCAGAAGAATACTAGGTAATGAACACACTGTGCAAAACACTTGCTGTGCATTTATCGTTTTCATGAAATTGTTGGAAAACCATTGAAGGAGTCCAGTGACATGAATAGATTTGCTTTTGAAAATATAGACTTTAGATTCTAACAAGGAAAGTGATTAGAATAAGACCAAAATAGACGCCATTTAACAGTCGAATTCCTATTGGAAACCTATCTATCTATCTATCTATCTATCTATCTATCTATCTATCTCTATATATATCTTGTAATTGTGTTCACATATATATATGTATAAATATATACATACATACATTTATATGCAGAGTGAGAGAGAGAGAGGGAGAGAGAGGAGAATGGAGGGACATGGGGAGGGAGGAAAAGAGGGAAGGATGAGGGAGGGAAAGAGAGAAAGATAAGAATATTGAAATTAAATACAAAAGGACAGGTAGGCAACAGGATGCATTATACTGATGAAAATGGCCTTCTTATTCCAGGTTAACACCATGGAATATGAGGAATGGTTCAATAAAAGGCAGCTTGCCCCATCTTATTAGATGAACTGTACATGTGGATAAGAAAGAGGTCCTGCCACACTTTATTTAGATGCCTGCTAGATTGCTAGGACCCTGTATTCTAGGAAATAGGAATTCACTGACTCATTTTAAATTAGGAAATGACATGCTAGTTTTATGCTTTAGAAAATGAAGGAATTCTGGGGTGCTGGGTGGCTCAATTGGTTAAGAGTATGTCTTTGGCTCAGGTCATGATTCCAGGGTCCTGGGATCTGCCCTACATGGGGCTATGGGGCTCTCTGCTCAATGCTTCTCTCTCTTCCTCTGCCTGCCACTCCCCCTACTTGTGCTCTCTCTCTTTCTCAGAAAGAAAGAAAAGAAAGAATCTGAAGCAGCCCCTGAAGGACCGAAACCAGTTAGAAAGCTATTGACTTGGTCTGGGTGAGAGATGATAAGAAACTGAGAGAACAATGTGTATTGAGCTACTGTATCTGCCTAATTTCAGTTGAGGAAGAAAAATAGTGTGTTTTCTCCATCAACTCACTAAAGAATAAGCTTCAGTTACAGTCATACAAAGGTTTTACATTTTTAAGATTATATATTCCTAATACTTCCAATAAAATTTGTAAGATTTTAAGTTCACAGCACTTTAAAACTCAGATTTTGAGATTAATATGTGATTATATCAGGAAAAAAAAGTACATTTTTTCATTTAACAAATACTTTACAAAACTTTTGCTTCAGAAACATATGTGAAATATATTTTTTAAGTTGTGTAACTTACAGAATTAATAGAGCATGATATCTGACAGGAAATAAAAGAATATGATGAAATTCCCTTATTTTCCTTCAGAATAGGCATAAACTGCACTTGTCCTTTATTGATGCAGACACTGATAAAGGCAAATCATATTAGCAGGGTTAGCAATTTGGAATTTCTGAAACTAACAGATGCAGAATGTACTGAGCAATTCTCCATACGATGATTAAAAGTTCAGTGAAGTAACATGCCTGTCATATTTAATGGAGGCAGTCCCCAAGATAAACAGATTCATATGCACATTTGTAATATTTTCCTTCTTTTAAAGAGGGACTGGAACAACAGCATCTTCTTATTGAAGTAAATATAATCCAATAAAAGTTCAAATTTAAGTTAGTTAAATTAGTGTTCTTATCCACATGCCAATTTGCATAGGCCTTCGGAAACTCTATGATGCTTAAATAAGCAAAATATAATCAGAATGTTGAAAAATATCCAATTTAATTAGTCAAAATTTTGGAACTGCTAACTTCAATTTGGTTTTTCAATATAATTTTATCTGATATGAAATGTTCTGGGAATCACACTTTGATAGGGACATAAAGTTTCAAATTGATTGATCCGGATGAAAATTAAGAATATGATCATCTAATGAAGTTGAAGGACCTCATTATACTTTGATAAAAAAGGGATATCGGTGTTATTTTCAAATATGTACAAATCTGTAGTTTGGCTAAAATATTCAACATTTTCTCTTTCAACTTAAAGCAAAGAACTGTTGGATGGAAAGTTTCAGGGATACTTCAGTTCTCAATAAGCAAAACAAAACAAACCAAAGTTTCAAATTCTTATTGATATCTTAGTATGGAAGATACTATCATCAACGGAGTCATTTCTTGTTACTCAAAGAGTTCAAGCACACAGTAATTGGAATTCAGAAAAAATGCAAATTATCTCAAGAAAAAAATTCTGTGATATAGGATAGTACAGAAATGACAGGAAAGTCATCAGAATCGTTTCATATTTTATTTATTTGAATGCAATTATTTGAGTTAATTGAATGCCATTAATCTAAGATTTAGCTTTAGTCTTGGAAACTTAAAAAGTTTATTTTTTTACCACACAAAATAGATCCACATTAACAAAATTCAAAGAAAGAAAGAAAGAAAACAAGAAATTCACTACATGTGTGTGAGAGACAGAGAGGGAGAGAGTACATCTGTATATATAGTAAGCGGCCAAAATATGGGTAATTACTCAGCTAAGTCTGTTTAAGAACTCAGCCTTGGGTTAAAGCTTCAGTGGTCTAGTATTTTGGCTTTAGAATCTTATTTTAAGATACACTTGTTTCTATAGCTTCCATGTAAAAACTAAAGGCTACTTCACCAAAAGCATACTTACTTCACAGTGTGAAGAACACTTTAAGGCCTATGAAGAAAATACGTAAAAATCAGAGATCACAAAATATTTTCTTATGTATTAAGCATATTTTTATTTACTTAAGGTAACTTATTTTGGTTTTCTTTTTTCCCTTGTACTACCATCTACATTTTCATTGCCATTGACACAAATAAGAATCATGTCAAATTAATTGAGTTGTTGTACCTGGAATTTGGAGTGTTTTTTTTTTTTTTTTCGTGTGTTCCTATGAGAGATTAATTCCTCTTTGTATCCTGGAAATATTAGAGATTATAATAAAGTACTAACTATGTCTTTTCTTAACTTGGGAGATTAATATGATTAGGTAAAAACATGTTTACTTAATACTCTGATTAATATAGTTAGTTTTTTCCACCCTACAAAATGTTGAGGAAGATAGTAGAAAATCATGTAACAAATTAAGGGCTAAGAAAGCTCTGGTAAAGTTCAGAAGCCTTTAATTATATAAACTCCTCTATGAGAGGCTTCCTGTAGTTTTGTTTTGTTTTTAAAGATTTTATTTATCTATTCATTAGAGACACACAAAGAGGGAGGCAGAGACATAGGGAAGGGAGAAGCAGGCTCCCTGCAAGGACCTCAATGTGGAACTCAATCCCACAACCCCGGATCACAACCTGAGCCAAAGGCAGACGCTCAACCACTAAGCCACCCAGGTCCCTTGATATAACATTTTAAAAAGGATTAGAAGTTATAATTTTCCAATATTCTGAAGTAAATGCTATAATGAAATAATAAATAAATAAATGACTGTGCAGAGAATAATGCAAAAGGGAATAAGATAATGGAAATATCGCACTGTACAACACCGACATGGAAAACATATTGATGTCATGAAACTTAGAAAATGGTTGTGAGCTTGGAACTTTGAAGACAATTATTTAGAATTTATAGTTTGGCCTTTAATAGTGATAGTGTCAAAATAAAACTTTAAAGCATTCTTTCAGCTGGTGAGTATGATAAAAATACCAATTCTGAAATAAATTTATGACTGTGCAGCATTTCTGATATATCTTTCTATTTAATGTTTCCTTGGATGCAGTGTTATTTTGAAAACTTTCAACTGAAGGCTCATAAATTGATAAAAATGTCAAATGTTTTTCTGAACAAACATTTTTAAAAATAAAATTTATATTCAGAGTGTAGTCATTTACTTTTCAAAACTCATATTGTTATTTTGCTTAAATGGTGTAAATCATCTTAACTCTCTAGAGTATCTAAGGCTTTCAAATAATAATTTTAGTTTTATTCATATTCGTTTCCGAAAAGTATTCCTACAAAGGCTGGTTTATGACTTGTTATCAAACACTTGGATTGTTCTAATTCAATGCACTTTCATATCAGTGAATAAAGGATTGGAGATATTTTAGAATAAAGTACGATTTTATTGGGAATTGTGAGCTGGAGAGTGTTTTGTTCAATGTATATGTTCTTCATTTCTCATCATCAGATCTACTTGGCTTGGGATATTGTGATACAAATGAAGTTGAGTAAAACAAAGAGATATTGAAAAAAGTAATGATACACACTTAATCTCATCCCATATGAAACTTTCCATCAAAACTTATGTGAATATTTTTGCCAAAAGTTCTATGAACAGGAGTTAAATTTATAAAATCAATGCACATTTTAAAAGCTCTGTGACCTGCAGCTATTATTCATGATGTATAGAAGGATGCAAGTGCACCATACGATCTGCATCTGTTGGAATTACTCCTTATATTTGACTATGTTATCATGTTTCGAATAGAAGATAGCTGCTCAACAGCATATTTTGAATTCCCTTTGCTATGTATTTTTGTCAAACTAACATTGACATGAATATATTTAGGAAATGAGCTCTCTACTGGCATACAAGGGCATTACAAAGTTAAAATTTACTTACAAAAAGTTACATGTTATTAAAAATGAAGGGTAAAAATGGTATTGTATTTTTTTATGAACAGTAGGTCTCAATGTTGTAGTTAGGTGAAGTTCCCTTACAAGTCTGCCTATTTTCTTCCCTTATATTTATTATAGAAACATCTGCTAAGTGAAAAGAAAAGTAATCCCTCAGGGGAATGCATAGTAGGGGCAAATGCAAAAGAATGGGGGTTTCTGCAATAACGAAGTGTCTGTTTTTTCTTAATTTCCTTATTTGATTCTGAGTAAATGAGCATCCCTTTACTGGTAATTTTTACATCTTTCTGAATATTGTGCCATTGTTCCCTTCTTCTACTTTATGCCTGGTGGACCATTGTTAAATAATGGGTAAATAGCTCAATGATGCAAACTAGAGCATGGATCTGAGGGTCAGGATCATGGGATTGCTGCTACTTGTTGCTATGCAACTTTGGACAAATAAATTGATTATTTGGTACCTCAGCTTAATCATCTGTTGAATGGGTATAAAAATAGTGCATTATTCAAAAGACTTTTAGGGAAATTAAATATGCCTATTGCCTAGTGAGTCATTGTGTAAGAAACTATATTTTATGTTTTCAGTCATTATTATCAGTATCATGCTGATTTTATGCCTTCTGCAATAGTGAAAAAATACCTGACTTAATGATCACATATATTGAGATTGATTTTGAGCTACTGAACCACCGTTAGAGTACATGTGCATGGTATAAATTGTACTATTTTCCTAAAGCTCCTTTGTGGGGATATTTGACATACAATCATGCATCTTAAGTGGTCAGTTTGATGAGGTCTGGAAAATGAAAAATCCTTAGAGTCTTAAAATTACCACTATAATCAAGATTTACAGAATTTTGTCATCCTCAACAGATCTTTTATACCCTGTACCTTTACATCACTCATCCTTAGACCAACTACTGATAAGTGAAGATAGAATTTCATATAAATGTTCATACTGCATGTAGTCTTTTGTGTCTTGACTCAATTTCATATCACACTATTTTTGAGATTCATTTATATTTTTGAATTTGATATACTTCATTCATTATTACTCCTGAGAAGTTTACAGTTTTAAGGACATACTGAATTTTGTTCATCTATTCATTAGTTGATAGTCATTGGGCTCTTCTGATGTGGAGCTCCTTTTTGCCTATAAAGCCTTTGTAGGATTTTTTTTTTCCATTTATCTTGGATGGATGCTTAGAAGTAGAATTATTGAATCATATGGTAGAGTATGTTTATATAAAAAATTATCAAACAGATTTTCTGTGTTTCTAATATTTTGCGTCTGTCCAGCAATGAAATCAGTGCTTAGTTGCTAACAACCTCACCAGTCTTATGAAATAACATCTTTCTAACTGAATCCTGATAGAGAAATAGTAGTATCAGAATGTGGATATAACTCAAAATTTTCTACTGATCAATAATGTGACACTTTTTTAAGTGCTTGTTTTCCTTTATATGTCTTCCTTATCGAGATATTTGTTCTAATATTTTGCCCATTTTGTTTTTGTTTTTTTGTACTCTCCATTTTATTCTTCTATAATTGTACAATAATAAACAATACATGTATTTTTCTTGACTCATTTTTAAAATAGTACCTAGAGACTTTTGGCAAATAATTTTATATCAACTGCTAGCAGACTTGGAATGCCAATTTCAGCCTGAACTCGTGTATATATTGACCTGAAACAAGGTATATAACTCACAACCCGTTGTCTATTAGGGAAAGCAGATCAAGATGATCTGATATTTGAATTTCAAAAAGGCAGTATGACATATTTTCTTGCATTTCTAGAATATGCTTATGCATCATCCTGGTGTATTTCTGGGAATATAATAAAAGGCCTACATTGCTTCTCAGTTCATCTTGAATGAGGAGCATAACTTCTTGCACCACTGGCTGGAACTTCTCTTGGGCAGTTATTTTCTTTCCATGGGAAAATAATTTCAAGTAACAGAAAGAAACCCAATCTACAATTGATCTCCCAAATTTCAATTCTAATTACTTAAATCAATAACTGTATTAAAAATCTGCAGAGAATGGAGTGCTTGGGTGTTTAGTCAGTTAAAGCATCTGACTCTTGGTTTTGGCTTAGGTCCTGATTTTGCGGTTGTAGGATTGAGCCACTCCCCCTAAAATAAATTTTTAAATAAATAAATCTTTGTTTAAAAAACCTGCAGAAGCAACTTGGAATATCAGAACAGAAATCAATCTCAGAGTAGTACTAGTAGAGAAAAGTAATTGGTGGGCTGCAGTTGGTTGTAGAATACGGATTATGAATTGTGATGGCCTTGCAATGTGTAAAGCCAGGTAGGGCAGAATTTCTTTTATTATTTCCATTACAGTGAGCAACAAAGGAAATTCTTAGAAGATTTAAAAGGCAGGGGACACCTGTTATCACCTGCCTTTGGCCCAGAGTGTGATTCTGTAGTCCCAGGATGGAGTCCTGCATCAGGCTCCCAGCATGGAGCCCACTTCTCCCTCTGCCTATGTCTCCGCCTCTCTCTCTCTCTCTCTCTGTGTGTATCTCATGAATAAATAAATACAATCTTTTAAAAAAATGTTAAAAAAAAATTGAAAGGCAGAAGGAAAGCAGCAGCCATTTTGTAGCTCACACATTTTGGTGGATCTGCTGACTCAATTATTTTTCAGCTTCTCTGACTAGTTACGTGTTTAGCTTTGTGACAATGGCTTCAGATTCTGCAAGTTATCCTTGTCACTAAGGACAGGGCATCAAGAGACCACGTGGATTTCAGTACATCCTTTGTTGGGTGCTGACTCATGCTTCTTTGAAGTTGCAGCCTGCTCATGACCTTTTCTTCCTGAATGTCTGCCCTGTGGATTTCAAGTTCCAGCACAGACAAGGAGACAGCAGCCTTACAGAAACAACTTAATCAGTTTACTTTATTAAGTAAGCAAGTTCTCTGTCAACACACACACACACACACACACACACACACACACATGCCTTTGGCTCTGCTTCCCTTGTTGAGCTCTGATACATGAAATAAAGACAATAAAAGCCACAGACAATTCTTCCAATATATATATATTTTTTTATGAAAGAGAGCAGAGGTGATATCTGGAGATGAAATAAGGTCAAAGAGGATTATAACAAATACAGAATTCTTGAAATTGTTTCTGTGCTTCTGTTTCCAGAAGGCAAAGAAATTAGTGAGGTTTAAGAGAAAATGTAATTTCAGAAGAAACGCTTTGATTAAAAAAAAATGAGAGATAGAAAAGTGGAAAATGAGAGATTAATAGGAGTGTGGGGATTTTTTTTTAAAGATTTTATTTATTCATGAGAGACAGAGAGAGAGAGAGAAAGAGGCAGAGACATAGGCAGAGGGAGAAGCAATTTCCATTCAGGGAGCACGATGTGGGACTGGATCCCGGGTCTCCAGTATCACATCCTGAGCTGAAGGCAGGTGCTTAACCACTGAGCCACCCAGGGATACCAGGAGAGTGGGAAATTATCAGTACTAACTTTTCTGTGAAAAAAAGAGGGAGGGCAGAGTACAGATACCGATTTAGATGGGTTAGTAGTTTTCTTAACTTTTCACCCAGCTATATTGAGACAAAAATGACAAAATCACCAACATGTTATCTCTTGTCTTGACAATAGCCATTACAACAAAATGTGTGAGGTGATTCCCACCGTGATTTTGATTTGCGTCTCTTTAATTAGTGATACTGAGCATCTTTGCATGTATCTGCTGGCCATTTGTATATCTTCATATTTAACATTGAAGTCACTTAAAAAGATAAAAGGAAAAGACCGTCTCATCAATAAATGTTTTGGGGAAAGCTGGATATTCAAAAGATGAAACTGAACCCCTGTCTTACACCATTCACAAAATTAAACTTGAATTGGACTAAAGATTTAAACAGAAAACCTGAAATGGTAAAACTTCTAGAAGAAAACATAAAGAAAATCTCCTTGGGGCAGCTGGGTAGTTCAGGCAATTAAGCATCAGACTCCTGGTTTTGGCTCAAGGTTTTGAGATCCAGCCCAGTGTGGGCTCCGCACTCAGCAGAGAATCTGTTTCCCCTCACCTTCTCCCTCTGCCTTTCCCCCACTTGTGCAGACTCTCTCTAAAATAAATAAATTAATTTAAAAAATAAGAAAAGACACTGGTCTTGGCAATAATTTATTTGGATATGACACCAGTAGCATGGGCAACAAAAGCGAAAATAAGCAAGTGGGAGTATATCAAGCTAAAAAGCTTCTGCACAACAAAGAAAAAAAAAATCACCAAAATGAAAAAGCAACTTACAGAATTAGAGAAAATATTTGCACATCAAATATCTGATAAGGGATTAATATCCAAAATATATAGGGAACTCATTCAAGTCAATAGCAAAAGAATCAATCCAGTAAAAAAAAAAAAATGGGTAATGGATATAAATAGACATTTTTCCAAAGAAGATGTAGAGCCCACTTCCTGTAGGAAGAAGCTATAAATCACATTGCTAAGGACATGGATTTAGAGTGGAAATAGTTATGAGGATTTAGAGAGGGGATAGTTACCTTTTAAAGTATACACTTGATAATGTTAAAACTTGAGACACTTCATCACAAGTAAAGAAAAAATTACTTTTATAACTATGTAAGGTGATAGATGTTAACTGGACTTATTATAGTTATTCTTTCGCAATGCACACAAATACCAAGTTGTTATGGTGTATACCTGAAATGAATATAATGTTACATTTCAGTTGTATCTTAATTAAAAAATAAAAATAATAAAGGTTAAAAAAATCACAATCAGCAAAAAAACCCCAGTGTTATATACATGTTCCAAAGATGGTCATAATAATATACCCCATATCATGTGTTTTTCTTACAGTGTTATATTAATGCTCCATCAGGAGATGGGGTCTGTTCCCCTCCCCTTGAATATAGATTTCCCTAGCTATGTCTTATTAACAAATAGAATATAGAGGAAGACATTGCGTGACTTCTGTAGCTAGATTAGAAAAGTCAATACAGCTTCCACCTGGCTCTGTGTCTCTCCTTTGTACCTTCCTCTTGGAATTCAGCCATCATGTTGTGAGGAAGCCCAGCCACATAAAGAGGACACAACTATGCCAGCTAAGGTCTAAACCAATGGACAAGATTAACCGCAAAATATGGAAATGAATATACCTTATGATGTTCACAGACCTCAGACTTTAAGCTGTGCCTGCTGATACTAAGTTGAGCAGTGAGGGGCTTCCCTGACAAGCCTTGCCCAAATTGCAGATGTTTAAGCAAATGAATGGTGTGGCTGGTTTAAACCACTAAAAACAAAAACAAAAACTTTTGACACTTCATGTTTCCACTTCTCATTTTTCATGTAACTGTTGTCATCCATTTTACTTCTACACTGATCTTAGGACAAGTCTTTATGAACATTGTTTTATTTTATTTTATTTTAAGATTTTATTTATTTATTCATAAGAGACATAGAGAGAGAGAGAGGCAGAGAGAGAGGCAGGCTCCATACAGGGAGCCCGATGTGGGACTTGATCCCGTGTCTCCAGGATCACGCCCTGGGCCGAAGGCAGGTGCTCAACCGCTGAGCCACCCGGACAGCCCAAGTCAGATGCTACTCTTACATAAGTCGAAGCTGGGTGACATATTTGATAATGCTAAACCATTATTTTTAGTTCTAATAGATGACGGTATTATGGCAATTTTATCAAGAGCTTAATTTGTTCACTGACATAATCTGATGTTTCTCTGGTAGACTCTGAACTCAAATCTTTCCTTCTTCAGTAGTAGGAGGATAAGAAAAACTTTACATTGTCCTTAAGAGATTTTTGGCTGAGGTTTCCAGTTTTCTGCCTTATGCATGTTTAGAATTTGGCAGACACATTTACCATAGGGTGTTTGGGTGGCTTAGTTGGTTAAGAATCTTAACTCTTGGTTAAGCTCAGGTCATGATCTCAAGTTTTGAGATCAAGCCTGTGTCAGGCTCCATACTAAGTGTGGAGCCTACTTGGAATGCTCTGTCCCTCTCCCTATGTTCCTCTCCTCACCACTCATGCGTGCATGTGTGCATGCTCTCTCAAAATAAAATAAAATAAAATACTTTCTAAAAAAAGATACACTTACCAATTCAAAATAATTCCATCATCAGTAATATTAGCCCCGTTAGTTTTATTGCTTTAACATTTCTCTGATGCCTTATGCTCAGATTATACCTAGTTATCTATTATTTTGTGTTTTCAGTGGAAGATACTATGTGCTATAAGCTATTTTATTTCAAAAGGAAACAAAGTCATCAGGTTTATAACATCCACTAATTGGTTAACAGAGCTCATCTGATAAGATCTATTCTATTATCATTTTAAAAATCATTATATATATATATATATTTTTTTTCTTCACTCCCATGGTGATTTTAATAGGGTTTCAAAAAAAATAATAAAAACTCATGTTCTAAACATCATCTTTAAGTGCCATCTATGACCTTTAATATTTAATTAAGAAATGAACTTCATACTGTGGATCTTTTTGCTAAATGTAAAGTATAAAATATCACATTAGAATTCTGTGATTAATTGTTCTTTATGAATCAAGTCAGTGTGATTAAAGAACAGGATCACATGAAAGTAATGTTTCAACTTACTATTTTTATTTTAGTCTTGAAAGTAATTAATATATCTCACTAATCTATGCACACAGCAGGAAATATATATTAATCAAATTTACAATAATGTATACCTAAAAATGAATATTGACCATCAACATCAATGTTAGAATAGCTCTGTATTTTAATTTCCTCTGAGGTTTGTTCCTGCCATTTTTGATAGCTAAAAGAAAAAACATTTTTGCCACCATTCATCTTGTTATTGACTTTGTGAAATTAACTGCAGTCCAATATTGAAATTATTGACTAATGTAGACAAACAAGTAAAGAAATAAGATATTTATATATGATTAGAACTAAACAATATTCTAAAACTAACTAAAATGCCTTTCTTGGCACACAAAATGTCTCCTTCATGATCATTACCTATGTCCTATGATAATTTATTGCAAATCTTTGACTTTTAAATGAACTTGCTTCAGTCCTGCCTTTTGGTTTAATTCTAAGTGCTTATACATATTCTAATTACTTTGTTTCTAAAATCAAAACGTATGTGCTCCATGACACGGTTGTTTTATTAACTACATTTTGTAACAGGACTGTTATATGATCTAAAACAATAAATACAGTTTTAATTTCACCTTTCCAAGGCTAACATTTACAATCCACATCACAAATAACCTCCATAGGGAAAACTCCCCTGTCTCTTCCACTGCTGGGGTGGTTGTTTTTTTTTTTTCAAATCCTTTCTTAGATTCATATAGGCTCATAAATAGCAACAATAAATGTTTATTGTTTTAAGGTTTTGTTTAAAGATTGTGTTGTTATATAATAATTGAGAAGTCTAATAAACACGTGTAGAATGACTATATGAAGTAATGAATAAATTATATTTCAGTTGATTTAGAAAGCTTATGCCAGAGTATTTCTAGAAAATTTCTGTCTGAATTATTCCAAAGTATAATAGCAATGGTGTGAAAGAATTTGAAAACCATGTGAAAGTTTAGCTTATTAGTATATGCTTCAGATCATTTTGTTCTTTGTATAAACTAAATGTGAAATATCTGCAGCATTTAACATAGATTATAATATAGATAAATGTATCGCGTGAACTTCCATTAGTAAAATGAATGGCATGCGTATTTGTGTGTATAAAAGAGCTTTAAGAGATTTCATTTTCATGAAAGGTTAATCAAATATATTTTTGTTGCCTATCATTATTTATAAAGAAAAAGATGAATAACTTACCACAACGCATCAAAAAGGTTGACAAAATTAGTCAAATATATATGTCAATTAGGAAACAGAAAGCAAACTCAGGGTAAAATAATTAAGGAAGATTGTACTTACAAAACTGCAATTCATAAATACCAAGGATAGTTAAGTAACCTCAAATTAGTAGCAACTAAGCTATCTCCATTCTTAAGCTGATTGAACAAAGGAAGATGTTCCTAGAATCTGAATGTAAAGAGAAAGTCATATATGGTTGAACGCTGTGGAGAAGAGGTGATCCTCTGTGGAACAAAAAAGTTAAGCTCTGCTCTTCAAAGAGAGAAAACAAGGGAGTTAAATACAATGACCTCACATTCCTTCAATCATCACATCCAGCTATATACTGAAAAATTGATCAGAAAGCCAACAATTGGGAACTTATGGATGTAAACCATAGAGATCAGTTTCCCAGGGCTAGACTACTTTGGAGAAAGGCAGAGAGTAGATCCAGAGAGGTAAACATATGATATCAAGCAAAAAACATAAATATTTCAGTTGATGGCCACTTTGAATGTGAATCATCATAAAAGGAAAGATGGTATGTTGATATTTTGCTTATCAAATTTTCACAATTCATAATTATAATTTTATTAATCTCAGGTATTAAATAAAATATTTATCACCAATACAAAATAAAAGCACTTCCTATAAGAAAATTATGAGAGTAGAATCCTCTTTAATCAGCCTTATAACTGGAATTAATTAAGTTTGGTCATTGAACTCATACCTTGCTTTCATTCATATATGATGCTTAGGTTTTAAGATGAGTTTTCAAAATTGAAGCTTAATATACTCCTACTAATAAACATAAATTTCATTAAACATAAGCCATCAATAATTTAAGGACCATGAGATTTTCAGAATTCAAATTAATCAAATCCATTTTTAAATTAATCCAAATACATTTACTTCATAAAATATTTTATTTGATTACATCATCCATTCCCAGTTTTACATTTTTTTAACAAAAATTGATGGTTATTAATGACTTTGAAAATGCCAGAAAGATGGATATTTTTCTATTGCCAGTTTCTTAAAGGTTAATATTTAAAGGCTTTCTCCCCTTTTCCTTTCTTTTTAAATTTTGGATAGATTCTATTGCAGTGACTTCAAATTCACTGGTCTTTAATTCTGCAATGTCTAGCTGGCTGTTAAACTTAGCCATTGATTTTTCATTTTAGATACTATATATTTCATCCCTAGATATTCCACTGGGTCTTTTTTATATCTTCTATATCTCTTCTCATTGATCATATTTTCTCTGTTTTCTTAAATCTATGGAGTAGAGTTATTGTAGTTTCAATATTCTTGTCTGATAATGCTATGATCCCTGTCATTTAAGTTAGTTTTTATTGATTAAATTTTCCTCTGATTGTGGGTTGTATTTTTTTTTCCACTTGGATAATTTTTAAATCAGAAGCCCAATATTTTGAATTTTATTTTGTCAGGAGCTAAAATTTATGTGTGTTTTCATATATGTAGTATTGCCCTTCAAGTAATGCTGGGTTTTATTATTCTGAGACACAGTTAGGTTTATTTAAAATCAGTGTGATCTTCTGAATCTCAATTTTAAACACAGGGCATCCCCAGAAGAGACTTTACACTAGGGCATAAGCGGCTCTACTGCTGGGGCAATACCATTTTCAGGATTCTGTGATGTTTATGTATTTGGAGATCTTTCCGGTCTGGTTTTTGCAACATAAACTCTTCTCTACCGCCATGAGCAAAAGGTATTCATGCCTACTCTTTTCTAGTAATTCACTCCTTGGCTCTAGATAGTTCCTTTTCTACTTGTGCAGATCAGCAACAGCCAAAAACTCAAGGGAACACTTCTACAGGTCTCTGGAGTGCCTGCTTTCTCTCTCTCTCTCTCTCTCTCTCTCTCTTCCTGTCTTCCCCTCTCTCTCTGCCTCTTTCTTTCTCTCTCTCTTTGAAATCTCTTCTCCAGTATTATACCCCGCAAGTTCTAGCCTAATCTTCACTATTTTCTGAAACTTATCTGTTCAGTTCAGCTTTATTTGTGTTCACCCTTCTTGTGTTCCTGCCCAGAAACTCTTGGTAGTCCAAGATTGATCCAGTGCCAGAGCTTCTTGTTGGTTTCTCTTCTGTCACGGTTTTCTTCTGTACTGATGATTACCTGGTAACTAAAAATTATTATTTTACATATTTTGTCCAGTGTTTTCATTTTCATGTTTCATGGGTTAAATACAGTCAGTCCCTGTTATTTCATTCTGGCTACAAAAAAAAGTCTGGGTAAGTCTTTTTAACACCTCAAAATCAAAGGTCCTAATCACACAAAAATGAAAATGAGAAAATTATAAGTATATGTTTTGAAATTGCAACTTATGATTTAACTTGATAAAAATGCAAAGAAATCAGGAATATTAAAACAACTCTGATTTTTAAAATTGTTTGTTTTCAAAGGCATCTTCGAATATGTAAAATAAAACTGATAAAGAGTTTTTTCCTGATGATATTGAGCATATTAAAGTGAATTAGTCATAAAAGTCAATATGATTTTAAGTCATATATTAGGGATACCATTAAGGGAGTAATAAAAGTCTACCACCATGGTAGATACATATTTGGAATTAGAGCTTTATTAAGATATTAGCAACTGGAAACTATGTGAAAGGCTAAGGATATCATTTTTCTTTTCCTTTTTTTTTTAAATCATTCCCTTGAGAGACAGCCGATCAGGTATAGCAAAAGTAAATATCCTCTGAGAAATAGACAGTCTATATATATGTAGAATTATATGGAATTATATAACCTTCAAGAACATGAAATTAAAATTTTTAAGCTCTTTGGAAGAGTTTTGACTCCAGAACTGCTTATTGAAATAAAAAATAATTACTCTTATTATGATAAGTTATGACTTGGCCCATAATTATTTTGTTATCTTCCCTAAAAATGAGTGAAGGTAAATAAATTTTTACTGAGATAAATAAATTTTTGTTAACTTATTATTAAACTAATAATAGTGCCACCAGTAATAATTTGGACTCTGAGTATGTGCTCATTTGATATTATTACCCTTGCCAACTTCAGTTCAATTTAAATCTACATTATAAATATTTTGTTAGATAAAAGAAAAAAGTTAAAGACATTGTTACAGAAGCTGAATTTTCCTAACTACCAAAGATACACATTATTAAATGCATTATTTTCCAATGAATTCAAAGTCAGTAAGTGTTTTTGTTTAATACATTGCATTTAATGAAATTTCACCAATTCATGAAGATTAAAATGGTTTATTGATCCAAAAAGAACATTTAACTTCTTCACAATCTTCTTATACCAGTCACACTGAAGTAACTCAGTTCTATTATTTATTAATTCCATGCATTAATATGAATAGAGAAACATCTGAGACAGGAATAATATACAAAGTGGTGGCTTGAAAAAGAAATATATATGGAAGCTTCCCATATTTGAAAACCTGATGGGGAACAACTTGAATAAAGGTTTAATTTTTAATATGATTTTACAGTCTATCCCATCCCCACAATTAATTAATTAATTAATTATCCCATTCGCCACAGAAATCTTGACCCAAAATATTTCTACTTACTATTTTAACAGACAGATTAATGTCCACTTACTCTGTCTCTGCATCCTAGTCCTCAAAACCTGTGAGTATAGTTATATTATGTGGTCCTTTAAAGAGGAAGAGATGTGGATCAGAATGAGAAGGATTGTGGATGGAGCAGAGGACAAAGTCAAGAGGAGATGCTATACTGCTGACTTTGAAGGTGAATAAGGACCACAGAGGAAGGAATGCAAGTGGCCTCTTGAAGCTAACAAGACAAGGGGATATATCCTCTCTGAGAGCATCCAGAGGAATGCAGCCCTTCCAACATCTTAATTTTAGGACTCCTGCCTTCAGATATGTAAAATAATAAATTTATGTTTTCTTTTTTTTTTTTAATTTATGTTTTCTAAGCCAATAATTTGGTGGTAATATGCTACAGCAGCAATAAGACTCTAATACAGATTTCAGTTTCATAACTCGAGTGCTCCTCTAACACGTACCTAAAAATGTAGAAGTGGCTTTGAGATAGATCACTCAGTGGGCAAAAACAGGCAGGATTTTGAGAAGCATGATTTTAAAAAGCTTAGGCTGCCTTGAACTATTGAAACTATGGATCAATCTTTATTAGGTCAAATAAAATTTCTTTAGCGTTTTGAACTGATGATACCTCCTTCCCTTGTGTCTTGGCTTGCATGATAATTAGTTTGACCATGTGTCCTTGTTTTGACTAGGGCAGACTTGGTTCACATCCTCTGCCCTGATGTAATCATTAATAATGCCACCTATAGCTCTAAAAGTGCATTAGTTTGAATGATAAATTATGTGTCCATCCTATGATAGTACAGCCTTTTATTTTTACTCTTCTCACTCTCAGTGTGAGCCTTTTTTTTTTTTTTTTTTCTTTTTGGTCAGGTTGTTTTCCTCTGCTCTTTACTTTAAAGTTGGAATTTTCAGGATTCTTCTCTCTCATATTTTATATTCAGCATGTAAAATCCAGCATGCAAATGTTCACTTTAATTGGCGTCTATATACTTGAAGATTTTCAACACTTAGCATAACTCCTCTCATAGAGTAGTAATTGAATACATCATCCAGACAGTCTCTTGAGTTTCAGAAAGGCATTTCAAATGTAATATTTTTATAATTGAATCTCCTTATTCTCAAACCTGCCCCTAATCTGCAATTTTCTTCTTGTGGGAAAGATCCATTCTCCCAGTTATACATACTTAAACCTCAAAGACATTCTAGTCTCCTTCTCTCTCACCATATCCAACTAATAGTTGTGTTGTATTATTTTTTTTAATATTGTGGAAACTATCTTTTTACTTCTGCTACCAAAGTTTCATAAAATCCCTCCAAAACTATTTCAGTAGTCTTTTAATTGGTATTTATCTCCAGACTTGTCTTCCTCAGACCATCCTCCATACTGCTAAAGTGTAAAATTTATAAATATCTAAACATTTAATATTTCAATAATCTCTGAATGGAGCATCCATCTGATCCCCTTCCATAAAAAAATTCACTCTGTCAGATTCATCCTTTGTCCTGTGTTTTCCCCTAAATTTTATCAATATTGCAGAGCTGCTTGTAATTACTTCAGTGGGCTAATGCGGTCTTGTCCATGACATTTTACATCTTACTATATCAACAATTCATTCTTTATTCATTCTTCCATCAATTATTCAGAGACTATCAGATGCCACATATTGAGTGAACACTGAACACCTTTCTATCCCAGTATAACATCTGATAATCTTCAAAATTCAGCTTAGCCATTAACTCCTCCCCAAAAATCACCTTCCTGTATTTCTCCATACCTATTTTTTGTTATTTTGTTTCTCTGTACTCCCACACATCCTGGGGAAATGTTTACAACTATACTCCTCAAAATGTATTGTGATTTTTGTTTGTTTTTTACTTAGTCTGAATAAAGTGTGAAAGCAAAAACTTACTTCCTCATCCATGCCTAACTCTTGAGCTAGAGTTTGAGATAATCAAACTTACATAATGAGTTTGAGACAAACAGCATCAGTAAAGGCAATCAAACAAATAATGTAAATGCAGTGTTTTTTTAACTGGTGTATTGATTATTATTATGGTTATTGTGTATTGGTTAAATATTAGATTATGAACATTATAGATTTATTTATATTATTTTAAAATTTTATCTGTATGCTTTAGAAAGAGATCAGTACACAATATTCATGTACCTAATCATCTTATGAATGTACTTCCCCAACTGAGGGTAAATATTGCTTAATTTGCACTAAATCAACCAAAAGCTCTATCTTCTCTTGAATTTTTTAATCACAATATATAATACATTTAATTATATATGCAATGCAAAAATTGTGATGTGATGGTCATGACTTTGGTCATAGAATTACCATATCATTTATTTTGCACCCATAAGGACAAATTATTAAATTAATTTTAGATTAATCATTTAAAGCTTAATTATGCAATGTTTGGAAATGTCACTCATGTACAATGCCACAGTTTAATAGTTCTGTAGTAGACTAGAATATAGGAGATATCTCTCTGTCTAGGGCTGTGCTGTTTTTTATATTATATTCTAAAAGGATCCTTTCCTACCTAATAACTGTAAAATCACATTTTAGTAGCAGCACATGCCATTATAATATCCTTTCAAAGTATCCCTCCATGGCAACAAAATTCAGAAAAAAAATAGCATATTTTAAAACTTGGCTTATGATGGCAGCTCTCCACTAAAAGCCAATTATTCTGGAATATTCTGGTACTAAAATGAATCACAAATGCTCCTCATTCACTGGAGTCTCATGAAACACTTTCAAGGCAGAAATGCAGTTTAGTTGAAATAACAGATGGAATAAATGGCCCCCCTGAACCCAATTTAACAAATATTGTAGTTGCCATCCTAGTTATGATGCTGCTTTGCTCTGCAAAGCTTTTCTTAACATTTTTCAAGTATTTGGAATCAAACATGGTTGGTTTTATGGTACAAGACATATAGCGTCATAGATATGAGATACATTTACACCAAAAGACTGATTCTCAAATGACAGTACTCAAGAAAACTATCAGAAACTGTCAAGTGAAACAACATAGTTTTATTTTTGTTTTGTTTTGATTTTTTACACTTCTTATGTTCCATTACTTCACTGTTAATGCTGATTATTGTTTAATTATAGCTAGATTGCATTTCTCCATAGATGCTTTATAAATATTAAATTTTATAATTATTAATTGATAGACATTATTCTTTGATATTATCATACTTTTGATGTTAAGTGTATATTTAAGAGCAAACATTTTTTCAGTTTTGGTTCTCCTATTTTCCTCCCTTAAACTCATTTTGTGACAGAATTTTTAAAGAAAGTATGCGAGATTAAGGAAGCCAATTGGTATGTGTTAAGATCCTCTATTGTTTGGGTGACTAATATAGATTATTTAATACATCTTATGTCAGTCAGGTAGATATTAGGTTCTAACATTAGGTGGATATTAGGCTTTTACTTTGTTTGTAGAACATGAGGTTCAAAACCTTGACTATGTTTGCACTATGATAGAAAAAAAAAAGAAAGATTGAGGATTCAATCCAATTCAGAGAACCAGGGTAGCTCAGCTGGTTAAGCAACAGACTCTTGATTTCAGCTCAGGGAGTCGTCTCATGGTCCTGTGATTGAGCCCTGCCTTAAGGGGAGGAGATTACCTTTCTCCCTCTTCCTCTGCCCCTCCATAGTCTGGATCTCTCTCTCTCTCTCTCTCTCTCTCTCTCTCTCACACACACACACACACACACTTTCTCTCTCTCTAAATTAAAAAAAAAAAATGTTCAAGTCCAACACCGCCCCCCCAAACATCTCAATATACACATTAAAGCATTTAGAATTGTTATTACTGAAATGAAAGGATTTTTCAAGTCTCCTTTTTAAACTAGGAAGCATAGGAAGTAAACATTATGGTTCTTGGACTGAATTTGATATTTTAATAGTTTTATGTTTTCTATATTTTTTGTTAATTAGCTGCCTACTTTTAACATCAGATTTTAAAATTTTTCATTTTAGATCTCATTTCATTTTATTTTATTTATTTTTTTTTCTTTTTTATTTATTTATTTTTTTTTATTGGTGTTCAATTTACTAACATACAGAATAACACCCAGTGCCCGTCACCCATTCACTCCCACCCCCCGCCCTCCTCCCCTTCTACCACCCCTAGTTCGTTTCCCAGAGTTAGCAGTCTTTACGTTCTGTCTCCCTTTCTGATATTTCCCACACATTTCTTCTCCCTTCCCTTATTTTCCCTTTCACTATTATTTATATTCCCCAAATGAATGAGAACATATAATGTTTGTCCTTCTCCGACTGACTTACTTCACTCAGCATAATACCCTCCAGTTCCATCCACGTTGAAGCAAATGGTGGGTATTTGTCATTTCTAATAGCTGAGTAATATTCCATTGTATACATAAACCACATCTTCTTTATCCATTCATCTTTCGTTGGACACCGAGGCTCCTTCCACAGTTTGGCTATAGTGGCCATTGCTGCTAGAAACATTGGGGTGCAGGTGTCCCGGCGTTTCATTGCATTTGTATCTTTGGGGTAAATCCCCAACAGTGCAATTGCTGGGTCGTAGGGCAGGTATATTTTTAACTGTTTGAGGAACCTCCACACAGTTTTCCAGAGTGGCTGCACCAGTTCACATTCCCACCAACAGTGTAAGAGGGTTCCCTTTTCTCCGCATCCTCTCCAACATTTGTTGTTTCCTGCCTTGTTACTTTTCCCCATTCTCACTGGTGTGAGGTGGTATCTCATTGTAGTTTTGATTTGTATTTCCCTGATGGCAAGTGATGCAGAGCATTTTCTCATATGCATGTTGGCCATGTCTATGTCTTCCTCTGTGAGATTTCTGTTCATGTCTTTTGCCCATTTCATGATTGGATTGTTTGTTTCTTTGGTGTTGAGTTTGAGAAGTTCTTTATAGATCTTGGAAACTAGCCCTTTATCTGATATGTCATTTGCAAATATCTTCTCCCATTCTGTAGGTTGTCTTTGAGTTTTGTTGACTGTATCCTTTGCTGTGCAAAAGCTTCTTATCTTGATGAAGTCCCAATAGTTCATTTTTGCTTTTGTTTCTTTTGCCTTTGTGGATGTATCTTGCAAGAAGTTACTATGGCCGAGTTCAAAAAGGGTGTTGCCTGTGTTCTTCTCTAGGATTTTGATGGAATCTTGTCTCACATTTAGATCTTTCATCCATTTTGAGTTTATCTTTGTGTATGGTGAAAGGGAGTGGTCTAGTTTCATTCTTCTGCATGTGGATGTCCAATTTTCCCAGCACCATTTATTGAAGAGACTGTCTTTCTTCCAATGGATAGTCTTTCCTCCTTTATCGAATATTAGTTGCCCATAAAGTTCAGGGTCCACTTCTGGATTCTCTATTCTGTTCCACTGATCTATGTGTCTGTTTTTGTGCCAGTACCACACTGTCTTGATGACCACAGCTTTGTAGTACAACCTGAAATCTGGCATTGTGATGCCCCCAGATATGGTTTTCTTTTTTAAAATTCCCCTGGCTATTCGGGGTCTTTTCTGATTCCACACAAATCTTAAAATAATTTGTTCTAACTCTCTGAAGAAAGTCCATGGTATTTTGATAGGGATTGCATTAAACGTGTATATTGCCCTGGGTAACATTGACATTTTCACAATATTAATTCTGCCAATCCATGAGCATGGAATATTTTTCCATCTCATTGTGTCTTCCTCAATTTCTTTCAGAAGTGTTCTATAGTTTTGAGGGTATAGATCCTTCACATCTTTGGTGAGGTTTATTCCTAGGTATCTTATGCTTTTGGGTACAATTGTAAATGGGATTGACTCCTTAATTTCTCTTTCTTCAGTCTCATTGTTAGTGTATAGAAATGCCACTGACTTCTGGGCATTGATTTTGTATCCTGCCACGCTACCGAATTGCTGTATGAGTTCTAGCAATCTTGGGGTGGAGACTTTTGGGTTTTCTATGTAGAGTATCATGTCATCGGCGAAGAGGGAGAGTTTGACTTCTTCTTTGCCAACTTGAATGCCTTTAATGTCTTTTTGTTGTCTGATTGCTGAGGCTAGGACTTCCAGTACTATGTTGAACAGCAGTGGTGAGAGTGGACATCCCTGTCTTGTTCCTGATCTTAGGGGAAAGGCTCCCAGTGCTTCCCCATTGAGAATGATATTTGCTGTGGGCTTTTCATAGATGGCTTTTAAGATGTCGAGGAATGTTCCCTCTATCCCTACACTCTGAAGAGTTTTGATCAGGAATGGATGCTGTATTTTGTCAAATGCTTTCTCTGCATCCAATGAGAGGATCATATGGTTCTTGATTTTTCTCTTGCTGATATGATGAATCACATTGATTGTTTCACGGGTGTTGAACCAGCCTTGTGTCCCAGGGATAAATCCTACTTGGTCATGGTGAATAATTTTTTTAATGTACTGTTGGATCCTATTGGCCAGTATCTTGTTGAGAATTTTTGCATCCATGTTCATCAGGGATATTGGTCTGTAATTCTCCTTTTTGGTGGGGTCTTTGTCTGGTTTTGGAATTAAGGTGATGCTGGCCTCATAGAACGAATTTGGAAGTACTCCATCTCTTTCTATCCTTCCAAACAGCTTTAGGAGAATAGGTATGGTTTCTTCTTTAAACGTTTGATAAAATTCCCCTGGGAAGCCATCTGGCCCTGGACTCTTGTGTCTTGGGAGGTTTTTGATGACTGCTTCAATTTCCTCCCTGGTTATTGGCCTGTTCAGGTTTTCTATTTCTTCCTGTTCCAGTTTTGGTAGTTTGTGGCTTTCCAGGAATG
The DNA here is from genome assembly GCF_003254725.2 of Canis lupus dingo. NCBI lineage: Eukaryota > Metazoa > Chordata > Mammalia > Carnivora > Canidae > Canis > Canis lupus. The sequence goes on along the minus strand of NC_064255.1, from coordinate 55,211,475 downwards.
CGTCCATTTCTTCTAGATTGCCTAATTTATTGGCATATAGCTGTTCATAATATGTTTTTAAAATCGTTTGTATTTCCTTGGTGTTGGTAGTGATCTCTCCTTTCTCATTCATGATTTTATTAATTTGAGTCTTCTCTCTCTTCTTTTTAATAAGGCTGGCTAATGGTTTATCTATCTTGTTAATTCTTTCAAAGAACCAACTCCTGGTTCTGTTGATCTGTTCCACAGTTCTTCTGGTCTCGATTTCGTTGAGTTCTGCTCGAATCTTTATTAACTCCCTTCTTCTCTTGGGTGTAGGATCTATTTGCTGTTTTTTCTCTAGCTCCTTTATGTGTAAGGTTAACTTTTGTATTTGAGTTCTTTCCAGTTTTTGAATGGATGCTTGTATTGCGATGTATTTCCCCCTTAGGACTGCTTTTGCTGCATCCCAAAGATTTTGAACGGTTGTATCTTCATTCTCATTAGTTTCCATGAATCTTTTTAATTCTTCCTTAATTTCCTGGTTGACCCTTTTATCTTTTAGCAGGATGGTCCTTAACCTCCACGTGTTTGAGGTCCTTCCAAACTTCTTGTTGTGATTTAGTTCTAATTTCAAGGCATTATGGTCTGAGAATATGCAGGGGACAATCCCAATCTTTTGGTATCGGTTCAGACCCGATTTGTGACCCAATATGTGGTCTATTCTGGAGAAAGTTCCATGTGCGCTTGAGAAGAATGTGTATTCAGTTGAGTTTGGATGTAAAGTTCTGTAGATATCTGTGAAATCCATCTGGTCCAGTGTATCATTTAAAGCTCTCGTTTCTTTGGAGATGTTGTGCTTAGAAGACCTATCGAGTATAGAAAGAGCTAGATTGAAGTCACCAAGTATAAGTGTATTATTATCTAAGTATTTCTTCACTTTGGTTAATAATTGATTGATATATTTGGCAGCTCCCACATTCGGGGCATATATATTGAGGATTGTTAAGTCCTCTTGTTGAATAGATCCTTTAAGTATGATATAGTGTCCCTCTTCATCTCTCACTACAGTCTTTGGGGTAAATTTTAGTTTATCTGATATAAGGATGGCTACCCCTGCTTTCTTTTGAGGACCATTCGAATGGTAAATGGTTCTCCAACCTTTTATTTTCAGGCTGTAGGTGTCCTTCTGTCTAAAATGAGTCTCTTGTAGACAGCAAATAGATGGGTCCTGCTTTTTTATCCAGTCTGAAACCCTGCGCCTTTTGATGGGGTCATTAAGCCCGTTCACATTCAGAGTTACTATTGAGAGATATGAGTTTAGTGTCATGATATCTATTCAGTCCTTGTTTTTGTGGACTGTTCCACTGAACTTCTTCTTAAAGGGGAATTTTAAGAGGCCCCCTTAAAATTTCTTGCAGAGCTGGTTTGGAGGTCACATATTCTTTTAGTTGCTGCCTGTCTTGGAAGCTCTTTATCTCTCCTTCCATTTTGAATGAGAGCCTTGCTGGATAAAGTATTCTTGGTTGCATGTTCTTCTCATTTAGGACCCTGAATATATCCTGCCAGCCCTTTCTGGCCTGCCAGGTCTCTGTGGAGAGGTCTGCTGTTACCCTAATACTCCTCCCCATAAAAGTCAGGGATTTCTTGTCTCTTGCTGCTTTAAGGATCTTCTCCTTATCTTTGGAATTTGCAAGCTTCACAATTAAATGTCGAGGTGTTGAACGGTTTTTATTGATTTTAGGGGGGGATCTCTCTATTTCCTGGATCTGAATGCCTGTTTCCCTTCCCAGATTAGGAAAGTTTTCAGCTAGAATTTGTTCAAATACATATTCTGGCCCTCTGTCCCTTTCGGCGCCCTCGGGAACCCCAATTAAACGTAGGTTTTTCTTCCTCAGGCTGTCGTTTATTTCCCTTAATCTATCTTCATGGTCTTTTAATTGTTTGTCTCTTTTTTCCTCAGTTTCCCTCTTTGCTATCAACTTGTCTTCTAGGTCACTCACTCGTTCTTCCACCTCGTTAACCCTCGTCGTTAGGACTTCTAGTTTGGATTGCATCTCATTCAATTGATTTTTAATTTCTGCCTGATTAGCTCTAAATTCTGCAGTCATGAAGTCTCTTGAGTCCTTTATACTTTTTTCTAGAGCCACCAGTAGCTGTATAATAGTGCTTCTGAATTGGCTTTCTGACATTGAATTGTAATCCAGATTTTGTAACTCTGTGGGAGAGAGGACTGTTTCTGATTCTTTCTTTTGAGGTGAGGTTTTCCTTCTAGTCATTTTGCTCAGTGCAGAGTGGCCAAAAGCAAATTGTATTGGGAAAAAGAGAAAAAGAGAGGAGAAAAAGAAGGAAAGAAAAGAGAAAGAGAAAAAAAAAAGGGAAGAAAAGAAAAAAAAACGAGAAAAAAAAAGAAGAAAAAGAGAAAGAAAAAGAAAGGAGAAAAAAAGGGGGTGGGGGAAGGAAACAAATCAAAAAGCAAAACAAAACAAAACAAAACAAAAAGAACCACCGGGGAGTATCTTCTGATTCTGTGTACTTTAAGTCCCTTGGCTTCTCCTGGAAGTTGTCCGTCCAGCTGGTGTTCTGGGGGAGGGGCCTGTTGTGCTGATTCTCAGGTGTTAGCAGTTGGGGGAGCTGCTGTGCCCCTGCCTGGTGCAGGGCTCGGTGGGGGTTGTTTACCCCGTGAGGCCGCAGGAGGAACAGCCCCAGTGGCGGGGCAGCTCTGGAAACCTGGATTCAGCTCCGGCAGGAACTCCGTCTGCAGGGCCTGGAGGCTCCGGGCGGGGCCGCTGATGTGCTCAGCTCGGGGCAGGAGCGTCCTCGCTGTCCTGGGCCCTCCCGGCCTCTGCCTGTCCCGGGGGAGGCGGGATCCTGGGTGTGTCCCGGCGCCCTGTGCTCCGGAGCCTGCGCTGTTGGATTCGCGCTCCCGGCCGCAGCCCCCTCCGCGGAGCCGCCGCCCGAGCCCCTCCGAGCTGCTCCTGGAACCGCGCAGCCCCCTCCGCACGGAGCCTCTTCCTCTGCCCGAGCCCCTCCGAGCTGCTCCCGGGGCCGCGCAGCCCCCTCCGCGGAGCCGCCTCCCGAGCCCCTCCGAGCTGCTCCTGGAACCGCGCAGGCCCCTCCGCACGGAGCCTCTTCCTCTGCCCGAGCCCCTCCGAGCTGCTCCCGGGGCCGCGCAGCCCCCTCCGCGGAGCCGCCGCCCGAGCCCCTTCAGCTGCTCCGTGTCCCACCGGGTCCCGCCGTGCGCGCTGCAGCCCTTAGGGAGCTCGGCGCACTCTCCTGGGCGCGCAGTTGCTGTTACTGTCCCCGGGAGCCCGAGGGCATCCCCTCCCTCCTGGGTCCTGCTCCAACCCCCTGCGAGCCCCTTTCCCCCGGGAAGGTCGGTGCAGCTCCTGCTCCTCCGGGACGGGGCTCTCCTGTCCTGGGGACACTCGCCCCGGCCTCAGCCCGGCTCCTCGCGGGCCCCTCCCCCTTGGAGGCCTTTGTTTCTTTACTTCTTTTTCCCCGTCTTCCTACCTTGATAGAAGCGCGAACTCTTCTCACTGTCGCATTCCAGCTGGTCTCTCTTTAAATCTCAGGCCGAATTCATAGATTTTCAGGATAATTTGAAGGTTTTCTAGGTAGTTTGGTGGAGACAGGTGATTTGGAGACCCTGCTCTTCCGGCATCTTGCTCCTCCCCCTCTCATTTCATTTTAGATCATAAGCTTTTCTTGAGAATATGTCAGTACACGACAACAATCAAGGTATGCCCTCTGATGACATGTGGTCCCTAATTTGTCTCATTTCAGCATCTCTTATGCAAATAACTTATTCCCCTGCATGTTTCTAGAAAGCATTGGAGTTTCTATTCTTGTTAAACATTCATTGCTTCCTCCTGAAAAAATTTGCCTCACTTCCAACAGATGGCAGGTTATGCTTACTTCCCTGACTGGTATACACCAGGGTGAGAACTTGGATGATGTTTTTATGATCCTTACATTTAAAGACAATACAGAACAACTCAGTTTGACAGCATGTTGGCATCATCTTCATATTCCAGGGCACCGTGCACAACTTTGGAGATATTTTATTCTAATTTTGTTTCCTCTGTGGTCATGATCTCAAACTTCTTCTTTTTCTTTTTTTTTTTTTAAGATTTATTTATTTATTCATGAGAGACACAGAGAGAGAGAGAGAGGCAGAGACATATGCAGAGGGAGAAGCAGGTTCCCCATGGGGAGCCCATGTGGGACTCGTCAAACTTTTTTTACAGCCAGAGAAAGAAGCAGCCAGTTAAAAAGCAAAAGTAAATAAATAAATAAATAAATAAATAAATAAATAAATAAATAATGAAGGGGAAGGGGAGGGGAGGAGAAGGAGGAGAGGGGATGGGAGGGGGAAGGGATGGGTGAGAGAGGGGTGGGGGAGGGGAGGGGAGGGGTAGGGGTAGGGAGGAGAGGGAGAGAGAAGGAAAGGAACAAGCCAGATAGATAGACAGGAAAAGAGGGAGACATAAGAAGCATTCAAGGACACATCTCTGCTTTTTTTGGAGTGTGATTATTTGGCCAATGAATCCCTAGTATACTTAATTTAATTTGAATTGAGTGTTTTGTCATTTGCAAACAAAAATAGTTGACAAGTATGGACAAAAATAGGTGGAGAGGAAGAGAATCTAGGGGTCCACAGTTGAGGGCTATTTTAACATATAATGACATAACCATTGAGTACAGTATCATAAATGCAGTTGAAAATATCTTGACTAATACTATAGTTTGTCATTAAAATGAAATTGAGAAAAATTTTCAATGCCCTCAGTATTCCCCATAACTGTCAGGTGAAAAGCAGGTTACCAACAATACATTAGGGAAATAATGGCTAATATAGATTACTATTTGTCAGGCACTATTCTTAGTGTGTTCCATGTTTTAATTAATTGAGCTTTTACAAAATTCTATGTAATTGATTATATTTTTCTTCTCTTTTAAGATGAGAAAAACAAGGCACAGAAGAGCTAAATATTAAGTATAAGTCCCCAGGCTGCTAAGGAAGAAAGCAGAAGACCTGGTTTAGTACTCTGTGACTTAGGAGTCCCTGATTCTTATCACCTATTCTGTTCTCATTGTTAATCAATTCATCTTAAAAATAATATATATTTATAAATAAATAGAAATAAAGACTGAAATTAGTTTGCACCAAAATTTTTGTATTGATATTTCCTGAGCATGGAACTAGAAATCATTGTAGTGTGTGCATGTGTGTGTGTTTGATATTTTCATAATACATTGAATAAGATGTTATTTTGGAAGTTAAAAACATTAGAATATAAATGCTTTTTAACATGTTTACTGAAAGTATTATTCTAATTGTCAATAGCAAATTATATTATGATATCTGAAAAACATAAATATGAAGAAATTATCATATCTTTTTTTTTATTTATCTAGTAATATCCCCCATATGAAAGAGACCTAAGATTTTTGTCAATATCTATGGGCTCCATAAAATGTTTGTTCAATAAATGAGTGGGTAAATTGATTAGAAAATATGTAAGCACTTTACTGTTGCATCATTAGTTATAAAGGCAGTGATAAGATAAAGCAAATTAACATTTCATTAATAACTAGTATATGGTATAATTTGTAGAATACAGAACACAATTTGTATTTCTGTGACTCTAGGTATTTAACATAACTAGTTTTGATGACTGAACTCAGATTTTGTGGATAATATACTCTGCTCTGGTTTATTTCTCTGAAGTCTGATATTTTGGAAAGACTGTTGAACTGAGGGGCAAAGTCTAAGGTCTGCGTTAAGATTTAGTTTCTTTGAAAATTTCAACTAGTATCTCTGAATGTCAGTGCACTTATCTTCATTGCTTTGCATTAAATGTGGCACTTTTGAAAGTCAGAGAGCTCTCTAACCTCTAGCTTATAATTAAAATATAAATCCGTATTACTACAATTATCAACTGTGTTAATAAAAGACTTTGACTACCTTTGATTTTTTTTAAGTCATTAAAGGGAGATGGAGATAAGGCATTAAGTATTTATTTTAACTCTTATTATTCTGTTCTAAACTAAGGTCACTATCACTTATTTAAAAAGAGGATAGGGACACCTGGATGGCTCAGTGGTTGAGTGTCTGCCTTTGGCTCAGGGTGTGATCCCAGGATCAGAGATAGAGTCTCACATCGGGCTCCCTGCATGGAGCCTGCTTCTCTCTCTGCCTGTGTCTCTGCCTCTCTCTGTGTGTCTCTCATGAATAAATAAATAGAATATTAAATATATATATATAATAAAAAGAGGATAGTATACAGCTGCTATTTTAGCCAAGTTATTTTCTCATTTAATAATATATATGTCTATACATATGTGAAAGTACTTATTTTTTACTCATAAATTGTTATTAAATTGGATTTATTATAATCAAACCTACAGTTCTGAATTTATTGGCCCTCTTGTACTCCACACTTAACAAAGATTGTATATCTTTCAGAGTCCTAAAATTTTTAAATATTTTGAAAAAATTCCATTGTGAACACATTCAACTTGATTATTTCTATGAGGCACTTAATAGACATTCGAAATTATACTGAATAAAGTAACAATTTAAGCAAAATGGAAACTATTCTTACAGATTATAACAAAGTAGTCCCACAATTGTACTGTGGGACCAAGGCTTGGGAAATAGGAACATGCATTGTTTAGTCAATCATCTTTCCAATTACAAAGGACTGAACTTTTCAAATTTTATTTTTCTATTAATTATACATGATATGTCTATCATGATCAAATGACTGTAAAAAATCTTAATAATATTAGGAAATATAATTTGTGCTATTAATCCTAGCTTCTTTGCTATTTAAAACACTTAACTTACTTTTCTTCTTGGGAGTACTTCTGTATCACAGAGTCGATTTGTCTAAATTAAATTTAATTCACTTTAATATTCTTGCCTCTAAAAATTCCTATTAATATATTGTACTCAGATTTCTCTTACTTGGAGAAAGTACAGATTTAATCTTGTAAATTTAAACTTGTAATTAGTATCAAGGTGCCTAGTCATATTTGATATAGCCCATTTGAGAAATTTAATATGTAATTTATAACCATTAATGTTTCAGAAACATTGTGGTTCAGTGAAAAAGGCACAAAATTGATAAAATATAAAAGAAGATTCATATCTTTATTCTTTCTATGAGCACATGGTGAGCAACAGACATGAACTTTCTCAAATATTTCATGCTATTTTTGTTCTCCTGATGACATTTTGTGAGACACAGCTGGGTTCAGTTTATTATTGGAACAGTGAACCCCTTCAAGTTGATGGTTTAATCCACCACAGATTATTAAATATTTTCTAAGTTGTCAATTGTTCATTGAGTCACTATAGCATATATATCAAGATCTCTATTTGAAATATGATTCATCTAGGAAAAAGTATTTCCAAGTGCTTAAATGAGATACATTTATATGCTACCCTAACTCTGGAAAACCTATCAAACTTATAGGAAGCCCTTAAAAGGTTTTTGATATTAAAGTTATCCATAAATCAGTTGTCACATTGTGAAAAGCTAATAAATTTTATGGCAGAGATCATTGTATGTCACTCAATGTAAAAGAAAGACATCCCAAGAGATTGGGATTACTCCCTTTAAAAAAATAAATAACGGCTAAATTTTACTGACATCTATTTATTTTGGTGTTTTTAAAAATATTTTATTTATTTATTCATGTGAGACACAGAGATAGAGAGAGGCAGAAATGCAGGCAGAGGAAGAAGCAGGCTCCCTGCAGGGAACCCAATGTGGGACTGGACCCCGGGACTCGATCCTGGGACTCCAGGATCACACCCTGGGCTGAAGGCAGGTGCTAGACTGCTGAGCCACCCAAGGATCTCCGTGACTTCTGTATCTTAAAACTTTTTGAAGCTCTTCACCTGGATTATGATTTAATTAAATTCTTACAACTGTATTAATTAGTTATTCTTCTTATCTTCATTTCACAGATGATGAAACAATTGCTTAACTAGTAATTGGCAGAGCTATAATATATAGCAAGGTACTACCATTACCAAATCTGACATTTTAAAGACAATGCTATACTCCTTTCAAAACCTCTTTAAATTATTCAAAACAAACGTTCTTAAAAATGAATAGGAATGATATAATAAATACCAGCCCCAGGCAGAAATCTCTGTAATCTTTCACTCTGATTAAAAAAAAAAAAATCAAGAAAAGAGAGAAAAATTGAGAAGATGTGGTTGGGAGGCAGTCTAGTAACAAAATAAAGCTTATTATTAAGACAGTAAGGCTAATTTAGCCATGGTGGGCCTAAAGTATATATCTCAGATCTGAAGTTATCCTCTGGGAAGAACCCACAGTTACTGACAATGAAACAGAATTAATAATTAAACTATAGAGACTGGGGAGATTTATTCATTAATCATACTAGAATATTTCAATGCCAACCATATGGAAACAAATAGAACTTGCTGCAGAGTAGCCAGGTTTGGCTACGGAAAAAAAATCACTCAATTTGGATTTCACTACAAAATCTTGATAAGCAATCTAAAATGACTGTTAACAAGACTTAGAATATTAGTAAATTCTTCTAGTAAATACATTTGTACACTCTCTCACTAAGGAATTATTTGATACCTCATCCACTCTTCAAACACCCTCTCTTGTCCTAAATCAGCTAATGATTTTCCTTCATAAATCATCATCATAGGCTCTTTCTACAAATATCTGATAATCTTTGGCTGCCTATTCATATTAAGAGTGAAACACTTAAAAGCTGATCATAAATTCTATGCTCATGAAAGGTACTTAGTGGTATATTAGGCTTACTATGATTTGACAAGGTCCAGTCATTTCACTGGGGAGTTCTTTACTATTAGTATTGATAGGTCTTTATTTTGAGCTGGCCTGTTACCTCAGGAAAGAAGCTTCCACTGAGAAGTGTGGTTAAGACAGAAGCCATTAGCATTCTATGCAGCACTGTCCATGCTAAGTGGAGTTGGAGGACTTCTGTTGGCGATAAGTGTCTTCACATAATTCCTCAGTTTTCAATATAGCTAATCGTTAGCTCAGAAGGCAGCACCTGGACCTAAGTACTCCCTTGTGTACATTTTCCAGAAAATACACTCACTATCTTCTCTTGAGACTGTGAAAGATAGTCATCTCTCTCTTCAGGGTAGGGGAGTGCATAAGGTTTAAACTGTTTTTTATAATGATTTTTAATTAACAAATCTCCACCAAAACCCTCATGTTTAGGGAACCTAGGATTTTAATTTTGTAATTCTTTGGTGCTGATTGAATTGCTTCCTGGTTTCTAGATATGCAGACCACAATCTTTCAGCTGATGCCTGTCTGCTACTCTGTGCTGCTATCCATCATTCAGGGATCTTTCATTCTGATGTTTTACTTTTTCTGTTCTCTTTGTTCTTGAAATTCATGCCTTTTTCTCTATATAATATCATTTACTTATTGTTCAGGATGTACTGTTCATGAACATAACTATTCCATCAAATACTGTAACTGATTTTGGTGAAAAAAGAGAACCATAAAGTAATACACAACATGAGGTGCATTGGTAATCCAAATTTAATTGTCAATTATGAAATCTCCAATAATATAAAGAGATGCACTGGGGACTTGGAAGTCAATAATGTGAAAGATACTTCCTTATCTTGAATGGGGAGAAAATGCCTAGGAACCCTTTCAAAATCCAAGTATTCCTTTCTTTTGGTTTGCTTTCAATTTTGAGACAATTTTAAAAATGTTGACTTTGGAGTAATAAAATGCAAACATCATCCAGTTATCCAAAAACATAGTTCGAAATGACACTAAAAGGAAAGAGTTGGTCTTGAGATAAATTTGGTATTTATACATAAACAGTGCAAAATGTAAATGTAAATTGGAATTATTTAGGATACTATGTACATTTAATAGTTAAAATAAAATTGATATAGAAACTTAAGGACCAGGAATTTACGTTGGTAGAAATAAAAATAAATTGTTGTGATGCAGTGATCTGCTAAGCCAAGTTTTATTGTTATATTATGTGCACTATTGCACATTAATGTGTAGGCTTAGAAATCTTCTAAGTTATAGCACATCATTTATAATATTGATAGTATGCTGCATGAAATTTAAGAAAAATATTTTAATCTAACATACTACATAACAGGTGGTGGATTATTTTCAGAATTGCTAGTAAATGGCTTATAGCAATACTCAAATTGATTCATTGAGTGCAAGGTAAATTTATTACATTTGAAAGGCAAAACTTTAAGCTTCAATCTTCTTTGGTATGAACTTATCATACTTCATGAAATTCACTGAATCTTTAAATGTCTTATTCAAAGAGGGAGATCACATTTCTAGATAACAGGAAAAAAAAATCAAACTATAATCCTTAGGTTCCCAGCTAGATGATACTTCTCATGAATGAGTCTTGATTGAATAACAAAATAAGTGCATTTTTTTTGTTTTTAAATTAAGATATGTAATTTTTATGTCTGCTGCACAACTCCCTGAAGAATTCCCCATACATAGTAACTCAGTGAAATTTAAAAGTGACTGACCTTTAGCCCAGAACTGTATCCTGCTCCTATTTAATATGAAAATTCTCCCTCAGATTGACTTGTACAACTACACACACTCTCTGACCTTGGACATGTGAGGCAGCACTTAAGTTCTGACTTTTCACGACCCCCAAATTCTTTGTGATCCTGGATAAGCCCTTCGTTTCAGCATCAAGTGAAGACAAGTATTCCCTTAGTTGCCTCCTGAGCCATAGCACTCTGTGCACAAAGTCTAACCCATGTTGTGACCTCATAACAAATGTTCCTTTACAGAATGTAGTTCCTAGATGTGGATTTAGAATTAAGACTACCTTCGTGCCTGAACCAGGCTCCTGAAAGAAGTTAGAGTATGCCTGAGGATCCTCACATGTCCCTTTCTTGGAACATCTGGGTCTACTTTCATACTAAAATCCTTTTTTGTTTTAAAGATTTTATTTATTTATTCATGAGAGACAGAGAGAGAGAGAGAGAGAGAGAGAGGCGGAAGGCAGAAACATAGGCAGAGGGAAAAGCAGGCTCCGTTCAGGAAGGCTGATGTGGGACTTAATCCCGGGACCCAGGGATCACACCCTGAGCCAAAGGCAGACGCTCAACTGCTAAACCACCCAGGCGTCCCCTGCTAAGCCACCCAGGCGTCCCCTAAAATGCTTTTTGTATTTGATCACCCAGACACTAGATTACTTCAACTACTTTTAACTGAAGTATCAGAATAGTTCTCTATTTTGTGGACTATGGGAATAAAGGCCTATTTTCTATTGCATTAAAACCTTAACAATTGATAATGATCCTAGGAATGCTTTGTCTAAATTCCCTTAATATGCTCTAAAGCCACAAAAGAACTCAATACACAGAGATTGGATCATGTATGCCTTTCTTTCTAGTTAAGTAATCTCATTGGCAAAGCTATGATTTTATTAGGATCTTAGGGCCATATATATGATTATTATATCTATTTTTCTGATTATAATCAATCTGTTATTCTTGCCTGTGTGCTTTCAGATGTTATCTGTTTTACTGTGATGGAACTCTGTTTCTTTTTCTTTATTAGAGCTGCACATTTTTTTTTAAAGCCAACATTTGTGTTTACTTTCAGTTGAGAAAAACAACAATATATTGGATGGTTGTGTCACAGGGGTGTAATAAAGTACCTTCATGTTTTTTTTTTCAGTGTCAGTATCAATATTTGAATTATCTTTCATTTGAAGGAGGCATCATTTTTTAAAAATATGGGTTTAATGCTTTATTATCACTAAGGAAATTTTAGTTGAAGAATCTATTTTCTTATAAAAAAGTCAACAAAAAAATTAGGAGGGTAGAGGGAAAGGTTTTTTCTCTCTTACAATTTAGTTTATCAGTACCTATTTGTCTAAAATAGTTTCTCCAAAGTTGAAGCACTGGAACTCCAGAGTTTCACTCAAAATGGCTTTGTGCCCTTAAGTTTTCCTCTGTTATGAAGCACTCTGGCTTCCTTATTATCATAAATCTTGACCTCTGTAAATGAAATATTTGAACATGCTTTAGCATTGTCCACTCCAATACGAGTGACATCATAAACTATAGCATTTTACTATGTAATTCCAAATGCTGGAACTATGACTCATCTACTGTCTATGAGCAGTCACCAACCATTTCCACATAGTAGAATTTCAGTCTGCCAATTTTATTCTGGGAAATGATTTAAATGTATTACTGCTTTATTGTCTCTAAACTTTACTTCTAATTGATAACATACAACATTTTTTCTGTCAATTTACTAACCTCATATAATAATAAAAATTATTTAAAATAAATAAAAATAAATAAATAAATAAATAAAATAATAAATAAAAAATAAATAAATAAATAAAAACTACTACCTTCTTATATAATTCTGCACTGATGTGACAGTTTCAATTGTGGTACATTAATGGCCGTTCTTGATGGAATAATACCAGGTGAATATCAGTTGGCCATTCATGAGTTTGGCTGATTCAACTGGTATTTTATAAACATTTGATAATTCATTTTGATCCTCTCTGTAGATGATTCTTACCTCAAACAGAGGAGCCTAAATATATTATTACTGACTTCTGACAGTTTAGAAAATCCAGTCGTCTCCCAGATGTTAAATCAACATAAGTGGCCCTGCTAAGAGCTTTTACTGGAACATGTCACATCTCAAAAGGGTCAAAAATCCACAGTGAAAATAGACTTACTTTTGGAGTGATGATTTTTGAGTCACAGAAGAAAAGGTTTTTATGTGCTAATGGAAAACCCAAACTCTTCAAAAATGTATTTGGATTTAGGAATTGCTTCATGATAAAACTCTTACTAATGGAATAGTTCTTGTTAAGATAAATATACTACCAAGCATCAAATATCTGAGGCCAGAGGAAATGCTTTTGGCTGGCTACTATGGTAAACAGGGTGCAGTAATTAAAATCTTTCCATGCTTCATAAAAGAATCCAAACTCATTTACCCTATTGATTTTACCCAAGCTTTAACTGATACCTAACAACAATTTCAAGAGATGGAATTTTACTGGTAACATTCAAAATGTTCTGAAAATTAGGATATTTTCTCAGGCACCAGAACTACCAAAATATAATAATCTCTAGAGAGACCAAGTCACCTGAATTAGAATTTGGCAAAAATATTACATACCATTATAACAAACATTACTTGAAATCTAACCTAAATCAACAATGGTGGGAATTTATCACACGAATATCTGAGGATGTTCCTAGTACATTCTCTAGAGTGGAAAATATACTCCTGAAGGAAATCTGTAAAAGCAACTACTTATTTGGAGATAGGAACCTGAGCCTCAAAGTTTGAGATTTTGTATTTGGATGTTATTCAATTTTGTCCATCCAGAGATTTAAATACGTTTCAGTGATTGTAGGCTTATTATCTCAGACATAAATTTATATTTGAATTCAAGAACTAAAGTATTACTCTTGACCCTGATAACTGTTAATCCCTTAAATTTACTGTTTATGAATTTGTTACTGGGAGACTCATGAGATTAGGAACCAGATTTGTAATCCTTGAATCTAACTGCTTCCAAAAAAGATATGGTCAGATATGATAGAGAATGAAGAATTTACAGAGTACTCAGCTTTATAATCAATAAGCTAAATTTGAAATTAAAAAAAAAAAAAACTCTGGATTCCTTAGTCTGGACATTTCATTTAAAGGAAACATTACCAGGAAGGAAACAAAATAACACACATTACCAAAGATAGACTATGTTAGGTATTGCTAGCAACTAACACTAAACTACAGTAAAATTACAAGTTACTAATCAGCTACTGGTCACCTGATCCATCATTATCATCCCAAATAACATACATTAGTAAAATAAAGGAGGTTCAGCAGCATACTTTTGTAATCAGGCTGCCTCAAATTATGCCATAGTGGAGGCAAGGGAAAGTATGCCTTGTAGTTCAAAAACTGTTGCAAACTTTAGTTCAAAGAAAACTTAAAATTTTACAAACCTTGAAAAAAATTAACATGGGAGGTCCTTGAAATGAGAAAAGCAATTGTTGAAAATAGTACATCTGCTAGCATCTCAAGTAACTTTTTACATAGTGTTATACAGAGGCTGTTACACTTTTCTTCCTGTGGATTTCACAGAAGTCTAAAACTTCACCACAAAAGTAAAAGATACTGCAAAGAAACCAAAGCTGGGGATTTGATTAATATTCTACTCTCTGGATCTTCATTGTCTGGCAGTGGATGGGATGATCTTCTTGATTGGATTTAGAGAATGTCAATGCTTCTTTCAGAGTATATTTCAGAGTTTGATAACAGTTCACCTTCCCATTGTTCTTGCCAACACAGAATACCTTCTCTAGAGGTTCAGGTGCAACTGCAGTCTGACTATAAACCAGACACAAAAGGCTAAAGGGATACCAATTATAACCATTGCATAAAAAGCCTCCCAAGCTACCATAGGATTGGCATAAAGACTTTCCTTAAAGATCTGTAAATGTGGGGCTCTTGGACAAGAATGGTCATATGTGATGGCCTTCGTGATGTCAGAGCACCTAGAAAAAGTAACATTTTTTAGTCAATTAAAATATGCGTCTGATTGTTTATAGCCTCAGAGACCAGTCATGTCTTGCTCATATATAATTTCACAACTACCCTGATCTTTCTGCTCCCATATGGATGTGGTTAAACTGCATGTAGGAGGAATAAAACCAGAGGAATAATATTGCAAAACATCTCCTGAAGTCTTATCACTGATTGCAGCCACTATAGTCCTGTGGCAGCTCCAAAGTGGCTGAACAGACAAGATTACGGAGTAGTCTAGTTGAGCAGAAAATGTCTCAGCATTTAAAAAACTTCATAGTTACTACACATCAATTAGAAGTCATGGTTGTGAAATATCTGAATAAAAATATCTGGTATTTTAGGAAGTATATTGATGGTGAACATACAATAATCATCCATTTATGATTTAGAAGAAAAAGTAAATTATTATTTCCACAAAACTGTTGCTAAAAAAGACAAACTACTTCTTTAGTTAGCTATTATTATTTTTTTTTAATTTTTATTTATTTATGATAGTCACAGAGAGAGAGAGAGAGAGGCAGAGACACAGGCAGAGGGAGAAGCAGGCTCCATGCACCGGGAGCCCGACGTGGGATTCGATCCCGGGTCTCCAGGACCGCGCCCTGGGCCAAAGGCAGGCGCTAAACCGCTGCGCCACCCAGGGATCCCTAGTTAGCTATTATTATGGGTTGAATTAATGTGCCCCCCAAAAAGGTATGTTGGAGTCCTAAAGCTCAAATGTGCCTTATTTGATAGTCAGTCTTAACAGAGGTAATCAGGTTGAAATGAGTTCATTATAGCAGTACCTTATCCAAAATGACTTTTATCCTTATAAAAATGGTAAATTTGTATAGAGGTACAGATATGCACAGAAGGGATACAGAGTAAAGCAATACAGGAAGATGACTGCTATCTGTAAACTAAGGAGAAAAAGCTGGAAGAGATCTTTTCTTCACCACCCTCAGAAGGAACAAACCCGAGGACACCCTGATTTTGGACTTCCAGACTCTCAAACTGGAGATAATACTTTTTTTTTTTTTTGAGCTGCCTAGTTTGTGGTACATTGTTATGGTAGCTCTAACAAATGAATACAGATTTTGGTCCTGAGAAGTATAATGCTGATGAGGAAGTAGCTTTGGAATTGAATAAAGATAGAGGCTCAAAAAGTTTTGAGGTATATGATAGAAAAAACCCAGATTGCTTTGAAGAGACTGTTGATAGAAATATAGATGTTAAAGGAGATTATGGTGGGACCTCAGAAAGAAAAGAAGCAAGCTATAGAGAAATCTATCATTTCAGAAAATACATATATTGTCATGAACAGAATGTTGCAATAAATATGTGTGTTAAAGGTGCTTTCAGTGAGATGTCAGATGGAAATGTGAAACCAGTGACTGGAAACTGAAGGAAAGCTGGTCTTGGTTATAAAGTGATCTGGGACCCCCATAAGCTGTGGTCCCAAAACCCTTTCATAAAGCCCTAATACAGGGTACAATAAGAAGAATATATATAAAAAAGGTAAGGATTGATAGAATTATAATGAAAATTGGAATATTTAAGCAGGCTTTATGTAAAGAAATTGCATGTTCTTTATCTAAATGTTTCATAGGCATGAATATTTGTCATACGAGGGAACACTTTCCCTACTTTTTAAGTATTTTAAAACCAAATCTTGTTGATGAAGTCCTAGTAGAGGCTACAGTTCGGTGCAGAAGTGTTAATGGAATTAAGATGAAAGTTTGGAGGATATTGTTATGTTTGAACAGACTTTATATGAAGTGATTGTATCTATCTTTTTTGCTTGAGTAGATTATAGGGGTGGCCAATGTATCTGATTGGGGAACATTTCCTCTACCAGGTATTGTAAAACCAAAAGCATGTAAATTGGCCTATCAAGCAGTATTAATTGGACTTGCTAAATGGGAACAAATGAGACTGCCTGAGTCTGCCCAGTGTGGAACAGAGCAGAAGTGCTGGTGTGGACAAATTCTCTGTGTAATAATTCTATGCAGAGTATAGACTGAAGCTTAAGACAAAAGTCTGTGAGTGCTTCCCATTAAAAACTACTGGGACTTTGGACTAGAAAATTTCCATTTGAGGGGAAATTACTAGCTTGCTGTTGGGCATTATTTGAAACTATCTTCATAACTGAATGATACAAGATAATCTTAGAACCTAAAATGCTTCTGATGTCTTGGATAATTTAGAAGAAAAAAACACTCTATGGGATGGCAGCACTCAAAACCCATAATAAAATGGAAATGGTTTATGCAGGTTCACACATCAGGTTCACACTGCCTGAGAATTGCAAGAAGGTACTCGCAAACAGGGAGCTTCTTTTCCCTAGGATTGACTTTGGAGCTGCCTGAGGAGCTTTGGGATTCTATCATAACTTAGCTCCCTATGAACAAAGAGCTGCTTGGTTTGCAGATGGCCGTTACAAGGTAAATGTAAAACATCCCATGTGGAAGGATGTCACTCTGATCAAAGAAGGAAAAGCAAATCAGCATGGTGGGCTGAACTGCATGCTGTTATCCTAGCAGCGATGGATGAATTGAACAGTGGTAAAAGCCCCAATATTTAGGTTTTTGCTGTCTTACGGGCAGTGGCTAAGGGCCGGTCCATATAGTCAGGAGGAGGGAAATGGAAACCTGGCCTATTAACAGGATAACCATATGGGGCATAGTCATAAGGAGATTTAAGGGAATATATTGATACTTATTGAACGAACTCCCTTCCAGGTCCAGAAAGTGATTGGAATCATCAAACCAATATCTTCCTGTGCTCACTTAAGTTAGCCACCTGGCTCCATGAAATAATAGGACATGGGATACTGCAGCAATGCAGAGAAGAGCTGAAACTAGACACACTGCTCTTGCTCTGAGACATGAAATGCCAATAAGAACTTTTCTGTCAGAGTGCCTGGGTGGCTCAGTTGGTTTACCGTCTGCCTTTGTCTCAGATCATGATCCCAGGGTCCTGGGATCAAGCCCCACATCAGGAGGCTCCTTGCTCCATGGGCATCCTATTTCTCCTCTCCCTCTCCCGGCCACTCTCTGTGCTTGTGCTTGTTCTCTCTCTCTCTCTCTCTCTCTCTCTCTCTCTCTGGGTGTGTCAAAGAAATAAAAGACATTTCAAAAAAGAATGGTTCTGTCTGTAAATAAGACACACACTGTAGGTGGCCATGTGGACCATGAGAAAATGGGAAGGTCTGGATCATAGCTGGCAAGTGAGACTGAGGCTGGTAGCTCTGGGGGATTCCTAGGGACTGGAACAGACACTGACTCTAGACTGGGCTTTGCTTACTGGGTAGTAGATGCAAATGCACAGAGTACTACAAAAAACTTGGAATAGGACGTATTATACCAAGTTGGAAAACCGACCATCACTTATCCAAAACAAGGAATGTATTTTATAGCCCCAAATATCCATCAACAGGCAGAGATATATCCTCCTCAGAGTAATAGTTTGATGGAGAATTGGATGTGTAATTGAAAAGTTGATTGTCTAAATCATGCTTTCATAAGGGTGTGCTTACCCTCAATAAAAGGGACAGTAAGGAAGGTGGTCACCACTGAATAGTTTTTTGTTTGTTTGTTTTTTGTTTTTTTTCTGGTGGATCTGAGGAAGAGGAAGTAGAGGAGGATGCTGGTAGTTTTACTCTCTTAGTGGTGTTTACCAAGAGTGATGGGATGCTGGTATGAAGACTACACTTTTTTTCCACATCACCTCATCTTTTTTTTTTTTTTTTCCTACTTGATACAGAAGTCATAGGACCAGGGCTGCAACTACCAGTGCTGTAAGCAAGAAACTGACTGTAGATTTTTAACTTTATGTCAGAATTCCTAAAGGCCTGGTGGAGTGAATTGTGACTTTACTCCATCTAACAAAATTATATTTAACAGTAAATTCAGTATTATCACCTGATAGTAAAGACCAAGTCACTAGTTCTGCACCTCTGTAATCTTACTTTATGTGAACAGGAGTGGACAGAGCGGGAGGTACTTACTAGATTTGCATTACTGCCTGCAATCCAGACCAACACAGTGGCTAAATCAAATGTCCTTTAAAAAGATGAGAAAGTTTGGGCATGAATGGAGAGAAGAAATAATAGCTGTGGATAAAACAATGAATAAATGGGTTATGCAGTGAAGGAAATCCAATATTACATTAACATCTCCAAGGAGGCTCAGAGTGAGAGATAATATTATCTCTGAGATTAACTATATCAGGTATCTCAAAGGGTAAAGCCATGTATTGCTGAAACCATTTCTGCTTTTAGAACCTGATGAGATTAAATGGAAGCTTGAGTGGCCTTGCTTTGAGAGATATTTTTGTACAATATGATATTGAACTAGTCTGACTGAATGGGATTCTAGTAATGTGCCAGTATCTTTTGATTGTTATGATTGGCTGTACAGAGTCCATGGACAGAGACCAGGGTTGGACTTTGACATTATAATAAATAAATATTTAAATGGAGCATGTGTATTATGTGGCCAATGTCTTCACTCTAACTTGGTTATGAGACTAAAACCATTCCTCACTGCTCTAACATGCTGAAGAAATCATCTGAGGGGGAGGGAGATGGATGCTCAGTTGTCACATCAAAGGAAGCATTATTCTAGCATCCAGATTTTTTTTAAGCCTTCCACTGTTAGAGATTTGAGGTTACATGATATACTTTATGCTCATAACTGATGTGGCTGGAGAATTGATATTGAATATATAGCATCAGCAGAACAGAAAATGTGATGCATTTTATGCATGTCAATAAAGGAATGACCTGTTTAAAAAAAAATATATATATATATAGTTTGACCCTGGATCCAATCACAGAGCTTCTTAAAGAAGCTTCCTGAGTGAAAGGGTTGCTAGGAATATCTTTCGTTTCTAATTTTTGGTCCTTGACCTTAGTTCCTAACACAGATTTTCTAAGTCCCTTGGCATTTCCTGATGATAGTAGCGCCCTTTGTTCTAATGAAGCAAGTCTTGGTAGACAAGATAGTTTCAGGATGGGAGGCAGTCACCAGAAAGACCAAACCAGGATGAAAAGCTCGGAACTTTAGCCTTACCCCTCATCCTCTGGGGAAGTGAGTGGGGCTGGAAATTGAGCTAATGACCAGTCATGTCTCCATGATGAAGGCTCCATAAAAATCCCTAAACTCTTGGGTGTAGAGAGCTTCTGGATTGGTGAACACATGCATGTCCTGAAGAGTGTATATGTCAACTTCACGGGATGGATACTCCTGCACTCAGGATCCTTTCAGAGTTTCCTTTAAGAGATGATAAACATTTCATTTAGCTGCGCCAGAAAGATGTGAATAGAGATATCTAATAGATAACGATTTCTGGCACTATTATTTATGTTTATGCTATATTTAGATTAAACACAAATAAAATCCTTTGGTTGTAAGTTCTAGGTGACAGAAATACTGAAAAATGAGGCATTTTTCTTTGTTATTCAGGTAATCATTTCACATTACTTACCCATTAATCTTTTTAAAAAATTCTCAGTTTAAATGTATACAAATCAATTACTTTTTAATTTTCTCCATTAGAAACTTCTACAAATCAAGTATTATAACTAGAAAGCTTTAAATCTCTTTTAACTAGAAAGTCAAGAGGAACCTAAAGAGAAATACTGAGTAAATGCAATGTTATATCCTGGATGGGATCCTGGAACAGACACAAGGATGTTAGACACAAAATATGAAAGTATGAATGAAGTATAGATTTAGTCAGGGACGCCTGGGTGACTCAGTGGTTGAGCGTCTGCCTATGGCATGGGGCATGATCCTGAGGTCCTGGGATCCAGTCCCACATCGGGCTCCCTGCATGGAGCCTGTTTCTCCCTCTACCTATTTCTCTGCCTCTGTCTCTCTCTGTGTCTCTCATGAATAAATAAATAAAATCTTAAAAAAAAAGACGTATAGATTTAGTCAATAATAATATATCAGTATTTGCTCATTAATTGAGACAAGTTCCATACAAATGTAACATGTTAACAATAGGGGAAACTGGATGTGTGTTTTATGGGATACTGTATCATATTTGCAATTTATTCTGTAAATCTAAAAGTAATTCAGAACTTTAAAGTTTATTAAAAAGAAATAATCTGCAATATTTCAGAAAGAAATGCTATGTAAAATGAGCAAATGCACTCAATTGCCTTGGAATGTATTCTTAAATTCAAGATTTTTGGAAATATAAAAGAAAGTTGTTTAATGAATTATTTTAATTCATAGTATTACCAATGTAAGAAACATCTTCTTGTTTATTATAATTTCAAAAAAAATTCAAAAGCAAATTCTTTAATTTGTATTTTTACTTAATATATTTTAATGCATAAACTTAAGGTTCTTTTTAACAAAAAATTCTGAGCATTTGATAGGAGCTATTTTTGCCTTATTCATTTTCACAGGATGTCTGTTCTTCCCTTTGGTACTTTTATTGTATAACTTGCAATGATCAAAATGAAGAATTAATATGGAGCTATATTTCTTGACAGATGGCATTTAGATGCATAAAAAATCCATTCATCTCAGAATAGTTCTCACATTTGTAGTTTTCTGTAACTAATTCTGTATTTTTACCTTTGTTAAATAAAATATTTGTAACATAGATTTATAGAATTTAAATTAGTCATTGATCTCAAAAGAATCTCCTTCTACATTTAAATATTAATAGACTAAAATAAGACAGGACTGGAAAGGGAAATAAAAGAAATATACTGGTTGACATAAATTATTTAAATAACCATTAGAAACACTCTACTAGCAGAGAAAATCTAAAAGGATTAGTAAGGTATCTTGTATAGGATCCATTTATCCAGTAACCAACAAATTACTTTAATTGAGTCCTTAAAAAAAAAAGTCTGTGAAATTGAAAGTAGTATCTAAATGTCAAGTTCTCTGTTTCTCAGAGATTTTTCTTAGTCTCTTAGTGTGACAGCTTCTTACATGTTGAATTGTTTTCAGAAAGGAAAAGAAGAAATCTTCATCAAAATACTTATCTGATAATTAGAATTTGTTTTCTTTATAACACAATAGAAACCTTACTGCACTCTTCCCAAATACAATTTTTCAGGATTTCTTTGTTTCTAGTCCTGTAAGAACAGCTTAGTGTCCTTCTATCATAACATATTTACCAATAAAGGAAAAACTTCACTTATATATCTCATGAAATATGTTTATTTTACCTAATTCATTAATTTTTTTGGAAAAGTAAGCTTTTATCTTCTATAAAGTGTAGGTAGCTAAATATTTCATTGCACAACCTAACACAGAATATTATTTACCACATTCATTCTTCTTTGAACTGCTCTCAAAGTTGCATTTTGTGAATTATTAATACCCATCTAATTTTATAGCAGAAATATATTTCCACTTTGGTTACCTATCTTTCATTCTTTCAGAGCTTAATGCCTTATAGTTTTTACCATTGTATATTCAATACCTAGAATTGTTTGTGCCATATGGTAAATGTTTAACAAGTATTTGTTTAATTTATGTAGCACATACAGAAAAGTGAACATATTATTCACTCTCTTTATTTTAGAATTCTTTCTAGATTCTAACTTCTTTCCTACATAATTTTTGGGCTAGTTGGAAGGTAGAGGGGAGGAATAAATTTGTAAATAGAATAAAATTGGTATTTGGATGATATGCATAACCATCGATAGGGCTTTTGATTTACACAAAGTATGAGTTGAACTTATAAATGCTGTGTTAATAAAAAGTATTCTGTATCTTTTCCAAGATAAAGAGGAGAGAAAGAGGAAGACATATTGCTGGAAATAGGAAACTTTGAACAAGAAATTGTTTAAGCTCCTAATTTTTTCATAATGTTTATCCTTTTCCCTATTCACCATCTTAACTTTGTTAAATATACATATCTTATTTATATATTTACATATTTATATATAAAACCCTATGTTAACTACATAGTATATAAAATTCATATATAATATAAATATATAATGTGCATATATTATATACATAGTAAAAACATATATACATATTTCTGAGGATGCTTTAAAATCTTAATCTTACTTAAATGTGAATATATATTGAGAGTATTGAATACTCAAGGAGAAATAAAATCACTTCTCTCTTATATTTGTTCTAATAATTTAATAAGTAAGGAAGTGATTGCTAATAATACAACATATTTTAAAATTGGATGAGTTTAGGGGATCCCTGGGTGGCGCAGCGGCTTGGCGCCTGCCTTTGGCCCGGGGCGTGATCCTGGAGACCCGGGATCGAATCCCACGTCAGGCTCCCTGTGCATGGAGCCTGCTTCTCCCTCTGCCTCTGCCTCTGTCTCTGCCTCTCTCTCTCTCTCTCTGTATGACTATCATAAAAAAAAAGTTTAAAAAAAATTGGATGAGTTTAAATAATATATAATTACAAAAAGCCAATAATGATATAGACTTCAAATTAAGAAGAATGCACAGCAGTAAACACAGGATCATTTGTTCAAGTACTATTTGACATAAGAGAAAGTAAACTTTATAGTATTTAATTATTAGATCTTATTTTATAGAACAGTTTTAAGGAGGAATGAGTGGAAAGCACAGAGAATTCCTTGATACCTTCTCCCACACCAGCTCTATAATATTAGGGAATGATGTATCTAAGTTCTAAATACACAAAATACCTTTTCCTCTTGCAGTCTCAATGATTAGATATCCTCAAGTAAGTATCTTAGCCTCTTAAAATTGTTTTTGTGTATATGTTCTTTTCCATTACAATCTTGTCAAATTGGACTTCCTTAATTATGATTTGTATATAGTAGCACAGTACTCTCCAGATTTAAAAGCATAATGATCTCTATTTCTTGAAAATAAACTAAAGTTCCCTTTGTAGGGATTTGCATATACCTAAAGTTTAGATACAACCAATTTTTCCACGTGCACAATAATGAGTTTCCTATATATGTATACAGTATTTTCTAGGAGTTAAGTGTCTGAATGCTGTGGATAACTTGGTTGGGTTTGAATCTAGGTTTACTTTCTAGATTAGCTCAGGCAAGTTATTTACTCTCTATAGGTGTGAATTTATTCATCCATAAAATGAGCTAAAAAGAAACAACTTCTTGATCAAGTAAGTTAATACCTCAAGAGTACATAGACATGAGCCTAGGATATTTAATTCTGAACACTCTTATTTGCATATAGCCCATATTTTTGGACAATAGGTTTTTCTTAAAATAATATCCCAGAAAAAAAATGGGTTTTGACCTTTTATATAATTGAGATTACTAAAAGTGGTTGATAGTTTAAAAGTGATAAATGGTGGGGATGCATTTATTTTATTTATTTATTTTTTAAAGTAGGCTCCACACCCAGCATGGAGCCCCAACATCTGGCTTGAACTCAGGACCCTGAGATCACAGAATTATTTCTCTCCTTAAGAATAAATTTATATGGTAAAAAAAAAGGTATCAAGCCTGAGAAAGAGTAGTATTTTGAAGACTGGCTGTTTTCAAGTAGACACTATTTTAGCTGATTTTTTTTTTCAAATTTAAGTTTTTTATCTTGTTTATGCTGAAGGACTTTATCCTCTTTTTACATTTCTTTCTTCTTCTGTGCCTTCTCAAGTTCATTTAATGGTTATACAGTAATTCTCTAGGGGGCTTAATTCTTTTCATAAATTAAAGAGGTTTAAGAATTTGAATTAGGCTTGATAGTAAAGTTAATAACTACATAGCACAATGACACTAATCTCAGTTCATTTTGTTTTCCCTGTAATGTATATCTACACAGATTCAATGAGAAATCTAAATTCATTAAACAATCAAAAAAAAAAAAAAAGAAGAAGTCAGGTGAGAAGTTATTAGGCCAAAGAACCATAACCTTTGGGTTAACAAAGAGTGTATTACCCACATTTTGGGTCAGTAACATATCCCAGGTCATAGAATTAGCTTCGGTAGAGACTTTGTCCTCTGATATAAAAGGGCTTCATTTCTGGAAAGAGATCATTGATGATCAGAATGAAGAACGGATCTCATTTTTCACAGCAAATCCAGGCTTAATACATTTTGCAATTAAATCAATATACTTGATTTCCCCCTGTTCCTCTTTTGCCAGCAATGTGTCTCCTTTAATATAAAATAACAAAATCCTTTCCAAGAAAAGAGGAAGAAGAGGAAAGAGAAGAAGGAAAGGAAGAGGAGGAGAAGGAGGAGAAGAACAACTATCAATATGTGTTATAATAACAAAAATTAAAATAATTTTAAAGAAGAATGTCAAAGTAATATGCCAATCAAAGAGTGTGCTTTTTCTTCTGAGAACACTGATGGCTTATTCAGTAAGACAAATTTTGGCAACAAACAAACGATTTCAAGGCATGTCTAATTTAACTTGCACAAGCTATATTCAAAACCAAGCACATATGCTTTGTTTCAGAGAAAAATAGCCATTTTATGGAAATACATTTTAAAATATTTTGTCTATTTAATTCTGTGTAGGTTAGATGTGCTTCCCCTTTCTTTGAAAGAAATAACAGGATAATCACTAATTCTAGTACCGATGTTTATAAAGTATGAATTGTATATGTAACTGATTGTGCCATGTACCTGATGCTAGAAGAAAAATAAAACAAAAATTTCAGTGGGCTTCCAGTAACAAATGAAAATAAAAATGAAAGCGTTGAACCTGTAATACAAGAAGAAATATATAATCAAATATTTTTTTTAATGAGGAGAGGGAAAATTCAGAAAAAAAAGAAATTTGTTATACAGTAGTTGATCAATATAGTATTGAATAATCAATATATTTTTTTAACTGGGGAGAGTCATTTTATGTGGGAATATTTTTAAGAGTAAATTTATAAAATCAGGACATTTCAGAGTACATTCTGACTGCTCTAAGGAATTCAGTTGGCTGGATTTTAGTATCTCAAGAGTATAACTCCTTGCTGACTCATGCTCTTTCGTTCATGCTGCATATCCTAAAACACTGAAGGCTTTGTCTTGAAGCCTCTTTTTTTGTTGTTGTTGTTGTTACTTTCCTAATTTCTTTCTCTTTGTATCTTTCCCAGTACACCCTGCATCATGGATTAAATATAATTTCAATAGTAAATTATAGTAAATATAATTAAGTAAACTAAATAGACCTACAGCCTCACTTCACCAATAAAATTATAACCACCCAACCAATTGCTCATTCCACTTGCACGTCTCATGTCTCAAGAGAATCTCAAGCAAAATACATCCAAAATATAGTTTCTAATTTTCCCTCCAGTTTCTATTTTTGCCATGCACTAATTGATGGGATCTCCATCTACCCTGTTGCTCAGCCAAAGCCTATGAGTCATCTTTGACTTTATTTTTTCTCTTACCATTACGTGTCTATGTAATCTACAAGTAGTTGTCTATTGTATAAACTCGGGGTATTTAATGATTCTATCCAATCCTTCTATAACTTCTGCAATCCTGATGCAAACCATTGTTATTTCTCATATGAACTATTGTAATGGCTTTTTTCCCCCCCCTCTCTACCTTCACTTGTCTTTTCCAATCCACTGTTTATAGTAAAGTGAACTCTTTAAAATGGGAAAATATTATTTTCTTCCATGCTTAAAACCTCAGTAAGTTGTGACTTCTCTCTGTTTTGTCTTGGTTAGCATGAGTAGAGGCTTACCATTAATTCATTATACATATTTTTTTCAAAGACCAATTTTGGGGCTTTAAATTTCTTTCAATTATAGTCCTGCTATCAATTTCATTGATCTCTGCTCTAATTTTTCTATTTTTTCCTGTTTGCTTTAAGCTTACTTTAGAAAGCTTTCCCTTTCTGATATATGAATTTAATGCTATTACTTTTCCTCTAAGTCCTCCTTTCACTATATCCCACATATGTAGTAAGTTGTGTTTTCATTTCCATTTACTTCAAATATTAGCTTTTAAAAATATTCTATTGAGGGATGCCTGTGTGGTTCAGTGGTTAAGCATCTGCCTTTGGCTCAGGGAGTGATCCTGGGGTCCCAGAACCGAGTCCCACATCCGGCTTTCTGCATGGAGCCTTCTACTCCCTCTGCCTATGTCTCTGCCTAGACTCTCTCTCTCTCTTTCTGTGTTTCTCATGAATAAATAAAAACAAAATCTTAAAAAAAAATTCCATTGAGACATCTTTGTTGAATAAAGCGTGCTACAAATGTCAATTAAACCAAGTTGATAAATAGGTCTGTTTAGGTAAATTTTATCCTTACTGATATTATTTTTTAAAGATTTTATTTATTTATTCATGAGAGACAGAGACAGAAAGAGAGAAAGAGAGAGAGAGAGAGAGAGGCAGAGACATAGGCAGAGGGAGAAGCAGGCTCTTCACAGGGAACCCGATGCGGGACTTGATTCCAGATCCCGGGATAATGCCCTGAGCCAAAGGCAGATGCTCAACTGCTGAGCCATGCAGGTGTCCCCTTACTGATATTCTAGATCGGTAAGTTGGCTCGATCCATCCATAACTGAAGTGTTGAAGCTTCCAACTGCAAGGTGATTTTTTTTTAATTTCTGCATGTGGTTCTCTGTTTTACTTTACTAATTATGATGCACCATTATTAGTTGCATACAAGTTTAAAAGCATTTTGCCTTTTGTCTTCATGATTGGCCTCTTTATCAGTATTTAATGCTGTCCTTTATCCCTGATAATTTTTTTTATTATTCTGCAGTCTACTTTGTTTGCAACGTAAGTATTCAGGTTTCTTTTTTATTAGTGTTTAGGAGTGTGTATTTCTCATTTCTTTTATTGTATG
The DNA here is from genome assembly GCF_003254725.2 of Canis lupus dingo. Lineage (NCBI taxonomy): Eukaryota > Metazoa > Chordata > Mammalia > Carnivora > Canidae > Canis > Canis lupus. The sequence continues at coordinate 55,184,150 of NC_064255.1, read as the reverse complement.
TAATCTCATTGAGTTTTTATATTTGAAGTGAATTTCTTATCTACAGTTTCAAATAAGTCAAGGAGATGAAAAATATAGCATAGAGAATGTAATCAGTAATACTGTAGTAATCCTGTATGTCAACAGATGGTAACTACACTTACTATGGTAAGCATTGTGTACTGTAGAATTGTCAAATCACTTTGTTATGCACCTGAAACCAATATAAGCTCCTATGTCAGTGATACTTCATTAACAAACTTTTGAAAATAAACAAAAATAAAATGAGTTTCAGGATGCTTAGGTGGCTCAGGGTATGACCCGGGGTACTAGGATGAAGTCCTGCATCAGGCTCCCTGGGAAACTTATCTCTCTCTATGGCTCTGCCTCTGCCTATTTCTTTGTTTCTCTCATGAATACATAAAAGTTTAAAAATAAATAAATAAATAAATAAATAAATAAATAAATAAATAAATTTCTTATAGAAAACAGTTTGTTCTTATTTTTATAATGTGTTCATGTCTTATCATTGGTGTGTTTAGACCATTTACATTTCAAGAGATCATAAAAATGATTAAATTAATATCCACCATGTATTTTATTGTATATTTTTCTTTTTTTCCTTCCTCCTTCCCTTTGTCTGTTATTTATTCAATTGTGTTAGTAGTTTCCCCAGAGTTTACAACTCACATGAATAACTAATCCTGTCTATCTTTAACCCTATAGCACTTCTAAGGTATTGCAGATCTTTCATAACCAAGAATCCTTGATTACCCTCTCCTACCCATTATGCTCTTTCTTCATTCATTTCACTCAATTCACATTGCTCTAATCACCCCATACATGGTTCCTATAATTATAGTTATTATTATTTCTTAAAACAGTATTTTAGATAAGTTGTTCTTTTCTTTCTGTAGATTAGTGTTTCTAGCCCGTAGCATTTTTTCCTCTTTCCTGAAGAACTTTTAAAAATATTTCTTGTTGGGCATGTCTTCTGACAATGAATTTGCTCAGTTTTTGTCTACAGAAGTTTTATTTTCCCTTCACTTTGGAAGAATAATTTCTCTGGATGTAGAATTTTAGTAATTGTAACAGTAAAGGTAATTTCCATTACTCTTATAATTTAAATATTTCACTTCATTCTGTTTTTTACCTGCATGGTTTCTCATGATAAATCTACTGTAATTTCTTTTTCTTTCTTCTTTTCTATATAGCTATATATAACTAACTGTATATAATCTCCCTATGTATAATATTTATTTATTTATTTATTTATTTATTTATTTATTTATTTACTGAAGTTTGTACCTCTTAATTCTCCTTATCTTTTTTTTTAAATTCTCTTTATCTATCTCACCCATCTGCCCACCCGCCTCACCTCTAATGACCACCTGTTTATCCTCTGTATTTTTTATTATTATTATTATTATTATTATTATTATTATTATTTTGTGCTCACTTCAGCAGCACATATACTAAAAAAAAGAAATGTGTTTTTTGGTCTCTTTTTTTTGTTTGTTTTTATTTGTTGGTTTTTTTTGTTGTTTTTTGGTCTCTTTTTCTTTGTTCTTTTGTTGTGTTTCTTAAATTTCATATATGAGGGAAATCATGTGGTATCTGTCTTTCTCTGCCCGACTTACTTAACATTATATTCCATAAGTACAGGTCTGCTTAATTTCTAATGTTGATCCTCTATAAGTAAGGAGTTTATGGTAAGTTCCTTAAGTAATATACAAGTAAGAGACTTCTCATATTAAAAGATACCTTCACCTGACCCCAGTTTTTTTTTTTTTTTTCACAGTTTTCTTTCTTTCTCTTTAGTTTTCTAAAGTTTGGATATGATATGACTCAGTGCACATTTTCTTCATATGGATCCTTCTTGGTAATCTCTGAGCTACCCATTTCTGTGGTTTGATGGCTGGCATTAATTTTGGGAGTTTCTAGGTCATTATTATTTCAAATATTTCTTCTGTTCCACTCCTTATCTTCCTGATATTCTAATTATGCTTATATTACACTTTTGAAATTATCCCTCAGTTCTTAGACTACTGATATTATGTTCTGTCATTTTTTTTTTTCTCTTTAAATTTCAGCTCAGGAAGTCTGAGTCTTCAGGCTCACTCATTTTTTCCTCAGCTATGTCCAGTCTATTGAGTCCATCAAAGATATTCTTCATTTCTGTAACAATGTTTTTCTTAACAGTTCCATTTGGATTACTTCTTAGATTTTTTTATCTCTATGCTTGTATTATCCATCTACGATTTCAAGGTATTTACTTTTTCATTAGATCCTTTAATGTATTATATTCCCTGTCTGCAAACTCTAACACCTATATCATATGAGTCTGATTTGTATGCTTACTTTATCTCTTTAGACTGTGCTTTTCCTGACTTTTAGTATGCTTTGTAACTTATTGTCAAAATTCAAACATGATGTATTGGGTAATAGATTACAAATTAAATAAAAAATGTTTTTGTTAATTCAGTTAGGAGATACGGGAATATTGGAGGAAGCTGGAGTGGAAGAAATGCCCTAACCCAGGTGGAATAAATCTCTGGTAAAAAGAAATCTTCCAATGCACAATAGGCATTTTTATGAAGAGTACTCTGCATGCATTTCATGATGGTCACACTTCCCCTCCACCTGCTAGAGCCACAAAAGGATCTTTCTCACTCTTCACCATGAAGACCTGAAAATAACCCCCCCCAAAACAAACAAACAAACAAACAAACAAACAAAAAACAAACAAACAAGATTGGGGCAGATCTGAGCAGTTTCCCACCCTTACTTACTGTAATCTATATTCAGCTCTAGCAATTTTCCAAAATTACCATTTGAGAGTTTCTAGCAGTATGTGACTCTAGTAGCTTTGGCTCTAGGTAAGCAGGCCTCAGATGTGATCAGCTGGATTGTCCTGCCTCTCCAGATTTTTCAGTGGTGGTTTGCTCTGCAATCTCAATTCTCTGATGAGTCCAAGAAAGAGTTGGTTTTCTTTTTGTTCATCTTTTTTCTTGTTGTAGAGATGAAAGTGACAACTTCCAACTTTTTAAGGGCAGAGCTAAATGATTTTTTGAGTTCTAGAATCTTTGTTGTTTTAGTTTCCTACTCAGACCTTTAATCATCTAGATTTGCATTTCACAATATATAAATAAGTTTATTTTTTAATAGATAAATCCAATTGACTTACTAATATTATTCAATACAATACACAGTATCATTTGCCATCAATCAGAATTACTATATATGTATGAGCCTGTTTGGGGCTTTTATTCTGATCATCTAACCAATATTCTGCTGTCTTATTTGTGGCAACTTTAAAATAAATCTCAACAAGTTATCATTTTAATTCTTCAGCTTAGTTCCTTCTCATCATAATCATTTTGGCTTGTTTGGTCATTTATATTCTCCATAAATACACTATGATGGAATTGTGATGCTAATTGTTTTTGATGATTTAGAGTAATTTAACTGCCACTGTAAATAAATATTTTAAAAATCATTCTATAGATGTACCAGGCAGGCTACTTCAGAGTGATGGGGTATTTGATACAACTAGCTAGTTCTATAAGCATGAGTCGATAGATGCATTTCACTTGTTGTAAAATGAGTTCTTTGTTCAGAAGCAATGTTCTATAGAATCTCATGTCATTGACTAAGACATGCAGTAAGTCTGCAGTTTATGATTTTGGCTGAAATATTGAGGGCACAGACAGTACTTGCCATAGGGCCATAAGACAAGTCTAACTTAGAATTAAATCAGAAAGCCAGTTTTTAAGTTTCTTTTCCTTGGAATTGTTTCTGTGAATTTTTTTTTTTTTTTCATTCACGTGTACTCAGAGAAGCAGAACTGTGCAAGTGATATCACAGACTGGTTAGGATTAAACTTAACTGAATTTTGACAACCAGTGAAGTAATCTGTTAGCCTGTTGTCTAGTTGATAGCATGATGTGTACAGCACCCAGACCCAACTAGTTTTCCGGACTATGCTGAAGAGTCACTTCTTAGGTGGTAGAGGGACAGTTATAAAATTTTCAATGTCTTCTGAATATTGTATTGCTGATGATGAAATCAGAGTAGCACAAAGTAATGACATGTTCTAACTATGTAGGGACAGAGTGGGGAAATGATAATGACATAACAAATTTTACATGTCCAGGAAGGCTTTATTAGTTCCTTACTCTTCCTGGAACCTTTCCTTCTAATTTGGAGAAATCATGACACATTATTTCTCCTTCTCATTTGAGAAGATAGGAGACTTCCCAATATTCAAAAGGATGACATCCCATAATAATATAAAAATGAATTGAACCAAATGAATTTAAGAGAATGCCATCATATGAAGTCACTGCATCAAACAGTAATCTTCCCAGTTAAAACTACAAAGCACTGATAAAGGTAGGTAGATACGTAGTTAAGCGAGTAGATAAATGTCAGGTGAAAATTAGTATAGTATTTTCCAAAGTATATAAAAGTATATTTACATATAAATACCTCGTGACATAGTGTCAACCTCTAGATAACTATTAACATATTTTCTACTCATAACCCTTCATAGTCTTATAAGAATATGATGTCCTTCTGCAGTTATACCTCTTCATAGGTTTTGTGGCAGTAGGGATTTACCTAAATCCGTGAATTCTGTATTTAAAGACAGTACCCAGTGGTTGTCAAGGGCTAACTGTCAAAAATATCTTCTCGTAGCAATGTCTTTCCAAATTGATATTTAATGGTTATAGAACATGTTGTCATTCAAGGTTGTCGACAGTGTGAAATGATCACTATTTTCTTACTGGTTTTGGCAACTTGAAAAATATGACAATCACAAGATGAAAAGGGACATCGTGACCTTTGGACCTGGTGGAAAGTGTTAAAGTGACAAAGGAAAAAGGGCATTCATTCTGTAAGTTCAGAAAACAAACAAACAAAAAAATCAATAGTCTTGTATATGTGAAAAATACACAAAAATTTTCCTTAGAGCTTAAATTAATTCCCTGGTTATCTTAAATAAGCTTTTAAGATTGGGGAATTAAATAACAGAAAGGTAGCCAGAGAAGAGTTCACATGATTTCAAAAAGCCTCAGAATAGTCTTTTTTGTTTTGCTCGAATTTAACTCCTATATTCAATTTTAGGACTTTAGAGTATCCTGTACTATGATTATATGAAAGCTACCAAATTAACACAAGGAGCTACTATTTCCTGTTTATTGTTAGAGGTAATATGAACCTTTTATATGAAATAGAGTATAGAGAAAATTAACAAAATTTACAGGAGAAAAAATGAATTATTAATAAGGTTTATGATTTGATTCTGTGATCAAAGATTGTCTGAATATGCTTTTGTCTTTGTTTTGAGATAGGAAATTTGGAAAGCTCAGAATATCACAGACAGGGCTGCTGAACTACACTTAAGGCTAAGCTGCTAGATTTAAAGCCCAAATCTTGCCAAAAGGAGAAAACAAAACAACAATAACAAAGACACTTCCACAATCACTGTGAACTATACTTCACAATTTGTATTATTTGCTTTTCTTTGCCAGGATCTTGAATTTGCTTGAAGCACTATTGAATCCTACAAGACCTCCTCTTTTCTGCCAGTGATTCACCCATCCACCTTTCCTCCACAATTACCTTTATTAGTCTAAGACTTAGAGAGAACTTCTTGTGACTCTACTTGCTCTCCTCCTCTCCTTTATTTATCACCAGCACCTGAGTCAAGCTCTGGTCTGGATTCTTCTGCATGGCATATCGTTGGCCATATGCTTCTTGACTAGCTGTTAGAAGGGTGGTAATATAAATATATCAGGCAGGGGAAGCATTTTCACAGCCCAACTGAGTAAAGTCCTCCAGAATTTAAAGGATTCATATCTAGCAGAAGAAATCAAAGTTTCAGCTTTAAATACAATTATCTGTAAAACAGAAGCATACTTTTGTGTTTTATAGTTAGTATTGATATTGATGGCAGTGGTAATGGTGGTATATGTATATTTGATTAGTTTTGCTTTTATCTATTTTCTTTCAATCCACTGAGACAGAGTATAGGTTTAGGTTGTAATATGAATAATTCAGCTTTATTGTTAGGAAAATAGCAAATTACAAATGTAAGCATTGAAACACTATCCTAGAGAGTACTATGACAATAGTTTTCTTTCTATTTTTGCTAGAATTGTTGCAACATAATAAGTATTTCTGTCATTGTCCAGGTTGTATGTCATGTCTAATTCAACATGAAACTTTATTGCAACCCTAGTTATTAACCTTCAAGTATAGTATTTTTGCCACAACCCCTCCTAAAATTTTCATTGAGATCATGCGTTTCATGGCATACTGTAGAAAAGTATGAAAAATACATGTAATTCTATCCTTCCACAATCCTTAAAAATGCAGTTTCCTGTAAGATCCTAAAGCCCTGCTTCTCATATATCTTTAAGTAACTGTGTTTTCAAAGAATGTCTTCTAAAAAAAATAGAAAAAATAATATATTCTCAGACGATATTTTCATTCTCTTCATCTAATTTTAAATAACAGCTCTGTAAACATCTATTAAATAAAATCTGACATTTCAGAAGAGACTTAAGCAAACAATAACTGGAATTGTTATGAAATGACAAAACTTTAGAACAAGTCTCCATTGCCATCTTTTTAGTTATCATAAAAAGAATTATTTTGCTATCTACAGGCATGCAATTAATAAAATCTGATCAAGTACAGGAAAATGATTATTATCTGTTATTTCAGATCCCATACATGATTTTGATTGAGTTTGAATTGTATAAAACATGTTGAACAAATGCAAATTAGAACAAAGATAAATTCTTGTCTCGTTTGACTTTAAATAACAATGTTTTGTAGCTGAAAGTCATTAGTTACTAAGCTTACAGATTTGTTATATCAAATGAGATAATGCATTTGCAAATACATTGTAAACTTTGAAACATTAAAATAAATATTCAACATTACTGTTTTCAAAGATAAAGCAAATGACCTAGAGCAAGCAAACTTATCTAATTAAGAAAAGACACATGCCTGCATTAGGGAAAAAAAAATGTTCCCACCTGCTTATTACATTTTATTTTCAGATTGCTAAATTTATAAAATAAATATGTGGATGGTGAGTGTGCTCTAGCTAATTCTTAAGCAAATGTTATCAACTTGAATTGATCAAAAATGACTGTAAAACTTACTAAAGCAAAGCAAAACAAATAATACATTTAGTCTGACAGCTTATATGTCTTATATGAAATGTGACTATTTTATATTACCCTTAATGCAATCGACAAAATAACAGCACTGGAAATGAAGTTCCATGCACCCTGAAATATGCGCACCTGGACATTTTCAAAGTTAGGGTTAATGCTAAGAAACATATTATATTAAACATCCTGTAGTCTGAATATCCCAACAGCAGGGAGGGGGGATATTGCCTATCAGCCACTTAATTATCTGCAATGTATATGCAAATACTCAGAGTTTGATGAGGTCTTTACATTTCACCTCTAAGCACCACATTAGTAATTCATGAATCCACTACTAATGTTTCTGTGGCATTCATGCAGCAGTGAAAAATTAAGCAATAATGACTTCAAAGGTGGAAGAACCACAAAATAACTCTGTACCTTTGAGGTCATTTTTACCATTTGAACACAAATTATATGAGTGCACTTCATTGGCTTCAGCATTTGCAAAGCATTGCTAATGAATAGGGAGGATATTTAGGAAATGGAGTGCAGGAGGTGGATATAGATAGAACACTGACGCTTAGCAGAATTGATTCCAAATATAAAAAGAAACACACTTATTGCTTTTAAATGGCCTCCAATGCAAAATCCACAGATGAAACAGATTTTGAGAAAATCCGGGGTATGCACTAAAGTTGTTCAATCAGCATTATCAACTTCAGGTACTTGCTTTCGTAAATCTTCCTTGGCTCAGTAGGAACTCACAACTAATCATATATAAATGCCTCTTTGCTCTGTACAGTAGTTGTTTTTGAAAATGCAGTCATACAACACAAAGTATACCCTCCTTAGGATTGCTTAAAAGCAATTTTCCTTTAGGTGACTAAATTGTACATTGATACATATTATCATTGTGTTAAAAATATTAAAAATGTAGTAAAGCAAATTGACTCAGCCTTAACTGTAAAACTTCACCATTATAAAAATAATAAAGGAAATATCAATTTGCAAATGGTCTATTGTTTCAATTTTTTGGAAATCATTATGCAAAATGGTGTAATGCTAAATGTAAAACAATATATTTTGAAATATTCTATGTTATTTAATTCAATGGAAACGAGGCAATCATATTACAGTATGTATTAACTACAAATAAAGACATTCCCATTTTACCATCAGGTAACCATAAAAAAATCAGAAAATCAACAATGATATATTAATACAATGTAATTCTCAGCCCCCATTCAAATTTTGACCATTATCTCAATAATATCCTTTACAGAAAAAAGATCAAATCCAGGATCACTCAGAGAGAGAGAGAGGCAGAGACACAGGCAGAGGGACAAGCAGGTTCCATGCAGGGAGCCCGTTGTGGGACTCGATCCCCAGCTCCAGGACCACGCCCTGAGCTGAAGGCAGGTGCTAAACCGCTGAGTCACCCAGGGATCCCCATCCTTGACACTTTTAATGATTACAGGCCAGGTATTTTGTAATTTACCCCTCCATTTGGTGTATCTGATAGTTTTATATCATTAGATTCAGGTTATATTGTCTTGCCAAGAATATCACAGAAAGGGGATCCCTGGATGGCTTAGCGGTTTAGCACCTGCCTTCAGCAGGCCCTGCCTTCGGCCCAGGGCTTGGTCCTGGGGTCCGGGATCGAGTCCCACATCGAGCTCCTTGTGTGGAGCCTGCTTCTCCCTCTGCCCGTGTCTCTGCCTCTCTATCTCTGTGGGTCTCTCATGAATAAATAAATAAAATCTTAAAAAAAAAAAGAATATCACAGAAGAATATTCTGCTCTTCTCACAGCATCCCAGGAAGTGTACCCAGGAAATACCTGTCCCACTTCCTGTGATATTAACTTTGGTCACTTAAATAAGGATCTATCTCACTACTTCAGTGTAATTCCTTTTTACCTTTGTCATTAATAATATTTAATGGGACCATACTCTGAGACTATGTAATTATTAATCCTTATTGATATATTATGTTGTCTTATTAGCAGCTCTTGCTATTTCTTGCTGAATTAAATTTAAGTATGATGGTGGCAAAGTAATTTTCTAATTTCTTCAAAATGATTAGTTGGCATTATCCCATAGAAAATATCTCTCTGGTCCCCCTATTTATTCATGTCTTCATTTAGTTTATTTATATCAGTAAGAACATGTGAATTGCTCATTTATTCAGCAAGTTATAATCTTTTACTTCTATTATCTGCATTAATGTTTTGGCCAACAAGAGCCCCTTCTTTGTCTTCTTGACATGTTTCCATTATTTTTTCAGCAACCTGTAGCTTTCTGAAACAAAAAGATATCCCTTCGCCGGCCTTGGAATCAGCTCTTCCTTCAAGAACCCCATGAAATGCTTTTCCAAGTAATACCTTATTCAAGTGATCAAAGCTAATATTACAAGGAGTAGGACAAATCTGTAATGTGAACTGCCTTATGAGGTGCAATGAGAAGAACAGGACATTCTTTTGTGATTTTGTTGCCAAGATATATAACTTGAATCTAATAATGATGTTTGGAAATCAAGATTTGAGTGTTAAATATGCTCACTGCCATTGGAGATTGCTGTTCTCAGGTCCTGTATGTGGGTAGAACTTGGGGTTACAAAATATAAACGGATGTGTATATCTTATTTTTCTGTATATGTCTGCATGTATTGAAAACTGTAAGTGCACATTAACAAAACCAAATTTGGTCTAATAGCACAAGGTTCATTGTAGTGTGTTATCCTTCATAATATTTGGTCATACATGGGACACTAGAACCCTTTGACCATGAGAAAAATGGCTGCTATTATCTTCAATATATTTACTCATTTGATCAATCCTCCTGTGAGTAAACAGTTCCTTTCACCATGGAAGCCAATGACCCTCTTTATGGCTGCACTCTTCACATTTCTTGTGCTTTGATATCCTGGACCACCTTTACCATAGCTCACCCTCTACATTAACATCTTCTCCATCAGGCCTGGGCCCTGACACCCTACATCAAGATTCATAGATGTGCTTGTCACTCCACTCGGGTCTGACAGCCAACCAGGTTAATGCTGTCACTGCTCAACCTGCACAGACTCACACCTTACTCAGTCCTCTTCAGCCTCCCCTAATGACTTTCAGACTAAAGGAATCAAAGGAGAAAGGGACTTATCATGATCTTTCTCTTGATATATGCATATGATATGTATATGTAAAATACATAATGCATATATGTGTATAATGTATATTAATACATTGTTTTTCATATGCATACAATATATATTTGTATATACATATATAATGTAAATGCATTAAAATATATATGCAAAATATGTATAGATAATACCTATGAATCATAAAAAATATATGTATTTATAAAATATATATTATATGCATATATAAAATATATATGCATATATATACATATGTATGTATATATATTTTTATTTTTATGAATCACATAGCTTATAATCTTAAATGCTAAAACAATACAAATTTTATGTTTTGTGTTTTACCAAAGACAAAATGAGGTTCAAAAGTGTTAAGTGACTTGCCCAGGGTCACCCCACTTAAAAGTGCTGGAGTTGAGATTTTTTTTTTTTTTTTTTTTTTTTTTTTGGAGTTGAGATTTAAACTCATCCAACTGATCTCAGAGCTAGAGCTGCTTGTGCCCCATTACATTGGCCCCTAGATCTTCATCCTAAGGCAAAGAGCAGCTTGTATTGATTATTGGTTTGAGGGTTGCAAATCAGTGAATAGGTGAATTTGCAAATATGGCATCCACTAATGGCAAAAACAACTATTAGCATACCTATACATTTATATATGTTTTTATATCTATATCTATGTCATTTCATATAAATATGATATAACACATTCATATATATGATATATATGATATAACACAATCATATATATATATATGTATATATATATATATATATATATATGATAGTGTTGAAGACAGTTTTCCCTGTATTTTTCATGTTCCTGAACCATCTGGGCCTTCTGAGAAAATGGCATGTGTGAACAGCAAACATGCCTTGGAAGTTAGAGAACATGTTTTCCTAAAGAGAGAGACCCCAGAAATATCCCAAGGCTAATAATAAAGATAGAGCCTTCGCCATGCTGTCCCATGGACAGCTGCTTCCATACCAAGGTAACGAGTCATCACTTTCTCTGGAAGGGGGTGTGAGCAAATGAGTCAGCCACTCATAAAAACTTAGCACTTCTTAATTTGGAGGTCCTCTCCTGTGATGCAAACCCACTGCATGTGCAGGTAGACAGCTGACCTTGTCATGTCTCACCATAGGGATGGGCATCTGGAAATCCAGTATTAAATGTATCTGGCTGTTCCCTTTCCTATGCCTTATAAACCATCTGTGTCTCTGATTCAGGTTCTAGTGTCTTTTGTCAGCATATTCCATGAAACTGAGGCAGACTGACTTTCTAGCTTTTAAGAAAGGAAAAAGATTAGATCCTTCATAGCCATGGTTTTGGACTTAACAGTAATCTTCAAGAAATATAATAAAACTAAAACAAATAAACAAACAAAAAATCTTAACATTATATTTGAAATAATTATTTCTAAAATTAACAGATGAAAGAAAATACCTTTGCTAATTGCAGTATTGATTTTTATATACCTAACTCTGGCCACTGAAAGGAATAGGGAAATTTTTTTTTTCCCAACTCAACCTAAGAAGAATCCTTGATACCTCTTCTCTCTCTGTTTCTCAAACACACACACACACACACACACACACAAACGCACACACGTCCATATCCAATCAGTCCTCAAGTGCTGCTGCTTTCGTACCTTGTATTACTTAGAATAGTGTATTTTATGCAAAAGAAAACTGTACAGTCAAAAATATCTGCTTGACTAATGACACTCAATATATGCTGATTCATATTTTCAGTCTTTTTCCAACTTGATTTTTCATGAAACTGTTGGCTGCTGAAGTCTTCTATATTCATCTGGCAGCCAGCAAAAGTGTTAAAATAACTTCCATTTGCATTTCACTGTCCTCAGATTCTACCTGGATTCAGTAAGGTCCAAGAAATGTACCCATGGCTAACCATTTAACCAAACAACAAGTTTACATTATATAAGAGGGCAGTAAAATTTTTCAGTTGGAAATACAACTATCTCAGTTATACCTTAATATATAACCCTCCTCTGTATGCCCATTTTGATCAACCACACATAGATTTTGGCCATAGTTTCATAGGTATTACTAAAAAAACTCCCAAAGTAATTTCAATGTGTCCTCTCTTCTCCTATCCACTAAAATCCACTTTCTCTCTTCACGCAAATTGAAATCCTAATTATAAAATTAAGCATGCTATTTAATTTAGTATGCATCCAGGGACCATTCTCTGTTTCTCAACATGATTTATGAAGCGTCTGTAATAACTGGCCTCTGCCTATGTTCTCACTCTTCACTTTGGACAATTGAAGGCTCACCTTTTATGATCCAGAATGTGAACTTGTAATTTCTCACACATCACTTCCTTTTCACCTTGAATTACCATTAAAATACCAAGTCAGAAGTGATCTACTATGTAACCTTTGCTTATTCAAATTGGCTGGTTTATACAACATGACAAAATGCAGTACATGATAGTATTTTTTATTCTATTGTATTATTAACAGGACCAAATGATATGTCATTTAAGACTTTAATTTGGAGCGTGCCTGGGTGGCGCAGTTGGTTAAGTGTCTGACTCTTGATTTTGGCTCAGGTCATGATCTCAGGGTCGTTGGACTGAGCCCTGCATTAGGGTCCACACTCAGCACAGAGTCTGCTCAAGATTCTCTCCTTCTGCCTTCCCCTTGCTCAGGCTCTCTCTCTCTCAAATAAATAAATAAAAATGAATGAATGAATGAATCTAATAGATAATATGAAATTCTCTTTCACTTGCTATATACCATGTTGTTTCAAATATAAACATATTCAAAAGTCCATCTTGTTATATTAGACAAAGTAAATGACTATGCCAGTTTCTCTGTTCCAATAGCAGGTTACATATAACACTATCATTTCATACGCTAGAACACATTTTGCTATCTTTATCCCCAACTGACCTGTAATAGCTTAGAGTACAGAATGCAATTTAAAAAAAAAATTACTGTTGAAGTATAGTTGACATACAATGTTATATTAGTTTCAGATGTACAGCGTAGTGTTTCAACAATTCCATGTGTTATGTATGCATTGCTCACCACAGCAAGTGTAGTCGCCATCTGTCACCATACCACATTATTATAACATTATTGACTGCATTCCCTATGCTATGCTTTTCAACTCTGTGACTTATTTATTTACTTATTTTATTTTAGCATAGTTAACACAATATTACATTAATTTCACGTGTATAGCTTAGTGATTTGACAAGTTTATACATTATGCTATGTTCACCACAAGTATAGCTACCGTATGTCTCATTATATTGCTACTCTAATATCATTGACTGTATTCTTTATGTCCCTCTTTTTATCCCAGTGGCTTATTCTTTCCATAACTAGAGGCTTATCTGGTCATTTTTTATCTCCTGTGTTAGCAGAAGATTTAGATCACAGATAGTAAATAGGTTTGCTAAGTTTTATGAAATGTGGTATGTTTCAAATAAAACATTATTTTTAGAAATTGGGTAAGATGCATTAATATAGGATCTTGACTGGAGCAAGATATTTTTGAGACTCAAATACAATAACTATAATAAAGGACTTTGTTCCATAAATGAAAGTGATAGAATAATATAATAAAAATAATTCTAACCATTCGACTTTCCCATGAGTTCCTGAAATTTAAGCTCCATTTAACATTCTATCTCTATGATTTCAATTTAGGAAAATTATCATTTTCCACTCATGTGAAAAACCATTCTACTTTTTAATTTTTTTTTCTGGCTCAGAGATACAGGGAGGGACCCAGAGATAAATTGGGAACTGCATTTTTGCACTGCCTTTTAAAACCTTTACCTAGAAAAAAAAAATAATATAAATAAATAAATAAATAAATAAATAAATAAATAAATAAAATCTTTACCTAGTGCTTTCAAATTGATGCTACCTTTCTTTTAAAGTACATCTTTGACTTTCTACATTTTAAACAGCTTTGTTTCTAAAATATTTGTCATTTTAATGGACTTTTGGAGACTAGGGTTTTTTTTGTTTTTTTTGTTTTTTTCTTATTTGACATTTTGGGGAAATTTTTCTGAAGACTCTTAAAGTGCACTAACATTTTGATACCATTATTACACTTAGTGACAGTTTTTAAAAAGGTGAAGATTTAATACTGTGAAATATTTCCTTCAAACATTTTTTACAGATTTTATTTATTTATTCGAGGGAGAGAGAGAGGCAGAGACACAGGCTGAGGGAGAAGCAGGCTCCATGCAGGGAGTCTGACGTGGGACTGGATCCCAGGTCTCCAGGATCACTCCCTGGGCTGAAGGCGGCTCTAAACTGCTGAGCTACCCGGGATGCCCTCCTTCAAACATTTTATCTGTAAAACTGAATTACACCTTAATTGGTAAGCTGCTAAATAACAAATCTTTATTCAGCTGCAATCATGTAAATTAGTGGAATTATATATGCTATGCACATATTTAACACCTAATGTTCTATTTATTGTTTTAAAAAATAAGAAGAGTTTTAAAAAATAAGAAGAGTAAGACAGTGATACTAAACAGAAAAAACTGAGCATGACTTCATTCATATATTCATCAGATAAATCCCAATTGCCTTCCATTTATATGAGACACTTTGTTAGAAATGGGGGCTTTGTATAGGAGTTGTATATTTATTTCTTGTTTTCTTTTTTTATTTCTTGTTTTCCTTTCAAGATAAACGAAATAATACATACATAGCAAAAACATCTATGTGAAGAACAGATAAATGCCAGAAAATATTTTCTCTCTATCTCAATATACATACAATCCAAGCTGTATTTTAATCTCACAAAATTAAGGGCTGGAGAAACAAAGGATTATAACTAACTCCCAAAGTGACTATATCTTCTTTCAAAGAGCTTGGAATGTATATATTAATGTGTTCTAATTATACAGTCTAAGAAGCAAAGCAATGAAATCTCCAGGTAGTGACTTCATCTTTAGGTATATATCTAATCATTATCACTGTGTATTCTCAAATAGGAAGAACATTTTTAATTTAAGGTATGTACAACTTTTTTTTCATTTCTAATATGAAAAATAAAAGTGCTTTATCATAAAAGATGGAAATAAAGTCAAAGACAATTTTTTTGGATCTATGTTGTTTGCATTAAATCATTTTTTAGGTGATCTAAAATAATGGATTTGAAATTTATAAAAAAAAAACTAGATAATTTATTTTGGAAGTGTTGGTCAATAATTAAGTCATATAAAAAAAGAAGTCATATACTGAGTAGCATGGCTATGAGACTGATGAAAATAAAATCCACAGTATCTATTATAAATTAAAATACTAGAGAGATTACTGGCAGGTGGATAAAATCAGATAAATATGTGTTTTTTTTAATTGGTAAAGAGTAGTTATAAAATGCATACTATGTTCTTTCTATTTGAATTATTATTATGGAAGAAAATGTATTAATCCAATAAATATTTATAGGAAATTTACTATATACTATCATTGAGAGGCTGCAGGGGAAAACAAAACAAAACAAACAAACAAAAAAACAAATCCCAAAAATAATAACATCAAAAACCTATCCCTGCTAAAAAGAAGTATAATGAGAATTAGATTCAATAAAATCATGATCACAACAAAATTTGTTGGTGGTCCAGCAGCCATATACAGGGGAATCTATAAGGGGACAGAGGTGGTTATAGATTTCATCTCGGTAAGATAAGGGCATTCCCCTGGGATAAATAGGATTTAAAACTCTTTTGAAGTACTATTGGAAATTGGGAAGCTAATTTGGCTAAATTTAAAGTGTTCCAAATAATGGGAACAATGTTTACAAATTAGCTGATGAGTTAGATCAAGTATTCTTGAAGTGATTCAGTATAACAGGAATAAAGAGAGAGGGAGACAGAGAGAGTGTGTAGGCTTTGACTTCCATCTAGATCGCAAGCTTATATTTTATTTGTTACTCTAAGAATTCTGCCTGTATTTTGAAGACTGTGGCACACTTTGCAGTACATATATATGCTATTGTGTAGTTATTCGATATTTCCTACAGATGGCTAATTTTATTTAATAAATATCAAATTAAATGGCACTCTTTAAGACTTCTTGAACTTCCGAGTGGTTTGTTTTCCAATTTCAGACCCCCGTTTTTCATAAACAACAATTTACATTCAGTAGTATTATTCTGACTGTAACAAGAATTTGATAAACCAAATATGGAAGAAACACTTTAGGCTAAACTGCCAAAATATTCTGAGGAGGCTTAGCTCAGTTTTATTAAAATAAATTAGTTCTCTTATCGATTAAATAAAGTATACTTGGCAACAAGTTATGCCATTTCTAAAACCTTCAAAATATTTTCTAAGGTAGTAAATCATACACTCCTCTATATATGCTTTCAGTAAAACATTCTTATCCTCATGCAAAAACAACAACAGAATACTATTTAGGAGTAAACAGACATCTCTAATGTGGGATATTTCACTCACAAACATAAGGCTAATAAGAGTAACAAAAAATGTGCCCACAATACATCCTATTTATATAAAGTACAACAGACAATCAGTTTACAGGGTTAGGTTGTAATGGTGTGTAGTGACTAGGAGAGAGAACAATGGGGTCTTCTGGGTGCTGACAATGCCATTTCTTGATCTGGGTACTGCTCTAAATAGGTGTGTTCTCTTAATGAAAAACCATCAAGCTCTGTATTTATGATTTCTGGACCCTAAAGGAAGTTCCCTTAAAACGTTAGGAAGATCTATTTACCATGATTCCCATTTTTCTGCATTTTAAGGGAACCAATTTAGCATTAGTTCTGACTCGCTCATAAAACATATATATCAATGGTACTTAGAAATTTAAAAAGCATATTCTTGGATTTATGATATGAGATCACAGAGTAAAATAATTTTTGTAAGTGTTGGGGGGAAAACTGATATTCATGTTAGTGTCAACCAGGCACTATGGAAGACTTAAAAAGGATTTTTCTAATCTAAACTATTCATATGATGGCAGCCCAGGTGGCTCAGCGGTTTAGCACTGCCTGCAGCCCCGGGTGTGATCCTGGAGATCCAGGATCAAGTCCCACGTCGGGCTCCCTGCATGGAGCCTGCTTCTCCCTCTGCCTCTCTCTCTCTCTCTCTCTCTCCCTGTCTCTCTCATGAATAAATAAATAAAATCTTAAAACAAAAATAAACTATTCATATGAAACAAAGATTTAACTCTACATTGAAAAAGTACAAACTACTCCTTTATTCAAAAAGCAAAGAATGAAATGAATGTTGGCAGTCTGAAGATTGCATGAGGAACCAAAGCAGATTCAGGACAGGTGCATTTTCACATAAGAATGGCTTATCAGGGACAGCCCTGGTGGCTCAGCAGTTTACCTCAGCCTTCAGCCCAGGGCGTGATCCTGGAGATCCAGGATCGAGTCCCACATCAGGCTCCCTGCATGGAGCCTGTTTCTCCCTCTGCCTGTGTCTCTGCCTCTCTCTGTGTGTGTCTCTCATGAATATATAAATAAAAAAAAAAATCTAAAAAAAAAAAAAAAGAATGGCTTATCAAAATGTTCTAATTGATAAGCTTTCTGGTAAGGAAATGCACTCATCTTCAAAGTTAGTGGGGTCAATAATTCAAAAACTATTCATTAGATTTTGTAGCTGTGATCTAAAGAAAATATAAATTTAAATTGTTTAGTTTACAGAGAAAATCTGTATTCAAATCATGAAGCTGCATGAAGGTCTGTTATTAATCTAGCAGTATATTTTTTAAGTAGTATACAGTTTATGTGCAGTGCACTGTTCAGTCTTCCCAAACCAGTGACATAGGAGTTATTTTTAATTTTATTTAAGCCCAATTTGCCCACATATAGCATAATGCCCAGTGCTCATCTCATCACGTGCCTTCCTTAGTGCCTGGCACCCAGTTACCCCATCCCCCCACCATTCTCCCCTTCTGGAACCCTTTGTTGTTTCCCAGAGTTAGGAGTCTCTCATGGTTTGTCTTTATCTCTAATATTTTCCCACTCAGAGTCTCTCCTTTCCCTTATAATTCCTTTCACTATTTCTTATATTCCACATATGAGGGAGACTGTATGATAAATTTCTTTCTCCATTTGACTTATTTCACTCAGCATAAACCCTCCAGTTCCATCCACCTCAAAGCATATGGTAGGTATTTGTCCTTTCTGAAGGCTGAGTAATATTCCATTATATAAAGATTATATATATATATATATATATATATATATACACATACATATATAATTTATACATACATAAGTATATAATGATATATATCATATATAGATATCATATCTTCTTTATCCATTCATCTGTCAAGGGCCACATAGCACAATTTGGCTGTTGTGGACATTGCTGCTATGAACATTGGGGTACAGGTGTTTCATCATTTTACTAGATCTGTATCTTTGGGATAAATACCCAGTAGTGCAATTTCTGGGTAGTAGGGTAGCTCTATTTTTAACTTCTTGAGGAACCTCCACAGTTTTCCAGAGTGGCTGCACCAATGTGCATTTCCACCAACAGTGCAAGAGGGTTCCCCCTTCTACACATCCTCACCAACATTTGTTGTTTCCTGTTTTGTTAATTTTTGCCATTCTCATTGGTATGAGGTGGTATCTCATTGTGGTTTTGATTTGTATTTCACTGATGTTGAGTGATGTGGAGCATTTTTCATGTAGTTGTTGGCCATGAGTATGTCTTTGGAGAAATGTTTGTTCATGACTTCTGCCCATTTCTTGACTGGATTGTTTGTTTCTTGGGTGTTGAGTTTGATAAGTTCTTTATAGATCTTGGCTACTAGCCCTTTATCTGATATGTCATTTGAAAATATCCTCTTCCATTCTGCAAATTGTCTTTTAATTTTGTTTGCTATTTCCTCTGTTGTACAGAAGCTTTTTATCTTGATGAAGTCCCAATAGTTCATTTTTGCTTTTGTTTCCCTTGCCTTCATAGACGTGTCTTGCAAGAAGTTGCTGTGGCCAAGTTAAAAAAAAAAAAAAGTTGTTGTTGTGCTCTCCTCTAGGATTTTGATGGATTCTCAGAATCATTTTGAGTTTATCTTTGTGTAAGGGGTAAGAGAATGGTCCAGTTTCATTCTTCTGCACGTGGCTGTCTAATTTTGCCACCACCATTTATTGAAAAGACTGTCTATTTTCCAGTGGATAGTCTTTCCTGCTTTGTTGAAGATGCATTGACTGTAGAATTGAGAGTCCATTTCTGGGATCTCTATTCTGTTCCATTGATCTATGTATCTGTCTTTGTGCCAGTACCATATCGTCTTGATGATCACAGCTTTGTCTATCACTTGAAGTCAGGCATTTTGATGCCGCCAGCTTTGGTTTTTTTTCAACACACTGCTGGCTATTCGAGGTCTTCTCTGGTTCCATACAAATCTTAAGATTATTTGTTCCAACTCTGTGAAGAAAGTCCATGGTATTTTGATAGGGATTGCACTGAATGTGTAAATTGCCCTTGGTATCATTGACATTTTCACAATATTTATTATTCCATCCATGAGCATGGAATGTTTTTCCATCTCTTGGTGTCTTTCTCAACTTATTTCATAAGAAACCAAGTAGTATTTTATGCCAAATTAGAAGAGGATTTCATTCTTTCTTTAGAGGAATTTTTATTTTTGTAATTTTTATTTTATTTTTGTTTTGTGGGAGGTAGTTGAATATATGATGCAACATTAAAAACTTATTTATGGGGGGATCCCTGGGTGGCTTAGCGGTTTAGCGCCTGCCTTTGGCCCGGGGTGCGATCCTGGAGTCCTGGGATCGAGTTCTGCGTCAGGCTCCCTGCATGGAGCCTGCTTCTCCATCTGCCTGTGTCTCTGCCTCTCTCTCTCTCTCTCTCTCTCTCTGTGTGTGTGTGTGTCTATCATGAATAAATAAATCTTAAAAAAACTTATTTACAATATAAAATCTTATTATATGTTTTTAACACCTTATATATGATACGATAACACTTCTTTATGGACAGTGATTTATGAAGAATTTCTCTGTCTCCATTAAAAAAATCATAGAACATAAAACAACTGTGCTTCCCCATATGGTGTAATTCGAATTTTGGATTTTCTACAAAAGACACAATGATCCATTTTAAAAGCTGGTGGCTCAGTTATTTAAGTATCCGACTCTTGATTTTGGTTCAGGTCATGATCTCAGAGTCATGAAATCAAACCCTGCAACTGGCTCCATGCTCAGCTGGGAGTATGCTTGAGATTCTCTTTCTCCCTCTTCCTCTGCCCCTTCCCTCACATGCTCAATCTCTCTCTCTAAAATAAATAGTCTTAAAAAAAAATCAATCAATCAATCAATCAATCAATCAATCAATCCTAGGTATAATGTAGAGGCTCCCCATGCTGTTAGATGCTGGGTTGAACAAAGACATACATTAATGATTAGAAAAATATATGAAAAGATAACATGAATGAATATAACATTATACAGGAGCTGACTTGTATAGGCTGACAAGAGCCTATTATTAAATACTCAGTAATTTTTGCACAGGCTATTAAATACAAATGTTTTTTGAAGTAAAATATATGAATTGTACTATATATACATATATATATATATACACACACATTTATATTATACTAAAACAAAAGTAATGGTAAAAAAAAACTTAAAACATAAACTTTTGGGGTACCTAGGTAACTCAGTGGTTGAGTGTCTGCCTTTGGCCCAGGGAGTGATCCTGGTGTCTCACGTGGCTCCCTGCATAGATCCTGCTTCTCCCTCTGCCTATGTATCTGCCTCTCTCTCATGAATTAATAAATACAATAAAAAAAAAAAAACCTTTCATGCTTTACTAACTTTTACTCTTATCTATACCCTTGAGGTTATTTTTGTCTATTGTACCTATAGAGTAGAAATGATAATAATCATGTGCCTATTTCTTCCTAACTCTATGTTGTTTTTTTAAATTTTATTATTTTTTATTGGAGTTCAATTTGCCAATATATAGCATATCACCCATTGGTAATTTTCCATTTGTATAGTAAAATTTTCACTATTGATTTCTGATGTCTTTTAATTATATCTTCCATTGAGTGAAGGTTTATTTGCATTAAAAATAGTTGGATGAAAGATGAATGGATAAAGAAGCTGTGGTCTATGTATACAATGGAATATTACTCAGCCATTAGAAACGACAAATACCCACCATTTGCTTCGACATGGGTGGAACTGGAGGATATTGTGCTGAGTGAAATAAGTCAATTGGAGAAGGACAAACATTATATGGTCTCATTCATTTGGGGAATATAAAAAAATAGTGAAAGGGAATAAAGGGGAAAGGAGAAAAAATGAGTGGGAACTATCAGAAAGGGAGAGAGAACATGAAAGACTCCTAACTCTGGGAAACGAACTAGGGGTGGTGGGAGGGAAGGAGGGCGGGGGGTGGGGGTGAATGGGTGACGGGCACTGAGGGAGGCACTTGACGGGATGAGCCCTGGGTGTTATTCTGTATGTTGGCAAATTGAACACCAATAAAAAATAAATTTATTATAAAAAAATAAAAATAGATGGATCCAATATGTGGATTTTATGTGTTCCAATTTTATTTTATTTTATTTTTTCAGATTTTATTTATTTATTAATGAGACACACACAGAGAAAGCGAGGCAGAGACACAGGCAGAGGGAGAAGCAGACTCCATGCAGGGAGTCCGACGTGGGACTCGATCCTGGATCTCCAGGATCACCCCTGGGCTGAAGGTGGTGCTAAACCACTGAGCCACCCGGGCTGCCCATGTGTTCCAATTTTAATACATCATAATGCATAAGTTAGATTTTGTCACTGCTCTCCTGAAAGGCCAATTGCTTCTAATATTATTTAGAGCAAAAGTAAATCAATTATATTTAAGCTGTCTTTTAATCCAGAAAAGCTTTAAATATTATTTTTGCAAATGATTCTAAGATAAAAATGAGTAAATGTGAGTCTAAAATATGTTAAATGGTGATTATTGAGCTTAACAATTAAAGCAATTCGGACTCCATTATAAAACAGAATATAGGGATGAACCCGATATATTCCTTTGCATTTTCTTTTCTTTTTGAAGTGATCTGAAGAATTTTTTTTTTTTTTTTTTTTTAGCCAGCATTCCAACTATATCTGAAAAGAGAGTAAGAAAGATTAAGAGAGGGAGAGAAAATAACTTTGTAATTAAAATCTCATTCTCACTAAAGACAGTAGAATTTTTATTATAATGCAAGTTACAAAATAAATACACATTTGATGACTACAGATTAAGGTCAAATTTGCCTAATATGAGAATAATGAGCTGCTATAGTTTAAGAAAACATTTCTCAACCCAACCAAAACATAGCTCCCTGCCACATGTAACTGAGCCTCATACACTAGAATGAATGTCGTGAATGCAGAATTTCAGAGCAAATTGGGATTTGACATGACTAATTTTATACCCTCCGTAGGTAAATATATTAAAATGGTAAAAATCACAAGTGTATTTTTGATTTTAAAAAGCTACTCACAAAAAAATAAAAAAATTAAAAATAAAAAGCTACTTACAATTTCCAAAATGAGTAACTGATATTATTGTGAGTTTGCCTGATCAAGTCATTCTGCTGGGCATTCTGGGTGGCTCAGCGGTTTAGTGCCGCCTTCAGTCCAGGGCCTGATCCTGGAGACCCCGCATCGAGTCCCACATCGGGTTCCCTACATGGAGCCTGCTTCTCCCTCTGCTTGTGTCTCTGCATCTCTCTGTGTCTCTCATGGAGAAACAAATAAAATCTTAAAAAAAATTTTTTAAGTCATTCTATTTAATTTCTTTATTATCACATTTTGAGAATAAATATATTCTAGGAATTGACCTATGGAAACATTATCAGTAAAGACTAGTTATGGTTTTAAGGTTACAAAAAGTACCTCCAGCTGGCTGAGCCATCCTG
This sequence comes from Canis lupus dingo, assembly GCF_003254725.2. NCBI lineage: Eukaryota > Metazoa > Chordata > Mammalia > Carnivora > Canidae > Canis > Canis lupus. The sequence goes on along the minus strand of NC_064255.1, from coordinate 55,160,928 downwards.
CTAGGCCTGGATGTGGCTGGGGTTTTTTTATTATTCAAATTTTTTTAGTTGTTGTTGCTGTTGTTTTGTCTGTTTCTTTGTGTTTGTTTGAGGCTTTTTTTTTTAATAGGGAATTTTTATTAACAATATGATATTTTGTATGGACAGAAGGTTGCCAGAAACACACTCATGCGCACACACACACACACACACACACACACAAAACACACGAAGAAAAAAAATCATACATCATAACCAGTGTAATCACACATATCCCAAGGAATAGCATATTTATACAACCCCAAAAGCTGCATCTACCTTAACTAATCAAAACTTTCTCCTTCCATCCTTAATGAAAATATAATTAAAGTTTCATGATTATCATTTCCTTTATTTTCTTTATACTTTTGCCCCATATAAGCATCTCTAAAAGCAGAACATTTTTTCTATTTTAAAAATTTATATTAATGTACTCATGATGTCAGTTTTTCTTTGTGTCTTGTGTATTTTCCTTAATTTTAGTTTATTTTTTATTCATTCTTCTTCTACTGGTATCTACAGTTTATTATTTTCATTATTGTATGGTTTATGTGTTAATATACCGTAGTTATTTGCTCATCCATCCTTTTTCTGGTAGATATTTTGATTGCAAGTAGTTTTTCAAAACAACGGAAATTTCTGCTATGAACTGTTTTGTATAATCTGATAAGAGGGGTGCAGGCATTTTTCTACTGAATTTAATCAGAAACGAAGTTGCTGGATCAGAAAACACATCTTTTCAAGTTTCCTAGATAATTACTCCACATTTTCCAATGTATTTTTTATCAGTTTATGCTCCAATTATCAACGCATGAGATTCCCTTTCTTTAGAATACTCCTTGACGCTTAGTAATGCCAGACTTGAGTTGCAATGGTATCTTGTGATTTAACTTGTATTTCCTTAATAGATATATTTAAAAAATGATATGCCAAATTCATTTAAAATAATACTACTTAAGAACATAATATGAGTGAGTCATTTAATCAGTGAAGATATGGTCAGAAAAGCAGAAGATGCTCTAGGTATAACCTGGAAAGAGATTTATCCTAAGAAAGTAACAGAAGCAACTATTGGTAAGTCAGGCAGAAACTAGAATCATAGCAAGATGTCAGAAATGGCTGATTCACAGGAGATCGTTTGGAAGCCACAGTGAATCTCGGCCATGTTATTAGAAGCTAAAAATACTAGAGATTTTTTTTTTCAGTAACTTTCTTCAAATCTTCAGGAAATCTCAGCAATTGAATTGTGTTTTAGATGTCTACTACACCCATGCTGTTGATTTCCAAAGATTTCTCTCTGCTTGTTTTACCTGCACCTTCCTCCATGGAAGGAGTTTTCTCTTCTTTTTTCTTCCAATTCCATTGAGAACTCTTTAAGTGCAATCCATGTGGAGAAATGGATCCTGAGCACATCTCCAGCTCTCCGTCTACGATGTCTGCAACTGCACAGTGCTGCAGCTATGCAGCCCAGTCAGCGCACAGCACCTAGATATCCTTTGAGCTGCCCCCAGCTCTCTGAAGCAACAACACTGCAGAACACCCTGTGCTTCCACTGGGTGGAAGTTCAACTATCTCTTGCACAATAGAAAACAGAAATCTGTTTAAAAAAAAAAAAAAAGATTGTATTTATTTATTTACTTGAGAGAGAGAGAGAGCACAAGCAGGGGTTGGGGTAGGGAGGGACAGAGGGAGACAGAGAAGCAGACTTTGTGCTGAGCAGGGAGCCCAAGGTGGGGCTGGATTCCAGGACCCTGAGATCATGACCCGAGCCAAAGGCAGACACTTAACCGACTGAACCATCCAGGTGCCCCAGATTTATGCTTTCTCCTAAAAGAGTAGGTAAAGCTCATAAAAGTTCATCCATTTGTGGGTGACAATCAGTGTTACTCTAGCTTTGTACGTATCACATTATAAAAATCTTGAATTATAGGTTAATATATCCAGGAAGAGGAAACTGACTAGTGTATACAAATATGTACATAAAATTACAGAAGAAAATGTGACTAGTTTCCCTATTTCTTGTCCTTCCTAATGGCAGCCATCAGCCATGTAGCCATGGTGCTATGTATAGCATCCTCTCTCTGCTCTTCAATTGATATTCTCCATTTTTAACTGAGAACCTCATCTGGCTGTAGAACTTCATATTCAATTTCATGAAAGAATTTACACACTGATAAAATATATGAACTCGATAATTTCAAGTGGTTTGAGGAAAAATATCTATATAAGGCCTGCTCATAATATTCTTAAACATTATTAGAACTATAATAATGCATTATACTCAGTAGAGTTCTAATACTTTAGTCTTGGTGCATAGCAGCTGATTTCCATGATTAAGATGCTTACCATATAGGAAGTATAGATCTTACATCAAACCCATTGCTCTTGCAGTAAAATTAGATGCAAAAAAATCAAATGTAAAAAAATATAAAATATGAATGCAAGAGCACTGAATATATAAGTAAAATAAAATACAATATAGCACATAAAAATGCACACCTGATCAATTGAAATTAAAAGCCAACTTTAAATAAGACTGACATTAGTGTTATTTCCTCATATTCCTATGGTATAGTTTTTGTCAATAATATTAAGAGATTGGGGGGCACCTGGGTTGTTAGTTGGTTAAAAATCTTATTCTTGATTTGGCTCAGGTCATGATCTCAGGGTCATTAGATCCAGCCCTGCATCAGGCTCTGTGCTCACCTGGAATCTGCTTCTCTCTACATCCCCCGCTCTGTCCCTCTTCCGGCTCATGCTCTCTCTCTAAATAAATAAAGTCTTTAGGGATGCCTGGGTGGCTCAACGGTTGAGCATCTGCCTTTGGCTCAGGGAGTGATCCTGGAGTCCTGGGATCTAGTCCCACATTAGGCTCCCTGCATGGAGGGAGACACAGGCAGAGGGAGAAGCAGGTCCACGCAGGAAGCCTTATGTGGGACTCGATCCTGAGACTCCGGGATCACACAGATGCTGAACCGCTGAGCCACCCAGTCATCCCTGCATTAATCTTTCACTATAATTTCTTATTTCCCAAATGATAAATTATTGCCTTACTATTTGCATTTTTAATGTATTTTTCCTCCTTGTGGTTTATTTTTTTTAATTTTTTTCCTCCTTGTGGTTTAGAAAATCTAATATTGTCTTATGTGTAATTTTTTGTATGTAAAAACCATATTTAAAACCTTTTATGTTAATATATTATTTTCAAGTAATAACTACTGCTCCTTTTCCCCACCTCCTCAGAGATAAGACATGTAAAGTTGATTTATTTCCTAATTGGTTTCCCTACCCATTTCATGGATTTTGCTAAAATGAGCTGGACTTTCAAAACCAGGTATTATCACATTTTCCTTCACTCTATTTTCTTATTCTCTTCGGTGGCAAAGGATGGTTTATGTGAAATTACACTTTTTTCTCTGCCCTGGTATGACATCTATATTCACTGCTCCAATTATTATTTAGCACTCACTCCCTTTTGTTTTTGTTTTTGTTTTACTATATTGCCTCTTCCCTCAATCATACAACAGGGATTGAGTAATAATTTGTCCTCCTTCCTGCATGTGTAAATTGGTGTTGGAAGTGCTCCTTACATCAAAATTTATCGATTATCATTTCATTATAAAAGAGATGCCCTTGTGAATCTTATTTAATTTTTCAGATTAATTGAAATATTTTCTATCATCTCACTAATTACAAAAAGTGTTAAATATCAGGAATGATGCTCAGAAATAATTTTATTAAAATTAGAGCTGTTAATTATGTTCCCTTGTATAGATGATAAAGTTATTTGTTACAGGAATTTGACCTTACACAGGGATTTTTAAGCAGGCTCTGTGAGGCTGTTGTTTTCATATCTGAAGCCTAAGCTGAATAGGGAAGATATGCAGCAAAAATTGGAGAAAGTAAGAACAAGCTGGGACCTATAAATACAAATACAAGCCACAAGATAGACTGGAATCTATGTGTTTATGGGTTCTGGCCTTTGTGATGTAGGCATCTTTCAGAAATTAGGGTCCTTAGTTCCAGAACTAAACACATACAAACCTGACCCAATAGTAAGAAAAATTAAAGGAGGGTCTCATGGAAGGAAGAGCAGTAGACGCACAGCAACTGTGTGATGCTCACCAAGCAAGTCACTAGGTCAGTGACAATGGGTATGAACCATTAAATGGTTGTAGCTTCACGACCACCTCTCAAATCTTTCACAAAAAAACATTCTCATGACCCACTCCAAACAGGGACATATAAAAATGGGAATTCTTGAAAAGATAGTCCACCTCGGCCAAGTTGTCACATCACAAGGTCACCAAAATGAGCCAAAGCAAATACTTTAGCTCTGGAGATTTTCACTCTACAACAAAATTAAAATAGAGGCATATTTAGGTAACTCTCAAAAGGACCTTAATAATGATTGATGGTATGCATGCCTTGCATTCATTTGGTTTAATATCTCAGAATGATTTGCAGAAGCAAAGTAAATAATCCAATTTTAATGTCTTGGAAATTTCAAATTTGGACAGGTTATGTTTTTCTATGAAGGAATAAAGGAATAAAGAAGTTTGATTACTTGATTAATGAAATGTCAAACGTTTACCTTATCTACTGAATAAACAAAAACATGCATTATGACTCTATAAGCAGTGATTTATATTCTAAATAATATGCGATCTGATCTTTTTAGAGAACAGCAGAACTTAACAGAGAACAGTTTAATTATAGTCTATAATCATTATGATGAAAGGGTGATTTTAATAAGGATGGACTGATAAAATAACAATATGGTTATGATTCATATTTTTTAATAGAGCATAAAGACTCTTGAATAATGGAGAGTATTCTTCTATAATATATCATCCATTATAATGTGCAACTTAGACAATCTTGTAGAGATGGTTAAATCTTCCATGAAGTGTTAGAAAGGATAATTGTCTTCTGTTTTCAGTGTATGTGCTCATGATGCTCCAGCATATGTATTTTTTCCTATGATGGAAATGAAATCAAAGAAGGGGAGATAATTTTTCAATTCTTTGTATTACATCCTGTAGCATAAGTAGGGTTTATGTGCTAGAATATATAATAAATGACAGAGAATCTGAGAGGTTAAGATTACAATATTGTCATCATTGTATTCAAGGCTGATTTGACAAGAACAAGTTACTGTGACACATTCCAGATACTGTCATTCAAAACTGAAAGCAAATATTGGATCTACTCACATTTTTTGTAGAAATAGTTGATAGGGATACTAAGTCCATTTAAATAAGTGGTGATGCTTTCTCTCCAGCCCTGGCCTCTGTGCAAAGCTCTCAGTTCTTATATTTGTGTATTGAAAATCTTTCGAGCAAATGAAGATTAAAATTTCCCAAACTAAAATTTTGATTTACTTCTAATATCACTAGCTCTATCAACTCTGGTCTTTCTCCATGGAGCCCTATGGACTCCATGGAGTCCTCTCTGTAAATAGTAGGACAATTTACTGTGTTGTCCATTGTTCCTGGATCTTCCCTCCCAGTAATTCTCAACTCCAATCAGTCTATAGCAATGATGATTGCACTTTCAAATATATCTATATTTGGAACACGTCTTGCTCCCTTTCCACTCTATATACCATAAGGATAAAAACATCAAGTATAGGAAATAGACTTACAGAGATACGTTGTACTACTAACTAATTGATTTATTTATATTTTTGTAATGACTTGGTATTTCTATGCTATGTAAAATGTCAAGTATTTCTTTTTAAAAATGTTTTAATTTAAATTCCAGTTAGTTGGGGTGCCTGGGTGGCTTGGTCAGTTAAGCGTCTGCCTTCAGATCAGGTCGTGATCTCAGGATCCTGGGATTAAGCCCTGTGTTGGGCTCTCTGCATAACAAGGAGTCTGATTCTCCCTCTCCCTCTCCTTCTGTGCTGTCTCTCCCTCTCTTCCTCTTTCTCAAATAAATGGACAAAATATTTTTAAAAAATAAATAAATTCTAGTTGGTTAATGTACAATGTAATATTAGTTTCAAGTGTACAATGAATTCAACACTTCTATGTAACACCTAGTACTCATCACAAGTGCCCTCAATCCCTATCACCTACTTAACCCATTCTCTCACCCACTTCCCCTCTGGTAACCATCAATTTGTTTTCTATAGTTAAGAGTCTGTTTCTTCTTGGGTTTGCCCCTCTCTGGCTTTTTTCCCACCTTTGTTGGTTTTATTTCTTAAATTCCACATATAAGTGAAATATATGATATTTATCTTTCTCCAACTGACTTATTTAAAATATTTGTGGTTATTGGATTTTTAAAATTGAAATGGCATTGTAATTCTCTATTTTAGATATATGTTTACCTTTTAAAAACTAATGGGAGTATATATCTATATATCTATATCTGTATCTATATCTATATCATCTGTATCATCTCTATCTATCTCTATCTCTATCTAATCTATCTATATAATCTATACCTATCTACTTTCTCCTAAGGAAGAACCCTCTGAGTTGTATGGGCTTTATAAGTAAGCTCAGAGTTAATGAGGACTCATCTCAATTTTAACTCTCCAAAAACTTCTTGAAAGATAAAGATATTAGCAGGTATTCTGAGGAGCACTCACAGTGGGTTGTGCCCTTCCACAATTTGGGTAGAATGGAATAATATTAGCAAAGAAACCAAGCATAGATTCAATGACAGCTTTCCAGAATCTATGAGGTAGATCAGATAACCATCCACAAAAATGTAAGTCCTCTTACTTACTATATAATTACCAGTAGGAAAAGACTGAAAAGCCAAATACTGTATTTCCAAGTTTCCCTCAACCCTAAGGTTGTCGTGTGACTGTTACTTGCCAATGAATATAACTAGTAGGAGGATGTCACTCTCTGGTTTATGGCATTTAGACAGTTAATGAGCCTTTTTGTCATATTCCCCTTACCTGAAAAATTAACAAGAACCCACATATGTTGTAATCAAAAGATAGGAGGACAGTAAGACCCTAAATCACCATGTGGTGGAAAGATACTAATCACCGCAATCCTCTTGAAGAGTCCTTGACTCTCTTGATCATTACAAGAGTGATGAGACAATCATCATTAAATGTTGAAAACAGGCATCTGGGTGGCTCAGTGGTTAAACATCTGCCTTCGACTCTGGGTGTGATCCTGGGGTCCTGGGATTGAGTCCCACATCAGTTCTCTTGCAGGGAGCCTGCTTCTCCCCCTGCCTATGTCTCTGCCTTTCTCTCTCTCTGTGTCTCTCAAGAATAAATAAATAAAATATTTAAAATAAATTTAAAATGGTTGAAAACAGAGCCTGTTACAAAACAGCCATCTTAAAAATAAAATTAATTATCTTTAAATTTTCTTTCTTACATAATTTTAGAACATTACTCCATGATTTCTGGTTTTATTTAATTTTTTTCTAAACAGAATAGTTTCACTGCCTCAAAAATCTCTGTGTTCCACCAATTCATCCATCCCTTTTCCCTCAACTCTGGCAACCATGGATATTTCTAATACTGCATGCTTTGGTCTTTCCTAATATGATATATAGTTGCAATTATATAGTATGTAGCCTTTTCAGATTAGCTTCTTTCACTTCATAATACGCATAATAAGTCTTTTCATGCCTGGATAGCTCATTTGTTTTAAGCATTGAATAATACTCCATTTCTGAATATACCAGTTTATTTATCCATTCACCTACTGAAGAACATCTTGGTTGCTTCAAAGGTTTGGCAGTTATGAAAAGAGCAATTATAAACACCCATATGCAGGTTTTGTATATACACAAGTTTTCAGTTAATTTAAGTAAATATTAAGGAGTGCAATTGCTGAATTGTACAGTAAGAGTATGCTTAGTTTTGTAAAAAATTGACAAAATATCTCCTAAAGTGGCTGTACCATTTTGCATTCTCACCAACAATGATATTTCTACTGCTCCATATCCCTGCCAGCATTTGGTATTGTTACTGTACTAAATTTTGGCCATTTTATAGACGTGTAGTGAAATTTCATTGTTGCTCTAATTTGCACTTCCTTGATGAAATCTGATATGGAATATCTTTACACATGTTTATTTGCTATCAGTTTATCTTCTTGAGTAAGATACCCGCTTAAGTCATTGGTTATTTTTAACCAAGTTGTTCATTTTCTTATTGTTGAGTTTTGATAGTTCTTTGTATATTTTGAATAACAGTCTTTTGTCACATGTCTTTGAAAAGATTTTCTCCCAGTCTGTGGCTTGTCTTCTCATTCTCTTGAATGTATAGAAGTTTTTAACTTTAATGAAGTCCAGTTTATCCGTATTTCTTTCATAAATCATGCATATAGTGTTATAGTTTAAAAAGTTTTAACATCTCATGGTCACCAAAATTTTCTCCTATGTTATTTTCTAGAAGTTTTATATTTTTTGTCTTATATTTAGGTATAAGAAATAATTTTTGGGAAGGGTATACATCTGTGCTTAAATTCTTTTGTTTTTCTTTTTTGCTGTTGATGCCCTGATGTTCTAGAACAATTTGTTAAAAAGTCTAGCTTTGCTAGACTTACTCCTTCATTAAAAATCACTTGATTGGGTTTATCTTTGTGTATGGTGAAAGAGAGTGGTCTAGTTTCATTCTCCTGCATGTGGATGTCCAATTTTCCCAGCACCATTTATTGAAGAGACTGTCTTTCTTCCAATGGATAGTCTTTCCTCCTTTATCGAATATTAGTTGCCCATAAAGTTCAGGGTCCACTTCTGGATTCTCTATTCTGTTCCACTGATCTATGTGTGTGTTTTTGTGCCAGTACCACACTGTCTTGATGACCACAGCTTTGTAGTACAACCTGAAATCTGGCATTGTGATGCCCCCAGATATGGTTTTCTTTTTTAAAATTCCCCTGGCTATTCGGGGTCTTTTCTGATTCCACACAAATCTTAAAATAATTTGTTCTAACTCTCTGAAGAAAGTCCATGGTATTTTGATAGGGATTGCCTGGGTGCTCAGCAGTTTAGCGCCTGCCTTTGGCCCTGGTTATGATCCTGAAGACCCAGGATCGAGTCCCACATCAGGCTCTCTGCATGGAGCCTGCTTCTCCCTCTGCCTGTGTTTCTGCCTCTCTCTCTGTGTCTCTCATGAATAAATAAATAAAAATCTTTAAAAAATAACACTTGATTTTATTTGTGTGGATCTATTTAAGAGCTCTGTACTCTGTATATCTATTATTTTGCCAACACCATATGTGTTTGATTATTGCAGTTCTATAGTAAATTTTGAAATAAGGTCACATCAGTTCTGTGACTTTGATACTCTTTTTCAAAATTGTGTTGGTTATCGTAGATCTTTTGCTTTTCCACTTAACATTAGAATCAATTATAGATATCTATAAAATAGCTTGCTGAAATTTTGATTGGGAATATGCTAAAAGCTAGAAATCTAGATGGGAAGAACTAACACCTTGATGATATTTGGTCTTCTTATCCTTGGGCATAGAATATTTTGTTTTTCCTTGAATTCTTTCATTAGAATTTTATAGTTTTCCTCATACAGTTTTATAGTTACGTATTTTAGTAGATGTATACATAAACATTGGCTTTTTGGGGTGCTAATGTAAATTTTATTGCATTTCTAATTTCAAATTCTACTTTTTCATTGCAGATGTATAGGACATTGATCGACTTTTTTACATCAACTTGTTTCCTGCAACTTTAACATAATTGTTTAATAGAGCATTTTGTTTTGCTTTGTCTTGTTTTTTTTGTCAATTCTTTTGATTTTCTACATAATCATTTCATCTGTGAACACAGACATTTCTTTCCTTGTATCTGTATATATCTTTCATTTCTTTTCCTTATCTTATTGCATTAGCTAGGATTTTCAATATAACGTTCAAAGTCATCTTTGACTTCTTCCTGAGCTTAGTAGGAAAGCTTCAAGTTTTTCACCATTAAATGTTAGACCAGTTTAGTGACTAGTTCCTCACCATTAAGTATTTTAGATAGTCTTTATCAAGTTGAAAAAAATCCCCTCTATTCCTACTGAACTGGAAGAGTCCTTCTTCCTTTTTCTTTCTTTCTCTTTCTTTCTTTTCCTTTCTTTCTTTCTTTCTTTCTTTCTTTCTTTCTTTCTTTCTTTCTTTCTTCTTTCTTTCTTTCTTCTTTCTTTCTTCTTCTTCTTCTTCTTTTTCTTTCTTTCTTTCTTTCTTTCTTTCTTTCTTTCTTTCTTTCTTTCTTTTTCTTTCTTTCTTTCTTTTTTCTTTCCTTTTCTCTCTTCACTTTCTGTTTCTTTCTTTCAGAATGGGTGTTAGATTTTATAAAATGCTTTTTATCATTTTTCCAGCTTTTTTTTTCAGTCTGTTTTTTTTTTTTTTGGTCTACAATTCTTCTTCAGTCTGTTGATATGATGGATAATTCATAATCTTAATATGTTCATAATTGCTTTATAAATATAATATATTCTCATATATATAATACACATGCACACATCTCAGATCTGAACCAAGAGTTAAACCATTCATCAGAATGTAAAAGCTGAAGAATAGGGATACATATGTAAATAAAGAGAGATAGGTAAATATTGTATTTTATACAATTGCAGATTTTTTTCTTTGCAATAATAATAAAAAAGAATAATTCCTAGAAAGTTCAATGAAATAAATGAAAAGTATATATGTCATCATTTATACAAGCATAATATTGAATAACAATTTTATTAATTGATAAAAAAAGCCTTAAGTATTATGACAAACTGATTAAAATAGAGGAAATAAAACTAATTCCAATATATGCAGAAGAGACTAATATTGCAAGGAATGGATTCCTTCATTTGACCAAAGACATGATGTTGATCATAAATGACACATAATTTCAAAGTCCAAAAGAGAGATATTATATGCTAATTTAAGATACAATTTCAATTACTTATAGAGTTAAAATGGTTCCAACTTTCCTATTTTCCTCAAAATTTAATTTAAAAAAATAAATACTTGCAGAAAGTCTGAGTGACTTGAAAGGGATTTGAAGGCATCAATGACACTTCACACTTGAATAACTTATCATGAAATTTGTAAGTGTAAAGACACTGGTTTACATAAGCACAACATCATAATATCTATCTAAAGAAACTAGCAATCATCACAATTTATAATCTACTCTCTTGTACAAATTCAAATTTCTCCTTCTTGCCCAAAATGCTTTTTAAAAGATTTAATCAAGACTTATGAATTGTATTTATTTGTTAGATTTTTTTTTTTTTTTTGGCAATTTAAAATCAGGGACAATAACCCCATTTTATTTTTCTTGAATTGTCCTTCAAAAAGTTTACCTATAGGTTATATCTCATTGTTTCCTTATGTTGTCATTTAATTTAATACCATCTGTATTTTATATAAAAATGTCAGAAGATGAATAGACTCAGACTAATCAGATGATTATGAATCTTTTCCATTAGAAAGCACGTGATGATTGTTATACTGACATTAAAAAAATATCTTTGAACAGTTAATCAAGGTGATAACTGCCAAATCTTTCCATTATACAGGTATACATTTCCTTTTGTAACTAGATAAATAATCTGTGGGGAGATGCTTTTAGGTGCCAGTAATATCTTATTTTCCAAGTCAATCATTCAGTGATTCCGGCTCACACTGATATTCCTTCTATAAATCATTTATTGTATTAGGGATTATAAAACAGTGATGTTTCTGATTACATTATTCTTTTTTTCTCATTAGTTACTTGGTGGTATTGTGTAAAGAAGAGTTTTATTAATTCTTACTTTTTAAATTCTTATCAAGGATTTTTAAAATTCATTTCTTCATAATCCATTACAATCATCATTTGTGTTTTTAACATTCCAAATCTGTCCACTTAGTGCCCCTTTATTGTTAGTTCCCCTATTCTTTTTCAAGGAGGATGTCTCAAGGCACTTCTTGAAAGCATGCACTACCCTGTTTCTCTACACCAGAACTAGAATAAAAAATTTATCTAAGAACACTTGAGTCCTGTTATTGGACATAGGCAATGCTAATTTAAATCTGAGATCTGATCTCTAAGCGAACAGTTTGTAACTATTTATAGAATTAATATGTATAAAATTAATATGTCTATTTTCTTTTTCAGTTGTATATTTCTTCATTCTCTAGTATATTAAGTCAATTTCCTATTTTTTTATTTTTTATTTTTTATTTTTTTCATTTTTTTCAATTTCCTATTAATAGTTATTTTAGTTTTCAGTCTTTTATCAATACAAGTAGTACTACTTATATATAGCTATATTATTTATAGTATATATTTTTTAAAGATTTTAAAAATTTATTTATTTTAGAGAGAGAGAGAGAGAGAGTGTAGGGACAGAGAGGGAAGAATTGGGAGAAGCTGACTCCGTGTTGAGCATGGAGGCAACAGGGTGCTTGATCTGATTACCCTGAGATTAGGACCTGAGCTGAAATCAAGAGTCAGTTGTTCAACCAACTGAGCCACCCAGGTGCCCTGTTGCTTTATTTATTTATAATACACTTCTTGAAGTTGGAAGTCAAATAGCAATTATAATATATATGTATATAAATATTATAGTCACTATTTATTATGCACATTATGTATATACACAATATGTGATATACATACAATATATTTATTTAAATATGTATACATACATAATTTATATATATAATGTAAATACAGCCACATGTGTCAGATATCACCAAGTTTTATTCCATAGGTGTTGTATCATTTTATTCTAAATGCAACTGAGGGCCTATTTAAATACAAGACAGGGTCTGTTTTCTCAAGACTATCAAAAAAGTGCTGGGATAATTCTTGAATATGTTCCAATTTCTGACTTAAATGGCCAACATTAATATTCTGTATGATAAGACCATATTTACTTTCATCCACTAGTTCACGGGACAATAGTAATACATGCCAGGGATGCTTTAGATGGAATCTACACATTAGAAACAATCTGACCTTTGAGATTCTAGAAATCTTTATCATTAAAGTAAAAGAAGATCAGTAATTTAAAGGTTTGCCTACCTCCATTCTGAGTCAGAAGTTTTAAAATGCTTTTGAAATGGGAGAACTTCATTTTTTTAAAATTAGAAATTCTTAGATATCCAAAAGACTAAAGGTCTCCCATGCATGAATGGTTCTAACCAGTTCTGGTAATAATCTAGCATTGCTTCAAAGACATATTCAACTTCGTTACAATTCAGGACTAAGCTGCAAAGAAGCATCACTTTCACTGAATTGAACTTATGTAAATAGTAAAGCATAGCAGGTCAGGATGTAAACTGTCGTGTCAATGTAATATACATGGTTTAATCTTTTGTACAAAAGAAAATGCCACTGAGTTTCCACCTAATATTTGTTTTTGTAAGAAATTTATTTGGTGCATTTAAAGTATTGGTTTTATTTAGCATGTTTTAAATGTTTTTGTGTGTATATATATATTTTTTTTTTACTGAAAGGATGTGCCTAACATTTTTCATTTAGGAAAATTACATCCACCTCCTCAAAATTTGAAGTGGTCCATATCTTTTCATATCAATACATATATTTTTTAAAGATTTTGTTTATTTATTCATGAGAGAGACAGAGAGAGGCAGAGACATAGGCAGAGGTAGAAGCAGGTTCCCCGCAGGGAGCCTAATGTGGGACTCTGTCCCAGAGCCACCCAGGTGTCCCAATATCTATACATATCTTGAAAAGTTCTAGGTGTATCAGTCTTGCTTATGTCATCAATAGCCTTTTCATAATACTTTATAAATTTGACGAAGTTTAATGTCAAATTCAAGTAGAAAAATGCATATGAACAAGCACAAGTCTTTTTTAAAGAAACAATATCCTGTACTTGTAAAGTTAAATTTGTAAATAACATCAAAATTCATATATTCCTTTCTGCTATGATTGGTTCTTCTGGGAGGTCTCAAAATGGTTACGACTTTAGAATATCCTAGCAATCACTACCTGATTTTAGTTATAAAATTAAGTAGAATGGTTCACTCAACATTTTTTCAACAGAAATAAACTAAATTGTTCTAGAGTAATCTGATTAAAATAAATTGCATGTAATTACTCAGTTAAGCATTTAAGGAACTATTGTTTCATGTTATAACGAGAAGTACTATTTATTACTAGAAAAAGTAAATATGATTTCTCAGTTGGAGAAGTGCAATGTATTTTTATTTTCTGGATGATGTATAGGACAAACAGTATCAATCTGGTTTCTCTTTTTGAGCTTTAGTAAATTTACTTTTATTTAGTTGAAACTTATGACTAGATCTTTGAAAGCCAAGCATTCATGACCAATGACACATATCCTACACAGATCATATGTAAGAACCAGGAAATCTACAAAGAAGCTTAAAAGTCTATTTCAAATGCTGAAGTCTATAACACAAAACAGACTTTAAAGGCAGAATCAAGTTGTGTGGGGGAGGGAGAGCAGAGACAATATTCTTTGAAAAAAAAATAAAGTGCTAGTGAGTTTTGCTTTAGGATGTGAATTACCATCATATGCAACCCCTCCCATACCTACATACATATCACTCACTAGTGAAAGAGAGATAGCAGAGTAAATCAGATCTAACCAAGCATTGGTTTAAGCAACTATTTTTACTTTCCATCCATCCCCGTCATCCTAAAATAAACCAATCACTTGCTTTCCTGCTGAATTAAATTGACAAAATATTCACTGTGTCAACAAAGAGTGAACTTAAACATACATTACTAGAATGAGGTCTAGTGCCTTCTCCTTTGTCTTTTAACTATTAGTCAAATCAGCCTTATCAAATGTGTGTTATGTCTTCATGCAGTAAATATTCAAGAATGAAAAGCAGAATGATGATCAAGGCAGCCCAAAGCAGGTATTCTGAAGTAATACTCAGAAAAATTGATATGACACAAGGAAGAGTCGATCAAGGGAAAAGAACTCACTGTAAGGGCTATTTACACCACCAAATGAAGTAAGATCCAAGGGTGAGAGTAATCAGACTGCAGTTATTTCCACAAAGTTTTGTTTTATTTCTTATTATATATTTTGGTTAGGTTCTCTTTTTTTTTTTTTTTAAGATCTTATTTATTTATTCACGAGAGACAGAGAGAGAGAGAGGCAGGGACCCAGGCAGAGGGAGAAGCAGGCTCCATGTGGGGAGCCTGATGTGGGACTTGATCCTGGGTCTCCAGGATCACACCCTGGACTGAAGGTGGTGCTAAATTGCTGAGCCACCCAGGCTGCCCGTGGTTAGGTTAATATGTCCCCCTCCTCATCTTATATACTGTAAAACACATTCATATTTGTACAATTTGGGAGATACACACACACATCTATACAACCACTACTGCCTCCACAACCACGTGACTTTTTCTCTCTCTCTTATATTTACCTTGCTGTAATTGTGTGAATTATTTTCCAGAAACATGATCACAGGAAGCAATTTCATAATGTAATTTTCATCATAGAATCTCTATATTAAGAATACACCGTAAATGAGTGATTGTGTGTTTTAAATACATGTAGTACTAACACTAACACAGTTAACAGTGTGGCAAGGCAGCCAGGGTGGCTCAGCGGTTTGGCACCTGCCCTTGTCCCAGAGCATGATCCCTGGAGTCCCACGTCAGGCTCCCTGCATGGAGCCTGCTTCTCCCTCTGCCTGTCTCTCTGTCTCTCTCTCTCTCTGTCTTTCTGTATCTCAAGAATAAATAAATAAATTCTTAAAAAAAAAATGGCAATGTAAAGAATTACAGAGGCTGTTTTCTCAGCCTATTGAAATTATTAGGACGACTCATTAGTACTATAATTTTATAGGTCAAGAACAAAGGCTCATAAATGATACACTTCAAAATTTACTTGGTATTATCTAACATAAAAATCTTCAGTCTTTATCTCAAGGTTTGTTCTCCTTCAATCATTTTTTAAAAGATTTATGTATATATGTATGTATGTTATTTATTTATTTATTTATTTATTTATTTATTTATTTATTTGAAAGAGAGAAGAAGAACAGGAGCAGGGTGAAGGGGCAGAAGGCAAGGGAAGCAGGCTCCCCACTAGCAGGAAGCCTGATGTCAGCTGGATCCCAGGACATAGGGATGGGGCCTTGACCTGAGCCAAAGGTGGATGCTTAGCCAACTGAGCCTCCTAGATGCCCCTCTCATTCATTCTTATAAGTCTCTCTCCACTCCTTGTCACAATCAAAATTCTGCCTCTTTACACTAATAAGAACATGAAATATAAGCAAAATTTTAAAAATTGATTTACTCAAAAGAGAGAGAGACTGATACCTATTAGTAGACTATTTCATTTGTGACGTTCTTTAGTTTTCTATGCTCCATGAAAGGCAGTGCAATTTAGTGGACTGATCGCTGGATTTAAAATCAAAGTGAGTTTAATGACTCCTACTCTAACCAGGTATATAATATCAAACATGGATTTACAATTGTTGAGTTTTGTCTCACCATGAAAGTTATGGGGAGTACCACTTAAAAAAAGCTCAATATCTGCAATTTTAGCAATCATTTTAGCTTTACTTTAATCATCTTTAAAATAGTGTATACTTTCTTTTTTTTTAATAGTGTATACTTTCTATCCTAAAATGTGTTCTTCAACTTTTTGTTTTTAAGAAAAAAGAAATAAAAATAATTAGAAACTCTCATCCTAAATTTTAATGCAAAGAAAACTAAAATAAGTTGTAAATACCAAGTGAAGTTTTAAGGTAGAGCTTAATTCATATTTTGGCAGTGTAAACTCACCCTGTTTTGCCTTCCAGAGTGTTTTTAGCATATCACTGGCTAACATGCTTAGACTAACACTTTTGACTCATGTACGGCTGGTATCATTCTGCTCTCTATGGCTAATTGCCTCATCTACTCTCTTTAAAATGACATGGTAAGTTAGAGTAACAATCCTAAACACTATTATATCATTTGTTTAAGGAACCCTAGACAGATAATTAATACAGTTCTCCACAGGTCGAAATCTGGAGCTCATAATGAAGCCTAAAAATCTATAACTCCACCCAAGGGCACCTCTCAGGAGTTCAACTCTATCCACTCAGGCAGTTAAAAGGATCTCATAATCTTTTATTGCTCTACTCCTAATAGCTGCACTGAGGAACAAAAAGCTTTCTGTTTCCATGCATTCCACTCCTACGTTATCAAGTCATGTATCACTTCACTATAGCTTGGCACATACATTCATGTCATTTATATGTCCTAAATGAATGCATCAATGAGAGCTATTTTACTGTATTTTTTCATAAAATTAGAAATATTGTGTGATTTTAATTTAAATAGGGTGATAAAGCAATATTAATGAAAAAACAAATTCTATAGATCAAAATAATTATATCTTGTGTTGTTGATTTCATCCATTGTGACAGATGAGTGAGGTGATATCTCCTTATAGTTTTGATTTGTATTTCCCTGAGGATCAGTGAAGTTGAGCATCTTTTCATGTGTCTATTGGCCATCTGGATGTCTTCTTGGGAGAAATGTCTATTCATGTTTTCTGCCCATTTTTCACTTGGATTATCCATTTTGGGGGTGTTTTATAAGTTCTTTATATATTTTGGATACTAACCTGGTATTATATATGTCATTTGCAAATATCTTCTCCTATTCCATAGGTTGCCTTTTAGTTTTGTTGATTGTTTTCTTTCCTTTTCAGAAGATTTTATTTCCATCGTACTTAAATTTAAGGAATTTTGTCTTATAAAAATATGTTTAGCATATTATCCAATGCTCAGGATAAACTCTTAATAAATGCATTTGCTTTGATTCACAACTCCTGATAAAAATGAAGTTTTAGTAGAAATGAGATATTTTCTTAATTACTCACAGCTATATAATAGAGAAATCTATCTACATATTTTGTTATGTTATTTCCACTAAAGGGGGATCATTTTTTTATGTTGGAACTATAATTAGTAATCAGTACAGTATAGTAATCAGTACAGTATAACAAATAACTGTAACTTTCATGTTTAGATATGTACCAGAATAGCTTCCTGCAGGAAATCATTCAGTAACCACCATGATGACTCAAGGGCAGAAAATGAGAAACCTGTACAATAAATTGTAACTGAAATGAGGTGTTGGGATGGGAACATCAATGACGATGGATCCACAGAAAACTGCTGGACATAGACATGGACCGTGATTCCATTTCTGACTTGAATTCCTTAAATTCCCCTCAACATGGTGGACAGTTGTGGTGTGTGGGGTCCTCTGGTACTATTTTGAGCTCAGAACCTAACAACAATATCCCTGGATGGTCTAGGTATTTATTTTTCCCTACTCCTTTAATTAATGGTAATAAATCCCTGGAGGGAAGGATTGGACAATTTCTTATCAAACAAATGTATATGTATGCCTCATATATTTATTGAAACATTTCAGAATTTTGGTTCAAAAGAATATGTCTCCTCTATGACTCTGGGTTTAAGATTTGGCTTGGATTTAGAAACTGGTAAGGAATCTAGTTGTAGCAGTTGATATCAGCATTTTGCTTTCACCTCTCAAGAAGTTTTTGTTTCCCCACAGATAAGACAAGAACTAGCTTGGTTAGCTGCAAAAGTAACTTGCCCCCTACGATCTTTTAGCATTATTAGCAATTCATGCAGATAAAGGCATCCAAGTTTCCTTTCTAGTCTTCTTGCTCATTAAGGTAATGACCTCTCTCTCATGCCAATGCCCTTCACCTTTTCATTTCTTACTGAAGAAAGTGCTTTCCTTTATTTTTCTTCCTTTGTTGAAGAGTGTCCTCTAAGTCTTCCTAGGGAATACAGTCAAATGGTAAGTTCTGGGATGCCTATAATAGATTCATATTAACCTTAGTCCAGAACTATCTGACTCCTTATTCCAAACTCTGCTAAGGAAGTCCAGGCATTCCGGTCTCACTGACTTTAGGCCATCTTATTGCAAGTTTAATGGAGCTACCCTAGAAGCATTTTAAGATTTTTCCCAGATTTTTTCCCCAAGATACTTCTGGGGTAGCCCCTTTCATACTGTAATCGGTGTGCATCTGGTTGGTCTGGCAACAGCTACAATATAAACATGGGTCCGAAATATGTGAAACCGAATAATGCATATGAAGTATTCCCCATGATGTCTGGTCTATAGGAAGTATTAAATCTCAGCTATCATAGAAAAATCATTGGGCACAGGGTGGTTCAGTCAGTTAAGTGTCTGCCTCTGGCTCAAGTCATGATCCTGGGGTCCTGGAATCAAGCCCAGTGTAGGGGTATAGGGCTCCCAGCTCAGCAGGGAGTCTGCTTTTCCCTCCCTTTGCTCCTCCCCCCTTCCCCTGCTCCTGCATGCTCTCTCTCTCTCTCTCTCTCAAGTAAATAAATAATATCTAAAAAAATAATTAATACTATTATAATCATTCTTAAATGCAAAATAGCAAATGAACAATCTGATAATTCCTAGCAGCAGTGGAAGGCACAGAAATTAGTAAAGAAGACGGATATTGGATTTTCAGCTTTTATTCTCAAATAATGTACTTTTAAATGGAATTGACATACCATTTTGAAACATGACTCTTCTCCCATTCTAGACCAAGCTTCATTGACAAGTACACTCTCCTTTAATCTTCAATTAAGCACCCAAGAGTTTTGAATAAATAATACTCAAGCTTATCCCTATAATGTTACATTGGGGCTATAATAAAAATGAAGAGGGAAAGAATATAACATTTATTGGGAGCCCAATATGTGCAGTCATTTTTATTTAATTTATGTAAAAGCTTTAATGTTATCCACATCATAATTACTTTATATTCAGTGTTCTGACTATATGCATGGGGAAGCATGGTACTAACAAGATAAACAGTTTTGCCAAAAACATACTATTGATATGTAGCAAATCTGTAATTTAAAATTTAAAATAACGTCTCCCTAAGTCCAAAAGCTGCTTTCTTTACAAGTATGAGGAAGCTAAATTGACCATTAGTGGCATATACTAAGCCATAGCATAATTTACATGACAAAAAATGTGAATTCTACAAAATGCAATTAGATTTACAATTAATAAAACTATTATGCATCCAAAGTTAAGACCTGCGTGCTATGGAAGAATGTTTTTGTAATACTAATCCTTTAGGGATCTTTAGAGCTCAAGTAAAACTATTGAGTTTTCTTAAAAAGTGAAATCCTTGTAATTAATTTCAAGGGGAGAAGAGGATAAAATGTACTTAAAGATAGACAACACACAAATACATCAACCTACAAGCACCACATTTACAGAATATTCATTATATTTGTGGTAGAATAGTATTTTGAGATAAAAATGGAAGTTTTCTTTCTCCACACTTTTTATGCTATTGTCATTTCACAGTCGGAGAGAGGTTCTTATGGTATAGCATAAAAACAGGAAATATTTCGCATTTAGAAGCCAGACCTTTAGGCCTATGAGACTCAGTGGTTGTGAGCTGCAAAATTTTAAGCTCTGAAATCTGTAGGACCAGAGACATGAACCCTGAATTTTTTAAATGATTTTTTTTTTCTGTTCTAGAGAAAAATAACTATTCATTGGTTAGTAAGGAAGAGAAAGAGCAATCTTTGAGAAAATTTTATAAATTTTTTTTCTTCTAAAGCTGATAACATACCTCCTGATACAACTGGGGACCAGAGAGAAGAAATGCCTTGCAGTAGAGGACTGTGTGCAGCAGCCATAAGCGAAGACTGGCTATTCCTTACCAATACAGGGACATGATGGAAGCCCCAGGACAGGGTAAAGTAAAGTGGCTAAGCTTTAAACTAGATAAGATTTGATTAGCTGCTAGGGAAGTTCATCTCCAAATAATGATAGATTCATCAAGATGGAAGATATAAGTCTTTCATGTTAACAACTTCCAAAGAAATGTTGTTTAGGGCTATGTGATTTTCTGATGCATGGTGTTGGAATTTCAGGCTTCTCTCTTGTTGCTCTACATTCATGACAATGGTCCTGAAGTTATCTGATGGTCCAAGATGGCAACTCTAGGTCTAGTCATCATGTCTACATTTAAAACTATAGAAAAGAAGAAAAGAGGGAAGTTGGTTCCTCTCTATATAAATATAAAAGCTTTCTCAAATTTTGCTCACACCACCTTTTCTAACTTCTACTTGGCAGAATTAGGTTATGTGGCCATACCTGACTGTGAAAAAGGCACAAAGAAAATGTAATCTTTAAAAAAAAAAAAAAAAAAAAGAAAATGTAATCTTTGACTGTACAGCCATGTTCCTAAGTTATAACGTTATACAAAAAGAGAAAGAACAACTAATTATAGCATAGCTAATAGTTTCTACTACCAGAAGGAATCCTTGATGATTGAGACTTATTTTCAGTCACCCAGAGAATTTGTTATTTAAATGTAAAAATTGTTATTATAAAAAAATAAAGTCATATTTCATGCATGACAAAATTTGTAACCCATTTGTACCCACAACATGTTTCTGCATGAAAATTAGAAAATTACATCACCAAAATAATTTGGAGTCACACCTCCATCAAGAACAGATGAAGAACCATACTTTTCAAACTTCATCTATCACTAGTTACTTTTTATGGCCATCTGGATATTCCTTTGTGGCAATTCCTTTTTAACATTCTGTAATCGTAAAGTAATTGGCAATTTCTTACAAAAATTAAGAAAATTATTTTTTATAAAGCCCATATGTTTCTAACATGAATACAGCTTAAAGGTTTTAAAGGGCAACAAACACGATTCTTTAGGAATCACAGATTTTGATGGCAATAAAATTTTATCTTTTGGATAAGTGGCAAATGATTTAGTGATCTAAGGGTTTGGATATTAAAATGGATTCTCTAAATGTCAAGCAAAACTAAACTTAAATCTTACATCATTATCTACTTAAATGTGTATATATTATAGGCAACAGTTGGGATATTTAAGACAGACAAAATCAATTTGTAATAACAAGAAACCATAATGCGATTGACACAATTACATACAAATTTAAGTTGCAAACTAAACACACTAGGAACTTTTTCTGATAGAAATGTTAGAAATGATTCTATTAGTCCACATTTCTTCCACTTACATAAAATAGTGGGAAACTTTTTGTTTGGAAATTGCCTTGATAGAATGATTATCAATATCACTAAGTTTCACTCTTTTAAATATGTGAACCAGAACATGGATTTGGAACCAGTCAGCGTTACTTTGTGATACATTTACTTTTCAATTTACTTAGCTCACTAGAAACTAAAAACTTAGAAACTAGAAAATTAGCATATGTGTTTTATTATTGGAGATTGGCTTAAAAAATTAAGATAGTATGATAGAATAATTCTGTCCTTTGAGATTCCTAATAATTTGTCTTTATTCCTGGCATATCCACTGGAAGTTGCACCTGAACAGTATTTCTGAAGATTGTAAGAAAAGGATGGCAGATGATGACTTATGATTTTCTTAGTCTCCTCTAGCCAATGATTTCTGTTTCTCTTTAATAGTTTAGTTTATGGACTGTCTTGATGTTCTATATGTAACACCTCTTAGCTTCATCACATTGAATCAAGTAGATAACACTCTTTTAAAAAATATTCACCAATATTACACACACACACACACACACACCAAACACAAACAAAAACATAAAAATAATATTTTCTTTAGTTATGCATCATTGAAGATTTGGGGAATGGAAGTTCTCAATGAAGAAATTTTATAAAGGAAGCAACATAAGTCATTGTAAATCTTAAAATAACCTTTGACAGTTTTGGCAAATCAACTGCAGAATTATGCCATTTTGTTAGCCACTGTTATTTTTAACAGTTCTGGAGGCTGGGAAGTCCAAGATCAAAGTGCCAGCTGATTCAGTTCCTTGTTAGAACACTTTTCCTGGCTTGAAGAAAATTACCTTCTTGATGTTCTCACTGGTGGTGGAGAAATTTCCAGTTCTGATATCTCTCCCCTTTTATATAAGGTCACTAATCCCATTATAGAAACTCTACCCTAATGGCCTCACCCAATCCTAGTTACCTCCCAAAGGACCCCTTACAAATATTATATTGAGGGTACAGCTTCAACATATGAATTCTGAGGGAATGTAAAGTTCATAACAGGGAATAATTTTAACACTTCTATCCAAAAAAGGTGAAGTCAAATTCTTTCTGAAAGAAAATACTCATGACAATAAAAATTAAACATGCTACAGAAATATTTCAGAGTAAAAGTTTAATGATATGGAAGTTCACATACTAGATATTTACATCAAGATATTTGATCTAAAGAGAATCTTACAGTGCAACTCTGATAAAAATTATAAATTTTAAAATATATTTTAGTTCAATATAGTAATAATCTAGCTAACACATGTTTTTCTAATGTAACTTTTAATAGAGGATAAGCAAATTTTGTGCAATTGTATTCTTATACTTTGGACTAGACACATGGCTTACTCCCTTCAAATAGTAAAACAAAAAAATTGAAAATATTTCAATTACTTCTGTGACTTAAAGATTTTTGAAAAAGAAATAAATATTTCTATTCTAAATCAAAATTCAGTGCATTTCAATTATTGAAATATATCAGTATCATTTTTTGGGTTTTTAAATATTTATAGAGAAAACAATCAAATTTTGGACAAATGCCAATCAGCAACTACTGATAGTACTAGAGGAATAGTACTAGTAAAGGAGGAATAGTACTATTATAGGAAGAATAGTACTGTCTGCAAGACACAGAAAAGTCACTGGTTTATCAGGAGTTCATGACCACATCTTATATTCTCCATTAAATAATAATAGAAGGAAGTGGACTTCACAAAATCACTAAAGATAAATGAGGTCAGGGCAGCCCGAATGGCTCAGCAGTTTAGTGCCGCCTTCGGCCGGGGGTGTGATCCCGGAGACCTGGGATAGAGTCATATTGGGCTCCTTTCATGGAGCCTGCTTCTCCCTCTGCCTATGTCTCTGCCTCTCTCTCTCTCTCTCTCTCTTTCTCTCTCTCTCTCTGGGTCTCTCATGAATAAATAAATAAAATCTTAAAAAAAAAAAAGATAAATGAGGTCAGTGGAAAAAATATTACTAATGGGTAACTGAGAGTTTTCCTGAATGTGGTGGAATCTTGTCTTGGATATCTTAAAATATTTGTAAAATTTTGATATGTGAAAATTATAGTAAAGACAATGAATGCTGTCAAAGAGAAAACTTCAGGCATATATTTTCTGGGATAAAATGAAAGAAAAAAAAAACAGTAGTAGATTATTAGGGCATACAAGAGATGATCTTGAATAGTGGTATAAGCAACTATTTTATCCTGTAGGAAAAAAATAGCTGGTGTGTGTGCGTGCATGTGTGTGTGTGTGTGTGTGTGTCTGTGAGAAAGAGCGACCCACACAGAGAGAAAGATTATATTCAGATCATGTTTACATACCAGTGAAAGAAAAATTTTTTGTCCTCATCTATAACAGCATTTCAAAGCACTATTAGTAAATAAATACAATATTCTATTTTGGATTAACTTACTGAGTTTCAGTGGGAAGAAATAAACAATTCCTATGCATTGACTATGTTTATGGGATGGAATAGAATGTATTGTGCATGTGTGCATGTGTGCGTGGGTGTGTATGCACACGAGCATGTGCACACACACGTACGCACCTGGTTAATGCTTTCTTTTATTTAATTTTATTATATACTTATTCCATAGTATAGTAAATAAATACAAGTAAAGATTTAAAAACAACACTGTAACATGCCCTTAATTACATTTCCAAAGGCACTCATTTCCAAACCTTTTCTATTTGGGGTTCTAATAATTTAATCCAGTAGGATAAACAATATTCTCTTGTCTCTAATTCTAGATTTATCAGCTCCTCACAATATCTAAGAATCTTTCTATGAAAAATGAGAATTTAACAAACCCTACCAGCTCTAATTATCCCTACCCTTCTGAAAATATTTGGCAAATTTAGTATGGAATTTTAATTTTGTTATTGGACCTATCAATGTGTTGTAAATTTTTATAAACCTATTTTTATCAAATTTTCTTAATGACTAAATATCTCTAAGAAGATATTGTTATCTCTTCCCCTTCTCCCAATTCCACCTTCTAAAAAATGTAAATATGCATTTACACATAGTTTCTCCAACCTTAATTAGACTTTTCAGATTTTATCTATAGTCTGATTTAAAGAATTAAAAAGTAGTAACATTTATATTAAAATGACAGAATTATTTTTCATTGCAGTACTAATGAATGTGCTTTAAATAATGTTTCTTTGCCAAAATACCCAGTGATAAAATGCAAAATTCATTTGATTGATTATATTCCCATTCAGGTAAACTAATGTATTTCTTCTTACAAACCATTGATTTCAAAACTCATTTAGCGTTTCATTTTGATTATATTTAGACTTTATTTTTTTCTTTATTTTTTTCTTTATTTTTTTAATATAATAGGACCCATCTTTTTCTTTTCTTTTTTTTTTTTTTTAATGATAGTCACAGAGAGAGAGAGAGAAAGGCAGAGACACAGGCAGAGGGAGAAGCAGGCTCCATGCAGGGAGCCCGATGTGGGATTCGATCCTGGATCTCCAGGATCGCACCCTGGGCCAAAGGCAAGCGCCAAACCGCTGCGCCACCCAGGGATCCCTATTTTTTTCTTAAATAAATTTCTCTACTTTTTTGTTTGTTTTTCCTTGCAGATGCAGATTTTGAAAATTTGTTCATTTTAAGAGTAACAATAATAGAAATCAGATATACCCAAGTGTTTTCAATCTTGGCAGTCACACTAACAGTTACAAATGTAAGACTTTTTTAAGACTTTTTTAAAAAAACACGGGCACTTTTGCAAACATACTTCCTCTTCTGATCTCTGCCTGTTTTATATCTACATCTTCTATGAACTTTCCTTTATTGCATTTCTTGTTTAGATCCATTTTTTCAATAGATATTATTTTATCTTTCTTTATCTTGTATCTCTCACTCATTTTGCTTGATAGCCTCCACATATGGAAAAGACTTTGTGAAAGACAAACTTATGGACTCATATTTTTTTTATTTTTTTTTGTTTTTATATGGAGTCATATTTTAAAGCTAATTTCAATGTCTATGTTTAATAATTGTTCAATATTTTTGTAATGTAGAAGTTTTGAGTTAAAGGAATATTGTTTTATTAATAATGGGTAAGTATATCCATTCTATTCAGTTATGAAAGTTTTAATTTATTCAGATTATTTTAGAGCAGCTATTGAAGTGATCATACTGAATTTCTCCTTGAACTTATTAATGTGATAAAATACAGTTATCTGTTAGCATATCTTAAATATTAAGTATACTTCTGGAATAAATAGTACTGAGATCATGACCTGAGCCAAAATCAAGAGTTGGATGCTCAACTGACTAAACAACAATCCCCACCTTGTGCTTTTCTTATTTGTGGAAAAAGAATGGTGGTTGAATACCTGGATTTTTTTTTTTTTTTGTCTGCTAATTTTAAATATTTAGGATGTCTTGGTAAATTATAATTTGTAGAAAATATATATAATACTTAGATATTCAAGTACATAGCATATGTTTTTCTCTTTCATCTCTTTTGTATTTATAATTATAGATTTTTTAAAAAAGATTTTTTAATTTATTTACGAGAGAGAGAGAGAGAGAGAGAGAATGGCAGAGATACAGGCAGAGGGAGAAGCAGGTTCCATGCAGGGAGCCTAATGTGGGACTTGATCCAGGGTCTCCAGGATCATGCCTTGGGCTGAAGGCGGCACTAAACTTTTGAGCTACCGGGCTGCCCAACATTTTTTATTTATAAATTCTCTCTCTCTCTTTTTTTTTTTATTTTGATCTTATGTACTAGGAATTTAAATTATGGCTTCCTTAGCTCTACTGTTTCATATTTATATTTAATTAACTCCACTATCATTTTTGTAAAACCCTATTTTCTACCTTATTTAGGTTTATTATTTCATTTATTGGTTCGAGATTTGAAACCTTCAGGATTTCGTTAAAATTTTGTTTGTTTGTTTGTTTTTAAGATACAGTTTGGTAGGATTTCTACTTCATGGAAGATAGAGTAGATATGTTTTTCCCTATCCCTTCTGCAAGTTCAGTTAAAACACCCTGGACATTAAAAAAAAAAAAAAAAAAAAAAAAAAAAAAAACACCCTGGACATTATACATATAACTAACACAAAGAGACTTAAAAGTAAAGCAAAGAAGTTTAGCTGCCTAGGGAGTTTAGACCCAGAATTGACACAAGGTTGAGTTTCCTTGTTTATATTTGATTATCCCAGACTGGGTGCTGGAGAAGCTGAAAATGTCCAGATGCACAGATGACAGAAAGAAAAAAAAAAAATGTCAAGAAAAGGCTACTTTCTCTAACCAACATGCATGGAAGGGGCAGCCTAGAGAAAAGAGAAACTTTTAGAAAATAACTTCTCTACTCCAGCCACATTTTTCTCCACAGTGGGGGAAAAAAATTACAAGGTTTTGGCACTTTTCTTTTGACTAGAGTTACCTGCCTCAACCTTCAACAACTGTATCTACCTGAAACACACCTAAAAAATATATGGGATGTTATTACTGAGTACCACAGTATTTCTGTCTAAAAACTATTTAAGTGATAACAACAATATTACCCAATGGCAGCTCTTAGGACTGTTTACTATTAACTGGCCAAGTGTACAGTCAATTCTTATTGATAATGCCTTCAACAGATAGAGCCACTTCTCCCCCTAATTTTGATTATCTCCTCTTTTGAAAGACATTTTCTCAATAATCTTATATCTGAAGTTTCTCTACAACTTTCAGTTTGTCCTTTTAAGATCTTTCTCATAGCTTTCCAAGACTCTTTGAATTCCAATTACCTTTTCCAATTAAAGAGCAACAAAAATTCCAGCTTCTTTCTTAATTCATTCTAATAAGACTGGTCAGATATGTGTCTTTCACTTCCACAGATCTTCCCTTAAACACTCCCCTCCCTACAACTCCTTCAATCTGCTATCTCCCCCGCCCCCTTTATTTCATTCTTCTTATGTTTAGAGTAAGGTAAGAATGACTTTCACGTTGTTTTCATCCCTTCCTTCACTGTATCTCTTTGCAAACTTGACTCTTCAAAATATTTGTTGTTGGGATAGTCCCATTGGGTGATTTTCCTCCTCCTCCTCCTCCTTCCCTTTCTTCTCCTTCTGCTTTCTCCCCCTTCCTCTCTTCCTCCTCCTCCTCTTCTTCTTCTGATTGACCTATTCTCTATAAGGTTTCCTCTTTTGCCTTTGTAATGTATACACTAAGATACACTAAGAAAGATCCACTTACCCATGTTCATAAAACTTGTACTGTAAGAAAAGAAAAAGTTTGTTCTGACTCTCTTAGGGTCTCTAGCTCAGTCTGAGAATTAAACTGACAACGACAGATTAACAGGAGAAAAGCATAAACATTTTATTGATTTTTTAAAATATTTACATGACAGTCTTTACAAGGGAATAAATACCTGAAGAAGTGACCAGAGAATTTTTTTTTATGTTTTCCAAAAAGAAATAATAAGCTTGTAAAGAATTGATGAGACAAAGTGGTTTGTACCAGGAATAGTAAATGGTGAAGAAGTAACTAGGAAGATAAGAGTTTAATAATGTTTGTTTCTACAGATTTCTTGGTCTTAAATTTCCCATCTCTAGTGGCAAGAATATTTTCTCTCCTGGTACAACCAGGGTACTATTCATACAGGACTTTTATGACTGAATTCAAGGAAGAGACAAGGGAGCAAGGTCAGAATGTCCTTCCTCCTTCTACCATTTTTTAACAAATATTTTCAGCTTAAGATATTTAATAGGCTACAGTACTAGAATTTAAGGTATTTTTTTGAATTTTTTTTTTAATTTAAGGTATTATGTCATGAACCCCATCAGTATATTTACATTTTGTCTGTTTTCACATAAATTTGTACTGATCTTTACAAGGTCTCCATGTATGACTGAATTTCCAAAACATAGGAAGTCATTTTTCCACTCTAAGTAGACAAATTTGAAGCAAGCTTTTATGTACCCACTTTAGCTTCTTAAGCTTGAAATCCCAGTTAAGCTTGTCTTAATTACTAAACTTCCTCTCTTATCTTGCTCAATCTAGCCATGGTCTAGTGATCAAAAAGACTATTAACACTTATCCCCTATCCCCATAGTTAGAACTGGTTTAACCTAGAGATACATCTGAGGACAATAGCCATTGTAATATGCAGAGATAAAAAGTCCATATATATCAAATATAACTTCTTACTTCTAACTTCTTACTTCTAAGGTTTAAGGTCTCCAAGCTACTTCTTCATGTGCTGGAGGACACTGTGGGTCTCCATGTAGTGTGTATGGAATGGATGAAGAAAATATATTGCCAGTAAATCATCCACAGCCCCTACAAATTCTGAGACAGATTTATTCTAGGCACAATGGGCCAGAGAGAAATTAAGCATCAACATGTACTCGATAAAACTGAATTTAAGTTTAGAAGTTGGACCAAAATCTAAAATAGGAATCTCTTCTCTCTCCTCCATGAATGGAGCAATTGGAAACAAAGTAGCCTTTTTCCACAGCACATAAAGATAAATCTAATCCCAGTGAGCATATCATGTCACAGAGGGAAAGCAAGGGAAAAGTGTTCCACATATGGTTAAGGAGTTCACAGAGAATGCAAGAGAAACCACTGTTCTCTATTTTAGCCAAATAATTCCATTCACTATTTTATGGAATGTGGAAAATCTCCACCACCTGGGAGGTGGTTTTGTCAAGGTTTAATGATGAGTAAAAGTGTGCAACACATCTTACACAGACACTAAAACTTAAAAATTAGACATTTGCAAAGACTTGAGGGTAAGTTTTTCATAATAGTGTGCCGAAGCATCTATATTATTTATTATGACCAAAAGATGTATACTTTTTAATCTATTGAATTTCTGATAAACTTGGAAATTATATTTGTACATGTGTATTTTGCATACCTATCCTCAGATAGTTGAAAATTAATTTTTTGTGGATCTACTATTATTTTAACTTTGATATTCACATATGGTTTATTTTCTGACATTGGTATCATTACTTAGGTGATCAAATTATTTATTTGTTTGTGTATTGTGTATGTATGTATGTCTGTATTTATTTATTTTTACTGTTTTCTTATCCTAGTTCTACTGTGGGTTGTTTCCTTCCAATTTTTCACTTTGTATTTCCTTCATGTTCCTTGTAAGGGTTCCTCACTATCCTAAAATACACATTGTCATTTACTTCCATTATATTTGAATGACTCCCTAAAAGCAGACTTTTAACTTCAATGAAATTTGTCCTATGTTTCCATAGTAACCTGCTCAAAACATCATTGTAATCTTATCATACTACTTCACAAAAGCTTTTTGATATATCCCAATTGTTGATGAGATAAAGTTCACACACCTCAATTTGGCATTCAAGGAAATCTGTGATATGATGCACATATTTTTAAAGTCTGACTTTCCAAACTCGATTATATTTTATTGTTTAACCAAATTATAAAAAGTCATTATTCCTTACATGCATCTTACATTCTTCTACCATTTTATATTTACTTTTTATAATGTTCATATAATGTGGAATATCTTGACCTTCAAAAATATGTCTTTAATGTCTTCCTAGCTTTAAATAAATCCACTTTGATTTTTATCTCCCTCATGAACTCTTTTCTAAATTTCTACAAACTCTAATTCTAATCCAAGTTTCTCTGTGAATTAAAAATGACTCTCTAACGAAATATTCACTGACTACTGGCTATTTTGCTACCAATAATTCAATATCTTCAAAGCTGAATGTATTTATTCTCTTCTTTTGGCAGAAACTATATAATTGTTTATGAGACAATTTCCATTTCCTCTCAGGAATTCAGATTAATTATATCTTCCAGTCTTCTTTATAAGTATATGGAATAAAGTAACTAAGTTCTAGGCAATGAAAAGTGAGCATAAATGAAAATAAACTACTTCCCACAAAAGTCCATTAATAAAAAAGCCAATCTACAATGAGACTCTTCATGTTTTCTTTCACTATGTTCTATTTAATTAAAAAGAAGACAAGATCTTGAAAGGCTATAGAGTCCCATTCAAAACAAAACTTTAGGTACACTTGGATGGCTCAGTGGTTGAGTGTCTGCCTTCAGCTCAGGGCATGATCCTGTGGTCTGACTTCTTGCGGGGAGCCTGCTTCTCCCTCTGCCTGAGTCTCTACCTCTTTCTGTGTGTGTCTCTCATGAATAAATGATAATAATGAATAAATAAATACATTAAATATTTTAAAAAGACCCAGAACTTTAATCTTTTGGTGACTACGTCAGTTTATACTTATATAGCTTTGAACACTGATGTGAAAAGTATGTTTCACATGCTAAGCCAGTGATATCATGAGGGTCTACACTAACTGATTTAGCCTAGAATATATACAAAAGCCTGTCATTTCTTAGTTCACTTCTATCACCATAGTCCAAGCCAATATTATATATTATCTGCAACAGTACAAACTTACTAATAGCTCCCCCTCCTTCTGCACTTAATTCAGAATAATTTATCTTCTTTGCAGCCAGAAATCTTTTCAAATGTAAATTCAGTTATACCATCTTTTATTAAAATTATATAATTATTTCTCATTTCACTGAGAATAAAATGATGAGAATAAAATCCACTTTTCTAATCCTAATTTTTAAAGAATACTCATTAAATCAAAACTCTTTTAGCAAGAGGCTTTGGGAAGTGAAGTTTCTATGTCAGGTTTGCAGCATTTTAGGGTTACAGACCTTATAGTTTAGGGGAAGCAGTAAAAAACAAAACAAAATAAATTAAAACAAAAGGTAATGTAAGTTAACCGCAATACATGCCCATATGTACATCACAGTAGATTATAATACAATAAAAATCAAAATCATACTTTTAAAATCAACACTATATAGTATATTGAGTTATCAATATATATGTAAAAATGAATATTGAATCAATACATGACACATAGATCATATTTATTTTATCAATAAAGCCCTATTGATTTTCATAGGTATTGGTCTTTGTAGTTAATCATGTGTTCTCTTGAGTTATTTCTTTTTTAATTGTATATATTGACCTCTATATACGTATATCTTGTATTTATATTATATTGTGAATTCTCAGTGATGAACTGCTCAATTCAGATTTGTAATTGGTTATACATAAGCATGAACCATTAATTTAAACATAAACTGGAATTCTTTAATGTAAATATGAGGATGGTATATAATGAGCTAGAACAGTTGGATAACAATAGATGAGCTCAACTGGATATGATTTATGGTTGAGCATTGCAAGAAACAAGAAAAGTGCTTTCCTGCTGCTGTCATTGATACTTAAAATATATCATTAAATGCAGGCAAAGTAGAGTGAAGAAAGTTTTATGTGACAATATGTTTTAAAAAAAATCAGATTTGGTGCTGGCAGAAATCACTTTGTCAGATTTCAGCTGCTGATCCAATATTATCTTAACTAAAACTGGTACTATAATCTTTATAGTGACACCAACACAAGAATGAATATCTTAAATGAAAGTAATCTTCCCCTCCGAATTCGTGCTCCAATGTATTATATCTTTGAGGTTTTTGTTTTGTTTTGTTTTGTTTAAAGATTTTATTTATTTATTCATGAGAGACCCAGAGAGAGACACAGGAGGAGGGAGAAGCACGCTCCCCACAAGAGGAGCCCAATGGAGGACTTGATCCCAGGACCACAGGATCATGCCCTGAGCCGAAGGCAGATGCTCAACCACTGAGCCATCCAGGCGTTCCTGTATATTTGTTAAGATGAAAATTGTTCAATCTTTAATGTACAAGTATTTGATTCAGCAACTTCAATACTTAATAATACTTAATACTTAATAATACTTAGTAAATCTATACTTTTAAACAGATATAAATAAACATATAATATTGATAACGATATAAAAATATTGAGTAATTGCTTTGTGTCAGGTAGAGTTTAAGGATACTTACAAATGATCACATATACATCTCACCATAAGTCCAGGAAACAAGTACCATAGTTATCATTATTTTATATTGAAGGAAACTGTGGTAGTGTACCAGACATGATGAACAAAAAATTAATATAAAATAGACTAACAATTTAGATATAGATATGAGGTGAGTATAGTTCCCAAAAGTCTCTGGAGTATTTTAATAGTTATTATGGAATTTGGATTGGCATTTCTTGTATACAAAATTATGAAATTTTGCCACATTGTTTTATGTACATCTTGCAAGCTACAAAAGCTACAAAAAATGGATTACTGAGGAAGAAGAATAGAATCAATGGGATTAAATAAAATGCACTGAGAGGTGCTTGGCTGCCTTAGTAGATTAAGTGTCAGACTCTTGGTTTTGGTTCAGGTCATGATCCCAGGGTCCTGGGATGAGCCCCTCATTAGGCTTCCTGCTCAGTGGGGAGTTTGCTTCTCCCTCTCCCCCTGCTGCTGTTCATTCTCTCTCTCTCTCTCTCAAATAAATAAATAAAATATTTTAAAAATATGGAATTATATCATTGAATTCCAAATATTTTAGTCTTCTTTTTGATGCAAAGTTCCTTTTAAAAAATGTTTCCAAGTTGTAAAAATGTGTGGGGATAGTGATACTCTTACTGCTGACTTCACACTATTATTTTGTGGAGAAAATATGTTCTGCTTGCTACTACTGATCTTTTGCAATTTGAAAATGGGATCAGTTAGTGAAAAACCCTGCATATGCTGAGAATATATTTTCTTTAATGTTGGATGCAGTTTTTTATTGTTAAAGAAATGTGCCAAAGATTATCCCTGTATATTGATTCCTACTTCTACTCTACCAGCTGATGCTAATTACCTTAAAAGTCCACAGAAACCAAATTCAAATTTTTACACATCAATTACTTTAATAATAGCTCAAATAATAAGTTTCTAGCCACTTAGAGCCTACTTGGTTGGTATATGCTGCAAAACTTCATCCAATAGCTGTCACCCATTGATAAGATAGACTTGTTATTATAAGACCCAAATTATTATGACCCTTCAAATTTTCTAACCCAGGGACTCCCCACTATGGTGCCTGGCAACATCACCTAAACATGTCAGCCCCCTCGTAGACCTTCTTCTTTCCTGAGAATTCCCTTACTCTTCCTCCCTTCTAGATGGTGGCCCCTATGCTGTAAGTCTCAGGATGGTCTCATGCTGTGAGGAATTTCACCTCATGAAACTCCCTATATTTCCAAAAAATATCTCCTCCAAGTGCCACCCACCAAAACTCATGTGTGTTACTGCCTCTAGTGGTTATATTTTTCTCTTTGATCAATTCCCAAATCTCACAAACTCCTACATTTCTATATGTCCATAAATTCAAAATTATCCATTATTTTTTCTTCAAATCTTCCAAAACTCACTCAGTTTTGTTTGTCTTATTAATCCCTTAAGGAAGGATTGGTGACATAAATATCCTATACTTCCTGTGGATTTATTAAATTCTCCCTTTAATTTTATTATACATAAAAAGTATTATATATACACATGCATAAGTGTGTGTTTATATGCTCTCTACAAGTTATATCTGCAAGTATATAATACATATATTTGTGTTATAGAATATATAAAGGCTATATAGGCAGTACAAATTATAGATCTTAGTCCATGTGCTTGGAGATATTTGCTATAAAAATCCCTTTGAATTAAATCTTTCATTATCCCGTTTACTCTTTTTATCTTTAAGATCATTTTATTCATTAAAATCTGTTTTTTCTCTTTTATGGCTTGCGTGTTCTCCTGTTCAATTGATAGATGGATTTTTTTTTGGATCAATTAATTTCTTCCCTGGGGGAAATGCATGAGGTTTTTATTCATTTATCCTCCTTTTCATGATAATATCTGCTTTCCAGTTCAACAAAGGCAGTGTCATTGAACACTAACACTGAGAAATACACACACACACACACACACACACACACACACTCTCTCTCTCTCTCAGAGATGTTAGAGACACTCGTAAATGTTTTTTTTTTATTTTTTTTCTCTCTGTGTGTGTGTTTCCTACTTTAAAAAATATGTTTATCGGGATCCCTGGGTGGCACAGCGGTTTAGCGCCTGCCTTTGGCCTGGAGACCTGGGATGGAATCCCACGTTGGGCTCCCGGTGCATGGAGCCTGCTTCTCCCTCTGCCTATGTCTCTGCACCTCTCTCTCTCTCTCTCTGTGTGACTATCATAAATATATATATATATATATATATATATATATATATACATATATATATAATGTTTATGAACATTTCAGTGAAAAGCAACTCCTTGACTAAGTTAACCCCTCTAGCTTCCATAGCCCTCATTTTATTTCCTCCATTCTTCTCATTTTATGTTTAATATCGTATCGTTTCTGTGAATTGCCCTATACTTTATTTTTTGAAGTTTAATGGCATAAACCATATTAAAACATGTTGCTTTGAACGTGTATTAAAAAGTGAAACTTCAGGGGCACTTGGGTGCCTAAGTTGGCTAAATATTGAGCTCTTGATTTTGGCTCAGATTGTGGAGGCGGAGAAAATTAAGGCCATTCCACCTTAAGTTCAGCGCTAGCACAAGTACAGCCCTCCCAGGCCCCTGTGAATAAGAGCTGAACTTTACCTTACTTCACTTACAGGAAGAAAACAGCTTGCAGCTTAATGTCCTAGAAAGCCCCATATTAGAATAAAAACAGAGCCCAAGCCAAGGGCAGGAAGCCCCTATTAGAATGAGAACAGAGCCCAAGCCAAGGGCAGGAAACCCCTATTAGAATAACAGAGCTCAATGCCCTTGAAGGCCCCATATCAGAATGTAGACAGAACTTGAGAAATTCCTCCACCCCTTCTGAAGATCCCCTAGACCAGCCCTTAAAACTAAGCTGAAACCCACCTCCGGGTCCAAGTCCCTGCTCCACTGCATGGGGTATACTTGGACCCAAGCTCGAGCTTGTAAATAAACCCTCGTGTGTTTGCATCGATGTCGGCTCCTTGGTGGTTTCTCGATTCGCAATCTTGGGCACAACAAGATCAAGATCTCAGGCTCCTGGGATAGAGCCCTGGTCAAGCTCCCCACTCAACAGGGAATGTGCTTGTCTCTCTCCCTCTGTTTACTCTCTCTCCCTCTAAAATAAATAAAATACATCTTTAAAAAATGTAACTTCATAAAAATAATTATATATTGTAACTTCATAAAATAATTATATATTAGTGTTGAATATCTAGGTGGTAGACAAAGTACCTATTACATAACACCATATCTCGGTGTAAAAGAGAAAGAGATAAGGACGACAAAAATGGTATTGTAAAATGGCTATCAGTAGAATATAAAGTGTACATGTTTAATCTATATTCAAGATTGAAGCTTTATTTTCTCATATGTAAATCGAAGGGGTGGAATAAATGATTTCTAAGGACTCCAGCTAGCTCACTTGAACCAAAGTGAAATCTGTACCCAAATTTTCTTAAAATTATTACTATTGTCTCCCTAAAGAAACTGGATTTTATAAATGTAAACATGACATGTAATTTGCACATGTATATGAACAATACCTCTAAAAATCATCCTCAATGAGAAGAGTATTATTTTACATTTGGCATTTTTGTAATGTTAGTAACTAGCATTTAATAATTCTATGTGTGCTGGCTGTAAACAACAATGCTAATTCCTTAGGCTATAGGAGTGAAATTTTCTAAAAGGCACATCTGAATATAAGTTTGGAACAGGGAGGGAAATTGGAGTTGAGAGAGAAGAGGAAGCAGAAGCAGAAGCAAAGCAGAGGAAGAATACGAATATGAATAGGAATATGAATAAGAAGGGGGGAGGGGGAGGGGAAGGGGGAGGGGAGGGGGAGGGGAGGGGAGGGGGGAGGGGAGGGGAGGGGGAAGGGAGGGGGGAGGCGAGGGGGGAGGGGGAGGGGAGGGGGAG
The DNA here is from genome assembly GCF_003254725.2 of Canis lupus dingo. NCBI lineage: Eukaryota > Metazoa > Chordata > Mammalia > Carnivora > Canidae > Canis > Canis lupus. The sequence continues at coordinate 55,124,025 of NC_064255.1, read as the reverse complement.
GGGGAGGGGAGGGGGAGGGGAGGGGGAGGGGGATGGGAGGGGGAGGGGGAGGGGGGGAGGAGAAGGAGAAAGAGAAGGAGGAGAAATGGTAGTTATTAGAAAGACTGAAAAGTAAAAACTGCTCCGTGTCTCTTTTTTTTTTTTAAACTTCAGCACTATTAATATTTTAGGCTACATAATTATTTGTTGGGGAAGGGAGGAGGCTGTCCTTGCACTGTAGGATATGTAGCATCATTCTTGACCTCTGCCCATTAGATGCTGGTAGCACTTCCCAAAGATTGTGACAATCAAAAATGTTTCAACACATTGATAAATAAGCCCTGGAGGTGAGGAAATAAAATTACCACCTGTTATCACCACTGATCCTAATTGACTATTTAGAGAATTATCTGATTATTGCTAAAGAAATAATAATAAAGGTATTTTTGGAAACAGGAAACAGGGTTTTGTGTCACTCATTTTTAAGACTAATAATTAATACTGGATTTGATATTTGGAATTGTTATATAGGAAAAATGATTACGTGAAATATAGACTTATTGACAGTAATTGATGAACTCATGCTATTGTTTGTCAGTATCTTAAAAGACATGGAAAGGAAAAGAAATCTGGTCAGGGAGGTGGTTTAGACTGTGGTTAGACCTAATTTAATGAATGGTAAGAGCCTTGGTACATTGTTGGATTGAATATCAGTAGCTTCAGTATGACACCCTGACACTGGCGTGATTTGTCACGCCAGTGGTTTTCTCTTGAAGTGCGTTGTGAAATAATGAGAATAATTCCTTAGCAAAGATTAGAATTAAGATATTTTCTTCCCTGTTCAATTCAAGTTTCCTATTTTGCATAGTATCAAGGAATTCAGTGTCAGTTTGGAGGAGGAGATGGGAGATGGGGCCCAGGGGTAAAAGAAAGTAAAAGAACAAAATCATTCAGCCTAAAAAATGATTAGATGAAATCTTGTGGTTTAACTGTACATGAACTGACAAGGAGGAAATTGATCATTCATTTAGTGTTTTTGAAATAATGATATTGGCAGAGAAACACAGTCTTGACCTACAAAAACCTGTAATTCTTCCAATCCTAAAGCAATTTCCTGGACCTACAAACCTATGTCAAGCAGCATGTGGGCTACCAAAGCTGGACAGACTTGTTGATGGGCAGTCTTGCCAGTGGAGTCCTCATATGTGGCCAAGGAGGATGCGAGACCAGGAAAGCAGCACCCATGCTCACAGTGGACGATTGACAAGTGTGCATCTCCCTGTGAGGACAGCCAAATGTGTTAACCAAGGCATTTTCTAGTAAATGAAATCATCACAATTGTTTCCTAGAGGACTACTTTGTTTTCTGATATCCTGGAATGTGACCCAGTGATATTTCTAGACTGGATGCTGAAAATGACAAAAGTGTGAGAAGAAAGTGCATGTGGGTATTTGAGTGACCAAGTGGCAAATGGATAGACAGTATATATATATAATAGAAATATATAATAGGAATGCAAACTGGTGCAGCCACCCTGAAAAATAGTACAAAGATTCCTCAAAAAGTTAAAAATAACACCATGTTTATATGTGTGTGTGTATATATATATATATATATATATATATATATATATATATATATTTAGTTAGTTAGTTAGTTATTTCCAGGGTGGCTGCACCAGTTTGCATCCCTAGATTCTCTTTGTCTGTGTCCTCCCCAGCATCTGTTGTTTCCTGTGTTGTTGTTAATTTTAGCCATTCTGACTGGTGTGAGGTGATATCTCCTTGTAGTTTTGACATGTATTTCCCTGATGTTGAATATCTTTAAGTGCATATGTTGGCCATCTGGATGTCTTCTTGGAAAATTGTCTATTCATGTCTTCTGTCCATTTCTTAATTGGATCATTTTGGAGGGTGTTAAACTGATAATTTCTTTATGTATTTTGGATACTGTTTCTCAGATATATCATTTGCAAATGTCTTCTCCCAATCCATAGTTTTCCCTTTAGTTCTGTTTGTTTCCTTCACTGTACAGAAGTCTTTTATCTTGATAAACCCTAATAGTTTATTTTTGCCTTTGTTTCCCTTGCCTCAGGAGACATAATTAGAAAGAAGTTGCTGTGGCTGATGTCACAGAGGTTACTACCGGTGTGTTCTCTTCTAGGATTTTAATGGTTTCTTGTCTCACATTTAGGACTTTCTTCCTTTTTGATTTGTGTGTGTGTGTGTGTGTGTGTGTGTGTGTGTGAATGGTGTAAGAAAGTGGTCCAGTTCCATTCATTTGCATTTTGCTGTCCAGTTTCCCCAACACCAATTGTTGAAAAGCCTGCCTTTTTCTAATTGGATAGTCTTTCCTTCTTTGTCAAAAATTAATTGACCATGTAGTAGTGGGTTCCATTTTGGGTTTTATTTTCTGTTCTATTGATCTATATGTCTACTTTTATGTCAGTTCCAGACTGTCTTAATTATTACAACTTTGTAACAAAACTTGGAGTTCTGAATTGTGTTACCTCCAGCTTTGCTTTTCTTTTTCAAGGTTGCTTTGGCTACCTGGGGTCTTTTGTGATTCCATGAAAATTTTAGGATTGTTTGTTCTAGCTCTGTAAAAAATGCTATAGTATTTTGTTTGATAGGGATTGTATTAAATGTGGATTGCTTTAGGTAATACAGATATTTTAACAATATTTGTTCTTCTCATCTATGCGGATGAAATGTTTTTCCATTTCTTTGTGTCATCTTCAATTTCTTTCTTCAGGATTTTAGAGTTTTCAGAGTATAGATCTTTTACCTCTTGGTTAGGAATATGGCTGTGTGGTTCATTAGCATAAACTTTCATGACAAAAAGAGCTTGGTCTCAGGGACATCCCTAACAGCTGAAATAGTGCACGCCATTTTAACCAGCTCAAAGCTGAGAGCTATTTATCTAAAAATTCAAAAAGTGGAAAATAAAATCCAATAGTAAGAAAAATTTAATCTACATGCTGATATTTTATTATGCTCTAACTGATTTACTTTGAATCTTCATATTTAAGTATTTGGAGACAAGCTATTTGGACCAAACGCTAAAGAAAGCAAAGTAGGCCATTTCTGGTTTACTTTAACCTGTGTTTTCATAAGATTGCTTTTCAAATCCCTGTAGTTAAGGGGAAGTAAAAACACATACATACACTGACATAGAAATCTATTAATGCATTACGGAAAGACAAGAGAAAAAAAGCATGGAGGATCATATATAATTAAGACTTTTTTGCAGTCTTGGTTAGATAAATTAGTTTCATTGTATTAGTTAAGTAACATTATAAAATCTTATCAAATGTAGTTTTTAATATTTAATAAAGATAGCTTGACAACTGCTGCTCCAAAGCTTAACGACTTCATTTAAAATGGGAGAGAGAGAGACCAACAGAATGGACATCAGATGTCATAAAAGACCTTGAAAAATACTAATAATGTAAAAATAGCTATTATCATCTCGGTGTTTTTTCCTTTCTCTCTCTCTCTCTCTCTCTCTCTCTCTCTCTCTCTCTTTCTTTTTTTAAATCTGTGCCTCAGCATTCTCTATAGCAGGTGGCTTTTAGCTGAGTATTATTGGGTGTCTCCTTGTTCCTAGACTGAGAAGTCTTCTGTAAGTAAAGGAGACAATACTGAGTCTAGTCTGCTTATGGGATACTCTGCAATAGATAAAGACAGCAGCCTTGGAGAACAGCAGATGGCATGGGCAGGCATTGTGCCAGCTCATTATTATGACCTTGTAGGCCCAGGGGACTACTTATGTGCACCTTAGACCTGGAACTAAATGGATTCATATTTTTCCCTATTATATTCTTCGTTTCTATTGATGTGGTTGCTGATACAGTCATAAGAGAATAACAAAGGGGTTGTGTGTGAGTGTGTGTGTGAGAGAGAGAGAGAGAGAAAGAGAGGAACCTAATGGAATAAATAGCAACCATAGTAAAAGAAATAGAATTTGGCCATTTATAAGTCACAATGGTTCACTCTGTGACTATAGATTTTGAAGTTGCTGTGTCTAATGATATTGCTTCCTATTCAGATATTGGCTGCACTTGTGTTTGTTGACCACCAGCTATGTGGTTAACGTACAAAACAGAAAGCTGTAATGTTTATCAATTTCATAATTTTTCAACATATTAAGGTTGATAAAAACCAGCTCTTAGGAAGCCTATCATAGGACCCAGTGTGAGCAATGGAATCTTTATTCAAAGAGCAGCAAGGCTGCTGCTAGCAGTCTGTAAATAGATGTGGAAGTAAATGGGAAGGACAGCATTACAGGTACTGGAGTCTACATTCGGGCGGCTATCATCCCTTGAATTTCATAACATAAAGTTGAGGTACACGGCAGCTTCAGGTGTTGTAGATATAATGAGGTAACTTAGCTTTCCTTTAATTTTCTAAACAGAGACAATAAGGGAGATAACAGACATTACAAGGGAGGAATGGTTGGGACACATTTTCTTCCTACCCTTACCTTATTTGAATTTTTTAAATTTCCGAATGATATTAATGAAGTAGATTTTTTTTAAAGATTTTATTTTTAAATTTTTATTTATTTATGATAGTCACACAGAGAGAGAGAGAGAGGCAGAGACACAGGCAGAGGGAGAAGCAGGCTCCATGCACCAGGAGCCCGACGTGGGATTCGATCCCGGGTCTCCAGGATCGCGCCCTGGGCCAAAGGCAGGCGCCAAACCGCTGCGCCACCCAGGGATCCCAATGAAGTAGATTATTATAGAATCTGTCCCCATTATTTTGTGCCTCCTGTACCTACCCCTACCTCTCTGTATCCCCTCCCACAGTGAATCCATGCTTGGTGAAGTCTTGAATAACTTTGCACATTGAGTTTTCCCTCTCTGCTGAACTTGGGAATACTGTAACTCTCAACATGCAAAAAAGCTTTGGTAGTATGCTGTTGGATGAGAGACTATGAAGAAATCCTGAGACATACTTGCTATATCACACAAGACCATGGCAAAATGGCCAAGTCCAGTTAGGCCACCAGCTGACTGGAAAGCATGAGTAGATCCAATCAGATCAGAACTGCTCTTCACATGAGATGACAATTATTAAATAAATTATTACAAATGTTTTATTTATAAATGATAAAATCTATACAAGTGTATACATTTATAAGTCATACAAATTTATAAATGTGTGTTAAGTCATTAAATTTTGGGGTGGCTTCCATGTGGCATTAGAAAACTGACATATTTCTGAAAAAGAAATAAACCCCATATACACCAAAGTGTCCACCTCGGGATCACTTTGATCAAAAGTGAAAAATCTTTTAGGAGCTCTCTAACACAAAGCCTCTCAAACTTTATTGATTTTGATACACTAAATATGAGGTGAAACCTAAAAATATACCTTTCTAACCTACTCCCAGATGTTGTCTATAACAAAATCTAGAATTCTTCCTCATTCTAGAATTACAGAAACTGAGAATCAGGGATTTTGCAAAATCTTGACCAATTGTTTCTTGAATACAGTAAAGTATGTCTTTGTTTATTTGTGTATAGTTGTCATTGTTTTCAACAACTGAAGAAATAGAGTTGTCTCCAGATAAAAAAAGATGAGACATACAGATCATGATTTATTTTTTTTTTTCAGATCATGATTTAAAACGAGAGGGTAATATACAAATAACATAACTTACTCATCTGAATATCTGAATCTGTTAGTGAACTTCAGTTTATCTAAGACAGAAATGACTCTCACACATTAGAAAATAAGACAAATCACCTACAAGGAAGAATTAGATTGACATTCATCTACCGTTCAGTAATATTGTAAGCAAGAAATAGTGGTTTGTCTCCAAATTTATGATGAATTAATTATGACCCATACCCCTACAGCTAGATTAAATTACAGCCATTTTGAGTTTATCATCTGTTCATATGACCACACCCTTGGTCTCTTTTTTAGGGTCATTTCCTCAGCTGAAAGAAATTAATGATAGCCACACAATTCTTTCCTAACTCTTAATAATCATTGGCCTGAAGCTGGCCTTAATGACTGCATCTCTAGATGGTTAAGAAAACATTTCAGTTTCCAGATCCATCTGATCTAGAATTCCTGGTGTGTGTGTGTTTGTGTGACTGTGTGTGTGTAAATTTTCTTGCAATTTAACCAGTTCTTTTGTGAGCTCCTTTTTTTTTTTTTTTTTCCCTAGGAAACAAATTTCAACAATCAACATTCTGTTTGGGAACCATTTTACCGAACCTGTAAGATCAGTTAACTGTACCTTCTATTTCCCATGTTTTTGCAGGATACAGTTGAATTAATTTTTCTTTACTACCTATATAGCAAGTCACCTTCCTATACCAGTCTCCTCATCACCCACAGTTGGTCTCAAAATCAATGCGACATTTTAGGTTAGCAGCCTTCCCATTTCACCTTTCCTTGTTAGTCAGGTTTTACATGGCTATTGCCATCTTCAGATGAATAGAAGTGAAAACAACTATAAACCTAAACCAAGTCATCATTCTTAGCCTTTATATTGAATTATCCCTTTTTATTTTGGCTTATATCAATAGCCAAATAATTTTGGTAGTATGGCTAAAGAAAATAAAACAATTGTAGTAATCTATACTAGAAGGATATTGAAAAATACCACAGTTGTCTTATATTATTTAGAGCTTTTAAAATGAAAGGGTCTATTGTGAGCTTGAAAATAAAGACAGGGCAGCCCGGGTGGCTCAGCAGTTTAGCACCACCTTCAGCCCAGAGCCTGATCCTGGACACCCGGATTCGAGTCCCATGTCAAGCTCCCTGCATGGAGCCTGCTTCTCCCTCTTCCTGTGTCTCTTCCTCTCTCTCTCTATGTCTCTCATTAATAAATAAGTAAAATTAAAAAGAAAAGAAAGACATGTTATACATAATTTTAAAATGATTTAAAAATAAAGCTTTCTCCTTCTTACTAGCTCACTCACTGCCTCCCTCTATTTCTTCCATTTTAAGTCCCTCTCTCATTCATTCTTTTAAAGCATTTTTAGAGAACAGAGTTCCACAAAATATATTTTTATGAGCACTGTATTAAAGCAAAATAAAAGCATGATGCAATTACTCACTTAAAAATTATTTTTTCTATTCTACTTTTATCAAAACATATAACAGTGTTGCTTATTAGCTGAAGTTTGATTACTTTTCCATTATTTAAAAATTGGTATATCGCATAGAGTTAATGAAATACAAACATGCACTTGTCTTCCAGAAGAAATATGCTTCTTAAATGAAATTATAAAATGATATAAACTAAAACTGTAATAAATCCTCATGTGATTTTTTTAAAATGTTGGTATTTTTGAAAAAGAATTAATATAGATTATAAGTATTCAAATCAAGATTAAACAGTTACTTGAGCAACTATAGAAAGAAAAGTGTTGTGTTCTACTTTAAATAATCCAAAGAAAGATGCTATATATATATATATAACTATATATATTACCATATATTCACATATTTATATTTAAAGTGACATCATATAAGTATCTATCTATCTATAATCTTTCTTTGGATTATTTAAAGTAGAATGCAAACTTTTATTTTTTACCATAGCTGCCCATATATATAATGTAGACTATGTATATATAATTTGTGATAATGGTTCACACAACAAAATTTATAAATCACATATTAATAGATAATGGAGAAAACATATTGTCCTATTTTATATAGACTAAAATTTTCAGGTTATTTAAGACTAGAGATATGTTTCTTAGCTAAGTACTTTGTATTTTGGAGCATTGTTGAACTCACATATTCCCTGAAAAAGAGCAGCTTAATATAATTTAGAAATTCTGTATTGGTGATTATTGCATTTTTATATATTGAAATGTTTAATTATAATCATAAAGGCATTTTTCAAATTCACTCTCAGGGATACTAAATGAAAAAAAAAAAAAAGATAAAGCCTAAAAAAAGGAAACCAAGTTAAAGCACTTAACAAATAATTTAAAAGGGGATAGATTTGTTATATAAAATTGCACTAATTTCTGATAAGGGCCATAATGAATTCCCCACTGAATAGGTGCTTAGTGCTTAATGAGAGCCCAGAGAGAGTGACCTGGTGCTCTTGAGTAATTAAGTCATTGCCCCTTTATCATTAAATAAAGCATGAAGTTCTTTTAAAGAAGGCGCTCTTTTCAGAAAGGTAACATGAGGTAAAGCACATATTTTAATAAAATGATGGTGTCGTGTATTTTCATTTCCTCCTCTTTACATGGCATTCTTTAAGAATCCATTCATATTTTAAAAAATCATTTCAATATTTTAACCGACTGATGAAGTTTAAGCAGCTCAGAAACATGAACAGATGTCTGCGTGTCTCACTTGACTTCAAGAGTATTTGAAATACTTTCTTCCATCTACATTTCTTTTGATTCTCTAGTTTTGCCTGAGATGAAAAATAAAATGGAAAAATAAAAATATTTTTTTCATTGAATTAAAATATATTAAGGACAGAATTTTTATCATTCTTTATTCCCATTTGTATCTCATGTGTTTCTGCACAATTTCAGTATCTTTTTAACCAAAATTTTCTGGTGTTTTTCTGTCAAAAATATTATTCATGAAACATCAACTTTACATAGGACTTTCAGTTTTGCAGCCTTTTCTATCCAGAAGATTTGAGTATATAAATTTTAATATCTATTTGATATCTCTGATTTTATATAATCAAAACTTAAGATTTTGTTTTATGGTTAGAACTATGTTTCCAAAGAGTGGTTTTATTCTCCTCCTTTCTCTCAGAACAAAAAAGAAGATCACAGAATAACAAAATCTGTTGAAAAATAAAGTAAAACTGACCAAATAAGACTAGAAATAATTTCAGTAATAAAAAAAGCCAGATATCAGGAGAAAAGTTTGATGGAGAAGTTAGCCCTGAAAAAGCAATTATTCAAACACATGACTCAAAGTTAAAATGAAATGCTAAATTTCACTGAATTAGCAAGCTGAAACAAATTAAGATACATATAATGTTAGTAAATAGTCTTTGAACTGGGCACACATACTCAGTGGTAAATCAGGCCACCTGAAATCAAGTCATGGTTTTAGAATTCAAACTTACAAAATAAATATTAAAAGGTTTTTGTCGTGGCATCATTTTTAAGGAAGAAATATGAATACAGAAATACACAAAAACAATAACTTTCAAGCTAACAACAAAACAAAATCTGAACTCCGCTCTTCCCCAATTTGGGATGAGGTTACATCTGATAATCCTATTGTAAATTGAAAATATTATATGTAAAAAATGCATTTAAAACGTACCTAGCTAAACATCATAGCCTAAACTTTCCTATCTTAAACTTGCTGAAGACACTTACATTAGCCCAAATCCTTGAATACAAAATCTATTTTATAATAAAACTTTGAATATTTCATGTAATTTTATTTGTTAAATGTGCTGCTGACACTTTCCAACTCTTTGGAAATAGGCTTTTACTCTTCTTGCTATCATAGCAATTTTGAAATTAAAAATAATAGTATTAACAATAATAAATAGTAGTTAAACATAAACATATGTAGGCCCTAATGAAAAATAGAAAATATATGAAATTTATATTTTGAAACCAGTGATGTCAGTGGAAAATGATAATTAACTAGAGAATGGAACTACCAAAAATTTTAAGAGTTAGGTAAAATAATATAAATTCCTGTCAGAGCAATACAGTCTACAAGCAAGTTGCAAATAATTGACTTAAAAACAGCCTAAATGGCAAAGGGACTGTAGTAATCTAAGCACAAGCACATTTTAAATACATAATGACTTTAAAATAAGTGCACAGGTTGTGATGACTTTAGAGTTTTCTTAAGGGAAAGGCAAGTTTCAGGTTGCTGTGGGCATCCATCTAGCAGGAGGATGTGGTATATGGTGTTGCTGAAACATCCCTGAAAAAATTGCTTCTTCCATAGAACTCAGAGTAATCTAAATTTTTAAAAGTAACCTCAAATCACTCTGATGCATGAGGCAAGTAGAAGAATCTTTGAATAATAACTAAGACATACCAGAGTTAGAAAAAATGATTTTTCCATGTTTAGCATTTCTTTAGTGTAGCTTAAAGAGCTGCCCTGAGGAGCACCTCGGTGGTTTAGTCCTTTAGCTTCTGACTCTTGATTTCACTTAGGTCATGATCTCAGGGTTGTGAGACTGAGCCCCTTGTCTGGCCCTAGCTTAGCGGAGAGTCTGTGTGAAATTCGTTTCCTCTCCATCTCCCTCAGCCCCTCCCTGCTCACATACATGTGTGCTCTCTTTCTCTTTCTAAAATAAATAAATCTTAAAAAAAAAAAAAAAAAAAAAGAGCTGTGCTGAGACATCCACATTTCCTGATGAGTGTTCCTTGAGCAGCATCCTCATAAACAGACCCTTACCCTTTCAGCTGAGCCCACTCATATGTGCAGGAAATGCCTGAAAAGCTACGGATGGGTTTTAATTCTGTACTACTCCAGACTTTCTGCCTCAAAAAAGAAGCATAACATATGAAAAAAATAAATAAATAAATAAACAAAAACACAATATTTTAGAATCAAATAGATGTCTCTTTAGCTTTTTAGTTGCGCACATCATATACATTAGTTTAGTATTTTTTTCCCCTTAAGCCCAATTTTCTTTATTTTTGATAGAGAAAGAACAGTTATAAATTCATAAGATTGCTTTTGGAGTTAAATGAGATGATCATTTAAGTAACAAATAGTTTCTGAGTATCAGAAACTGGAAAAAGGGAGAGCAGGAAGGAGGAAGAAGAGGAGGAGAAGAAGAAACAATGTTTTGCCTCTGATTTTGAAAGACTCACTTTGTGCATTTCATGTTTATACCTCATGGCTGGCATTTGGAGCACACTTGTTTTATTAAGTTACTTTTACTCATCATCAGCCATTATAATAAAGGACATTTAAGCAAATGAGTAATAATTTTTCTTCCCTTTGTGTTTTTTTTTCTTTATCCTTCTCATTGATAACCTCACCAATTTCAAGACTTTCTTTCTCTCCTATTTAATTTTTCTTCTCTTTCCTTTCCTTCCAACTTCCTTCCATTTCAGTGGGAAAATATAAATGACCTTCAGTATAACTAATAACATTATACATTAGGATGAGAAGTAACCAAAAAGCAACACAAAGTCTAAATAGGTAACAAGAATATAAATGTAGAAATAATTCATTTTGAACTCAATTGATTAACCACAAACCATTTCTTTCTTATTATGTATGAATATGATTGAATTACTTTTATGAAACTATTGATTGTAAAATCTGGTTCATTAGATTCTATTTGGCTGAGTTATAAACCTATTAATTTTGCTTTAGCTGTGCCAGAATTAACAAGAATAAAAAATCTGACAGATGAAAAAGCTTGAATATATACCAGCTGACTTACAAATGTTTCATGTTACTTTGTGGCAGGTTTCTAAATATTCACACCTCAAATAAAAACATGATGTGCTAAAATATTTGTATGTGATTGAATTTTAATATATCCAAAATAAGACAGCATTATCCTTAAACACAAAATTATAGAATCCTTCATACAGATTGACTCTGTTTTTACAGGAAAAGGAAAAGATAGAATTACTGGTGTTAGAAACACCTGCAAATAAAATAAACAAGAATATTATAAAAATTCTAAATAATCAATTCTCAAAGAACAAAGATAATTTTTAAGGGAAAAAAAGTCCATGTATTTTACCTAATGAAATAATAGTATTTCTGTGAATATGGCTACTGGGATAATATATATTTTTGTATTCTTTTTTTTTTATTTTTGTATTCTTATTAAATAGTGCATGTTCTTATAAACATCAGGGGATAGAAATCTGAATAACCACAGTACCTCAAATTATAGAAACTCATAATCTAGCTGGGGATATAAAAGCATGCATAATACACAAGGCATATCATACATTTCTAAAGAAATATCCAGTGGATCATATAATAGCAATTACTGGTGACTATTTATTATTTATTAAACCAAATATAATAAATAAGATCAACAAATAAGACATAGAAAAAGAATTAAATAAATAGCATTTACAATAACTAAAGAAATGAACTTATATTATAACTCGGTGTGCGTGTGTTTTCTTCCTAAAATATACTTCAGGGTAACTGGAAATCATGTGGTTCAGGAGCTTATTTACAAAGAAGGAAACATAGAATAAAAATATTATATCAAGTTTTCAAAATCTAATTACAGTGGAACCTAGATGCCTTAGTGAGACAGAGTATAGAATATTGGAATTGTCATCATACATCTGATTTGTTGATCTAACTCAATCACTATTTAGCACTATTTTGATTATTCCATAATAATGAAATCGTCTCAGTGTTTAAATGTAGAATTTAATGATGCAATATTATTTCTAACTCAGTAACCCAGTAAAATACTGTTTCATTACTGATTTAGTCCACTTTAAATTAATTCCCTCATATACACGTTGTCTTTTCTCTCTTTCTCTCTCCCTCTTTCTCCCCCCCAGACCTCAAAATTAAAGCATCTCAGGAAAATTCTTTGTATTAGATTGAAGATTGGGTGGCAATATATTTTTTAAAGTTACAGTTGAAATTGAAAGATTTGGAAATTAAGTGGATCACTGTTAATCATTACTTTTGGGTAATAAGCATAAACTAAGATTGCCTAGGCAAATTGGCACATGTTAATTTTAGATTAAAGATACCCAGGACCTAAAAGTCACTGTCACAAAATAGTTTACATCAACATGACCATAAGATTTGAATCTTGTTCAATGAGAAAAAGTGAAAGCATTTTACAAATATGGTCAATTTTGGTGATAGTATCCATTCAAATGGTCCAATTGTATCAAAAGCATAGTCTGTCTTAATCTTTGGAAACTTAATATCCTTAAATGTCATTTCTATTAGTATCCTACTATTAAAAAGTCATATTTTAAATATTTTTTATGGAAAAAATTAGTTAGGTTCCAAATACGGTAACATAATTCCTTCAAGGTCTGAAATACACGTTAAGGATTGTAAATGTGAATCACTTCTTGGCCTTTGGCTAAGATCCAATGGATGATTGTAAATGTGAATGTCATTCTAGGTCAGAGCAAAAAGTCCAGTTCTTTCTAATAATTTTAAATTTCTACAACTGCTATATTTACTGCACTAGCAATAAAAGTAACTGAAAATGAAAATGGATAAAAATGAACTATGGAAATAGAGAAGATACAAATGCATGAAATCTTTCTTTAGGATATTCTGTGTTAACTGTAGTATACTAGAAATTATGAATTACTAAAAATGTTCATAACCAAATTCAACATTCTATGTTGAGTATTCTAAGCATAATTCATTTACCCAACCTGGCCATGGGTTTCCAGGACTTACTTTTATGCTCTCCAATTACTTGTCATGTGTTCATTTGCAAATGAGAATCACTCTATTAAAGATGCAATGGTATTTATATTCTTATCAATATTCTCCTTTATTTGGCATATTCTACTTTGTGTTCATTAAAATCTATTTAACATTTAAGTAAGTGTGTTAATATCAACCATCTTCTTTTCAATCTGTTTTCTTCACTGATATTTCCTTAAGAATTAAACTTTAGATATTACAGTATTATGCAACTTTGAGCAATCACCATTTTCATTACTTCATTCAAAATTTTATTGGATAACTATGTATTGGGTACTATGGAGGTTGATAATAAAGAGAATAGTGTTACAAGACAAATTGTACATTAAAATTTTGAAGAATTTGTTTGATCAAACATGGAGTTGAATCTGGCAGTGCCAAAATGAAAATGATTAGGAGCACTTAGCCAACAGAATCTAAGGGAAAGATTCTTGTAGAGTAGACACAGAAGTAAAGCTTAAATGATTGCTTAATTTGGGAAAGTCTAGTTGGCTGTTTGTGATTGGTTGTTCTTAGGTTTTAATTTCTTAACCTTGAAGCATTTATAGGAATTAACTCTGGGTTACATTTCAGTTTGCTTACATAGACTGTCAATGCATTGATTCCACCTCAGTCTGATGGCCTCTTTGTTTAATTACTTTAACAATAAAAAATGAAATTTCAGGTCTCATGGAGTTTACATTGTATGTCACCAGCCAAGTGGGTTTTGATTGCACGGATCTATGGTTGGAAAAAAAAAAACGTTAAATCTTCCACTTGCCTACTCCTATGTTTAGATCTATATTTAAAAAATACTGTATACCACTTGTATATACGTGAGGTATATCATACATTTCTAAAGAAATATCATCTACTTACCTACTCTTATTTTTAGATCTGTATTTTTTTTAGATCTGTATTTAACAAATACTGTATATCCACTGTTTTCATCAAAGTCAAATATGCCCCCCCAATTTAAAGTACATTAACCCTTTCCACTAATATGTTAGTAATATCTGCCAATCATAATATTCCGTGAATTCCTAATGCCCTCAGAGGAAAAAGAGCATAACAGATCAGGTAGGTTAGAAGGACTTCCATAAATACATTACCTCTTATTTCTCCTGGCTTATTTCCTTCCGCTTTTCCCATCAGCGTGTCACATTCCATGCTCCAACCATGTTAAACTACTTTGAATCTCTTTCAGTCCTAGATAGCATAATTAATAAAATGATCACCATCAAATCTGTTTGAGAGTGTCCAAATAGTGTCCCAGGGGTAAGAATGACCTAAAAACTTTGTTTTCCTTTTTTTCTCATCCTAGAGCCTTGAAGACTAGTGAAACTGACGTAACAAAACAGGAAAATTTTGTCTGCACACCTAGAAATCTTCAAACATGTTAGTAATTCAATAGAGTTCTAAATAATTACATATTGTCAACTAAAATCCTACTTTGAAGTAGATGGCATTTAGATTGCAAATAAATTCATATGTATTAGAGCTACTGAATGTAGCATGAATAGCTAAAAAAAAACATGCATAATTTTATTGTGGACAAACACGTGAAATATATACTGAAAATAGCTTTGTCATAGCCTTTGATTCTATACTACTGAATAAGTGATGACATTTAAACTTGTGTATTACTTGAACATATAAAATTGAAAACATTTTTCTTAAGAAAATAAATTTCAGGCAACCCCGGTGGCGCAGCGGTTTTGCGCCGCCTGCAGCCTGGGGCGTGATCCTGGAGACCTTGGATGGAGTCCCACGTGGGGCTCCCTGCATGGAGCCTGCTTCTCCCTCTGCCTGTGTCTCTGCCTCTCTCTCTCTCTCTCTGTCTCTATGAATAAATAAATAAAATCTTAAAAAAAAAGAAAATAAATTTCATCAAACTATAAAAATGAGAAATTTAACAAATAATTATTATATGACATAAATGTGAACCTCATTTTGAGTAAGTATCCACTGTAGGCAAAAATGCCAATGTTTTTGTCACTTTTATAAGAGACATAAATGTGTAAACGATTAGAACTATACAATGAAAAATGATATATCTTTAATATATTATTATGAACTAGATTTACTATAAATCATAAATGTCATTATAAAACTTTATGTAAGAATGGTACTTTTTTACCACTTTATTACATGTATATTTGACCCTACTCTTAATTACAATATGCCAGCTGATTCACTATATTGCACATAAATTTAAAAGAACATATTTTTATTTTTCTACTGCTTTTTATAATGGAAATAATATGATGATAAAGCTTGCAAATAATGCACTAAGCATACACTCCACATTTTGAATCTTTTTAGAATGTAGAAAGTTTTTATATATAAATACAAAAACAAATGTTTATGCATGTCAAATATTTTTAAAAATCACTCAAATCATTTATAGAACATTCTCTTCTGTCACTCAATATGATTTTTAATACTAGGTCTTTTATTACATGACAATGCAACAACAGTTGACATTTTGTAAGAAACTGGCTCTATAAAAGTTGATTTAATATCCCCTCAGAGCTTTAAGTTAAAACACATGAGTTGTAACTTCTTTTTATTAAAAAATATTTTATCACTGAACTACTTGGAAATTGTGCATTAAAGGGTTAACTCAATAATTCTGGGCTGCCTAAACCCACACGTTCTAGCATTCTAAATTTCTTTAAGAATGGTTATTGACTAGCTCCTGGAAGATAACCTCTGAACCCACAGGGTGCCCTGGTTGATAAGAATATCTTCGTATGCTATAGCTACTGTGGAAAACAGTATGGGGGTTTCTCAAAAATTAAATTAAAATAGAAGCACCATATGATCCAATAGTTGCGCTACTGAGTATTTACCTAAAGAAAATGAAAACACTGTTCAAAAAGATATATGCACACCTATGTTTATTGCTATATTATTTAAAATAGCCAAGGTATGGAAGCAACTCAAATATCCATTCATAGATGAATGAATAAAGATAAGATATATAAATACAGATATGTTAACTATAGGATATACGTGTGATTGATATATATGAGTGTGTGAAAAACAAATACCACACAGTTTCACTTATATGTGGAACCTAAAAAGCAAAACAAATGAGTAAACAAACAAAAAAACAAAATCAGACCTACAAATTCTGAGAATAAACTGATGGTTGCCAGAAGGGAGGGTGGTGGAGGTATGTGCAAAATGTGTGAAGGGGAGAAGGAAATATAGGCTTCCAGTTATGGAATAAATAAGTCATGGAAATAAAGCTACAGCTTAGGGAATATAGTCAATAGTATTTGAATAGTATTGTATGGTGACAGAGGGAAGTTTTACTTATGGTAAGCACAGTAAAAGGTAAAACATTGTTAAATCACTATTTTGTACACCTGAAAATAATCTAATATTGTGTGTCAACTATAGTCAAATAAAAAAAGAAAGCCTTTATATAACTGAGGACTTATGCAATATGAGATAGTTTATGCTAACAATGTGACTTATGGCAAATAACATTCATGACAATGGTATTATACGCTCTCAACAGCTAAGATTGATCTCGAATGGTTGGTTGATTTAACATCTGAAAATAATTAATGTAACATACGACATTATAAAGAACAATAACCACATGATCAGACAAGAGATGAACAATCATGTGAAAAATAATATACCTAATCAATGAACTGGGAATAAATGGGATTTTTCTCCACTTGGTAAAGTGCATCTATGCAAATCCCTTTGCTAACATCATATTTAATGTTGAAAACTGAAGGCTTTCTCTAAATATAATGAACAAGGCAAGGATGTTTACGTTTGCCATTTCTATTCAACATTGTAATATGCATTACTCTAGCTAGCACATTAAGACATCAAGACAAAGAACAACAAAATAATTTAAAGGCAGCTAGTTTGGAAAGAAAAAAAAAAAAACTAAAACTCTACTAACTTCCAGAAGATATTATCTTGCATGTAAGAAATTACAAGGAATACCCCAAAATAACTATAATAAACACATGTAGGGATGCATGGATGGCTCAGCGGTTGAGCATCTAACTTCGGCCCAGGGCGTGTGATCCTGTGGTCCTGGGATCAAGTCCTGTACCAGGCTCTCTGCATGGAGCCTGCTTCTCCCTCTGCCTCTGTCTCTGCCTCTCCCTCTGTCTCTCATGAATAAATAAATAAATAAAAACTAAAAAAAAAACACACATTTAGCAAGGACACAGTACACAGTTCATTATACAAATAACAGTCATATTTTTATACAGTAGCAACAAACAATCACAACTTGAAATGAAGTAAATTATTGCATTTGCAATGACATATTTAAGCCAATTAAATGTATAAAATACCATTAAAATAATGAAAAGATAAGCCACAGACTGGAAGAAAATATTTTTCTTTTTTTTTTGTTTGTTTCAAGTTTTTATTTAAATTCTAGTTAGTTAACTAAGAGTGTAATATTGGTTATAGGAGTACAATTTAGTGATTCATCACTTGTGTATAACACACAGTGCTCAACGCAATAAGTGCCCTCCTTAAAGCTCATCATACATTTAGCCCATCCATCCACCCTCTTTCCCTCTAGCAACCCTCAGTTTATTCTCTACAGTCAACAGTCTATTTTATAGTTTGTTTTTCTCTGTTTTCTTTTCTTTTTTTAAAAAAAATATTTTATTTATTTGATAGAGAGCTAGAGTCAGAGAACACAAGCCACAGGAATGGCAGAGGGAGAAGAAGAAGTAGGCTCCCAACTGAGCAGGAAGCCTGATGTGGGGCTTGGTTCCAGGACCCTGAAATCATGACTAGTGCGGAAAGCAGAGGCCTAACGAACTGAGCCACCCAGGCACCCTTCTCTCTTTGTTTTTTCTTTTTCAAATGTTCATTAAACATATGAGTGATATCATATGGTATTTGTTTTTCTCTGACTAACTTACTATACTTATTATGCTTGTCGTGATACATGTGAACTCTATCCCTGTCATTGCAAATGGCAAGATTTCATTTTTTGATGGTTGAGTAATATAGTCCATTATGTGTATTCATACATATGTATACATATGTGTATATATACACAAATATGCAAACACATATTCTTTACCCATTCATCAGTAGATGGACATTTGGGTTTAGGTCTTTCCGTAATTTGGCTATTGTGAATAATGCTGTTAAAAAACATCAGTTGCATGTCCTTTGAATCAGTATTTTTTGTATCTTTTGAGTAAATAACCAGTAGTGCAATTACTGGGTGATAGGGTGGTTCTATTTTTAACTCTTAGTTTTTTCAAGTGACACTTTTAAACAGCTTATCTCAGACCATATAAAGAATATCTAAAGCTTTCATTACTAGGAAGACATATGATACAATTTAAAATGGGCTAATATGAATGACTAATAAGCATCTAAAAACATGATGGATACTTTTCAGAGCCTATGTTAGGTGAAAATGGATTCAAAAGGCCACATTCTATGATACCATTGTAGGGCATTTTGTAAAAGGCAAAAGCCTAAAGACAAAAGTCAGTTAAATACTTGCTAAGGGTTGAGAGTAAATGGAAGGATTTGTTACAAATGGGCATGAGGGATTTTTTTAAAAGATTTTATTTATTTATTCATGAGAGAGAGAGAGAGAGAGAGAGAGAGAGGCAGGGACACAGGCAGAGGGAGAAGAAGGCTCGATGCAGGAAGCCCAATATGGGACTCGATCCCAGGACTCCAGGATCACGCCCTGGGTGTGTAGGCAGGCACCAAACTGCTGAGCCACCCAGAGATCCCCAAGTATGAGGGAATTTTTGAAGGGGCAATTGAGTTCTATAGTTTGTTCATGTTGGAGGTCATGAAACTTTATATATTTTTAAAACTTACAGAAATTTCCAACAAAAATATGAATATTATAGTGTATATTATACTGTAAATTTTTCAAAAGACATTTAGTAAAACTAAACAGAACAATACAAAACAATAATTTTAAATAATATTAGAATTTCAACTCTAGGGCAGCCTGGGTGGCTCAGTGGTTTAGTGCCACCTTCAGCCCAGGGCATGATCCTGGAGACCCAGGATCAGAGTCCCATGTCAGGCTCCCTGCATGGGGCCTGCTTCTCCCTCTGCCTGTGTCTCTGCCTCTCTCTCTCTCTCTCTCTGTCTCTCATGAATAAATAAATAAAATCTTAAAAAATAATAAAAAAATAATTTCAATTCTAAGTATGATGTTAAAAAGATACAAGGGAGTGTTGGCCCAACCATATCAATGTGAGAAAGCTCCAAATCTACAAATCATGACTTTCCTTGAGTAAGTCAGTTGTGACTAGGGAGTGTTGGCCCAACCATATCAATGTCAATTGAATTTCAAAGGGGGATAATTCCTGCAGAGTTGAGACAGAACTTGAACTCTTTCTTTTATCTTTAATAAATCGTTGAAAGAAAACACAGTCACCATAGAGGTGACTATGGTGACACCATAGAGGTAGGTAGAAACAGATTAAAATTTTATGATATTTTTTAAAAGATTTTATTTATTTATTTATGAGACACACACACACACACACACACACACAGAGAGAGAGAGAGAGAGAGGCAGAGACACAGGCAGAGGGAGAAGCAGGCTCCATGCAGGGGAGCCCGATGTAGGACTTGATCCCAGATCCTGGCATCATGCCCTGAGCAGAAGGCAGACACTCAAACGCTGAGCCACCCATGCATCCCTAGAATATTTTATTTTATTTATTTTATTTTCCTTCCCTAGAATATTTTAGATGCTGAATGTAAACTGTCACTTAGTTTAGTGTCCTGGGAACATCAAACAGGAAAAGCCTGAAATCACTGACAAGCTCTCTTCCATGGTCGGTCTCTGTGGATACTTTGATAAAGATTTTAGGTAGATATGGAGATCAGTGTGGCACATGGACACTGTCTGCTCCCCAAATCCTTTTTTTAGGGGAAATAAAAGCTTTGAGCCACTGTAGGTAAAGCAGCACAGGGTCTAGGCAAAGATCTATTGCTATGATAGAGGCAAAGCCTATGGAAAAAGAAGTTAACAAACAAAAAAGAAGAAAGAAAATTCCTGACCTGGGAAAAAGCAATAGACAGCTGAGGAAATAAGGAAAAAATCCTTCTGGTCCAGGGAGACAGGAAGCCAATTCTGACATTAGCATAAAGCAGCAGGAAACTCCCTTACATATGGCTGTCACAGGCAAAGCTTCACTGCCACTGAACTATAATTTCTGAATTACTTAAGAAAGTTTGTGTATTATTAGATCCAAAAGATATTCTCCTAGTATAGCCTCCTAAAAAGGTTCACGGTTTTAGCTATTTCTTTAGGTTTCGGATCCATCTCAAAACTGGTATCTATCAAAACCATTTGTTTAAAATATCTTCTCTTTCAAATTGAATTCATTTAGTGCTTTTATGAAAAATCCAGTGAGTATTAGGGAAAAGAAGGAAGTGGGGAATGTCTATTCAATGGGTATAGTTTCAGGTATGCAAGATAAATGAGTTTCATTAAGAGGGAAGCCCTTATTAATATCAACACAGTAAAACAATCAAATGAGTAAAATTGTAGGTCTATTATGGAGTGTTCCATTAAGCTATGTATTGAATCATGGACTAGTGTCACACTACTTAATTACAGAAACTTTATAGTAGATCTGAATTCAGGTGTTATAAGGGCTTTTTTTTTTTTTTTAAGCTATCTATTTTTAAGGGAGTTCTGGGTTTTCTAGATTCCCCAAATTCCCATAAAGTAATAGAAGTCTCTGTCATAGGAGTCAACTGGAAAACTGAAAAGTTCAGTTTATGATTGAAAGCAGACAAGCATGGTATTTGGGATCCCCAGATATTACCAAAAGTTATTATTGAGGGAGAATATTCATATAAGAAATTAAAATAAGACCTTGACACAGAATTATGTCAACATTTCCTTAAGCAATCATCCTAGATAAGTAGAATTCTTTTTTGAAAAGATTTTATATATGTATGTATGTATGTATGTATTTATGAGAGGGAGAGAACAAGCAAGGGGGCAGGGGAGAGGAAGAGGGAGAAGTTGACTAAGTAGGGAGGCCCATGTGGGGCTCAATCTCAGGACTTTGGGATAATGACCTGAGCCAAAGGCAGACGCTTAGCTGACAGCCATCCAGGCACCCCAGAATTGAAATTTTTATATTCAGATTTACATATGTTAGTTTTCTGTTAAGTATAACTTCCAATAATTTGGATTTTTCTGTAATAATTAGCATATATCTAAGTTAAAATGCATAGAGAAACAGTTTTAGCCCTTGTATTTTCATACATTTTGATTATTGTAAAAGTAGAGGATAGAAAATGCAAAAGTGACCACAATCACTTTACATTATGCATTTTGTAATTGAGACAGTTTCATAGTTATCTATCTGGCCATTAAAAAGGATGGCCTTTGATTTTTCCCCAGAAATACAGAATATATGTATGTCCATAAACAGAAATTGCATGGTCTGTGAAGAATGAGAAATAGAAATGCAATGAAAACAAACTGATATGACTAATACACACATGAAATACACAGCACTTATTTGTAGGGTCACTACCCTAATCCCTTACCATACTATCCAAAGATCCAAAGAAAGTGCAAATAGATGAGCTTTTCAGAAATGGCCAGCAAATAGCTTTGTTGTTCAGTTAAGATACTTCAGCACTCCCAACTCCTTAGCTTCTTTGGTTCTCACATTCGGGAGATAAATGAATCATATCATGGCATAGAAAGATTTTCTGAAAGGGTTTATTTTGACATCTATTTTGACATCACTCCAGCTAATGTATTATGTGAACAGATCTAATAGTTTAACAACATCAGCTGGCAGGAAATTCACCCTCTCCAGTCCGTAGGGTACCTATTTAGCCTTGGTATTAAACACTCTTATTATCACTATTACACTTAAGGTAACCAAAGCTTAGTTAGAGCTTAATTAAATTTCTCAAAAAAAACTCAAGATGAATACTGTTTGTTTTACCTCTGGAAAATAACTTAATTAAATTTCTCAAGAAATTTCAGATGAATACTGTGTTTGTTTTACCTCTGGAAAAATTGCTCCTAACTATTACAATATACTGTCCTTATTTGTGGAGAACAAAGTATCTTAAGGGATAAATAGATTAATATGCCTTGTCTTTCAAAAAGTGGCACATTCTTAAGGGGTTTGCTAGATATAATAGATTAAAGAAAAATAAAACTTTTAGGCACAGACCCACATAAAAGTTTTTGGACTAATGATCACAGCTGAGAAAGACAGGACATCTGTTGTAACAACCATAAAAGAGTTGATATATTTTCACCAAGTAAAAGAAATTCTCAATTAATTTTACAGAAGTGCATGACTATGTATCTCTAATAACAGACATTTAAAATATTGAAAACTTATTTCAAAATTCAATAATATTTCATAATTAAATAATTTCACACACACACACACACACACACACACACACACACACAAAGATAAAATTACCTGTGTGTATCAGTTAGGGTCCTCCATAGAAACTTCATGTTTGGGATGTCTGGGTGACTCAGTGGTTGAGCGTCTGCCTTTGGCTCAGGTTGTGATTCTGGGGTCCTGGGATCAAGTACCACATCAGGCTCCCCACAGGGAGCCTGTTTCTCCCTCTGTCTATGTCCCTGCCTCTCTCTGTCTCTCATAAATAACTAAATAAAATCTTAAGAAAAGAAAAACAAGAAACTTATGTTTTACCCTTAGGACCTTTTAACTACTTGGATGAGGTTCACTCACATTATTGAAGGTGATCTTCTTTGCTTAAAGTCCACTGATTGTAAATGTTAACCACATCTACAAAATGCCTACACACTACACCTAGATTTATGTTTGTTTAAGTAACTGGGTACTATACCCTAGTCAAGTTGACATATAAAACTAACCATTACATGCTGTTAAAGATGTTTTAAGAAATGTGCTATAATTCTGATTTGTACATTAATTATCTTCTATAATCAAGAGTTTTATAATGCTACATATAGATAAATCCTTGCACAGTAAAAACGTGTTTCCAAAATAAAGGGAAAAATTCATTTAATACAATCCTTTTCCCATATCCACTGGTTCAATATTTTATTTAATCATATAGTACCACTAGTGTGTTGAATTAAATGTTAGATGCCAAATAAATGTAGGACAGGAAGTTCTACATATTTTTACTCATTAACTTTTTACACTTGTTTAACAAATCTCTCTGGATTCCAGAAACATGATGTGCAGCGATGAGATATTTAGCTTTTATACATTGTTAAACTAATTCCAAACTCTGCTAAGCTTTGAATAGGACCCAGAGCAAGGATTATCCCTTTGTCTTCTTTTTTTTTAAATTTTTTTTTGCCTAGTCAAGATTTTTAAAATAAATAGTTGTAAATTGTAACATTAAGTATTAGCAAAATGACTCAGTTACAGTATCATGTCTGGGAGCATTCTGGAATCACAGAGTCTGGAAGTATTACAGTAAGTATCTAAGACTCAGTGCCAGCGAAGGGCCATTTTCAGTAGTTACCAATAGCTACCATATTCCAATCAGATTATTTATACATCAAAATTTTGGCTGTAACTTTTTTCTTTGCTTCTGGTCCAGTTGGGCGCCCCAAAATTTATTTCACTCATGATTTCCAAACCTTCATTTTTTTGTTCAGTTACAGTCCTGATATGTTAGTATCAGAGCTTTTTAAAAAAATAAATGTAAATATTAACTCCCCACCCCGCTTTTAAGTTGACAACCATACCCACAAATGTGACATATAGCACTATAAAAATGAGGAAAATGGACAAAGTCCTCACCTGCCTATAAAATGGCAAATGAAAAGATCTCAAAGACAGGGAGTATAGTATATAAAGAAATTGTATAAAATCCTGTGTGCAATGCAATGTTTCCCAAGGAATCCATATTCTTTAAAAATCTTTCAGTCAGTGAGAGAGTGGGAAATTTTCTGTACATTCAATAGCTAAGACAGTCAATACTCTTTTGGAATTACCATCAGGAAAAAAAAAGGGTAATGATTGCAATTTGACAGAAAATAAAGCTGATGAATAAACCAATTTCAAAACCTCTCAGGCTAGTGGTAAATCTCCTGATCTAAAGTAAATGGTATAAGCTCCACACTACCACATGGAACAATATTATAACTCCTATTTATTTTTACAATACGCTTAACTTAGATTTTTATAGGATGATATTATAAAAAATACTTGAATATGTAAATCATTTTATTGACACAAAGAGATCACCTACTTTCAATGAAAATATCATATTCTCACTCTAAATTACATTCTATATGCATTTGATTTTTCTAAATGCTAAGATAAATGTCCATATTTTTAAAGAGCAATTAAGAATAAACTGGTACATCTTAATGACTGAACCCTTCTTGCATCACAGAATATTTCTTAGCTCACTGCTGTGATAATAAATAAGTAAAAAATTTAAATAGGATATATGAATAAAACTCATTAAGAGGGAGTTTGAAAGTACTAATATCTCATGAAGCACTTAGAAATGTTTGATATATAGGACAATACTCCTGTTTTCTCCTTTGATATGAAGATACTATGGAAGAATATAACATTCTGCAAAAGGTTAAATTTTGGGGGACAATCCATTTTATTAGTGTTTTAAAAAAACAGAACCATCAGATTTTATTAAAAGGAGTTGGGATATCTGGTGGTATAGTTCTAGACAGGGTCCAAAAGCTTGAAAACTAGGAGAATGATGATATAAGTTCAGAAGACCAATATCCAGCTCAAACTGTCAGACAGAGAAAGCAACTTCTCCTTTTCTCTACCTTCTTGTTTTTTTATATATTTATTTATTTATTATTTATTTATTTATTTATTTATTTATGACAGTCACACAGAGAGAGAGAGAGAGGCAGAGACACAGGCAGAGGGAGAAGCAGGCTCCATGCACCGGGAGCCCGACGTGGGATTCGATCCCGGGTCTCCAGGATCGCGCCCTGGGCCAAAGGCAGGCGCCAAACCGCTGCGCCACCCAGGGATCCCTACCTTCTTGTTCTATTCAGACCTTCTCAGGTTGGATGGTGGCCACAAACATTGGGGAGAGCAATCTGCTTTCCTCAGTGCCAATCCAAATGCAAATTTCATCCAGAAATACCCTCACAGACACCCAGAAATTATGTTTAACTTACATGTCTGGCACCTTTCTTTCTTTCTTTCTTTCTTTCTTTCTTTCTTTCTTTCTTTCTTTCTTTCTTTCTTTCTTCTTTCTTTCTTTCTCTTCTTTCTTCTTCTTCCTTCCTTCCTTCCTTCTTCCTTCCTTCCTTCCTTCCTTCCTTCCTTTCTTTCTTTCTTCTTTCTTTCTTTCTTTCTTTCTTTCTTTCTTTCTTTCTTTCTTTCTTTCTTTTCTTTCTTTCTTTCTTCTTTCTTCTCTCCTTTCTTCCTTCCTTTCCCCCTTTTCTCCTTCATCCCTTCTTTTTCTGCCAAAACAACAAATAATCATACTCAACATTTGAATGTACAAAGATACTGAGGGATAGATATAATGGACTGCTGTCTTCCTTATGACTCAAAGAAATATATTCTACATGGATCAATCTAAATTCCCTCACCTTGCATATCTGTACATTCCTAATCCCACAGTGACAAACAAGGCTTCCACCTTCTGCCATCCTTTTACATAATTATTCCATTCCCATAAAAATGTTTAGCACTCTAAGCATTACCAATCCAAATTCTCTTAACTACTTTATCAACCAGTGTGTAGTGCTTGTGTGCAGTTCCTTACAGACTCCACTCATTCTAGAGTTGCTTTGGTCATCATCTCTGCCCCTATGACCTTCAGTGAGATTATTTCCTACATTTCCCATACAGCTAGATTCTCTTGTATCAGGTGTCAGGGATTCCAGGATGACATTTTGTGTATTTACACTTATTAATTTTCTTGTTTTTGCCATAAATTTCTGTGGATTTCAGCAAGTGCATAATGTCCTTTATCCACTATTGTGGTATTCTATAAAATAAATTTACTGCCTTAAAAAGCTTCTGCATTCTGCTTATTCATCTTTCACCACAAATTCTACTAGTGGTAACCATTTTAGTGTCTCAATAATTTTGCCTTTTCTAAAATGATACAAAGTTGAGAATATGCAGTACGTAGCTTTTCACTGGCTTCTTTCACCTACCAATATGAATATAAGTTCCCTTCATGCCTTTTTATTGCTTTATAGTTCATTTATTTTTATTGTTCAAGAATATTCCATGGTACAAATGGACTGCAGTCTATTTAACCCTTTGCTTTTTGAGCAATATCTTGGTGGCATCTAGTTTTGGCTGATCATAAATAAAGCTACTACAAATATGACCATGCAGGATTCTGTGTGACTACAAGTTTTCAATCAGTTGGATAAATATCTCAGAGTACAACTGATGGATCAAATGGTAAAGCTATTTAGCTTGTAAGAGACTGACAAACTATCTTCCAAGATGCATACATCATTTTGCATTCCCACAAACAATGAATGAGAGTTCCTGTTGCTCTACATTCTCACAAGCATTTGGCATTGTAGCCATTCTAATTAGTGTGCAGAGAGACCTCATTGTTGTTTTAATTTGCAATTCCATGATGACAAATGATGATGAGCATCATTCATATTTATTTACCACCTGCCTATGTTCTTTGATGAGAAATCTGTGAAGGCATGCTGCCGATTTTTAATTGGTAAGAGTTGAATTTCAGGAATGTCTGTTGTCTATCTTAGTTCTTTAGTGTTCTTTTGGTTCCTTTGGATCTTTTCCCTCTGAGTATAAAGTTAAAAGCAGTTTTTCAACATCCATAAAATAACTTCTGGGAATTTTCTTTGAGATTGTGTCTAATCTGTAGATCAAGTTAGGAAGAATTGATATCTTCACAATATATTGCTTTCCAGTCCATAATTATGAATAAATATTCATATTTATGGTTGTTACTGGGTTTCCTGTGTCAGAGTTTTATAGTTTTCTACACATGGAATCTGTATATATTTTGTTGGATTTATATCTAGAAATTTCCTTTTGTGGTGCTATTGTGAAGAGTATTGTGTGTTTAATTTAAAACCCAATTGATGGGGTAGCTGAGTGGCTCAGTCAATTAGGGGTTCAACTTCTGATTTCAGATCAGGTCATGATCTCAAGATTGTGAGATTGAGCCATGTTGAGTTCTGCACTGGGCTTGGAGCCTGCTTAAGATTCTTCTTTCCCTCTCACTCTGCCCCTTCTCTCTCTCTCTCTCTTTCTCTGAAAGAAAAAGAAAAAACAAGTAAAATGTTAATTGCTAATTGCTGAAATATAGAAAAAAACTTAGCCAAAAATAGGAAAAAAAATCAAAACCATCCAGACTTTTGAGTGGGATTTGAGGAGATTGAGAGCTTGGACATCAGATGTCTACTGATTGGTCACCAAATTCTCATTTTATGTTTAAGAAAAAGTGAAGCATTCCAGTGAACACTTAGACTATCTCCATTTCTATTTTCTAAATGTATGTGTCCCCCACCAAATTTATATGTTGAAGTAATCGTATTAGGAGGTGGGGCCTGTGGGTGGTGATAAGGTTGTGAGAACAGAACCTCCATGGAGTGTATTAAGCCTCCAGGAAGCTTGTTTGCCCATTTTACCATGTGAGGACACAGGAGAAAAATAAATTAAAAAATAAAAAAAGAAAAGCAAGTGAGAGTGTGTTTTATTCCTCTAATAATATTCTAAAGGAGTATCACTTTCCCCCCTCCAAAAAAATAAGTATATGACACATCTATATAAACCATAAGATGGAAACAGGTTTTTACTCACTCTACTGTGGCATTGGAATAGCATAATGTTTTTATCATGTGAACAAAACAATGGAAATCAGGGAGAAAAAAACTTGGTAAAAAAGTGGTCTTTGCAGCAATGAGGAATCAAGGAGCTATTTTCAAAAGAAATGATGAGTAGATGAAACATAGTTTAAAAAATCACCTTTTGATTTACTAATACATCAACTTCTAAGAATTTTAGGGAAAATGGAGATAGGACAATTGTTGATTGCAAATTTTCATCTTCTGGAATATGCAGTAAATGTCTTTCCTATTGCACTTTACTGCTGTGTCTGGAAGAAAACCTGTTCTCAGAAAAGTCTTCAGGATAAAGACTTATCCTGAAGATTTTTGCTCTGTTGTCTAGAAACCAAGTTAAATGAAAAATTTAAAAATTACAATCTACGTCAAAACAAGACTGATTCTATGGCACATTTCAAAACAATAAACCCATTTTCTAAGTAGCTTATTTTTTATTTTTACCTAGTCATTAAAGACCATATTAATGTGGTCTGCAACCACACAGATGGATCTGCAAATAGAAATATTATTCTTACTAAAGTGTTCTTTTAGGATGTTTATAACAAGTAATACCTTTTCACATTTAATATAGTCTAAGTCTGAAATATTTATTCTGTTCATACCACCAAGATATCTTGCATTTATGTTTTTCAAAATTATATATACTAAGAAAATTGTATTCAAAATAAGATATAAATTTCATTTTGCAAATGTCTTTAAATGTACCCTTGCGTATGTGAGCCACAATATATTGCCACATTTGTCAAGGTTCGCAGAACACAAATTATTTAAATAACCCTTGGTTTCTAAATATGCAGCAAAGATAAATAAGTAATCTTACCACAGGCAACATTTTCATACTTCTCCCACTGTCTGACAGCTGGACCTCTTTAATATCCCAAACCATAACTGATTGGCTAATGCCACCTGTTCAGCACAAATTCAAAAGTCATTCATTTGTGTAAAGTAAACAAGCACATAAAGAAAGCATATTTTTGGAGAAAATATTAAATATATACTCTAATGAGAAATAGGAGCAAAAAAATGAAAGAATGTACTTAGAAGGGAAAGCTATGTGATTTTGTAAAACATCTAACATAGTATATCCATTGCAACATTAAACCATTATGACGACTTTCTTTTCCAAACACATCATAGTTTGAAAACTAAAGGTTGGTAAGATGTTTTAGATCTGTCATTTGCCAGGTGTGCTGTCTTTTAAAAGATATTTATCCTCTCAAATACGCATTTCTGCATCAGCAAAATAACACTTAATTCAGAGTTCTTGCAAATATCTAATAAGATAATTAATAAAAACTGATTAATAAAGTTCTGGTTTAATAGGATACTTCAGTAAATGTTAACAATTAAAAAACAAATCTAATAAAATTTCATACACTGAAAACTTTGATACAAAAAAATAAATATTACTTGCCACTCCATATACATATATTTTCATCATCATGCATATTTGTGATTTTTCTTGAATTAAAGAACATAATGAATCTTATTAATAAATAATGTCATTATAAATATTATGTGATTAAAATATTTTTCCAAATTGCTATGACTACTCTATCAGTCCAATTTAGTGATGTAAATCAGTGACCATTCTATTATGCTCTTGGACTCTGTGGTTTAGGAGTTGGGGCAGGACTCTGATGCACAACTTTCATTTGGAATGTCTGATATTGTTTCAGTTAGATGTTAGCTGGAGCTATAATCATCTGAACACAAGGAGGCTGGGCAATCATGATGGCTTGCTCACATGGCTTTCTGTAGGCTAGAAATTCAGCTAGTGCCATTGACTAGTGTCATTGAATAATCCATAGCATTTTCTGCATGAGGGTTGCTCGCATGGATTTTCCCAGACTGAATGTCCAAAGATAACCAGGTTGAAGCCACATGACCTTTTACTTCCTAATCTTGAAAGCCATAAAGTGTTGCTTTTATCATACTATAGTCAGAAGTATGCCCAGATTCCAGAGAAACTTACTTATTAGGTAAATTTACATTGCAAAAGAACATGTTGGATGGGAAATAGAAATGAGGAAGCTGTTTTGGGGGTCATCCTTCTGGGAAAAGTTGTATTTAGTTCTTTCTCTGATATACTTGGAGAAGACAGGAGATTCCTGATGAGATAGGTGGTGATACAGTCTGTGACTGGATGAATAAGTACATATAACTAAAGAATGAAGCAGTAGAGATTTTACAACACCACAGTTCTCAAAAGAGACCAGGTATCGAAGAACATTTTTGAAATAGTTTTGTCAGTTTTATATTAGTAAATAAAGATAATATGAGGAGAACATTATTGGGGAACATGTATCTGCAGAAAGATGTTCTGTTTCTCAAAACAAGTGAGAGACAACACCAAGAAATAATGCTTAAAACAATTAAATCAAGTAACAACAACAAGAAAATGCTAAAAACTGTGGAACACAAACATACTTAAATGCTTGTACAAATTAAAAGGAAAGAATGTGAAAATTTCAAACAAGTCTTATGGTGAATTGCTTCTTTTATTTAAACTTCAGATTCCGAGAGCTCATTAACTACTGTGAAAATCTACCATAATTTTTTACAAGAAAAGGGGAAATTCTAGGCATTCAGTTCTTGTAAGGCTATTTTATTCTAAGAGTTTTACAAAATACAAATGTTGTTTCAAAATACAAAATGTTCCTACTAGTTGGTGAAGTAATGTCACAAGAAACAATTAGGTACTTTCACTATATTCATTCACCTTTATTTTTTTAATTTTTTAAAAGATTTTATTTATTTATCCATGAGAGACACACAGAGAGAGAAGCAGAGACACAGACAGAGGGATAAGCAGAGACACAGACAGAGGGATAAGCATGCAGGGAGCCCGATGCAGGACTCAATCCCTGGACTCCAGAGCACTCCCTGAGCCAAAGACCGACTTTAACCACTGAGCCATCCAGGTGTTCCAATATTCAATCACCTGTAAAAAGAAACTTAATAAATATAATATTCTTTGTTCCTGTACAATATACATATTGTATCTACAAAGCCTAATTCTAAAACTGTTAAGTGTATTATAATTTGTAATTCAGAATGTTTTTGGATTTCAGAAATGAAAGTAATAGGTATACGTATCTTATATTGTAGGATACCACTTCCAAATTTAGGACTTCTCCTTTCCATCAACTATCTATTTCCTCAAAGAAGTGTGTGAATATTCATAATAGGTAGATTATAAATACATTAAGTACAAGTCAAATAAGACTTTGTAACAAATCTGTAATAAAATCAAAAAATTTTGTCAGAAGATTTTTGTTTTCACATTTTTAGATGAGAGATTTGGGGTCCAAATGTAGGATATAGTATGTCTCTGTTTCTCAATATAGATAGACAGACAGGTAGATATGTACATATATGCACATACACTTAAAATATACACACACATCCATATACATTTTTGCTTCTTTTACCTTTCACACCTATTTATCCTTGAATTATTAATACATTAATAGAAAATATGGTTGAGCAAAGAAAAGAAAATGATAAATATCCATATTTTAGAAATAACTTTGAGAAAATGAAGAATTAATGACGCTGACTCCGGGCAAATTTAAGTTTTGCTTATATTGATAGTAGGTAACACTGTATTATTAGGATAGTTTCATTGAGCTATGACATTATCAAATTTGGTCAGTTTAAGTAAACCTCTAAACTCTTTTG
Source organism: Canis lupus dingo (assembly GCF_003254725.2). Classification (NCBI taxonomy): domain Eukaryota; kingdom Metazoa; phylum Chordata; class Mammalia; order Carnivora; family Canidae; genus Canis; species Canis lupus. Next base: position 55,092,156 of record NC_064255.1, on the reverse strand, counting down.
GTTTCTCTAAAATGAGATTCTTTGGGATCCCTGGGTAGCTCAGCGGTTGAGCATCTGCTTTCAGCCCAGGGCGTGATCCTGGAGTCCTGAGATCGAGTCCCACATCAGGCTCCCTACATGGAGCCTGCTTCTCCTTCTGTGTCTCTGCTTCTCTCTCTCTCTATCATAAATAAATAAATAAATAAATAAATAAATAAATAAATAAATAAATAAAAATAAAACTTTAAAAATAAATAAAATAAAATAAAATAAAATAAAAAATAAAATGAGATTCTTAATTTCCAAAATGAGAATATTGAGTATATGGTATCTCACTTTCCATCTGGTCTAAAATTAACATGGTTATCATCACTACTTTTTCAGAACATATTACCTTGATCATGTTTAATAAAATAGCCACTTCCAAATAAAAACAAATCTGGAGTTAGATAGGGATGTGTTCATTAGAAAGATTATTGCAGTTGGGAGAATGAATCAAAGTTAAATCAGCAAATCTCAAAACAAACAGAAAGACATTTCATTTATAAGAAGGGATAGGAAGTAAGTAAGGGGAAGCTGAGTAAGTTAGTTGAAATGATCAATAGGTTCTGACAAGAAAAGTGAATTCCTGTGATCAGCCTATTCTCAGGTAGAGTGGTAAGGATACCCACCTACTTCTTAGTGCTTGCACACTCTTGGAGGCAAACAGATTTCAGGGACCAATAGGAAGGAGAGAAGCCTGAGTAAAGTCTGGTCAAAACAAACAAAGGGTGACCAATGGTAATTGTGAGCACTTGGAATCAGTCTATCTCCCAGAGACTGCCATCTTTCTCTGAAATTTTCAGATCTAAATTTGATTTAATTTTTAAAATGTTGTGATTCCTTCCCTTAGGGGGATGCTTAAATATATAAATGTTGCCATATCCACATCATGCTTGCCATTCTACTGTGCTAAAAATATTTTAATATGTGGAATCCATTCTGTTGTCTAATATTTCATGACAAATCTACTTATAATCACTTCACTAATGGTTCTGTTTAAATCAGAAACTTAATCTAATGATATGTAACTTTTTGATGGCCTTATAAAAGCAAATTGCAATATTTGAGATGAGAGGGCCAAATGGTGAGAAACTAAGAATGTTTTCTAGAGGCTGAGAGGGCTCATCAGCTGACAGTGATAAAAACAGCGTTTTTGTTCATATAACCTCAAAGATATTACTTCCTTCAAGATCCTTCATGAGCCTGAAACAGAATCTTTCCTACTGAAACTTCTAGATTAAATGGCTGCCTGACAGACAAAGTTATTTTAGCCCTGTGAGATACTAAGTTATCCCCAGATTTCAGATCTACAGAAACCGTGAGGTAATAAATGGGTATTGCTTGAAGGTGCTAAATTTGGACAATATTAAAGCAGCAGCATCCAGTAAGTAACAAGGCGCATATCAAAAATCTTGCAAATATGTTTGGCTTATTATTAAACAACATGTAAAACATATCATTGTCTTCCTTCTTAAACTAATTCAAAATGAAAGTCAGAAAAATCTGTTAATTTAAGTTTTACACCTATTGTGTGGAAGCCATAGAAGTGGTTCCCACAGTATCATAATACTTCACAACTTTGTAAAAGATATAGATATTAGATATAGATATGGAAATTAAGGATGTATCACAACAAAGCACACCAGGAGACAGTTCTGAAAATAACAAATGCTAGCCCTTATTTGAGAAGTACACTTACTAGGATTGAATATCAATGAGACATAATTGCTAGATGCTTTCATATTCCAGCTTAGCAAAATAAAACTGTCTAATTTTTGAAATGTTGAAAATGTCAATGTATGCAAATTTGAGGAAGGGCTGGAAATCACAGGGTGACAGAAGGGAAGAAAGAAAGGAGATGAAATCCTACAATTAGATTCTCCTGATGTGAATATGAAATGTAAAATACACGTAAAAAGACTAGTAGTAAATTCCTCAATTGCCAATGTCACCATGTTCTATAAAGTGATAAGTGGAGAGTCTATGTTAAGAAAGATGAATGACCTCAAACTTTGTAACCTGTAAAATAGGATTTTGAAGTTAATAAATGGGCAGTTTCCCTTAAGACATTATTGCCAATGCAACAAATATAAAGTATATTTGCCAGAAAATGTGAGGGTCTTTGTAAAGCTATTACCAGTATGGATATTCTTTATGACAGATAAGCTACTACTTCCCTGCATTCTAAATATACAGAAATTCATAACTCATTAAATGTAGATATTATGCATCACTTCCTTTTTCTCTCTCTGCTCTAAAGATTTTGTTCAATCTATTTGAGCAGCTACTATTGTCCAGAAATACTTAAAACATATTTGATTACAGTTTGGTACACTCAATTTTTTAAAAAATTATATTTTATTTATTTTTTAAAGAATAATATATTTACAAGGAAAAAATGAAAAGAAAAAAATGGTATGTTGTGAAAAATAATCCTTTCTTACCCACTCCCTCAGCGTTCCTCTTTCTACTGGTCATTGTAATTGTTCATCTCATGATTCTTCTTATGAAGATATTGAATGTGTATATAACTGTGTGTGTTTGTGTGTGTATGTATATACATATTTTGTCTGCATATGTGTAATTGTTGAAAGAAACTTCCCTTACCAATCACCAGTCTTACTCTCAAGAAGCAAACTCTTTTAATGTATAAGCTTCCACTTGTGATGGCTCATTCCATCTCTTTAAATAACTCATTAGTATCACCAGATAATTTTATTAATTTAAAAGAATATTTGCTAACTTTTTGAAATAATAAATACAAATTTTGCTGACCTTCCCATAATTCTCCTCCTTTAGGCCTCGAACTTATATATATTGCAACATTGGAAAATATTATTTCTCATTCCATCAACTATTGAAAACTTGTCCTTAAGAGTTAAAGCTCAGAAAGACAATTAACAGAACAGAAAATCCTGGTATACCATAAACATATAAAATATTACTCAATTTGACCAGCAATGAAATAAATAAAGCCTATATTGATGATAGCATAGCAAAGTAATTAAGGGAATTTGTGTCCTGATATGTAAAGAGAACCCAACTGTAAGCAAGAGAAAACCATTTTAAGATTCATAAAATAAAGCAGTGTAAGGTGCCACTCCTGTAAAGTTTCAAGTAAAAAAAAAAAAATTCAACTAAGCCATTAATCTGACATATTGTTTGTAATTGTATATACATATGCACTGTATATACATATATGCAAATATGTAGTTATGCATGGAAATTATATATATATATTTTTTTTAATCTATTTTTTTTAATTTTTATTTATTTATGATAGTCACAGAGAGAGAGAGAGAGAGGCAGAGACACAGGCAGAGGGAGAAGCAGGCTCCATGCACCGGGAGCCCGATGTGGGATTCGATCCCGGGTCTCCAGGATCGCGCCCTGGGCCAAAGGCAGGCGCCAAACCGCTGCACCACCCAGGGATCCCTATATATTTTTTTTTTAATTTAAGGTTGCGGTGACCACTGGGTATGAAGGAATGTGGAGAGATTGAAGAATGTGATCCTGTGTGAAGTCCACAGGGCTGGTCCTCTGTTGGCCTTGTGTTGCTTCTTAAATTGTATATATATTTTGTTATATGTTTCATAGGCTTTGTATGTTTAATATATTTCACATATTCTTAAATCTGAATTTAGTTCACTCTTCTCATTATATTGGGAACACCTGAGCAAGTAGAAATAGATTTGGGACAATTTTCTTTGTTTCAACCTAAAACTTCTATTTCTTCTAGTAATCAGCATATAATTAATATACAATATTAATTCAATATATTTTTGTTTGTATCATTATTTTTATGATTTTTAATAATAAATTCATATTCATAGTTAATTATATCTTTATCACAATAAACTGGGAAACAACTATCATTGGTAAGGTAAACACAATGGTTAAAAATAATGGTCTGTAACTTCTCTTAGCTACATGCATTTTTGGTGTTAGAAGACACTAGCAAATTCAATCATAACATGTTATGCATGCATTTAAAAATTTTTAAAGACTTATTTTTTATTTTAACTTTTAAAGAGAGATTTTCTTATATACCTTAAAGTCTGCATACTGATTCAATAAAATAACTGGGACTCAGATATTCACACAGCAACAATCATTTCCAGGCTTTAATTTCATATTAATAAAAAAAAAAAAAACTTGTTGACTTGGAGGCTCATTTGAATTAATTATATTATGTGCTCAGAAGCTGTGAAAACTAAGCAACACACATTATTGAAGAGTGACTTAAGAAGTGAGATTAGGGGAATTGTTTCAGAAGCTTTTGATTCAAGAGAAGTAATTACTTCAATAAATACAACAACACTGGCTATTTTTCTACATAAGTTCACAGATTCAAACAACTGAAGGACGGTGAAATTGATTCCTTCAACAATTTAATCAGCTGCAGAGTTTATTAGTGTTTCACTCTGTTTGCATCATTGGATGCCTACCTTCCTTATTAAAATTTTGCATTCAAATTTTATACAAATACTGAAAATTGAGGCTAAATGTTTTCAAATGATAAACTCAAACATATTGGGAATATACTTAAAGTGTGAAAGAGTTGGCAAGAATATGTTTTACATATATTAGTTATGATTGGCCCGTTATGTACTAGGTGAATGTGACAACCCTGAAAAATATTCAACTGTCTTTTAATTGATATATTTTAGGGCAGCCCGGGTTGCTCAGTGGTTTAGCGCTGCCTTCAGCCCAGGGCCTGATCTTGGAGACCTGGGATTGAGTCCCACGTCGGGCTCCCTGCATGGAGCCTGCTTCTCCCTCTGCCTGTGTCTTGCCTCTCTCTTTTTATGTCTCTCATGAATAAATAAATAAAATCTTTAAAAAAAAATAATTGATATATTTATGTTAATAACAGTTTCCCTCCCAGGGAAAGTACACTTGAAGACATAGCAATGCTTCCAAATACATAATTATTATTAAATGGAAAAACAACTAATATTAAAGCCTCAAATGTACCATTTTTATCTTTTTCAGTTATCAAATTCTCATTTCTTTTTCTCTTAAGATTTTATTTATTTGACAGAGAGAGAGGTCACAAGCAGGGGGAGAGGCAGACAGAGAGGGAGAAGCAGGCTCCCCACTGAACAGGGCATTGGATTTGGGCCTCTATTCCAGGACCCTGTAATCATAACCTGAGCTGAAGGCAGACACTTAACTGACTGTGACACCCAGGTGCCCTCCATTACACTCTTTATTGTTCATGGTTACACATCTGTTGTGGTAACCCCTCAGAAGTAGAATGTATTCCACTACACCCCTAAAATTTGGTTTGTTGAGTCTGATAATGTTACACATGTACCAGGAGGGTATGAAAACGTTTATGGATTACATAATGAGGTTTTTGGGGAAAAACAAGACAAGCTTTCAAGCTGGTCCAAGATTGGCTTGCAAGAAAAGGAATGGAGATTTGCTTCACTTCATAATAATTAATGGCTAGAGCTGGGGTGAGTGTTCTGCACTGGTGAGGGCTTGCACCGTTTGATTTTTCTACCAATGCAAGATCAAGGAGAACCTTGACTGTCTAATTACTTTGCTTAGATGTACAGTAGAGAGAAGGCAGCCATGGTGGGACTTAAAACTTGAATGCAAATACCAAAAATGGATTCCAATTTAGTATTATAATTTTAATGGGTCAGATATTGCTGAATAATGAAGTTACCTAGTGCTTTTTATTCCTGAGCATCTTGGTGCACTATGTATCAAAGTTCAAAGCAGTCAAGGATAAGCCCTGTGACTGAGTTATAGCCATTGAGCATTGAGAGTGACATTAAAAATTCTGAACCTAGATTTTCAAATGTAACACACAGTATTAATTACAATTCCTTTCTTGATACAGAAAAACACAATCACATTTATCAAGTGTGATAATACATGTTAAATCTGTAACTGGTCTACCAGTTCATTGCTTTCCCAATGAGGATGGCAATTTCAGAAGCTTCTGGGCATTTTTATTGCTTTCTGCTCCAAATGAAATCAGCCTCCTTTGGCAGAGAAGATGATAGTCTTCATGACCTATTCCATCCCAATACAATTTCTGCTGGAAGTAAGCCAGAAGGGCATATGAAAGAACCCTCAAGGAGGAATGCCACAGACTTTTACTCTTCTGAACCAAAGCTCAATAATTTTTCAAGAAAAGAAGCTTCAAATTTGTTATATTCCTTTGATCAGGTTCCAGATTCCTAAAATGGCCATTTTCCATGATTTTACCCATTTTATAGTTACTGTAGTTTCACAATGTGATTTTGTCAAACTTCGTAATCCACCATGTCATAATTTATCCCTTCCTCATGTCTGTTGACTTTCTTTTCTTCTTTTTTATCATAAGTCTTGTTTTCCTTAGAACACTTTCCATAGTGATGAAGTTTTGGAATTATGGGTGAGGTCTAGAGACAACGATCAAGAAAGAATTCTGGAGACGTCTTTGGTGAAAAATGGTGGTTTTATTAAAGCACCGGGACATGACCCATGGGCAAAGAGAGGGGCTGCCCCAGGCCTGTGAGGGGTGGCTGATTATATACCTGGGGATTGGGATTGGTTTGAGGAACGCGTGCTCTCTAAGGAATTTTGGAAGCAAGGTTCCAAGGACCTTGAGGGGGCTAGCTATTGTTAGGAAAATGTCACTTATTACCGTCTAATAAAACCTGAGTCATGAGACCCATTAGATGTGTTATCAGTGGGCCATGTGCTTGGGGGATGATCGCTGATATGTATCTTGGGGGTTTAGAGATAAAGGAAATTTCTAAAGGAATTTTTATATGTTAAAGCAGACTTGCAGGCTCCCGGGGGTCAGGCTAAGATTGCCTTCTGCCCTTAGCTAAGTATGAACATTGAGGCAGTTGAGTCTGTAGAGGAAGGTACCTCTGCATGGGCTTGTCAATATGCTTTGTTCTCCACTAGTCCTCTGTTTCCCCATCACGTAGTATGCATTTATATATTTTTATATTGATGTCAATTTTAATTCTTATTTATGAAGTTATTTTTCTTTTATTTTTATTTTTCCTGAGTTCAGATATCATTCTTTTTTAGTTTGTGTCCTCATTCATTTTTCTCATTTATACTAATTCTGATTTATTTTCTTCATTTATTATTTACTATTATTTAAAAAAAAACATTTTCTTTTTTTTATGGGTTACATATCTTTTCTGTTTGTGGGACTATCTTTAGAGCAAGACTTTAGTGTTTTGTTTTGTTTTATTTAGTTTTTTCACTCTGTTCCTCTCTCCCTCTACTATCTAAAAATTGTCTTGCCTTTACCACCTACTGACCATGTTTGACTTAAATCTATTGATATGCTTACTGATTTCTATTCATTTTAGAGTTTGTTCTAGCAGGATGTTTTGGCCAGCTGGTTGAATATTTTTAGGGACTGGTATGCAGCAATACCAGATATTTTCCTACTTGCTACAACTCGTACATGTTTTACTCAGCACAAATCAGAACTCAAAACTCCTTTTGACTATTTTTCTCAAGCAGGCTTAGAAAATTTCCATTTTAAAAGAAGACTCACTTATGTAATGAAAATTTGTCAGAGATCTCTATTTTTCATCTATTTTTCATTGGTCTCAAGATCATTTAATGTTTCTTTATTATAGCATTGCTTCTTTCTAAATAGATTTTAAATCTATAGATATCGTAACTCTTATGTCTACTTCTAGTTGGTTGCTTATGAGAATACCTTGTTACCTAGTTTTTATTGATTAGGTTCTGGAAGTTGTTTTTAATAAGCTAGTTTGTATGACATTTTTATTTCTATAGGAAAGGGATTTGGGAGATGTTTTTGACACACTATTACCTTGCTGTTAGCTGGTGTTTTGAATGTGTCTCTGCTGTAAACTAGTCTTTTAAATGTTCTCTTAACACAGTTCAAAAGAAATAGGAGTAAATGGGACAATTTAGTATGATATTGAACAGGAGAAGGAAGGAATATAAACCAATACAATACTGAAATTTCTGTGAGACTGATGATATTTATTTAGCCTGGTGAAAGTGAACAGTATGTTAGACATAATTATCGTATTTTTTCAAACTTTTAATTTTGAACTAATGTTAGGCTTACAAAAATTTGCAAAAATATTATAGAGAGCTTCTGTATGTTCTTAACCTAGGCTCCTCTATTATTATCATTGTGCATAACCATAATATAATTAGCAAAAAACTGGAAATTAATATTGGCACAATACTATAGTTACACTGTTGATCTTCATTAGTATTTTCTCAATAATGACCTTTATTTCTTTCCTGATCCAGGACTCAAATATTTCATACTACATTTGTGATATTTCTGCATTCTTTCCTTATCTTTCATCACCTTGAAACTTTTCTTTCTTTAAAGATTTTATTTATTTATGTGAGTGTGTGTGTGTGTGTGAGAGAGAGAGAGAGAGAGAGAGAGAGCAAGCATGATCTGGAGGGGAGGAGCAGAAGGAGAAGGAGAAGCAGGGATCCCTGGGTGGCGCAGCGGTTTGGCGCCTGCCTTTGGCCCAGGGCGCGATCCTGGAGACCCAGGATCGAATCCCACGTTGGGCTCCCGGTGCATGGAGCCTGCTTCTCCCTCTGCCTATGTCTCTGCCTCTCTCTCTCTCTCTCTCTCTCCCTGTGTGACTATCATAAATAAATAAAAATTAAAAAAAAAAAAGAGAAGGAGAAGCAGACTTCCTGCTGAGCAGATAACACAATGTGGGGTTCCATCCCAGGACCCCAGGGTCATGATCTGAGCCCAAGGCAGATGCTTAACAGACTAACCCACCCAGGCATCCCTCATTACCTTGATACTTTTCATGATCACTGGTCAGTTTTTATTTTGAAGTCCCTTAATTTAGGATTGTCTGATATATCTCAAGAATAGAATAAAACTACATCTTTTTGGTTAGACGATCTCAAAAGTGCTATGTCTTTCTCAGTACATAACATCATGATGTCAGTATATCTTATTATTTATTACAGATAATGTTAAACTCAACCAATTAATAACAGTTGTGTCTACTGGATTTCTCCACTGTCATGTTACATTTTCCCCCTATCTTTATGATGATTAACATCTTGGGGACAAAATTTTGAACTTATACCATTTTTCAAACATTCACATACTAGCTTTAACAATTATTGGAGAAAATTTTGTTTATTCTAAGTTTTTGATAAATATTAATGAAAGGGCTACACCCATTCACAGGTAGATTTCTCTGTAGACACTAATCTTGAAATAAATTGGGCAAATCTATAAATTCAGTTGTTGGATTATGTGGAAAGAATACACTTAGCTTAGTAAGAAACTACCAACATGTCTCCAACACATCTGTACTATTTTTCATTCTCTCCATCAATGATTGAGCTGTTTTTTGCTTTGCATCCTCATCATCATTGGTATTGTCAGTGTTTTGGATTTTATCCATTCTATTTTTTTAATACAGAGTAATTTTTTAAAGATTTTATTTATTTATTTATCACACACACACACACACACACACACACACACACAGAGGTGCAGAAACACAGGCAGAGAGAGAAGCAGGCTCCATGCAGGGAGCCTGACTTGGAACTCTATCCCGGGTCTCCAGGACCAGGCTCTGGCCTGAAGGCAGCGCTAAACCGCTGAACCACCTGGGCTGCCCAATTTTATTCATTCCAATAGGTATATAATAATAGCTCATTGTTTTTTGAATTCAAAATTCCGTAATGATAAACAATATTGATCCCCTTTCATATGTTTAATTGCCATCTGGATCTCTACTTTGACAAAGTTTCTATTCAGATTTGCCATATTTCATTGGGTTGTTTGTTTTCTTATTACTAAGTTTTAAGAGTCCTTTGTATACTTTGGATTCAAATGATTTATCAGGTATACATTTTGCAAATATTTTTCCTGGTCTGTGGCTTGTATTTTCACTCTTTTAATATTTCTTTTATTGAGAAGTTTTTAATTATAATAAATTTTGGGTTGTCATTTTTTCCCATGAATTGTGCTTTTGATATTGTCTTAAAATGTCATCATAAAATATAAAGTCATCTAGATTTCCTCCTATATTTCCTTCTAAAAATGTGAAAGCTTGCCATTTAGGTCAATGATCTATTTTAAGTTAATTTTAAAATTTTTTGAACTAGCTGAAAAACAGAAATACAACTTATCAAAATTTATGAGATGCAAACACAAGAGTGTGTAGAGAGAAATTATAGAATTAAATAATTCTAATGGGATTATTTCCAATAATTTTGGGAATTAAAAATCTAAAATCTATATTCTAGGCCTAGATTGTTGGAATAAAGTACAAAAATAGTAAGTTAAACCAAAATCATAGGAAGAAACTAATAAAAATTAGAGCTTAAATCATAAATGAAACTAAAAATAGGAAAACAGATAACCAATAAAACCAACGTTTAGTCTTTGAAAAGGCCAATAAAACTGATAAACCCATAGCTATACTAAAAAAAAAAAAAAAAAAAAAAAAAAGAGACAGAAATGATCAATTTAGAAATAAAAGGGGCATTATAACACCTAATCCCATGGACACTAAAAGGATAACAGGAATACTATGAATAACTGTATGTCCACAAGTCTGATAACTTATATATAATAAACTAATTAATTGAAAGACACGTACTTAAAAAATCACATAGAAGAAATAATCTAAGTTTATATCGATTCAAAAATAATAAATAATTAATAACCCTCCAAGACAGAAAGTATCAGGATTAACTTTACTGGTGAATTCTACCAAACGTTTAAAGAAGAAACTATACCAAATCTCCACCACCACTTCCAGGAAACAAGGAGAGGAAACACTTCTGACCTCATTAATGGGGCTAGGATTACCCTAAGAATAGAACCAGATAAAAATATTACAAGGAAGTAAAACCATAGATCCATATCACCCAAGGATGTTCATGCAAGAATCCTTAACAACATATTGGCAAATAGAATTGAATAACATATTACAAAGATTATATACTCCAACCCAGTGGGATTTGCAAATGATACTAACAGTTGGATTAATATATACCATGTTTGTAGCTATTTTCTATTCATAGCATTTTTTTATCCCTCCACTTTATGCCTTTTCTTTAAAAAAATATTGTATTTATTTATTTGAGACAGAGAGTGTGAGAGAATGAGCTTGAGTGGAGGTGTAAGAGCAGAGGGAGAGGTAGAAGCAGGCTCCTCCCTCAATCCCTGAACCCCAGGATCATGACCTGAGCCCAAGGCAGAAACCCAACTTAGTGGGCTACCCAGGTACCTCTGCTTCACTTGTTTTAATTAAACATTTCATATGATTCTATTTTATCTACTTAGCACGCTGATTATATTTTTTAAAAATGTCTAGTTATTTTTCTAGCATTTTCAATACATATTTCATCTACTTTAAGTATCCTCTCAAGCAACACTATACCACTTCACCTGTAGTAAAAGTACCTTAAAACAGACTACTCAATTTTCCCACCAGTCCCTTTTGTCATCACTGTCATCCACTTCACTTATCCATATGCTATAATCACCCAATGCATAGTTAAATGATTAACTGTTATCTTTTAGATATATTAGAAGTAGAAATATGTTTTATTTTAAGCAGTTAAGTCTATGCTCTCTTATTATTAGGACTGATAAGATTGTTCTAAGTGGGTAATGTTTTATCATTTTTGTATTTGCATTTGCTACATTTACTTCTCTACAAGATATGTGCTCTTTTCTCTTGTATCTATTTGCTTATTTATTTGTTTATTTAGGAAAGTTTGTACTTTGTCTAGTTTTTATCTTTTATTATATATTTTTCAATATCTTCAGAACTTTAACCTGTTAGTATATGAGTTTACTAGAATATCCCTTAATACCAACCGTTTGCCTATATAAAAATAAGCTTTTCTATTATCTGTTTTCCATTCTCATCATTTTTATATATTACAAAATGTTCATCAGTTTTCCTGCATTCTGTCAGAAGATGGTCACAAGGTGAAGAGATCCTTATGTTTCTGTATGCTGAAAACTATTTTGTTTTTTGTTTCTAAAGCCTTGATATATAAGAGATAGATGAGCTGGATATAATATCCATGGCCTAATTTTTTCATTTATTATAATAATAATTATTATTAATGTTCTCAATCATTACTTCTTTTTACATGCCTGCTTCGAGAAGTCTGATGAGAATCCGAAACTGTTGCTTTTGTAAGTTGTTTGATACTTTTTCCTGAAGACCTTGATAATTTTATTTTGTTTTGTTTTTGAAATCTAGTACTTATACTAGGATATGACTTGGATTTGACATTTATTATTTTTACAGTTATCCAATAACCACTTTCACAAGCTTAGATTCATGTTTTGCTTTGTTCTCTTTTTTCTTTTGTTTTTCTTTCTATTTCTGGAAGGTCTCTTGAATTGTAGAGTTTGTTTTCATTTTTTATATTTATTTTAAAAATTTCTACATTGTTTAATTTTATCTTCAGGAACTTTGAAATTTAGAAGCATTTTAATTTTTTTCTGAATCTTTCCATTTCTACTATCTCTTTTTACTTTTTTTCTATTTGTCAAGTTCTTCTTCTTGGTTGTTTTTCTTACTTTCTTCAAAGTCTATTAAATTTTCATATGAATTTAGTATTCTTGGAGACTTACAATTTACTTTTCCTTTCTGAGAGTTTGGGTTTTTCTTACATTTCTTTCTGATTTCAATCAATTTTCTTCAGTAGTCACTCTTTTTTTGTAATTTTTTGTTGTTAGTTTTTAAATATTGATTCACACACATCTACTCAAAATTTGTTTGAAATATGAATATATTTAATTTTGTTTGGAGTGTTGACTTACATTTTCTTCTGGTTCATTGCTGTTTTTCATAGGTATGGCACATCAGCTTACATATTTAGAATTTTGTTTCTAGATTTTCCTCAAATAGCTGTGAAAGGGCTTTACTTTCTTCTTAACGGATTTTTATAATAAAGAAGTGTGTCATAAGATTATTAGTTGAATGGTGCCCTCTTCTGTCAGGATAGGAAAGTCCAGTTACTTTTAGCATATAGTTTTTTAAAGTTTGCTATGGGAATGTGAGAGATTGTGAGTACTCCAAATTGATAGTTTACTTTTGTCTTTCAACACCCTAACATCTCCCCCTTTTTCCCCACCCAGTTGCTAGAGGATGCTTTTCTCTTTCTTTCTGTTTCTTATTTTTCTCCCACTGCATCCATGTTGCAACAACTGCCCTTTAAATTATGCAATCCTTTAAAATTTGACTGACCTATTTAAATAACACTTGTAGCTTTAAATCGTGCCTTTTCAAGTTGCCGATCCTTTGTATCCATTCCCTGTAGACTTCAATCTGTCTGGACACGTTTCCAGTGGTTTATACTGGATTAATCTTGATGGTTGTTCCAAATCATTTTCATGGCCCTTCACTAGTCTCTGTGTTCTGTCTTCCCTATAGATTTTCTGTCTTTATTTGCTCTTCTCAAAGCCTCACAGTTGGGGTAAGGTGGAGTGGCAGCCTAAGATGCTACACACAGCAATTTGGTGATATTTTACTTTTTACTCACTGCTATTTTGCAATTTGACATTATCTGTCTTTAAATTAGACTAAATGTACAGCTTCAGGTTGAAATTATTTTTCCCGTCTCATTCTTTCATGTTAGCTGGCAAGGATATTTGGAGACATGTTTTGTAATGCATCCAATGTTGTTCTTGACTACATCTCTTATGACAGTTTAAGAGTGTCCTTCAAAAGAAGCATTAGTATTGATACTTTTATCCCTGGGACAAAAAGTATGATCACTAAAGAAAGCTATTTAGATATCAATTTAAGGAAGAATATCTAGCAGTTCAAAATAACAAAGATGAAATAGGCTGCATTCAAATACACTGACTGTCCCATAAATACAGCTGGTAAAAGCTTTTTTGGAATCATCACTTGAGAAAAATGGTATGAATATTTTGGATGCTATGGATCTTTGGGAATTGTCTAATTCAAAATATAGATATTCTAAATTTCCTCTAACAACCTATACAGCTCTAAAGATCTTTAATTTTTTGATTATCAGATACCTGATAACCAAATACTTTTTGTAAATTTTTTTTTTACTTCTATAAATTTATCCTCCATTTTCTACTTTCTTTCTTCTCCATCTTTCTCAGAACATTCAATATGTTTTCTGTTGTTATTTAACGCACCACCTATTTAATCTTAAACCTCTACAATATGTGTTTAATTTTTAATTGTCAATAATTCTTATCTCCTTTAAATCATCCACTGTAATATTCACATGGAAGATTCTGTTATATATGCTTGACAAATAAGCATTCTAAATATATTTTATTGTTAATCTTTGTTTTTAAAGATATTTGTTTGTTTATTTATTTATTTATTTATTTATTTATTAGAGAGAGAGAGAGAGAGAGAGAAAGAGAGAGAGAGAGAAGCTGGGGGAGGGAGACAGATAAGCAGATGCCACACACAGCTTGGAGTCTGATGTAGGGCTCTATCCCAAGATAGGAGATCATGATCTGGGCCGAAATCAAGAGTCGGAAACTGAACAGATTGAACCACCCAGGTGCCCCTGTTAATCTTTAATATATCTTGACAGATACTTAAAGTCTAATATGATAAATATCATATGACTCTGAATTCAGTTTACTTTTACTCTCTCTTTTTTCTTTATTTATTCATGGGAGACATACAGGGAGAATAGAGACATAGGCAGAGGGAGAAAGGGGCTCCCTGCAGGGAGCCCGATGCGGGATACCATCCCAGGCCCTAGGGATTATGACCTGGGCCAAAGCCAGATGCTCACCACTGAGCCACCCAGGAGCCCCTCACTTTTTCTTAAAATGAAAAAGAACTTTGCAAAATACTGTGACTGTAAAATCAAATTTCTTTTTTTCATGATGATGCCAGTTTTATGCTTAAAAGTAATGTACTAATATTTTAGCATTATTTGTTTCAGACACTACTTCTATTCTTAGAAGACAAGTAAAGAAAATCGTTTTAAATTAAAAAATAAAATGTCATTGCATCACAATAAATGGTAGCATAGCTTATATGAGCAAACAGACACTGTACCCCAAAGGGGTAGAAATGTATGATGTGGAGCCAGAATGCCTAGTTTTAAGCATTGAGTCTACCTATAACTATTTATGTGACAAGAACTTTATGCCTTTCTGTACCTCAGTTTCTTCATCTGTAAAATGTGAGTAATAATTGTAATTACTATAATTAAAGAGTAATTACTATAATATTAACTAGTCAATGTTGTAAACTAAATGAATTAATATCTATGCAAAGGTTTATAGGATTACTAACTATAATCATATAATAAAATCTAGCTTTTTATAATCTTCATTATTGGGATTTTATACTAAAGTGAAAAAAAGAATTAGTGATTTAAAGTTACTTACTCTTCTATAATACATTTGGGTGATAGACATTAAAAATAGTCTGTCAACAAATAATATTATTATACATGAGACTAGATTTTCTTTAAAATTTGATAGTCTTTTTCTTCAGTTTTATTGAGGTATCATTAGCATATAATAAGTCTAAGGTGTATAATGTGATCATTAGATGTATATACATGTCACAAAATGATTGCTACAATAAGGTTAGTTAACACTTCCAACACTTCCATCCATACATAGTTAATATTTGTGTGTGTGTGGTGGTGACATTTAAATTTAAGATTTACAGAGGATCCTTGAGTGGCTCAGAGGTTTAGCACCTGCTTTTGGCTCAGAGCATGATCAGGAATCCTGGGATCGAGTCCCACATTGGGCTCTTCACGGGGACCCTGCTTCTCCCTCTGCCTGTGTCTCTGCCTCTCTTTCTGTGTCTCTCATGAATAAATATATAAAATCTAAATTAATTAATTAATTAAAGATTTAAAACTTTCAAGTATATAATATTGTTAATTGCAGTCACCATGCAGTGCATTGCAGCCCAATATCTTACCTACCTTAGGGCTGGCAGTCTGTGTTTTTGACCAAAGTCTCCTCTTTCTGCTATGCCCTGTCTGCCCACCAGCCCCAGCAACTGCCATTCTACTCTCTATTTCTGTAAGTTTGGCTTTTTTAGATACCACATATAAGCGAGAGCATACAGTATTTGTCTTTCTCTGTCTGACATATTTCTCTCTGCATAACGCCTTCAAAGTCCATCTCTGTTGTTGCAAAAGGCAGGATTTCCTTCTTCTTTTTAATGGCTGAATGATATTCAGTTTTGTATGAGTGCACATGGGTACCGTATCTTCTCTATCCATTCATCCGTTCTTAGACACTTAATAAACATGGGGGTACAAATATTCCTTCAAGACAGTATTTTCATTTCCTTCAGAAGTGAAATGGTTAGGTCCTATATAGTTCTATTTTTCATATTTTCCACAATGGCTGTATGAATTTATATATCCCATAATAATGCACAAGGGTTCCTTTTTCTCCACAGTTTACCATCATTGTTGTTCTTGTAGTTCACTGAATTTCTTTTAGAAGGTTATTCTGAATTATTTGTTAGACAATTCATAGATCTCCATTTTTTTTGCAGTCAGTCATTAGAATTTTAATTTCCTTTGATGGTACCACATTTTCTTGGTTAATTATAATTCTTGTTGCTTTGTGTTGGTATCTGCACAAAGATATTGGTACTGCTACCAATCTTCACAGACTGACTTTAGGAGGCAAAACCCTTCACTAGTCATCCTGTCCAGACATTTATGTGTGTGCATTCTGTTGTGTCTGTGGATGAGCTTGCTTGGAATTCTTGAGGGGCCTAGTACTGAAGTGGATCAAAAGTCTGGGACAGTGGTATCCAGCCTGAAACTGGCCCCCCTGGAGCCTTGATTTATGGCCACTCATTGGGATCCTGAGGTCACAAGCCTCACCCAGGCTGTAGGGACAGAAGCCAGATTGCTGGGATTGCCAGAAGCCTGGCTTTGCTAAAGCCCTCTGGGAGCCCCCTGGGCCAATGGGAGTGGCCAGTGTTGAGTGACTCAGGAACGTGAATGCAAGGAACTAGGTTCAGTGGGAGGTGGCCAGTGCTGGGTGCAGGGGACAGAAGCATGGATCATCGGAGCTGCCTGGGGCCATGGTAATGTCCAGCGCTGGCAGGCATGGAATGGATTGTGGGCCTAAGTCCATGGGAATCCTCAGGGAGCCTGGAGCTCAAGAAGCTATCTGGAATTATAGAAGGCACGTGGGGTTTTGAGCTGGCTGACACCCAGGTGGGCCAGGAACCTGGGTTTGCAGGGGCTGAGAGCCTGGGGTTATAAAGCAGCCCCAGCTATGGAAACTGTCAGATTGCTGGAGCTGGCAGGCACCTGAGTGGGCCTAGGGCTGGGGTCCCAGGTACCTGCTGGGTCACAGGATGTGTCTGAGTCTGCTGAAGTTGGCAGGCATCAGCGTGACACAGAATTCTCCTGGGAACCTAAAGGGAGCTTTCCATGCAAGTTCCCTGGAGCTGTGTGTGTTTCCGGGGGGTGCCTGATGCTGCAAGAGTAGGCAGGTGCCATTATGAGAAGGGGGCATGAGTCCTAACCATCTTCAGGGAGCTCTGCTGCAGAAAGTACTGGGCCTGTGGGAGGTGCTTGGGGTCACTGGAGAAGGCAAGTGCCAGGGTGGGGTGGGGACTGAATTCCCAGGAGCCTTCAGGGAAATTTGCCATGAAAGTTACCTAGGGTCACTCTATTAGGCAGGCACAGGGATTAACCAGGATCTGGATTCACAAGAGCAGGTGAGGAACTTGGTACCAAGAATGTCATTTGAATCCACTGGAGTCACCTAGAAGCTAGTAGGTGCTGGAGTGAGCAAGATGGGGAGGGCCTGGGTTAATGGAAGCCAAATAGAGCTGTGAGACTTACCTGGTGCAGAGGCAGGACAGTTCTGGGGCCCACAGTAAAGTTGTGCACTCACTTTACTATCCTTCTCCCAAGGGGAGCATGTCTTTCTCAGGGTGGGGCTGCACAAGCTTGGAGAGGGGTAATGAGGGCTCGGGTTCCTGAGAACCCTTTAGGACTCTGATGAGACAGGAGCTGCCTGAGGTCACTGGAATCAGCAAGCACCTGGGTGAAAAGAGGCTTGGAATTCTTGGCTCTTGTGAAGTATCTTTGTTGTTCATAAAGATAGTTGTTTAAATTGATGTTTCTATGGGGAGACTGGCCCACGGAAATTCCTCCACCACCTTTTTTTTTTTTTAGATTTTATTTATTTATTCATGAGAGACACAGAGAGAGAGAGAGAAGCAGAGACACAGGCAGAGGGAGATGCAGGCTCCATGCAGGGAGCCCAATGTGGGACTCGATCCCGGGTCTCCAGGATCACACCCTGGGCTGAAGGCAGTGCTAAACTGCTCCGCCACCCTTTTACTGATGTCACTCACCAATTCTTTTGTTAATATGACACTGTGTTTTTCAATTTTTAATTTAAAATGCATACCATCTATTTTACCACTTTATACCTCTTTTAGGAAATGCATTAGAAATGCTCAGAAAAAAATATACATTGAGGCCACGTTCAATAATTATTCTTAGCTAAATCATTTCATATATATGTACAGAAATGATTTTAATTAAAAATAAAATGAATTTGAATTGCAATGAGGCCCCAAAATATTCTCTCAGAAAAACAACTTAAAATATAATATTCTAAAAGAAAACTATGGGTATCTGTTTGATTTTTGAAGAAAACTATGGGTATCTGATTTTTGTGGTAGATTCTTCATAGATATTTGATTTTGTTCATTTGTGTATTTGATTAGTTTGTTCACATTTTACACATTTTAAGTTAGTTAATACAGTAAGATTTTTTTAAAAAACTGAATTTGAGGGGTGCTTGGTGAGTCAGTTATTTAAGCATCTGACTCTTTCTTGGTTTTGGCTCAGGTTGTGAACTCAGGGTCCTGGGATCCAGCTGCACATTACACTTTGCCTCAGTTTGGAGTCTGCTTGTCCCTCTCCTGTGGGCCCACCCCTATTCTTAAGTTCTCTCTCTCAAATAAATAAATGAATAATATCTTTAAAAAATGAATTTGATTCCCATTAACCTCTATTCACTATTATATAAAATTCTGTATTGATTCTTAGTATCTTATAGAAATATATATATATATGATATTCATGTGTATCTCTTAGATTTTTAGATACTGAGAATAGATTTAAAAATTCATATAACTTTCATTACATACATAACAGAAATGATATTTAGAAATAATCAATTACTGGTCATATTCAGAACATGAATGATATTAATCTTGGCTAAAGATTTTGGTAAACAGGTAGCCCCCGTGGCGCAGTGGTTTAGCGCCACCTGCAGCCCAGGGCGTGATCCTGGAGACCCTGAATCCAGTCCCTTGTCAGGCTCTCTATGATGCCTGCTTCTCCCTCTCCCTCTCTCTGTCTCTATGAATAAATAAATAAAATCTTAAAAAAAAAAAAAAAGATTGTGGTAAACCAAAATTTAAGTTTGACAAATTTTAAGTCAAATCAATACTTAATATTAGTTGATTTTCCTTCCCTTTTGATCAAAGAGTTTTTATATATTTCTATGTGGATACTTTTTTAAAACATATAGGATTTGATTTAAAAGTAGGGGCACCTGGGTGGCTTAGTGGCTGAGTGTCTGCCTTTGGCTCAACTCATGATCCTAGGGCCTGGAATCAAGTCCCACATTGGGTTCTTGCTCTGCAGGGAGTCACTGTCTCTTCCCCCCCCACCCCGTCTTTCTTGACAAATAAATAAAATCTTAAGAAAAAAATAAAAGGTCTTAAGAGATATCTGGGTCAATAAGTCAGTTAGGAGTCAGATTCTTGATTTCAGGTCAGGTCATGACCTCAGGGTCCTGAGATCTAGCCCCTAGTCAGACTCTGCACTAGGCATGGACCTGCTTAAAATTCTCTCTCTCCCTCTCCCTCTGCCGCTCCCCTTCCCACTTATAGGTGTGCTTTCTCTCTAAAGTAAAATAAAATAAAACAAAACAAAATAAAATAAAAAGTCTTGAATAAAATTAACAGGAAGTAAAATTTGTATAAAACATATTTTTCTGATGTGTGATAAAACTCAAGTAATTTTTTACTCAATTGTGAAATTAGTTCCCACATCACCTTGTGTTTCATTTACTAGCAAAAATAATAATTTCCAAAATGTGTGGATATTAGCACAACCAGTAAAAATTCTTTGCATAAGGTTAACAAAAACCACTATCTAAAACACACAAAACTTAAAAAAATATCTTATGCTTGTATCAAATGCAACAGCTTATCTCAGAGATTATCTATAATAAAAGAAACAGACAAAACATTTTTTTTCTCAAACTTAACCATATAATTGTAGTTACTTTATAAAAAAATGTTGTTACTGATTTGCAACTTGCAAACTTTCACTCAGTCCACAAATTGCTAGAAATGATCAAACTGCAACTTGTAAACATATTATTTTTATTTAAAAGCCGGTCTTGCTATAAATAGCTAGTTCCATATACTTTGTTTTTTTCATTTTCAAAGAGCAAGTTTATTCCATCTCAAATTTCAACTGTTTTTTCTGGGAATGACCTTAGTTTTCCTCATTCTAATATAATGCATAAATAAATATAAATTACTTTTGGAAAGCAATATAGAGATACAAAACATTTGAAAAACATCAATGGAAGTTGTTTTAAAATCCATTTGTAAAGTAATTTATTGCATATCCTTTCTTTTCAGAAGATGTAAACTGATGTATTCACTAGGAAATTCTTCTAAAGTATGTAGATGTAATTTTAGTAGTGGTTTATTTAAAAATGTATCATCTTTTCTGCCTATATGTATTGATTTCCTAATTCATTCAAGACAGATTTGACATTCTATATTTTTTGTTAAAACTGTTTTAAGTGAACTTACAATACATCATTTTAAAATTATAAAAGAAGTGTGAATATTAATAAATATCCATCCCTCCCAGGAAATTGTGACCTTGAATTTGATGGCTGATTATTACATAATTATTTTCCTGCTTTTATGGTATCATATAATTTTATGGATTTTGAAATATGTACTATAAGTAATGTCTTCCTCTCCCTCTATCTTAAGAGTTATTACTTATAACATTCCTGTTAACTTCATAGAAATTCTAATTCATTACTTATAAATGTTTAGCTATAGAGTAAGACCAACTTAATTCTCTCACAAACCTGAGGACAAAGAAACTCATTTTCTAAATACCAAATAATTTACTTTCAGACTTTAACATCAAGACATGATGCCTTTTTATTTTTTTTATGTTTTTGGCTGGAATTATTTCTGGGTAGTAAATTCAAAGTACATATTTTTTCTAATGATAACATCAAAAAATCAATGAAATCATTGTTTTTAACCAGACTAATGAGATTATAATTAAATTCTTTGAGTACGTGTTGGTATATGGAAATGAGTTATTAATTCATGTGGTGTACTAACACTCCTGTTACTGTATCAAATAATATGTAGAATTATTAATTAGGGTTTTAAGAAGTCTTAGAAGCCATCTGAGATAGTTGTTTTCTTTCTTTTCTTTCTTTTTTTTTTTTTTTTAGATAGTTGTTTTCTTAAAGAAAAGAACATTCTATATTGTTCCTTAAGAAATGCAATTCAGGGGCACCTACGTGGCTCAGTCCATTAAGTGTCTCCTTTGGCTCAGGTCATGATCCCAGGGTCCTGGGCTTGAGCCCGAGGTTGGGCTCCTTACTCAGTGAGGAGCCTTCTTCTTCCTCTCATTGTTTCCACTCTCTCTCTCTCTCAAATAAATAAATAAAATCTTTTTAAAGATAAACATTACAATATCAACGTCCCTGTTAAAATTTGAAGTACATAATTCAAAAGCAAATCCTGCTGTGATTTGATGGCCCATGTAGTCCTGAGGCCTAAAATTACAATAGCTCCATCTCTTAACATAACATCCCAAACAACACTTTTTATATTTTCATAAAAAAGATAAGGATAAAGCATCTAATTTTCATTTTCTTATTTGCATTTTTTGAATTACATACAAGACTTCTTATCCTTATGGAAATTGTTCTTCTGGGTTCAATATATAATTTTATTCTTTAGAGAATATCAACCTATAAAAAAGATCAGTGCCTACAAATTTTAATGTACTCCCATCGACAAGGAGAATATAAAAGCAAACAATGGTAATTAAAATATATGCCTTCCTAAAACAACAAATAACATACTATGGAAACACTGAAGAAAGAGCAGCTAATCTGATCACAAATTATAATGCTCTCAAGTCATCCTCTCAAGTTTTTTTTTTTGTTTTGTTTTGTTTTTTTTTTTTCATCCTCTCAAGTTAATATTCATCAAGAGATCTCCTTATTCGGCAATATTCCCCTTCATGTACTGATAAGTTGAACAACCTAATTCACTGTATTTTTCTTCATTCATATTCCTGATATCATTCTGAGTGGCTCCAGTGTCCCTTCAGATGCCTCTTCCTTAGCCCTGTTATCACACTTACTAAATAATTAATTTCTCATGACCAAGTTCACCCCATCTCAGTCACCACCTACAAAATCAGTCTCTTATCAGTATCACCTAAAGCTGTTCCACTTCCCAGTAAAGTCCATATTTCTTTTTCTGAAACGAGAAAATCATATTCTTACTTGTTCAACTACCTCCACTATGTTAAATGACCATACCCTAGAAGAGATGTCTTTGATTTTATGCAAATCTATACTAACAAATTCTATCCTTTTGAAATGTTTTCTTCATAGATTTTCATACTTTCTGCCAAGTTTATTTCTAAACACTTTGTTTTGTTGCTAATGTATTTTTCTTCAATTATGCCTTTTAAATGATTATTTCAATTAGATATGAAAGGCTATTTTTGTATGCCAACTTTATATCCTGCTAGATTATTTAATGCCTTTTTGCCTTTATTACAGTTTTATCACCAGGTTTCTTGGTATTTCAGGTATATTATTTTTAAATAGAAATATATTTATTTTTTTTCTGTTTCTTGTGACTGTATCTTTTGCTCTTCTAATTGCATTGACTGATATGTATATATATTTTTAAATGATATTGAATAGGGAGAGCACTTTTGGTTTATTTTTTACTTTAGCAGGGATGACATTAACATTACCTCATCAAGTAAGGCAGTGGCTTCCTAGATAGCTCCACAATATACTGGATGACAGGGTTGCCTGGGTGACTCAGCGGTTGAGTGTCTGTCTGCCTTTGACTCAGGGCCTGATCCCAGGGGTGCCACATCAGGGTCCTGCAGAGAGCCTGCTTCTCCCTCTGCTTATGTCTCTGCGTCTCTCTCTGTCTCTCATGAGTAAATAAATACATAGATGGATGTGACAAAATCAAGAATATTTGTTGAATTCCTGTTGAGCGTACTCCAGATAACCACATAATTTTTCTCTTTAGATATATTTAATGGTGAAACATTTTACTGAGTGTCCTCAATTTTTGCATTTGGGGATTAAACTCTACTTTATTATAATATATACAATTTTAAAGTATTTTTAGATTATTTGTGTTAATATGCTAATATTTGAATCAATAACTCGATGTCCAACTTGCTTCTTTAAAATAATATTTTGATCAAACTTATTTTTCTATGTTACAAAGTACATGGGACCTTATAATCTGGCCTTTCACACTATGGTAGACTTTATCTGTGAAACCATAGAGGTTTGCTCCATTATTGTAAGGCTAGATGAAATATTTTCTGACTTTAATGGAAATTAATTAGACTTCCTTTCTTTGCAAGACTTATTTTTGATAAATTACATTTTCTTTGGAATTTTTCCATGTATAGGATAGGTCAGTGAACAGAGTCCCCCCCACACACACACCCAAGAGGAAAACCTGGCCATACTCATTTCTTTGTGCCTCGTCTGTGGCTACTTTCATAAGATGGTAGAATTAATAGTTGAAACATCATTGACTCACACAGCTGAAAATAATAGTATCTGGACTTTTCCATAAAAAGTTTTCTAACCCTGATAGAGATTAACAATTATTTGAGTAGGGGCACCTGCATGGCTCAGGTTGTGGTCCCAGGGTCCTGGGATCAAGTCAGGCATCAGATTCCCCGCAGGGAGCCTACTTCTCTCTCTGGCTATGTCTCTGCCTCTCTCTATGTCTCCTATGAATACATAAAATCTTAAAAAAAGAAAAAACCCACAATTATTTGCCTAATTTTGAGCAAATAAGTCTCTGTTTTCAAAATTTCATTTGCTTTGACAGTTATTTCTCTCTTGACTTTTATTTTGTGTTTTTATGCTTTCTTTCTCATTTTTTTAAAAAAGTTTGATCAGTTCTATTTTATTATCTTAAAATTCTTTAACGTATGCTTTTTAAATTATTATTATTATTTCCACTTCTTTATACCACTTTATACCACTTTATTCCACCTCTTTATCCATATCTTTTTATATTTTTATAAATAAGATATTCATTATTATTACTTTTTAAAAACTATCACTTTTTTTTTAATTTCCTCTTAGCGTGAGTGCCATATTACAATGTGTTAAAAAACAAACACACAATGTGGAAGGCCCTTTTTACTTTTGTAATAATTTCAATATTTATTTCATTTGTGGTCTGTGTTTTATTTTTATTGTTTTGTTTTTAATTTATGAAATTTGTTAAACTTTTGATTATGGATCTATATTTTATCAAATTTCATGAAAAGGCTATGTGGACTTCAGATGAAGGCATATTCTGTGTTACTAGTGTGCAAGGGCTTTGGGACCTGAGTATAGCTTGATTGATGTCAGGATTGTAGTTTCCATCTTTTAATTGTTAACATTTGTCTGCTATATCTTTGCCATTTTCTATTACCATTGCCCATTCAGTTTCATAAATAATTTGTTTCATATGTTGCTATATAAACAGGATATACTTGGGATTTATTTATCAGTGTTCAATCAAGGAAGTAGAACTGATGTGACTGATATCAAATAAAAGGCATATTATAGGAATTAGATCTTCAGCATTTGTAGAGAACATGTGAAGATGTCCACAGAAGGATCTTACCGCTGTCAGGTTGTAAGCCTTAAGTCACTGAAGTCAGAAGTAATAGTAATCAGAAAGGAAAACTGAACATGACATTGGAAGGTATGAGGATCAACTAGATCCTACAAGGAAAACTTGAACAAATGAGGTCAAACTGAAGCTTAATTATAACTCTAACCTCTTAATTATAACTCTAACCTCAACAATATGAGCGACCCTCCAAAAACCCTGACTTCCTTTTTCATGAAACTATATATCACATATGGCACAGAACAAAGAGAAGCTAAAGGAGAAACTAAAGGAACAGATACAATGGGTTCCGGAAGAGCTTAGGCCCAGCTGCTCCCTGTGCAAATAAAGGAAGTTAGAGTCTTGTGCTTTCTACCAACCTTCAGAGCTTTATGACTGAAGCTTCACTTTGACTTCTGAATATAGCATACATTTCTCTGGCAAATGATAATCTTGATGCATACAGTGAATATACTCTCAGTTTATTTAAATTAATAAAACTAAACAAGAAGAAAAACAAAAAAGGTATTTACATGGATGTGTTCACAGACACAACCACATATTGTGCTGCATAAATTTTGTTGGCCATTGTAATATATAAAAGTTCAAAGCATATGTTAATTATCATATACATTTATAATATAACTAGCTAATAATCTTAAAAGCCAATAGTCTTTTTTATTATCAACTTTAGATGATTCACTTTCATTGACTGAAGTAAAAGATGTACAGGAAACAGTGGAATCAATATATAGACATAATTTAATAAGACTCTAGACAGTTATTTTAAGAAATTAATTATAGTTTTTTTTTTGCTTCAAAGTAAGTGCAGATTAAAAAAAAACATAAATGTAGATCAATGCATTCTAAAACAGATAATGCCTATCATATAGTATATGTGAAACTTGTAAAGTAAAATATATCTTTGTAATATGTCAATTAATCTGCTACAGAGATAATTATTCCTATTTTTTACCAATTGATACATTGAATTTTAAGAAGACTACATCATTTGGTCAAGTTCACAGAATAAGTGGAAGAGTCAGGAGCTAAGTCCAAGATATCATGTCTCCAAAATAATGCTCTTTTATGCTGCCCTGATTCAGTTCAAAAGAGATGAAGGCAGAAAACAGGTCATAGTCACCATTTGTGTTTGAGGATTAAATGAATAAATTTTTGATAAATACATGTACCAATAAATTATAAAAGAATGGATAAAAAGGTAATATTCAAGAGAGTTAAAAATATTGATAAAATTATGACCAACTTTTACAGAAGCTTCTAGATTATTATATCAGGTAATGTATTTTTATATTTTGGGGGCCATTCAGTTTTGCCTCAGATGATAAGATTTTATTCACAAGAAACTTAAAATTAAAGCTCCACAACCACTGAATTTTGAGAGTCACTAAGATATGTGGGAAATTCTAGCATAACTTTTAGAAAGATAAGAAATATAAAGAAAATAAAAGAAAAAATACTACATTATAGAGCAATATATTAAACTAAAATTTCTACTAAAGAAAAGACTTCTTATTCTTGAAATGAAAATGTGCTTATTCATCTAATATGTGGAAATTATGTATTTTACAATTTATATCATTAATGCTCTGTACTTATAAATGAACATGAAATTATTTCTAAATCATTATTTGATCAGTCTCTCTTATAGTAGAAAACTGAGTTTAATAATTTCCCAAGGGCATTGAATTAACTCTTGTAAATGAGCTTTATGGATAAAACCCCCGTCCTTCCAAAGTTTATAAATTAACTTGCTTGTACATAATGGTTGCAGAAGAACATCAATTTATTAGAAAATTATTGCCAACAATACTTTAGTCTCTCCATCATTCTTATGGAGAAGTATCAAATCTATTTCAAATACAAAATGCATATTGGAGAATGGTGTCAAGATATATGATGTCAGAATATTCTCCTCATCTCTTCCTGGAAATAAAGTGTGGTCTCAGAAGAAGAGGAACAGTGTCAAACAGGAGTTTGGAACCAGACACAGCTTTCTGAGTAAAAGTTTCACTCTTCATAGTTACATGACCCTGAGGATTGTAAAAAAAAAAAAAAAAAAGAAACTCACTAAAATTCTGTCTTTATCTGTAAATAAGAATGGTATCAAGTATCGTATGATGATTTAATTATTTCAAGATAGATTAGCTAACTTTAATAAACCCTGTGTCATGTCCAAACTAGATATGTGTGTCTGTATCCAACTTGAATTAGAGAAATGTAACCTGATCACCTTAGCTAAAATGGCCCCAGACATATTTTTCTATTTTATTTTTATCACTGTAACTAACTGTACCTGAAAGTGTCTTACCAAGTGATTTATATGTTTAGATGCTCATAGTAACAGAACCACTGGTTATTTTGTTCACTGCTATATCCTGAAGACCTTGAACTGTTTCCAGAACATACTAAACTCTTGATTTTTCTTGACAAAGGAATACACGATATAAATGTGGGAAAATGTTCTAAAAGGTACAATGCATTAAACAATTACTTTGACATCCTTTAAAAGAGTATTAGTATGTTAAATATCATAATTCATATAATTATTTCCTAAGAATATAGATTTAATAGTGTACTAAGCTCAACACAATAGGGAGTAAATATAAAAAAGGTGGTTAATATTTTTCTAATTATTATTCCTTTTTTTCTAATTATTATTCCTAATCCAGTACTTTATCAGACAACACTAGTTTCCCTCCACCACCATTTTTCCCCTTGAGTTTTAGAACCTCTTGAGTTTTTTAGAGGGCACATGGCTGCTTACCTAAAAACTACATTTCTTAGCATATCTTGGAGATACTTGTTACTATATGACCAGATGTTTGCCATCTAACTTCCACTAACATGAGTGGAAGTCTTGCGTGTTACCTTTATTTTTCAACTTTTTTCTGGATTTCAGTGCAGATATGATGGTAAGAAATGGCGTAGCCATTAACCATCTTGTACCTAGATGAATGATGAAGCCATTCTCTAATACAGAGAAATAACATAAAATAAATAAATTAATTTAAAAAAAAACTAAGCTTCTAACATTATAAAGAGGTTGTATCAGAATTATTTTATCAGAGTTTTAAGTGGGGAAAAATCTTCATTTTTTAAGTCATCTCATTACAGACTATAGCTTATATCTTGACTAAATCCATATGAACTTTCAAGTCAGCCACTCCTGTTATATTCTATAGCAGAGCTGTTCTACAGAAATTTCTGCTGTAAAAAAAAAAAAAAAATGTTCACTATCAATGCTATCCGGTACAGCATCTACTAGCTTCATATGGCTATTGAGCATTTCAAATGTGCCCAGTGCAACTGAGGAATTGAATTTTTATTTTATTTTAATCTGCATTTAAATTTAATTAGCCAATGTGGCTAGCAACTAGCATGGTGGATAGCTTAGCTTTAGACCTTGCAATTCCTAAAAAATGTACCCCTTTGGTCACCTCAATTTCAGGCATGTTATCTTCAATCATGCTATTCTTTACTTTGTAGAGGACTCTCTAAAACATCAATGTCATGAAAGTCAAAATAGGCGCAAAAGAATGACTCCAGAATTATAAACTAACAATGATTTAATTCTTGATTGCATCCTCAATTAAAAATAAATTTGGTATAAAGGATATTATAACATGCATTACTTAGACAATTGGAGATATTTGAATATAGATTGTATATTAGATACTAACATTTCATTATTAAATTTTTTCAGTGTGATAATTTTATTGTGAATAGATAGAAGCATACCTTTGTTCCTAGTATCTAGAAGATATAAGGCACTAAACAAAGGAGTAGCTTCTTTAAGGTGGTAAAAGAAGGAAAGTGACTCCTAGGGTACTAGTATAACAAACTATCCTTCAAAAATGAAGGCAGTTTTCACTTTTTATACAGGGATGTAAAGAGATGGAAGGAGCTTCTTTCTCTTTCTCCTTTCAAGGAGAAAATCCATAGTACATTTCAAATTTTTGGCTTTTTACCTTTGAACTCATCATAGAGTTGAAGTAAGAGAGGGCAAACCCTGACTCAAAAATCTAAGGAGAAACAGTATTTTCAGGAAAAGAGGAGATTGGAACACATGTCCATCTGTGGTAATCGCTACAACAGGATATTAGAACAAGAGTCCAGCTGGAAAGGCAGACAAATTGGAAAAGCCTGCACTAGGGCTACTGAGATAATGTGAAATCCCTGGAGTGCAGAATTGGAGAGTTTGTACCTCCTTACTGGCTCT
The DNA here is from genome assembly GCF_003254725.2 of Canis lupus dingo. Lineage (NCBI taxonomy): Eukaryota > Metazoa > Chordata > Mammalia > Carnivora > Canidae > Canis > Canis lupus. The sequence goes on along the minus strand of NC_064255.1, from coordinate 55,062,933 downwards.
TTGCCATGAATCCACCAGATAGATAGAAAAAGATCACAAAGAAGCCCTATAATTGTGGGGTCCATTTTGGTGCAGACTTGGCCAGGTAATAGCAATGTGGACAAGAAATTCTTTACTCATGCTATTTCATGGGAATTTTTGCAATGAAAGGATGTCCCTCTTTTTTCACTATGGGACGAAAACCTTAATAGTGGGGAAAATGGCAACACTGTTGGCCTTAAGATATTGATGAATACTCCTTACAGCAGGAAAAGAGAGACTGAACCCTTTCAGTTTCAGTAAGTGATTTCCTGATGATCAGTGAGTTTAAGGGTCTATTGATAGAAACAAGAAAAAAAAAAAGAACATGTTTAATAAATACAAATTCAGAGTATTTACAAAGAAGCTATTTTGTGCAAGGTTTTAACCTTTGTGATCTAGAAAATATTAACACTTCTGTGGAAAATTAATCTGGTTAATGATGCAAATTTGTGAGGAGGAAATTTTATTTTATTTTATTTTATTATTTTATTTTATTTTATTTTATTTTATTTTATTTTATTTTATTGGAAATTGAGATAAGGCATCCATGTGAGTGACTTCTAAAGAGATGGGAATGAAAGATGGAAGTGGAGATGACAAGCCTTTGATATGTGAAATCATGATTTTGATGGCCTAGGTACTTGATTTGGTTTCAACCTAATTTCCACCCCGCAAAACCTACAGACATTTTATTTTACATAGGCACAGTTCCAAAAATTGCCTTGAGATTAGAAAAGCTCTGACATTCCTTGTATGTTTCTTACTTTAAACTGTTTTTCCTTCCACAAGTAGGTGATTGGGTGCATCAAATTTCTGCTTTTGTTTATAGTTCTCTGCCTAGGCCAGCTCCAAGTGGACCCGTAATGCAGCTGCAAACTATCTTTCCTTCCTTCCTTCCTTCCTTCCTTCCTTCCTTCCTTCCTTCCTTCCTTCCTTCCTTCCCTCCTCTTCCTTTCTTTTTCTTCTTTCACATTCTTAGTGAGCCTATCCGTTAAGAAAGCTTACATTTTTTCCTTCTCTATATGCTGCTCATAGGGACATCTATATTACCATAGGTCTGAGCTGGCTGAGAGACAGGTGCCAATACAATTGCAGGAGAAATGGGCTAGGGCTCTAGGCCACCTTACTGCTTACATTTGTTCCACCAACATTTTGTTTCACCTAGTGTAGGAGTCAAATTTATATCCCTAACCATGGAGCATGCTGATGCCAGGACCTCCCCCCCACCGCCCCCGCAGAAAACAGCCTGACAGGCATTGTAATTACATCAATGCGGTGAAAAGAATCAGATGCAATAGCTGATCTTTTACATTTTTAACAATGTCTCTGTAACCCCCAGAACGCTGGACCCCTAAAATCACTGATGTGGTGGGCCCCTGAAACATTATAATAATTTTTCCTCTTTCTCAGAGGCATTTACATTGCCAAGGCTTCCATTGTATTGTCACTTTTTGATTATACAATCTGATTAACATGACAGCATTGATAGAGTGCAACAAGGTGATATGCCACAGATTGGCCCGGATGCCAAATTCCTTTAAACTATCCTACAGCAGAAGCCAGTGGCAAGTTAACATGGTGCAAATTAATACATGTATCTTACGTAACTGAGGCTATAGTGATGTGAGTTAGCAAAGGCAGAACAATTAGACAGCAGCTGCAATGGAAAATAATTTGATTGCTTTGTGGTAGTTTGCTGGTGCCCTTTAGGATCTATCAGGTTTTTTTATTTTTGATTTTTGTTTTTTGTTTTTTGTTTTAAACAGGGGTATTAAGTAGATGATATACTAGGGTCCCACCATCCCTGCATCCTTTAGGTTTCTTCTCTTATGATTTAATCCTTTACTTTCTCCTCATCCTTTTCTTCTTTCTGATGCAGGAGGTTGAAATCTGTATATTTTACCAAGGAGACATTCTGGCTTTGAAACTTAACTTTTAATGGAAGATTAATAATTCTTCATCTTTGTCTTTTCCCCAAAGCATTGACTTCCTAAGTATCTGGTGCCATACAATTAACATATCTTATGTATTTCCCAAACACTTGCTATCTTTTACCCTCAGGGGAATTCCTTTCCCCTCCTGTATTTTCCTCTGAAAGTTTAACAAACACACCACAATGTCATGTTCTAAATATCACCACTGATGACCTTACTGCCAGCCAGGCATTGTATAAACCAGCTACAAAAGCACATTCTAGGGTCTGTTTTCTAACTGCTTTCTCCCTACTTTGAACAGATAGAATAGTCACATATCTGGTTTCTCTTGAAGCAGGCTTTGAGATGCAGATTTCTACTCAATAAATTTACTGGAGAGATTTGAGGTAAAAAAAAAACATTAAGAGAGTACAATAATGGGCAGAGTAAAATGACCTACAATGCAGTTGCAAAAAAATTTTAGCTTATGATAGGGAGCTCTGGAGATGGGATAGCCCTTCAGCTTTGTCTCTAAATTGGGTGAGGGGCTATGCCACTTATATTCACAACAACAAATCACTGGACATTTCTAGAAGAGGATATGAACTTAGGACAGGTGGCCTCATTGAAGGAAATCCCCAGCAAGGGACTCAGTTGAGAGCTATCAGCTACTCACAGCAGTTGGGGAATGAGTGCCCCAATCCTGAAAGAGGGGAGCCTGGGTGCCTCACCTATTAGATATTAAATACTGTGTAGTCCTTCTCACTTTGTACTGTTTGAGGGCTTTTAGGCAATTATCATGGATAATAAAGATTTATTGAGGCAGGAGACACAATGGTGTTCACTATACTTGATCCAGAAAGTGTATCATTCACATATTTCAGAAAAAGTGATGAAGTTTGTGAGTTAATATATAAGCAATGGAAGGATGATTGGTCTTATAAGGTTTAGATTATAATGTAAGATGTAACATAGAGGTCTGTGTTTTATGATACTATTCCCTATAGTGTTTTATGTTTCTACATTAGTAATCTATAACACGGTTTCAGCACAGAGAATGCATATATAATATACATATTATATATAAAGTACTTTAATAATTTACCTAATCATTAGCATCAGTCGCGTTTTACAATTTACCTCTTACCCTTCTTAAGTCACATCATTCAGCATCTCTCTCTTGAAAATACTTTCAACTGTGTTTTCATTTCCATCCACTTTTTCTCCTATTCACCTGCATAAATTCAACTATTTACCTTTACTTTTTATGCACTTCAGCAATTGAACATTATCAAAAAAAAAATAACAGAAAAGATTTTCTTCATTTAAATTTTGTGATCTTAAATTAAATAGCCACTATCATTGCCATAAAATTCTTATATTTACCTATTTTTCCCCCTAGGCAGAAATATTATTCTTCTACTCTTTCTTTGGATCTCTCTTATCTATTAAGAAATTAGAAGCCATGAGATGTGAAATCTCTTCTATCCCTACCATTGCATTTATAGCCATATATATATATATATATATATATATATATATATATTTCTTCACTTTTCATTAAAGTACCAAGTGTCTGTGCTCCTGTATATAATAGGCCATTTCTTAGATATTTGCTTTCAATTCCACCATCTCTCACCCTCTCAAAGACATTTTCTCTAGTGTTATATGCTTTCTGTTTTATATCATTAATTTCATCTTTTCCACTAGCTCTTTTCTCACTGAATAAAAATATTTTATAGAATTTTACGCTTTCTATAAAGTGGGATGAAGAGAAAGAGTAAGGAGAGAAAACAAAGAGGAGGTGCTATGTACTTCAATTTCACAGGACAATATTTATTTTTTTAGGTTCCCCACACTTGTTTTCATTTCTTCACCTACTCTTTATATTCCAACCAGTTTGATGTGGTTTCTGCCTCTATGCCTCTATTGAAATCGATCCTGCTAAATCAGCAACCTCTTCTGCATTAGAAAAAGTGACACTTTTTCCTTCTTCTAAGTCTCAGCAGCATTTGTCAGAGCTGACTACACACCATTTCTTGAAACAATCTCTTGCCTTACCTAATAACTAATGAAAATTTCATGTTTTACATTATTTTTGTTGAAACATAGATGGAAATCTTACATGGCAATTGGTACCAGTATAGGGAATATTTGCTGTCATTTAGAGAAATGTGAGGAATCATGAGATAAAGCAATGCAAACTTGTTTTTTAAAGATTTTATTTATTTATTCATGAGAGACACAGAGAGAGAGAGAGAGAGGCAGAGTCACAGGCAGAGGGAGAAGCAAGCTCCATGCAGGGAGCCTGAGGTGGGACTCGATCCCAACACTCCAGATCACGACTTGAGCTGAAGGCACATGCTCAACCACTGAGCCAGGCATCCCCTTATGTTTGTATTTAACTCAATCAAGCATTTATAAAGAGAATGTTTCATGCTGGGTACTGTATTTTGTTGCTAGGTATAAAGAGCTGACCTGCCTCCTGTCTCTATGCTTACTGGGTTTGCAGACTAAAAGCAAATACCATCTATGGTTCAGTCAGGAAACAGAGAATGCATAATAATTTGGACAGAGGATATTTGTTATGAGGACTTTTTAATCCTAACAAGAGAATGATGATAAATATGGAAAGGAAATTCAAAAAAATGCCTTAGGGCTAAGAAAGAGTACTTTTGAAATGATGAACATAAAATGGCACCCATTTCCAAGGCTCTAATTCATTGTAGAAGGTGGAATTAAGGTCCTTTAGATGTCATGTAAGTTTCCTAGGCTACAAGGCTGGAGCTGATCCACAGTTGTCAGCCAAGTGCAGTCATCTGGGGTACACACAAGCCAAGGCTATTGGACCCAGATTGCACAGAGAGCCAGGGCATTGGACACCTGCTCACCAGGTCTGTGTGGCCAGAGGAAACAACCCCGAAGTTGTAGTTGGGCTGAGTCTAGAGGGCAGGTACTCAGAGGGATTTGGAACTTTAGGCATCTACTATACAATAGGGCAGGGAAAAGTCTTGGACATGTGGTAGATGCCTTGGGAATACCGTTACTATGTGGTCACTGGGCCAGGATGAGGCAGAGAGTATAAAAGAGTTCACTATATTTGATCCAACAGATGTATAATTCATACATTTCAGATGATTGCACAATTAAGCCTGGTACAGAGCGTCATTGGAATATTTTCACACATATGCTACTGAAAGCTGTGCAGCAGGAGTGAGAACAAATAAAACAGCAGCACACAGGAGCCAAAAATGATTCCCCTTCCTACTTTGAATCAGTAAAATGGAATGCAGTCCTTAGAGCAAGGCAGAAATGTCCATCACTGGACAGGAAATGAAGAGACAATATGTAACATTGTGACAATCAAGTTGATAACTGACACAGAAAATAGGTAATTACATTGAACTGAAGATACTATGAGGAGTAGTTAATAAGATGGTCCTTGCAGCTACATTTATGTCAAATTTTATTCCATTCTCATTTTCTTCATTTTTCCATTTTAAGCTATGGTTGCACCATCAACCATATAACATAGTTGTATTTTTTTAAACTAATTTATATACTTGAGACAGAGAGAAAGCATGCACAGGTTGGGGGATGGGCAGTAGGAGAGAATCTTCAAGTTGATTCCCACTGAGCATGGCCTGACTTGGGCTTGATCTCATGACCCATGAGATCATGACTTGAGCCCAAACCAACAGTCAGATGCTTAACCAAATGAGCCACTGAGGCACCCCTAACTTAGTAGTTTTATAGATTGTAATATTTTTACACTCTAGAGATTTCTATTACTTGATTGTAAGCTCTACTGATAATTTAACATAATACTATTTACTATTTTTACATTTTTAAGTGCTTTGAGGATATATTATAAATTATATCACCTGCTGTATTTCCATAATTGCATATTTAATTGCATATTGGTAAATATGCAACTATAAAATATAGTTGTTTTTAAATCCAGTATTATGGATTCTGATCTGTATGCTTTTTTTTTTTTTTTTGGTTCATGATCTTCCTCTACATGATTACACATTTTATAATTATAAAAGATGCTATATTACCTAATTTTGGGAATTCTTGAAGAGATGTGACAGCTACCCTAGATCATGACCAAACTGGCTTGTAAAATGTCACATTATAAGGTTTTTTTCTCTCAGAACTTTTTAACGTTTTCTATTGCTATCTGATAGTGACTGTTGCTGTAGATAATAAATCCCATTTTATAACCTATGATTCTCTCTTAGGATTCTTTGTTTTTTTTCCTTAGGTTTAGAACTGTGTATCAATATTTAAGAAGGCAGTTCATTTATTGACTATCTTAGTACAAGGGCATGCTTCATTTTCTGCTTTGTTCGTAAAGATTTGTGGAGAGTTAATCATGGAAAGGATTCAATTTTAGAAAGGAAGAAAGAGACAAGAATAATGGAAACAAAATGTGTCATCCCAATAGCCTAAAATTCTAGAGAAAATGGAATGTATCAAAAAATTAATGGAAATGTTATGGCCCATGGTTTACTTTTGTGTTTTTTGAGACTCCTCAAAGAAAATGACCATTTAGACTGCTGCCACAATAACTTGGAGAATCAAGATTCAAGTGGAAAATTATCGATGTGTGGAGCTTTTCTAAGTAGCCTTTGCATCCCATGTGGTAAAAACAAAATCCAGCATTTCCTTTATCATCCAAAATACTGCCAGAAAACATTTGACCTAAAAAACAATAGATGTTACATGGGGATGGACTTGATGAAGGCTAAGATATGTATCCTTGAAGGCTAAGATATGTATCCTAGATTTAAGAGACAGATGGAAGACAATAGCCAATACTTATTGCCTTGGCAAAAGTAACAGTCAACCTGAGGGCTTGAACCAGAAATTATCACAATGACCTGAGTACTTCTAAACCCCTAAGGTAGTTAAGAATATCCAACAAATGTCAGTGGTTTTTATTTATATTTTTAAATTTAAATTTTTAACTTTTTAATTTAATTTTTATTTTCACTGATCTTGACAAGTTTTGGTATTAAGATTACACTAGTCTTAGAAAGTAAGTTAATTAGATGATTCACCATTATTTTTTGTCTTTTTATTATAGTTGTTTTTAAAAAGATAATATATTCTTTCTTTGAAACTTCTTAATGCATCTTTGAAAATTTTTATTCTAAATTTTTACTACTTTGTTTTGTTGGCAATAATATTTTAACACTGTTTATGGTGGCATTTTTATGGTTATTTTTAGATTTTAATATTTTCAAAAAAACATCCATTAACTATTTTATTGGTCCTTTAAATTTTTTCTAAGACTTTTGCAATAAATACATAGTTCAATATTTTTGTCTTACACTATTAGAATTTTCTATATTTTTAAGCAATGTAAAAGTGTATTTCTTGCATGAGAATGGGAGTTCTGGATTAATAAGAGTAAACCAACAGAATCTTTTGAAGATTCACCATTTGTAAACCATAAATCAGTCTGTAATTACAATGTTTTTACTAGCTAAGACAATATGTTTTACTATTTATTACTCAATTATAGACACTTTTACTACTGTAAATTTAATTAACAATTAAATTATATTGACTCTTCTTATGGTTTAATGTGGAGGAACCCTTCTAATCTGAATTTTTGTTGACAAATAAATATGCAAATTATGATTATGATGGCATTTTATAAATTGCATCTATATCCAATATCATTCCATTGGCAAGACCAGAAGACGAGAGTTAAAATTTTTGTAATGTTGCTCCTATGTATTTGCATCTTATACAAAAGGAAATAAAATTGTATTGATTGAAGACTTATGCCATATATCTTATCAGTTAGTGTTTGATCAAATAAATGGGAAAAGCATGAATGATAGAAAAATTGATTTATTGACATAGGTATGATATGACATAAGCAATTTATTGTAAGGATTGGAGCTTAAAGCAATTTTAGGAGCTGATAGAAAAATCTAATGCTGTTTCATCTGCAATTAGTATGAGACCAATATCTCTATAGATCAGAATAGCTGGCAATCAGGATGAAAACCTAGACATTAGTGGGCAAAAGTTAAGGCAAACTAGTCCACATGATTGAAATTAAAATAACATAAACTCTCTGATTCTGATCAGGAGCTGAGATAGTCATCTGCTTATTGATTTTACTGTTAGTCTAGTATCTTTTCTATTCTGCATTATTTTTAAATTATATAATCTCAAATTCTTGTTATCCAATAATGGGCATAAAGTATATTTTTTTCAACTATTTGCAAATCATATCTAGATTTGGTTTTTGGATGTCATTGAGTGATATAAAAATAAAACAAATTAAAACCAATATGCCTATTATCTTAAATTATGAAATATTGGTTATTTTCTTAATGAAATGTACTAAAGTGAAAGAGTGTTTGGAGTCACTCAAAATAAGCAATAATGAAGATTATCTTTTAATTTGCCTAATTTGATGGTAGTTTTAGAACAAAGGGAAGTATAATTGTGGTTATTTTACAAATAGCTAAAGGGAATATATGACCCATTTCAGAAAACAAATTAGTGAAAACAAAGCATAAACACAGCATGACACTTATCTTCTTAGGTCTAATAATTTTTTCATCTATAATGAAATCCTTGACCTCACTTTCCAATGGCTTATTTTTTCTCTTTGGTGAGAAAGCAAAATAAGTATGTCATACAACACACTTGTAGACTTGGAAATAATAATGTATACTGACTAGATTATAATTAAGATAAATTATGTTATAGAGCGTCATATGCATGTATTTTATTTTGGTTGATTTTTTTGCATCATGATACAGAGAATTGGATATTATATTTGAGCTAATTTTCCTTGTTTCATTTTTTACCTACAAATGATATGCTTTGAATCTGATGAAGTTGCAGACTTTTGCTACTATTAGATTACTTGAGTGATATGTAATATCAGAACATATTCTATGATACAGAGTATCACTACCAGAAGATAATGACTGATATGAAGTCAGAGTAATGCCAGAGAATATTTGACTATAATGAATATTATACTTAGTAGTTATTTGACAAGAATGTATTGGGTCCTACTATGAAACATGTGTGTGAAAGACATCGTCTTCCTATAAATGTTCAGCTCTAGGGATATAGTTTTCTATAATCTGGTCTATGTTCCTGGAGTTAGGACGATTAACAGGATTTCCTGGTGCCAATATTACCTTACTTCCCCTTGGAGAATATTCTATCAGTATCAAATTCTATCAGTATCATATATCCCTTGGAATCACAGTGCAGGTTGCTGCCACTATCAGATACTTGATATATGCATTTGTTGTGATTCTTATAATATTCCCACTTATTTTTTAAAACTTATGTACATCAGGAAAGAGATGAAATTTGAGGGATGATAGTGAATTTTAAAGAGTTTAATCAAGTCATATTTCAAACTGCAGCTGTTGTTGCAGATGTGGTTCTTGTTGGAATAAATCAGTATGGATGTTGCATCAAGGGAGGCTTTTGCTCCACTGCTTGAAGAGAAAATATTTTTAAATGATGATTTTACGTAGAAAACATAATATTGCAGTGATATGAAAATATCAACACTAATATCATATCAACAGTAATCCTCTTGCCCAGTGCTCCAATTTAATTACATGAACTTTGAGAAGTTCTCAATCCCACAGGACATTGTGCTGATTCACTGTATTGAGGAGAGCTGCCTGATAAAACCTGCAGTTACTTTAGATGCCTTGCATAGAACAAACTTAATGAAGAATGGGAGATTATTATCATCAATATGTATCTGATTGAAATTTCTGATGATCCACTGGGATATAAGTTGATAGAGCACTAAGTATAAAAAAGTTCCCATCATTGGTGGCTTATGCCAAAGCAAAAATTGCACTAGACAAAGTTAAGAAAGACTTGACTCACTCAAGGTGATTACGAGAAGAGAGAGGCTAGAGCTCAGTCTGATAATAGCCCTGCTAAAACAAAAGTCGGAAGGACTTTTTAGACATGAGATGAGCTAGTGGAAAAATACAGAGGAGGACATTGATTGCAGGGAGGATGGTCAATAGGATCTGTTGAGTACATTGAGTTATTCCTGAGTTTGCAAATGTTTGTCTCTATAATTAGGCCATCTGTGTTTGTGAATTGGCCCCCACTAAAGGTAGGCTCCTAGGTCATAAAGTTGGTGAGATCTTTTAAAACTATTTAAATCTCAAAAAGAATTAAATCTCAAAGAAATAATTTATAATTGTAAGTTTTCTAAAGTAAATTTTCTAAGAAAACTAAGCTGAGCCTAGAGTTAGGAAAGAACCTATCTAAAGTTTAATCATGCTGAGGGAAAAGCTAAAGTGATTGTGGTAGCTTACTTTTGATTTTGAGGGTAATACAGTTAGTTATTTGAACTATTTCCTAGATAGCCTAAATGATTGAATGTCATATGGGAACCAACAGAAGAGGGCTATTCTTACTTTTCTGACTACATAGGAAACACCTCTTCCTCTTTGTGAGATGCAGCAGTGTAGGAAATATCTATAACAAATGAAGATATTTCATCTGTACCATGGCAATTCATGTGTTGGGAATCAGAAGGCCCACAAATGTTACTGAAACAAATTATCCTTCATTTGTAAAATAATTTCTTCTGCTTTCTCTTCTCCTTCTCCTCCTTTTTCTCTTTTTCCAGGAAAGTTTCCTGACTTGTTAGGCTTTGACAATACTGAAAAACTTACCATGAGACATAAAGACATTCCCTGATATAAGCTTCTCATTATCAACTGGATTTTCAACTAGCTATATAGAGTTTAAAACAGCATCTCATAATTAGAATAAAATGGTGTATCTGAATAACATCAAAGTTGGTTCCAAACGCATAATTAGGTTGTATGTGTGGTGTGTATGCGTATATACTATTTTGCATATACTATGCAAATTCCTTTCAAGGGCAGCCATTGCCTCCCCTTATCATGTTTGTATAAGAATTTCCCTGTCTAGTGTTTTTGGGAAGAAAATCAGATACTACTGTTTGCTTTATAGTCTTAAACAATGGTGGCCCTAAAGGACAGTGGAAAAGTGCAAACTTCTCAGTGGCAAATTCAAAAGAAGACAGTTTCAGTTCAATATCTATTCAGACTTATAGGTACTAGGCAGGAAATGGGAAGAAGTATATTCGGTATTTGGGTGACAAGGAGTTTTTGAGAAGTAGTAAGTAAAATAGTATCAACAGAAGGGCTCTGCTATAATCTGAATTTTCCTAAAATCCATATGTTTAAACTTAGTCTCTACTCCGATGGTATTTGGATGTGTGGGGCTTTTGGGAGGTGATTAGAGCATGAGGACAGAACCCTCATGAATGAGGTTAGTGTCTTTATAATGAGGCCTTAGAGAACTCCCTTGACCCTGCCGCCACATGAGGACACTAAGAAGATGGCCTCTGTGAACCAGGAAGTGGGTTCTCACCTCACCAAATCTACTAGTGCCTTGATCTTGGACTTCATAGCTTCAAGAACTATGAAAAATACATTTCTGCGATTTAAAATCTGCTAAATCTATGGTATTCTATCACAGCAGCCTGAATATTCTCAGATAGGCTGAAAATAAGAGACAGTTCTACCCAGTATAAATATTAGAGAGGTCTTCCTAATCTGGAGGTCAGGACAGTAATATACTTACTGGAATGCCAGTTGAACACTTTCTCTAGCCACACTAGAGTCTGTAAGATGGGATCATAAACACTGTCCACAGAGCCAGAAACGGAGATTATGATGGCATCAGCAAAATGGACTTTCCCCTTATCAAGGCTGCTGAGTAGTTAATTTACCAGTATTACAATTACATTTCAGCTCCTAATAGCATATCTCAGGGAAGTCAGCCAGCTGCCTAAAGACAACTTATCTACATTAGAACCAATGCATAATGGAAGAGTGTATTCATTCTAGAGGCAGTATCCCAGGAGACTGTTGAGAAGTTTCTATTTTTCAACCCTGGAGATGCCTTAATTACTTCCTATTTCCAAGCTTCATTTCAGATTCCCTGGCCAATCTGAGATGTATGCAGTATCCTTCAAGTAAGTTTCCTTTCCATATAAACAGGAATTAGTTACTGCTATTTGCAACTAAATATTATTAATATTGTACAGTTTAGATGAAAAGAAGGCAATATATTACAGATCAATTAAGACATAAATATCAACAATATTTGGCAGATTGATTAGCTATCACAGTGGAGAAGGATAATAAAGATTAATGCTCAAGTTACTTGGCCACCAGATGGACCATTGCTTCATCTACGGAGATCAGAAATAATAACTCCTTTTTGTTTGTTTTAATAATCTGGGTGGAGTGAATACTAAAGAGGTCCTGAGACTTAGTTGGACAGGAGGCTCTATATGGTTTTTGGCTGTAAAGCACTTTTACAGGCTCTGCATCAGGCATGTAGTATGGGGAACCTAGAGCTCCAGGAAGATGGTCAGCCTGGTGGACACAGCCATGGCCACACAGGCCTATTAGGCCTGGATGCTGGAGGGAAGATGTGTTGGAGAGAACTATATATGCACCTTCCTGAGCACTTGGTATCCAGGCTTCCTGGAATAGGTCCCTGGGGTCTGGGTTGTCTAGGAATAGGCTTAGCCACAGGTAGGACTTCATCAAGTTCCAGCCCATTCTGAAAGAGAGACCCCTCTTTCCTTGAAGCCAGATCTCTTGGGATCTCCAAATCTAGTCCAGGTCTGACAAGGTCTACAATGGATGAAACCAGCTGGGAACCATGATTGCCAGACAGGCCCCAAATTCTTTAAAGACAGTAGGCTATATAAGGTCTGACTATAACCATATTTGCAACCTCATCAGTGATGCTGTGTGGAACTGCTGGCCCCAGGCTGATGACCTGGTTGGCAAGAACAGGCCCTGTCCTCACAGGCTTTACGGGCCTGATGTTCCCTGGTAGGTGGGTACACTAGAGTGAGGTTCACATGTGTGTGCTTAGGGACCTAGAATCCTGAGATCAGGTACAAAGGTAGGGTACATGTTTAATAATGATAACTGATTCTTCTACTCCTTCTAATAATAATAATGATCATGATACCAAATGATAATAATTCACATTGATTGACCATTGTGTGTCAGGCTCTGTGTTGATACTTACCAGTATTAATCAATTCAGTTCCCACAAAAGTCCAACATGAGAGCAATAAACTTATTCTTTCAAAGATAAGGAAATTTAGGGGTACTTGGATGGCTCAGTCAGTTAAGCATCTGACTTTAGCTCAGGTCATGACTGAGGGTCCTGGGATAGAGTCCTGCATCAGGCTCTTTGCTTGGCAGAGGGCCTGCTTCTCCCTCTCTTTCCCTCTGCCTGCCACTCTGCATACTTGTGCTCTCTCTTTCTGTCAAATAAATAAATAAAATCTTAAAAAAAGATAAGGGAATTTAAATACGAGAAGGTCATTCAACATATATAAAGTTATATAATAGCTAGTGGTGGAGCAAGAATGTAAACCCAAACTGATTTCAGAGACCATACTCTATTATTCCCATAAATCTAGTTTTAACATACTGAGATGTTGGTAGCTAGTTTATATTCATTACACGGCTCTTTCTATGTGCCTGAAACTCAACAAACAGTTCGATAGTAGGTACATATTTTGAATGTTTGTCCATATGTGAATGATTGAGTAAAGGAATGAACACTATAGTAAAGAGTTTGAGACTTAGAGAAAGACTTTCTGAGGTTAAATAGGGACAAATACTAATCCATCTTTACTAAATCTGAGGGCATGGGTTAAAAAGTATTTTATATTTTGTGGCTGTTAAATAAGCAACTCTTCTGAGGAGATATTTTCCTTCATGTTCACTACAAAAGCTCAAAATGGATGATATTTCTTTTGAAGAATTAAAAGAGGGAGAAATGAATACTTTCTACATATTCTCAAGTAAATGAAAAGCAGTATCCAAGTTAAGATATGACCAATGATCTGTGTGCTTTAAAAAAATAAACCTTTTATTTGAGATAATTATAAATTAATCTGCACTTACAAGAAATTGAAAGAGAGATTTTCTGATTCTTTACACAGTTTTCTCAATGGTAGCATCTTGTCAGACAATAGTGCATTATCACAAGCTGTGATATCGATGGTGATATGGTTATATGTAGAACTAGAGATCCTTATCATGCCTTGTAACCACAGCCACTTGTCTCCCACATGCACTACTCTCTTAACCCCTGGTAATCACTAATCTTTTCTCTACATCTATAATTTTGTCATTTCAGCAGTGTTATATAATTTGAATTAATAATACAAATGATATGAATTTAACCTTTCAATGTTGCTACTTTTTGCCTGTGTCCATTGGCTTTTCTGGGTTGCGAGTAGCTTCAACTACAAGTCTTAGAAAAATGAAACAAAAAGAAAAGCCCATGGAACTTACCACCATGAGATTCATCAGTCTCAATTTCCCTAGGAGATCATCTGCCTTTTCTCTACTCTTTGAAATTTTCTTTTTTTCAACCTCTTCCTCTTTTTTTTTTTTTTTTTTAAAGATTGTATGTATGTATGTATGTATTTACTTGACAGAGAGAGAGAGAGAATGATCAGAGTGAGGATCAGAGAGAGAGGGAGAAGCAGACTCCGCACTGAGCAGGGAGCCAATGCATGGGTCGAATCCCAGGACTCCAGGGTCATGACCCGAACCAAAGGCAGAGGCTTAACTGACTGAGCACCCAGGTGCCCTTTTACTCCTCAGAGTCTTCTTCTGTCTGTTTTATATATAATATCCAGAATTTTTAGTTGCACTTAGTAGGAGAAACAGAGAAAAGCATATTGCTCCACCTTCTCAAAAGCAGGGATTATAGTGTTTTAATTTATGACAAAGATAGTAGACTACTTTTTCAAAAACAGCAAATGAAAGAAAGGAGAAGCATGATGAGCATTGTGAAGAGGGCCCAAAATGGGAAATCCTGATATAGAATTGGGGTAACCTTCTCTAAGTGTCTCATTTAAGCGATAATACTATTGCAAAATAAGCCTTGGGCTTTCTGAAAAACTTTGTTTCTTCTGGTTATATAATTTTATGTCTGGTAATTTCAGCCTAGAAAAAATAAATGGTATTTTCTTATCTAAGTCTTGAGAAATTTCTTTCTTTTTAAAAATTTTAATGCATTTCAGCCTCAAATATACTTAATCTTATTGTTAGATAATGAAGTAATTATGTACTTGTCTTTGTTCTTAAAAATGACATATAATAGATAAACGTATTCATTTTTTTCAGATGAATAACAGGTCACATATAGATGTGGGTATAACTTTGTCTTCAAAATATTGTAAATGTTAAAATATTTCTGAAATGTTTATAATATTGTCATATATCTTTGACTTTTCCTTGTGACATCATATAATATCATCATATAATATACCATTGCTGCTAATTTTCAGGAAGATAGTAAGATTTCCTAAGAAACTGATATTGAGATCAATATTTTCCCTCACTCTATTCCCACTAAAGATAAGGGTGGTCAGAACTACATAGAACTGTCCAGTACCTATAATAGATGGTACAACAGGGGTACTACTAATGGAAGAAAGAATTTCTAAGAAAAGCTTTTCTCAGGTGCTTTACTTCTTAAGAATAAATCTGATCCAGATATACAGTAACTTATATTTACATTTTTAAATGTAAATAAATTTACATATTTATTCAAATTATGTGATGTTTATTTCTAAATTCCAAAAAATTAGAATATTGGGAATATTATATTGATGTCCTTTGAACATTGATAAAATTATAAATATAAATATATGTTTTTAATTTTTAATTTATAAATATAATTCTTAAAATTATAAATAAATAAATAAATATATACATATATACACACACACATGCACGCACACAAACACAGTTGTAAACAAGAGTTCAGAGTTTTCCACCAGGAAGGTAACTTCAGACAGGGCAAGGTGTAATCAATTTTCCCAAATCACATAAAGTAACCAAGTATGTTATTGGGAAACAAGTGTTCTAATACTTGTTCTTGAAGTGGAATCATATTTTTATAATGAAGTGAAATAAGAATAAAATAGGTGTTCAAGATAAGTGGTTTATGGTTATAATAACTTGATTAGTTTTTAATGTCCAATTTATTCAAAAGACTACTTTGAAAATCCAAAAGAAAAAATATATAAATTCTGGAAAGATAATTTTAGACATGTAATAGAATGCAGTACTGAAGCTTCTGCATTGATCACACAATTTTTATAATAAACTTTATAAACTGGAACTGAACTTTGTCAGATTCAAATATTATGTTAATAACTAATAGATGTTTCCATGCTCTATGCATCAAGAACATTAATTTATATCCTGTATTTTAGGACTATGAATTAATATGTAGTAGAATAAGATTTATAAATACTGAAGGGTGTAATATCCAGCAAAGACAAAATTACCTACTTTTAATTAAACACCATTCATGAGAATTTCCTCCAAATTATGGCTATATAACTTATAGAATGTTATCTAAATTATATAGACTATTACTACCCAACTGATAAAAAACCCAAGTATTATTAAAACCCAAGTATTGTTAAAATCCAAGTATTGTTAATGCAGCACAAAGTAAATATAAATAATTAGAGTAGCATACAAATATTTTAGATTGAATATTAAAAACAATTTAAGGGGCACCTGGGTGCCTCAGTTGGTTAGGCATCTGCCTTTGGCTCAGGTCTGTATCTCCTACATCTGGCTCCCTGCTCAGTGAGGAGTCTGCTTCTCCCTCTGCCCCTCCCACCACTTGTGCTCATGCTCTCTCTCTCTTTCTTTTTCTTTTTGCAATAATAAATAAAATCTTTAAAAAAATCAATTTAACATTTTAAACTTTTTTAATGTTTGTAATGATAAACTTAAAACCATAACTGAACCATTTAAGAATGGCCTCATTCTAAAAGTAGGACACCTGGGGTACCTGGGTGGTTCAGTGGTTGAGCATCTCCCTTTGCAAACTCAGGTCATGATCTGGAAATCCTGGGATCAAGTCTCCACATCGGGCTCCCTGTGGGGAACCTGCCTCTTCCTCTGCCTATGTCTCTACCACTCTCTTTCATTCTCTCTCTCTCTCTCTGTGGCTCTCATGAGTAAATAAAAAGTCCTTAAAAACTAAAATTTAAAAAAAATAAAAGTAGGACACCTATCTAGAAAATCATCATTTTTGTAAAAAAAAACCAAAAAAACAAACAAAAAAACACAAAAAACAGTACTTTGTTTAGTCCACATTAAAATAACATTGATTACTATAAAGATAACGTGAATCTTTAACACATATACATTTATACATTCCAGAATAATAGTTTTAGATGCCAGAAAGAAATGTAATACTGAAGCTTCTAAATTGGTTACATAGACTACTTTTTTTTTTTTTTTTGATAGTCACACAGAGAGAGAGAGAAGAGAGGCAGAGACATAGGCAGAGGGAGAAGCAGGCTCCATGCACCGGGAGCCCGACGTGGGATTCGATCCGGGGTCTCCAGGATCATGCCCTGGGCCAAAGGCAGGCGCCAAACTGCTGCGCCACCCAGGGATCCCACATAGACTACTTTTATGTTAAACTTTACAAACCAGAAGTAAGTTCATATGACTAAAATGGAGTGATGGGAAATGGATTTATCTTCTTATCTCAAAGAGCTAAAGAGAAGAAACACAAAATTTATGTCAGACACTTTTAGGATATTGGATATCAGTTAATGAGAACAGTGATTCCCTGAGAAATGAGAAACAGAAGAGCCAAACCCTACAATTATCCCAGCTTACCTCCTGGAGAAAGCTCTTAGGCTGTAACTTACGAAGAACACAGGTGGAGTTCAGATTTTTCCTTGAAGTGAACAAATAGAACTGGGAGTCTGAAGGCAGGAGGAAGCTATGTTTCACATGGACAGAATATCAAACATGAGTGAGGTGAAAGGGAGTGAGATAGACAGGCAGAAGGAAAGAGAATATAAGAACATGAGAGAGTGCACAAACACTGGAGATCTGAAAATGAACCCCTGTGATTCTTTAGCTGCCTATGATATGGAAGAGAGGACATAACATGAGAAACGGGAAGGAGTCATCTAAAAAGACTGCAAAGAACAATGCACCCGAATTATACAGTAAAGAGAATAGTTCTTTTTCTACCAGTCAAGTTGAAAAACCTCATAATTCATAGGGGTATTGGATAGAGTTCAGAATGCTTTTGCATCTGTGCTGATATAAAATTAGCCTGAAATTAAATGCTGCTCTGGCCCTGCCTAATAAAGCTTATCCACAAGACTTCAACACAATCAAAAGTTTCCAAGTAAATTATCTGTGTCCTAAATCAAAACTCAAAAATGTTGATAGGAATGAAAAAAAAAAATTCCATGCCCAACAAAGTAAAATTTGCAAAATAAAAATTTATGAAACAAACAAAGGAGAATGAAGACAGGGTATATACTGAGGAGGAAATGTTATCAATTGAGTCAACCTCAAAATGTTACAGGTACCAGAATCAGTAGACCATAACTGTCATTTAATATGTATGAATCTAAATGAAAGATTGTGCATGTAGGATAGTGAAAGAGACCCAAACTGAAATTTTATATATGAAAACTATAGTAGCTGTGATAAAAATACAGCAATAGCATCAAAAGTTTATTAGACATCATAGAAGAATAGATATGTAATCTAGAAGACAAAAATTATTTGAAGTGAAGCAAGAGTAAAGACTTATTTTTTAAATAAATTTTAAATGACATCATCAGAGATCTATGGAACAATTTCTAAAGGCCTAATATATATGTGTGTAATGGGAATTTGCCAAGAAAAGAGGGCATGATAAATATTTGAAAAGAATAATTTGATGAAAACAAAAATCTTCAGATAATGAAACTCAGCAAATCTGAAACAAAAGAAACCTGAAGAAAACTATACCATGGCACATTATAATCTAATTACTTAAGATCAGTGACAAAGGAAAAATCTTAAAGCATCCAGAGAAAAAAGACTCCTTATCTGCAAAAGAACAAAAATTAAAATGGCAGATTTCTTGCCAAAAAAATTAAAAAGCTGGAAGGTAGTGTACCACCATATTTAAAGTAATACAAGGGTAAGTGTGGAAACTACCAAACTGAAATTCAATACTTGGCACAAATATCTTTTAAAAGTAAAGCTGAAATGGATATTTTTTTTCAATTATGCAAAGTTGAAAGAATTAACTGTAAAGACTCACACTATAGCAAATATTAAAGAAAATCTTCCCATCAAAGGAAAAAGGCTACTTTGTGAAAACCAGACTATATAAAAGGGAAAGAAGAACAATGGGAATGGTCACTGTGTGAGTATAATATAACATATTTATCTTACTATCTAAATCTTTGGATAATTGTATGATGGTAATAAAGAAACCTGAGAAGAATAAGGAAGCATATATTTTAATAAGTTTACTTTATTGTAACACATATGAAGCACTGTGATATCACTGAATTTAAACTATGAAGAGTTAGAGAATAAAAAAAAGTTAAAAAATGAGGGTATAAGTGAATTCTGCCCTGTTAAAAGCTGAATATATTACTAGTTCTATAAATTTAAAATGTTTGTATTGGCAAAGCTCAGGACATTTTGGAAAGAAAAACTTGAATTTAAACTAGAGGTCAGAAAAAAATAGAATGCTGTGAATTGCATACATACAAAAGTCACCGGACTTTTAAAAATTATACCATTTCTCGAATATTTATGGTAGCTAGATTGATATAAATAGATTCCAAGGACAGCTCTTTTGAAGGTCTTTGTGTTAAACAATTGTAGACAGTGATATAATTTTGCAGAAAATTATTATAAATTATGGAGCACATAAAACAATATGAAATGAAAATGAAAGCGTTAGGATTTTGTTTGTTGTTTGTTTTGGTCAGTCTGGCTCCTTCTGGCATCGATATTCTTGTTTTTGTGGTCTTGGGTATTCCAGACACAAAATCACTTACAAAAATATTCTAAGCACATAATATATATATATTTTTAATTTTTCTTCTCCATTTTGGATATTTAGGAGTCTTTCTTTTTTCTCTTGGATCCACCAAAACTATAATTATGTATTTCATTCTTGATTTCTCAAAAAACAGTAGTCTAATGTGTTCCTATCATCATCATGTTGTATACATAATGTTTTTACTACTTGTGTAGCAAATGTGATGTCCAGTCAAACACTAAACATTCTTTCAAACTCTACTACAATCTTCGGGTTTCGTGTAAGGGAACTGATTGATGCAAGTCTTTGATGCAAGTGTTCAGGGCCATATACCTCTCCAATGTAGAGCTGGGATTTGGACTGTGGTTGGTACAGAAGTCTGTACTGTTAATAACAAGGCTCTGCTGGGCCGGTAGCTAAATGCAAAAGCAACAATGCCAAAACTATCGCCTGGTGCTTAATAAATGTTAGGTCAATATTCACAAAGGGAATAGAGAGAGAGAAAGGAGGGAAAATAAATAGGTGAAAAGAAAGGAAAACTGTATTACAGCCAAGAAGAGGGCATTTTTCCTTAGTCACATTATTGTTTTCTCTAATTTTCAGGTAGTAAGAGATTTAAGAGATTAAAATTTGTCCTATAAAGTGATATATTTTTCTCAAGACTCTGCTTCAATTAACTGTAGAGTCTGATGTATAGGATATATTAGTTTTGACTGTGAGCAGCACAGACTTAAAGTAGCATTGACTTAAAGGAGGTAGAATTTTCTCTCTGATTTAAAACTTTAGAGGGAGCTCATCTATAACCTATTCAGAGATTCAGAGTTTTTCTGTCTTTTGGCTCGACTTTCAAGCATTTTATTCATAGTACAAAGCTTTTCTACTTCCAGAAATGTCAGCTTTTAGGCTAGTAGATAGAAGAGAGGGAAACGGAGAACAGGAATAAGGAAGGGAGTAAGGGAGGGACAGAAGAAGAGAGGGAAGGAGGAAGACAGGGAGGGAGGGATGGAGGAAGGAAGGAAGGAAGGAAGGAAGGAAGGAAGGAAGGAAGGAAGGAGGGAGGGAGGGAGGGAGGGAAGGAAGGAAGGAA
The DNA here is from genome assembly GCF_003254725.2 of Canis lupus dingo. Classification (NCBI taxonomy): domain Eukaryota; kingdom Metazoa; phylum Chordata; class Mammalia; order Carnivora; family Canidae; genus Canis; species Canis lupus. The sequence goes on along the minus strand of NC_064255.1, from coordinate 55,041,969 downwards.
GGAAGGAAGGAAGGAAGGAAGGAAGGAAGGAAGAAGGGAGGGAGGGAGGGAGGGAGGAGGAAGGAAGGAAGGAAGGAAGGAAGGAAGGAAGGAAGGAAGGAAGGAAGAAGGAGGGAGGGAGGGAGGAGGAAGGAAGGAAGGAAGGAAGGAAGGAAGGAAGGAAGGAAGGAAGGAAGAAGGGAGGGAGGGAGGGAGGGAAGGAAGGAAGGAAGGAAGGAAGGAAGGAAGGAAGGAAGGAAGGAAGGAAGGAAGGAAGGAAGCCGTCCTTTCAGGGAATAGATGACTGTGGAATTGTCATAGGACACTTTTGCTTATATCCTACTGGCAAAAATTGGTTACATCTCACATCTAGCTATAAGTACAAGGAAGACTTGAAAATATAGTGTCGATCTTGAAAAGCCTAATGCCAAGCTAAGAATCAGGATTCTGTTATTCAGGAACATAGTGAAAATATATTTTGGGAAGAAATTACCAGTCTCTCACAGGCCAACTATAATTCATAACAGCAAATCTAAATAAGGTAATTTCAGTCATTAATACTGACTAAATTTGTTTTCTTTATAAGGGTTTTAAAGCATTTCTTTAGGATGGCTAAATTAACATCTCAGGTAAGAAGACAGACTGACAATTGGGATATTAAGAAAAAGTAAATTATTCCTAAGTCCAATACAAATACTACCTTAGGAGAGTTATGCCTTTTAATACTTTGTCTTGCCTAGCTGAGCCACCTAAAACTCGTGAATTCTCATATTTTAGAACAGTTTACAAATATTTTGTTCAAATTCTAATTTTATTTTTAATTAAATGAGTCAATAACTGTATTCAGTAACTCCTTTACTCAGTATTTGGGATGGTGGGTTTTATGTATCAACTGGGCTCAGGCTATCGTCACCTGGTTGTTCAGGTAAACATTGATCTAGGAGTCGCTTTGAAAATATTTTTTTTTATAATACACAAAGTTGATGTTTTAATACATGTGGTTAATATCTACAATAAGTTGATATTAAGTAAAAGGAATTACTTAGATATGTGGGTAAGGCTCATGCAATCAACTGAAAGGTGTAGGGGCAAAACTAAGGCTTCCAGAGGAAGAAGAAATTCTATCCAAGAAAGCAGCATGTGACAGGTAAAGCATGGTGCATTTGGCAACTCCACTGAGAGAAGGCTTGGGGTAAGTTTTGATGGGGAATCCTGGAACAGAAAGTAGGTCAGAAGATGGTGGATGAAGTTGAGAAGAGTGAATAGGAAGGAGAAAAAGAAGATGAGGGATAAGGGCCTGGCACAATTCTGGAAGAAGTTTGGGAAAAAGAAAGGTAGAGGTGCCCTCAATTAATGGTTAGGATGGCACTTTTGCAAGAAGAAGGTTTTTTTTTAAGATTTTATTTTTATTTATTCATGAGAGACAGAGAGAGAGAGGCAGAGACACCGGCAGTTGAAGAAGCAGGCTCCATGCAGGGAACCTGATGATGGATTCAATCCCAGGATCCCAGAATCACAACCTGAGCTAAATGCAGATGCTCAACCACTGAGCCACCCAGGTGCCTCTCTAAGAAGAAATCTTAACAAAGGTTTGCTGAGAGGAATTGCTATATACAAAAATGGCAGCTTTGCCAGAAAAAGAAGATCTGAGGGCTCTGCTAGTTGACAGGATCTGAGGGAACAAGGGTCTGTAGGGAGCCAGGGTCAGAGAGTGGGCTGGTACTCTACTAAAAGAGAACACACATAGTAGGCTTGGCGGAAGAGCAAAAATTATGTTAGAAGACAGGGTTCAACTTCTTTGGGTGTGGCAGTGAACATTCTCTCATAAAGGATCTCAGAAACACAGCATGCCTGGGTGGCTCAGCAGTTGAGCCTCTGCCTTCGGCTCAAGGTGTGATCCTGGGGTCCCCGGACTGAGTCCCACGTCAGGCTCCCTGTATTGAGCCTGCTTCTCCCTCTTCCTGTGTCTCTACCTGTCTCTCTCTCTCTCTCTCTGTCTCTCTGTCTCATGAATAAATAAAAGAAATATTAAAAAAAAATAGCTATCAATAATGCAAAGTGGAATGTGCAGTTTGAGATGCCAAATGTACTGTGGTTGAGAGCCCGAGCTTGGATTCATTCAAACTTGAGTCCTAATAAGATTGTGTCATGAAATTGGAGAAAATTCTTCATTTCTTTGAACTTCTATAAACTGGAGGTGATTGTAGTACTTACATTACTAGATAATTCACAGTAAGTTGATTGGCACAATGCCCTGGCACATTATAAATACTTTAAAAATGTAAGTTGTTATAATTGAAAAAAGGAGTTTGCATATTCAGGCTTCAGACTATATAAATTCAGTTGTAATTTATATAGTCTAAAGTTTACTACTTTGAGCCAAAATTTTCAGCATGCGTTTAAAACTTAAGTAGTCTCTAAAAGAGGCTTCCTAAAGAGAGTTTGAAGCAAGGTACAATATAAAATATAAAAATAAAGGACAATTTATAAGCAAAGGAATATAAGGAAATATGGGCAAATAATTATATTAGGTATAGGGAAAATAGTTACCACAATTAGACATTGATTTTGTTCTGCATTTCCAGATAAAAGAGAGAAAAGAGGGAAAATGGTAATGATCTATATCATTCTCATTATCTAAAGAAATAATAATCATTAATCAATGAAGAAAAATTCTATATTATAAGAGGAATTTGTTACCTAGAATAGTGATTCTTAATCTAGAGTAATGTACAAACCCTTATTTTTTTTAATTTTATTTATTTATGATAGTCACATAGAGAGAGAGAGAGAGAGGCAGAGACACAGGCAGAGGGAGAAGCAGGCTCCATGCACCGGGAGCCTGACGTGGGATTCGATCTGGGGTCTCCAGGATCGCTCCCTGGGCCAAAGGCAGGCGCCAAACCGCTGTGCCACCCAGGGATCCCTGTACAAACCCTTATTGAAGGAAAAATAAATCTCTTGAAATCTGCATACCTTTGAAAATTCCATTTTAAGAGGCACTAATGTAAGAAATTAAAGTCTGCCCAACAGTATGAATGCATGTCACGTCACTGAACTATACACTTAAAAATGCTTAAGGAGAGGGGCACCCAGGTGGCTCAGTTAGTTAAGTGCTGGACTCTTGATATCGGCTCAGGTCATAATCTCAGGATCTTGAGATCCAGCCCCATGTCAGGCTTATGCTCAGGGCGGGAGTCTCTTTGCCCCCTCTCTCTGCTCCTCCTCATGCTTGTGCTTTCTCTCTCTCTCTCTCTCAAATAAATAAACAGATAAAATCTTTATAAAAAATGGTTAGGATCATAAATTGTATGTATGGTTAGGATGATAAATTGTTATGTATAAAGATGCATGTGGTATATTTTGCCACAACAACAAAAGGAAAGAAAAAATAACTACAGCATTAGCTCTTACTAGAGAGTTTTATTAAATATTTTATTTGTTTGTTTATTTTAGAGAGAAAATGAGTGGGGAGAGAAAGAGAGAGAGAAGGAAAGAAGCTCAAGCAAACTCCACGCTGAGCAGGTAGCCCAACGTGGGGCTCATCTCAACCTTGAGATCATGACCTGGGTGGAAATGTCAACCGACTTAGCCACACAGGCATCCCCCTACTAAAGGATTCTAGCTTGCTGGCCTGTCCTATTGATTTCATACTTGCTAGTCCTTAAATCTGCGAGTCCATTGCTTCAAATAAATCTCACTGTAAATATTCTACTAGTTTTTGGAGAAATCTGTCTGATAAAATGGTACATAAAATTTTGGATTTATACTATTTTTTGTTATATATTTATACATATATTTAGGTAACAATAATGTGGAAAAATTCCATTACTTTATTTTTTTCTATGTCTTAATGTACCTGATTGTGAGAATTGGCCTGTATGTTTAATCAGAAGTATAGCCATAAATTAAGTGCTGTGTGTTTAGATTTCAGATGACAAATAGTATTTTTTTAAGTATTGTGTTGTTATGAGATCCAGAATGTTTTATCCTAGAATGTTATCAAAAGAGTATGTTTTTCTTTATGATGTATTAGGGCTAGTATAAAGTAATGTTGATTGAATAGATTACATGTCTTGTTCATTGGAGATATAGCTATTTTACTATGTGGTGCATTGAGTTTAACAAATGATACAGGTCAGATAGAGTCAATGTATCTGAATCAGAAAGTACTATGTCTTATTCAGAGAGTGATACAACTAGTTCAAGCGTGATCCTGAGTAATTCATCTTTAGGTAGCAATATACTTTGGTTTGTGGGTAATTATTCTTGTTTGTAAAATATCTTTCTTACATTTTGTTTAAAATTTCATGTTTGTATTCATGACATCCCAGTCTGATGCCTTGTCTCATTTACTTACATAGAAAACAAATAAATGAACAAACAAACTCTTCCTTTTTCTATTTGCTGGCATTCTATTTACCTAACACGTAAATTTGAAAATCAAAGAGGAAAATCATTAATTCAAACCTTTATTGAAAATATTTTAATGTGAGGGATGCCTGGGTGGCTCAGGCATTGAGCATCTGCCTTTGGCTCAGGGCATGATCCCAGGGTCCCAGGATCGAGTCCCACATTGGGCTTCCTGCATGAAGCCTCCTTCTCCCTCTGCCCAGGTCTCTGTTTCTCTCTCTGTGTGTCTTTCATGAATAAATAAATAAAAATCTTTTTTTTAAAAAAGATAGTATTTTAATGTGAGAACAAATCAGGGCATATTTTTAAAATATCAAATAAATTATGTAAAGTAGAAAGCTTCATTAGAACCTAACCGTATATTAGATTTGGTAGAAACATGTAGTAGAAAACAATCAAAACCAAGTACATCCTAGATCCTCTTAGAAAAATATAAGCCCATGATTACAGAACAATCTTGTTATCCATTGAATTCACTGATAAAGATGTGCTTTACCAAGCATTCTGAGAACATTGTTAGCAAGAGATGGTACCACCATTCCTTTATTATAGACATGCTGGAGATCAACAATACTTGAGTAGATGAAGGTATTAAAAGAGCATATATGTTTAAAAAAAAAAAAAGAAATCTATCAAAAGGTCTCCGCTACATAAAACATTTATAAAAGAACTTACAATAGCAAAGGAGAGTGAAAATGTGAAGTTTAAGCAACAGTAGGACAATTCATTTATATAGTGTAAGTAATAAGCCAAAATGATTCCAATATGATTTGAAAATCATTAGAACCTAATATTGGTGTCTATTACTCATAAACCTAAACATTAGATAAAATGGGTTGAATAACAAATTCATGTCACGTATTTTACAGTATTATTGATTTTTTGTTCTAATTAGCATAGAAAGCTATCACATAGAGGCAATTGTCCTACTTTAAATGCAAGAAATTTCTCTGAATAAAAGTACAAATGAGGTTGACAGTTTTAGCATTCAGGCCCCATTGCTATGTCTTGGAATAACAATTACTGGCATTCATATAGCAATTTTTTGTCTGAATATCATCTATCCATACCCAATCACATTCAGGTCTCACCCCTGAGAGGCAATTTTAGTGTAGTTTCATAGATGAGGCACTTGGGGTGACTGTGAAAATAACCGCCTCATGGGTTCCTTGGCAATTCAAAATGTGCTAGGCACTTTACATACATGATCTTATTTGATGCTTTCAATATTCATGCCATTAGGTTTTATAATGTACATTTTACAAATGAGAAAATGCAGTCTAGAAAACTTGCCAATTATTATTTATCTACACAATCACGGAGTTATTATGTAAACCCAGTTCTAATGACTTTGTTACTCCATATTTGTTTCTAGTCCCACTGAGGAAGTGAAGCAAGATAGAACTGCATTCACTCCAGGATTATGTATATGCAGTGGGTCAATGCTAATAAAATAATCCCTGGCCTAATATGTTCATACATTCTTACAAGTTTTAAGGCTGATGGAAGAATAGTAGGAGCATCTCATCGAAGTGATAGTCTAATCTAACACAGAGGAACTGAAAATCAGAACCTGGGAATCAGGTCTTTGTTCACTCAAGCTAGACAGCTCCTGACAAGATTGAGACCAGCATGACGCTGGTTGCTAGATGGAGGGATTGGCCGAAAACAAATCCCATTTACCTTATTGCCATTCATTACATGTCAGATTTTAAATTCTTGTTTCCAAAATAATTACTTCATGCTAAATGTCTTCCATCTAGTGAACGAAGGGAAGGATGGATGAGTGAATGGATGAGTAATAAATAAGTGATGAAAATAAATAACTAGGATAGAATAGGAATCATGAAATGACCTTCTCTGTTATGTTTTAAAAAGTAGACCATTGTTGGGATCCCTGGGTGGCTCAGCGATTGAGTGTCTGCCTTTGGCTCACGGTGTGATCCTGGAGTCCTGGGATCGAATTCCACATTGGGCTCCCTGCATGGAGCCTGCTTTTCCCTCTGTCTGTGTCTCTGCCTCTCTCTCTCTCTGTATCTCTCATGAATAAATAAATAAAATCTTTTTAAAAAAGTATACCATTGTTTCACTCAATTTGAATCTGACCCTAATGAATTACGCATTTTAAAGAGAAATTATCTTTATAATTCTACTCTTTGTATACGATCATTTTAGTAAAAAAATAATATGTGGTAACACTTTAAAATATTACTGGATTAAGTTTTGTAAAAGTTCACAAAAGGAGCACTGGGTGACATGGAAATTATATCTGCTCAAGGACTTAGAGCTCAAAAGCAACTTGGCTAATGCTGAAAGGAATGATGCTCTGAGGGAACAAAAGAATTCTAATAAAAATGGAAATGATGACCTACTACATTCCTATGCTTCTTCAGGCTACCGATCATCCTGCCATTGTATGCATCATCACTTTGCCATTTATCATTGTAGGGTAGGCTGGAGAACATTTTCAAAAGACTAACAACTCCTGATACTGAGAAAGTTATAAGCCTTATTTGCAAAACTTCTCCTTCATCTGCAAAGCATACTGGCATTTTTCCATGAGGCAGGCATAGAAGCAACACTGTGTGCTATAGTTTTATTTCTCTGATAAAAATATGTGCCCCTTGCCCAATCTAAAACAGCATGTAAAATTTAACTTCTATAACTTTCTTTTTTAAATATTTTATTTATTCATTCATGGAGAGACACAGAGAGACAGAGAGAGAGAGAGAGAGAGAGAGAGAGAGGTAGAGACACAGACAAAGAGAGAAGCAGGCTCCATGCAGTGAGCCCAACGTGGGACTCCATCCCGGGACTCCAGGATCAGGCCCTGGGCTGAAGGCGGTGCTAAACTGCTGAGCCACCCAGGCTGCCAAATAACTTTTTTTTTTTTTAATAAAGAGAAAATTAATGTAATTAGAACATTGGTAGTTAATGATAATGGGTTTTGTTTATAATTCTGGAAAATTTCCATGAGCTATGAACTCTACCAATTATTTGCACACTAAAAGATTTTTAAGAAATTACGTCTTAACACGTCAGGGTGCCTGATTTTCAGAAATGAAATGTGAGATTTTAAATTCTGTTCCTTATTTTCTCAATGTGAGGAAATTATTGAGTACAAGTTAGTCAGGATTTCCATTTTGGAATGAATTTGTGTTAGTAAAAGTATCTTGGTCACTAGTTGTTTTGTGATTACCATATAAGCCTTTAATTGATTAAGAGGGGTGTGATATAAGCACCACTTTTATGACAGGAATTATATTTTTAAAAATTGGTAGTTTTAAAGCCTCTAAATATTTTTCACAGCTTGGCCAGCCTCATGTCTAATTTTATATAAGCAGAGTTACTAGTGGCGAACACTGAGGGATTTAAAGGGCTCTATAGGGAGCTTCACTAATGCCTACATTCATATCATTCATAATGAATGTGGAATCTCAAAGAATATTCAACATGTCAAATTTGTTTTATTTTTAAAATGTTATTTATTTCTTCATTCATGAGAAACACACAGGGGTGGGGCAGAGACATGAAGCAGGCTCCATGCAGGGAGCCCCATGTGGGACTCGATCCTGGGTCTCCAGGATCACGCCCTGGGCTGAAGGTGGCGCTAAACTGCTGAGCCACCCAGGCTGCCCAACATGTCAAATTTGTAACAATTTTGTATGAATAATGGTATAAAACTATTAGCTCTATGTCTGAAGATGGCTGGGAGTTATACTGAAAGCTCCACCTAAAACAGTGGAGAGGTTACCAGGCAAGAAAAAGAGGAAAGGTTACCAGACAAGAAAAAGAGGAAGACAGGTTTGATGAGAAAAGTAACTGAAAAAGTGAAAGAGAAAACTCCATTAAAAAAAAAAATATATATATATATATATATATATATATAATGTAAAAATAAAATATGAACACACATATACATGTATAGGATTTTAAAGTATTTAAAACAGTGGAGAGGTTACCAGACAAGAAAAAGAGGAAAGGTTACCAGACAAGAAAAAGAGGAAGACAGGTTTGATGAGAAAAGGAACTCTGAAAAAGTGAAAGAGAAAACTCCATTAAAAAAAAAAAAATATATATATATATATAATGTAAAAATAAAATATGAACACACATATACATGTATAGGATTTTAAAGTATCATATATTTGGATTTCCTTATCATATTAATTAATTATTTTTTTATTTTTATTTTTTTTTAAATTTTTATTTATTTATGATAGTCACACAGAGAGAGAGAGAGAGAGAGAGGCAGAGACACAGGCAGAGGGAGAAGCAGGCTCCATGCACCGGGAGCCCGACGTGGGACTCGATCCCGGGTCTCCAGGATCACGCCCCGGGCCAAAGGCAGGCGCCAAACCGCTGCGCCACCCAGGGATCCCCTAATTAATTAGATCTATTATTGAACAAGAGATAAGTAAGACCAGAAATTTTAATTTGAACTTCAGATTTTGTTGCTGAAAGTAAAATGGTTCCTTCCATTTTTATTATGAACATCAAGATTCTGTACTAAAATTTCCAGGCAGAAAATAAAAAAGGAAAACATAGGGGATCCCTGGGTGGCGCAGCGGTTTGGCGCCTGCCTTTGGCCCAGGGCGCGATCCTGGAGACCCGAGATCGAATCCCACGTCGGGCTCCCGGTGCATGGAGCCTGCTTCTCCCTCTGCCTGTGTCTTTGCCTCTCTCTCTCTCTCTCTGTGTGACTATCATTAAATAAATAAAAATTAAAAAAAAAAAAAAGGAAAACATAAATGACTGTAATTTCAGTTTATTAGACATTTACTGTAAGTGTTATGTGAAACGTTAGGGCCGTGTATGTTTGTGTTTAAATTCCAAATTTTTTTTGGTCTCTCATTATGTCCTCAACAATTTTATCTTGAAAGGAAAAAAAAAATTAAGTCTTAAAAACAGTCTTTCTTCCAGTTGATGATGTATGTGCCTTTTCATTCACTTAATAGTGCTTCATGAATACCAGAAGTCTTACTTTTGATGAAGTCCACTTTACCAGTTTGCATAAACTACAGATTTTAATATGTTATATGTTCAATTTAATTAAATTTAAAATTCTTTCTAATATCTCTTTAGTTTCCTTTTTGATTCATGGATGAAAGCGTGTTTATTTAGTTTGTTTAGAAATTTTTTTTCTGTTTCCCTATACTTGACAACTTTTCAGTGATATTTCTGTGATTTCTTTCTAATTTCTAACGTTATGTTTAATTTAATCACATTGTGACCAAGTGATTTGAATGATTTGAATCCTCTCGAATTAATCGAGGCTTATTTTATGTTTCAGAATATGGTAATCTTCCACATGCACTTGGAAATTTTTTTTTTTTTTTTTTTTTTGCTTTTGTTTCTTGGTATCTCTTGCAATGTCAATTAGGCCAAGTTGTTTAAAAGTGTTACGTCTTCCATAAACTTATGGATTTTTTGCTTGTTTGTTCTATGTATTATTAAGAGAAAGTTATCAAAATTTCCAACTACAATTTTCGGTTTGCTGATTTTTCCTTGTAATTTTATCAGTGTTTTGAAGCTTTGTTGGTATGGACATAAATGTAAAATTACTATAACATTTTAATGAGTTGAGTACTTCATCATTATTCAATGAGCTTCTTTATCCCTGGTGATATTTTGTTTTCTCTCTGAAATCTACTGTATCTGATATTAATCTAGCCAGTTCAGCTTTGTTAGTTTTAGCATGGTAAATCTTTTACTTTAATCTATTTGTGTTTTCAGACTTAAGGTGTATTTTGGTAGGCATGTAAAGCTAGAATATTGCTTCTCAGCTAATCTGGCAATGTCTGATTTCTAAATGGGATGTTTTGATCATTTACATTTAATATGATTATTACTGTGGTTATGCTTAAATCTAATTTGTTTTTATCATGCCTTCTTTTATTTCATTTTTCATTTTTTTCTTCCTTTTCGGACAAGTTGAGTATTTTGTATTCTTTTTTTAACTCATTCACAGGCTTACTCATTATAATTCCTTGTTGTATTAGTTGTTGATTTACAGTTGGAAATATACATCTCTGGCTTTTCTTAGCCTACCAGTAAGTTATATTATACTATGTCACATATAGAAAAAAAACTTACAATAGTATGCTTTCATTCCTCCCCCACCTCACAACTTCTGTGTTATTATCATACATTTTACTCATACATATGCAAAGACTGTATAATTATTGATTTTGTTTAAGCAAGCAATTCTATTCTAAGAGCTTTAAATTATCAGAAGGGAAAATCATGATAGGCTCTGTATTTATTGTTTCCAGTGGGTTTTATGTCTTTATGAAGATACGTATTTCCATCTGTCACTATCTTTTACCTGAAGAATTTCCTTGAACATTTCTCGTAAAGTGGGTCTGATCCAGAAAAAGTACAAGTGGTTTTTACAGAAATAATTGGAAATGACTCCTAGAAGTTGAGTTGTTGATTTAAGTGATGTACATTATTTTAGTAAAATTTCACTGACATTCATAAAGGAAATGAAACATAAGTGCATGACTTCATAAATTTCCACAAAATAAACACTCCCAGGTAATCACATAGATCAAGAAAAATAACACTATAAGCAGCTCTAAGAACTCCTCGTGATTCTTCCAATCATTATATCCCACAAGGTTAACTAATTTCCTGACATCTAATATCATACTTCTTTTATAGATGTTTTACAAATATTATGTAAGTAAATGCATGTAGTAAATGTACATCATTGCCTGGTTATTATTTGTAATATTTGTGTTTGATTTTGGTTGGAGAGATTCACCCATGTTTCCTGTGTATCATGTCATGTTCATTTGTATTGTGCTCATTTCCATTAATGTATCTTATTCCAATATATCACTATGGCAAAACTGAGTTATCCATAAACCTTAGATGAACATTTGAGTGCTTTACAGTTTTGTTTTTTGTTATTTGTTTTTTTTGTTTTTTTTGTTTTTTTTTTTTGCTATTTACAAGAGTGGTTTTTGTGAACATTCTTTTTCATATCCTTTGGTAAATATATAAACAAATTTTGATTTAGCATATGTCAAGAAGGGAAATTCCTTGGGCCATGTATGTTCACATAGTAGAACTTTGTAGATGTTGCCAAACAGTTATCCAAACTAATTGATAAAATTTACTCTCTCAAGGGACGCCTGGGTGGCTCAGCAGTTGAGCGCCTGCCTTCAGCCCAGGGCACATCCTGGAGTCTGCATGGAGCCTGTTTCTCTCTCTGCCTATGTCTGCCTCTCTCTGTGTGTCTCTCATGAATAAATAAATAAAATATTTTTAAAAATTTACTCTCTGAAAAGTGCTGTAAGAAATTTCCAATTCATGCACATCCTCAGTAATATTTACCATTGCCTGTTTTCCCTTTAGTCATTATGATAACTACATGGTAATATCTCTGTGGTTTCACTTTAATGGAATAAGTGACTGCATATCCTTTTTGAAGTGCGTGTTCAAGTATATTGTTCACTTATTGCTATTTTATTATAAATTTGTAGAAGCTGTTTAGTATTTGATTAATTTTTAATTCATATCATGTTTTTTAATAAGTAGAAATTCTTAATACTAATTTTCTCTTAGTTATTATTTGTCTCTTAGTTTAGCATTTCTTGGACCCTTCTAAAGGAATATATAGATTCTCCACAATTATCGAAATTTTCTGTGTTTACATGTAGAAACTTAATTTGTATCACTTATACAAATTTAATTGAATATTTTGATATTCAATGAGAAATTGTTACTTATGCATCAAAAAACATGTTCATTGTTTGCATATGCATGTACAATTGAATATTGAAAATAAAATCCAACAAATAATTGAGCAATAATTGAAAAATAAGCAATACCTCTCTACATTGAGGTTTCACATTTGCCATAATCAGGGATTATTAGTGGATCAGGGATGGTTACTGGATGGATCGCTGTTGTAACTTATATCTTCCATTGGATAATTTCTCAACTCATTGGCAAATAGCACATTATAATAAGTTTACAATATGATTTTATATATGTAGCTTAAATTTCGCATATACTTGAAGGTGGGATTACTGTCTTTCTGCTTGATATACGTACTGTTCTTCTAAGCATTGTGATATGACAGGAACTTACATAACATCTTTTCAATCTAGTCTAAGAGTGGTTGCCCTTCATTTGCTTTTCAATCCTTTTTATCATTTTTGCATGCCTAATCATTTTTGTTTGAATGAAAGATGTGCATATACATTTTGTAAAGACTCTAAGTGACATTCATTGAGAGAGGACTCACCATGTTATATGTTAAGTAAATATTACCTTAAATTAGTCAGAAATAGGGATCCCTGGGTGGCGCAGTGGTTTGGCGCCTGCCTTTGGCCCAGGGCGCAATCCTGGAGTCCCGGGGTTGAGTCCCACGTCGGGCTCCCGGTGCATAGAGCCTGCTTCTCTCTCTGCCTGTGTCTCTGCCTCTCTCTCTCTCTGTGTGACTATCATAAATAAATAAAAATTAAAAAAAATTAAAAAAAATTAGTCAGAAATAGAGCTGTGCCATTTGGATTATATAGTCCGAGTACTGTTCTCTTTAATTCTGGTTTGCATGCCATTATTTTGTGTCTAGGATTACACACTTCAACTGAGATCTGATTTTCTGTGGCCCTTTTTGCAATCAAGTTCCAACCTCTGTTTTCCGTTTTCTCACTCCCAAAAGCTGCTTGATAACATTTAGTCTGTTTTCAGAGGTGTTTACTTTAGCTGTTTGCTGCTAACCTTCCTATTTTCAGGATTTGGTAGATTTCTTTAGGGGAAATAGCTGTGGGTTTTGTACGTAAGCAGCCATTCAACTTCTTACTCTGACATCAAGAAACCACCAAAAGTCCTGTCAACTTTCTTGTCCTCCAGCAGCAGTCCTGTACCAAGCAAAGCACACATTTCTCAACCTCTTGCATTTTCCATATTTCACACATTTTTATGAAAGAAAGGGCTGCATGACTGTAACTCACTTTTCCTTGGTTCTTCACTATGCGTTTCAGGATCTTACTGCTTTCACACTTCTTGTATATCTTTAATAAGAGGATTTTAATATTTTATCTAACTTTTTTATTGTTTCCAGCAGTAGTATTGGAATGCCACAAGCTATTATTCCTATCATAACTTATATTGCTGACAGATGTACTGACAGATTGCATTTGGAGAATGGATGTACAATTCATATTTTCTCCAGCATTATTTAATAGTGTCCTTTTTTACTGCATCAAAATTAGCAGAAGTTTGTTTTGTTTTGTTTTTCTTTTCATTGTTCTCATGACATGATTGAAGATGGATTTCATATAGCTACAATTTATTTATATCATACTGGACTCAATTGGTGCATAATTTTATGGTAACCACAGGTTCCTATTCAGTCAAGATTCATATCAGGGAATCCTGAAATACTTTTATAAGTATAATTTACATACATTAGTCATAAGAAAAATCTTGTTTAGTTTTAATAATATCACATTTTGGAGATTCATTAGGAGATAATGATAAGGTCAATGTTTTGACTAGAAAAGAGGTAAAAATAATAATTCAGAAAAACTTCAACCATTTAGAATCTTTGAGAAACTAGGTACAATTAAATTAATAAGAATCTGAATTCAGAATAGTTATAAATCATATATTATTTCCACATACATTAGAGTAATAAAATGTAGCTGGCTTTTCAAAATTCCTTATTATCCTCACAACAAGTTTCCATAAAACATAGTGTAAAACATACGTAAGCAAGACTTTTCTATCTAAACGTTTATTTGTAGTTTCATTGGTAGTATAATAGAAATTTTTTTGGACTTAGAATGTAATCCAATGCATAGCATTGCTGAATTATTGGAATAAGATTTTATTTGTTTGCACTGAGATATGCCTGAGAGCAATTACCCAACTCGTAGTTTATGGAGCCTTTCAGTTGACCAAAATAATAAGTGTTCTGAAAAATATAATATCCTCGACCTTTAATTTTTTTTTTGCTTGTTTCTGAGTTTGAATACTATGTTATAGGCAAGTTTTTGATTAAATCTGCAGTCACTATGACCAAAGTTTCTGATCTTTCCTTGAGTTCTTTTTAAAACTGTTTTCTGCTCAATGCGACTTTACTTCAGGTTTAGAAGGGATTTTTCTGTGTCATACAGAGATTTTTACACTTTCTTTCTTATTAAGACTGACAAGTTACCAGGAAAGTTATGGCAACCAAACAAAAATATCACTCTGTTTACTTTAGAGAGTTATTTTTCTTTGATCTTTTTGGATGATGTACTTGAATTTACTTCTGTTCCACACCTGAGAATTTGCTCATCTGATATTATTTTTTGAGGGTTTTTTTTCTTCATCTGCTCATTTCATTGCTGTTACCACAAATATACCATGACTTTCAGAGTTTTCCCATTTACTTTACACTTTGCAAAGGGATTTTTGTCCTAAGAAAAAGCTTTGGGAAATATTAAATATCAAGTTATGATGTATCAAATTTTAATACATTTAAGAAATCTGTTTTTTTTTTCATTTTTATACTTGATGTTACACAATTGGAAGTATATTGTTTACTGAATCATAATTTTACTGAGACTGAGTTACTTAAGTTAACTGTCATTCAAAATGTTATATAATACCCTACAGGTTACTCAGTAGACATTATAAATAATATAGTTAATTTTGTTAGTGATCTTTAAAAAACCTTGAAGTCTTATTTTATTGTGGCTTCAACTACAGCATGGTTCAGTCTTATAAATAGCAGTTTCTATTAAAGTAGTACATGTTTTCTTAAAATACTGATTTTTCAAATGTTATTGAACCATGAGTATTCTTTTATAGACAAACATGCCACTAATTCAAGATATAGATGTAGTTTGTCCAACAGTGTCCTCAATGAATACACTTAGATGCTCTTTATTTTTCAATTATATATTCCAGAAACTTTTGATTTTTCCAAAAATGTACTTACTAGGAAATCAGATGATGCATAATAATGACATATTACTTGTATTATTATTAAAAATTCTGTATACAAGTGGGTTCATTTTGCAAACATTAATTGAACAATCATATATCTGGAGCTCTGCTACACACTCTCCATTAGAAGTTTGTTAACTACTAGTAGCCACTTTAACTAGTTAATACACTGGGTAAGGAGAAAATAAGCTAACCCATGAATATACGATACTCTCAACTGGATGAGAGAAATTTAGAAATGTGCACTGACACTACAGGGAGCAAAGAAGAACCAAAGAAAATAATAGTAATAACAACAGCAACTACATAACAACACAATGAGAACAACAGCAATAATTAAGGCTGGTTTTCCAAATCTTATAACTGTTTTTAAAAACTTCTGATTCTGTTAGGAACTGCATTTAATAATAGAGATGCTGGCCTATAATGTTTACAGTAAAAATTCAGATCTATAGGATGATATTTTGATAAAATAGATCTAACATAATTGCTAATTTTAAGTTTATGACTAACATACTTAATATTGACAAAATATGTTTTTCTGCCACTGGCATTTCTATACATTTAAATATACATTTGATATAGAAGATATTTTGCAATATTGCCTGTTATTTACTTAAATTTGGGAGACAAATTCACAAGTGGATATTCTCATTTTGCAAATAGCAAAATGCAATGGTAAAATTAATTTCCTAGGTACAATTGAAAGAAAAGCATAACCAAGATTTGCATCACTATGAAGTTCTCTGCTCTCTTGACAGTTCATCTTGCTGCTCTATCAAAAAATAAGATAAGGGATCCCTGGGTGGCACAGCAGTTTGGCGCCTGCCTTTGGCCCAGGGCGCGATCCTGGAAACCCGGGATCGAGTCCCACATCGGGCTCCCGGTACATGGAGCCTGCTTCTCCCTCTGCCTGTGTCTCTGCCTCTCTCTCTCTCTCTGTGACTATCATAAATAAAAAAAAAAAAAAGTCTTTAAAAAAAAAAAAGAAAAAAATAAGATAAAATGGGCAGCCTGGGTGGTCCAGTGGTTTAGCGCTGCCTTTGGCCCAGGGCATGCTCCTGGAGACCTAGGACCGAGTCCCACCTCAGGCTCCCTTCATGGAGTCTGCTTCTCCCTCTGCCTGTGTCTCTGCCTCTCTCTCTATCTCTCTGTGTTTCTCATGAATAAATAAATAAAATCTTAAAAAAATAAGATAAACTGATTTATTACATGGTCAAAAGATGTGCTTACTTAATCGATGATAAAATTTAGTGACAGCCTTATACTTAGAGAAATTGGACATTGTAGGAACCCACAACTTCCAACTACTTAACTTCCACAGCAGGAAGTAACAATTAGCATTCACTCTATGACATTAGAAATTGAAATGCTCCTGGGATAGCTAATGCTATTTATTCTAAGGAGCATATGGTTCCTAGTGTTTGTAGTACTGTTGGATAAATCTGCTTTTTTTGGTCTGCTTTTTTACTGATACCCTATACAACACCTTTTGTGGCAATAGACAGATGGACTTATGCTGAAATTCTGGACACCTGTCACAGGCACAAATGTTAAATTGTCAAAAACTTAGATGAACTTCAGGACTAGAGATTCTCTAGTCTAGTAACTCTTGTTGACTTCTCATTAAAATACCTTTGAAAACTTGCCAAAATGAAAACAAATATTTTTTTTTCCACAGCAGTAGAAATAAGGGTCCGACATGCTGCAATATGGGAATAATTGTCACATAATACAGTGTTACTGGAATAAGCAAAACAATAAATGAGATAAAGGCACATATTTTGCATTTAGTATCGGAAAGGAGAAAAACACATAATGAGAAAGTTAAGAAACAGACACTTCACATCCCTTTCCTATTGCCGTAGGTTTGGAAGTGCAAAACTTACATTTACTTGAATCCAGTTTACTTGTTTTAAAGAATAGATTTCTGACTCACCAGAATAATTTCTCATAGCCCAAACTCTTCTTCTTGAGTGTCTATTTAGAGAATACAAGTGCCAATCTCTACCATGTCAGCAACTAAAACAAAATCTATGATTATACATTATAGCAAGAATGGAGACTAAACGATTCCTGGAAGCTGTATACTTTTTTGGATAGTTGTTCTGCTGTCCTATATCTAAGCTATGAAGAATAATTGCAAGTGGTTCTCAAAATCTGGGAAACAAGTAATGCAACAAGATATGCTCCCATGACATCCAAGTTTAAAAGTGCAGTAAGTTAACTCTAGATAGCTGGTAAGGGTGGCACATAAGAATATTGGATCTGGTTTGAGATAAGAAGAATCCTCTTAGAGAAATGACATGATCAGAAGGGAATTAATTATTGTGCACGAAGTTGGAAAAATGTCTCTTATAATTAAGTAAGCATAGAGAGAAAAAAAAACAGAGGCCATGTTTTGCATCAATAAAACATTTAAAAATGGAAAGAGAACACAAATTTTAGGATTTTTAGAGAAGGTCTTTCTCTGAATACTATTATAATCAGAAACAAAATAAAGCAATGGAAAGTTTTCTGGTTTTTCCTCTTTGCCAAAATACTCCATGGTGCCCCTATAAATAAGAATTCATTATAATGTAGAACAGATTGAAAGGCAAAAGAAAATCCTGATAAAAAATGAGAACAAATAATAATAAGAAAAACCAGCAGAGTCTAAAATTTTAGTAGCATGACTGAATTCATTGTTACAAATCAACAGAAAGGAAACTTAAGTACAGGAAAAGTGTAATCTGTATTTCAAAGGTCAAATAAAAGATGTTCTGTAACACTTAATAGAAAATTAAAATGTGGTCAAAATTATGACTGATGATAATTGATACGTATATACAAAACAGAAATCTAATTTTCGAGTAAAAGGTATTAACATAATTATATTGAGCAAAAGACGGGGTAATAATAATTAGAATTTTTATTGGAGAAAAATAAAATAATGAGCTGAAAAGGCAAACAACAGGCAAAGGAAAATTAGTTGAAATGCAAATGACAACAAAATTACCAGTATCCCTAATCTGTACCATTCTTATCTACATGTCTTAAACAGTCACTTAAATTTCCCCTGAAACAAAAATATCAAACCAAGAGTATAATTCAGAAAGTAAGATGATAGCATCAAGAAAGTAAAAAAAAAAAAAAAAAAAAAAAAAGAAAAAATCTAGTAAAGTAAGTGCAGCCTAAAACAAAATTAAGATTGTGGAGGCCAAGAAAATTAAGGCCATTCCACTTTGAGTTCAGCGCTAGCACAAGTACAGCCCTCCCAGGCCCCTGCGAAGAAGAGCTGAACTTTACCTTACTTCAGTTACAGGAAGAAAACAGCTTACAGCTTAGCGTCCTAGAAAGCCCCATATTAGATAAAAACAGAGCCCAAGCCAAGGGCAGGAAGCCCCTATTAGAATGAGAACAGAGCCCAGGCCAGTGGCAGGAAGCTCCTATTAAAATAAGAACAGAGCTCAATGCCCTTGAAGGCCCCATATCAAAACGTAAACAGAACTTGAGGAATTGCTCCCCCCCTTCTGGAGGTCCCCGAGACCAGTCCTTAAAACTAAGCTGAAACCCACCTCGGGGTCCAGGTCCCTGCTCCACTGCGTCGGGTATACTTGGACCCAAGCTCGAGCTTGTAAATAAACCCTCGTGTGTTTGCATCGGTGTCGGCTCCTTGGTGGTTCCTCGGATTCGCGATCTTGGGCACAACAAAGATAGTATTTTTTATTAGTAACAGTGCAAATATTAAAATACAATGATAATATTCAATTAAAATCCTTAGGTTCCTACTAAGAATGAGAGCACACTGAATTTGATTGTTCTCAAAGATGCTTGCAAGATGAGGGGCATATTTAGGAGAAGTGCAGGAATGAGAGAAGAATCCTGGAGAAGAAAGCAGAAGGCCGTTACCACAGTTTTGAAGAGGTAATATAAAAAAATGAGAGAGAGATTATCTGGCTGTGTGTATATTAGAGTTTTTAAGGTGAAGTGGACCACCTGAAAGAAGCTTTGCCTTTTGACTGAAGTACACATGATTTAGCAAATAGGGGAAGCTTGCCTGAAGGAATGAGAGAGAAGAAATACTTAACCCACTCAATTCCCTATCCTAGGTTTTAACAGCAGCTTTTACTACTTTTCAGTCCATTTCTACAAGCCCATTTACAATGTAACCCATATGTTTATGTGTTTTGAGTTCAGCAGGAAAGAAAGCTTTGCAACAGATTCCGACGGTCTGGCAAAGTGTTGTGACACTGGGGCATGGGATATACCAGATGGTGGATGAAGTGCCTCTGACAAAGGAACGCCATAGGCAAATTATTATGCATACCCCAAGGATTTTGAAGCAAATATAGGCCATCTGATGCAGAAATTTGTGGGGTTTTTTTTGAAAAATAATTCTGCATTAATACTGTGCCTGGTAGAGACTGTTTCGGTACGGACCTCCGGAATACCAAGACCTGGATGTCTGAGCCATCAAGCTATAAATTGAAGTGCTTTAACAGCACTCTGTTGTCAAGTTAAAATTGTGAATAAGAGGTTATAGAAGAGAGCAGATATTGGAGATATAACTACATTGCATAAGGAAGTGCCTCATGGTCTCAAATGTTCATGGAACATCCTCTGTGATTGCTTAAGGAAGCAAATGAAATCAGATCTTGTTTACAGATAGTGCTAATAAGCATGCTGGTACCATGTGAAAGTGAGCAGCTGCAAGAAAATCCTCCAAATGGGGTAAACTTTATATGCTTGATTGCTGACTTATCTAGAGGGAGAGATGAGAAGTATAAGTCTATACCGACTCATGAAATGTGGCTAATAGTTTGATAGATGGTCAAGGACTTGGAAAGAACAAGATTGGAAATTTGATGACAAGGAAGTCCTGGGAAGAGCTATGTTCACCACCATCTGGCAACTTGAGGTTGTTTGTTTCCCCTCAAAAATGCACAACAAAGTAACTCATAGACAAAGGAGTTTCTCCAATATCAGATGATTAAGATAATCTATTCTGCGGGTGTCAGTTATCTTCCCCAGATACTCTTTTCTTTGCTAATAAAGTCATTACAGTATCTTGATGACAATAACGAGGAGATCCTGTGTGAATTCAATAGTTTCCATTCAACAAGGCTGCGCTGGTCATAGCTAACGGAAAACTCTCAATGAGTCCCTTATATGGCACAATTCCCCAGGGGAAACAGCAAGTCACAAGAAAGCAAGTTGATTAAATTGAACCATTTCCATCATGACATTTTTACTTTTATTAGAAGATGCTTATCTTTTACGTATGTATGTACTTATGTATTTTATTTAAATTCAATTTGCTAAAGTATAATATAAAACCTAGGAGATAGTTACCTTTTTAAATATTTTAGAATTAATAGTTAACATTTGCTTGGTTAACATTAGTCAACATTACATTAAATTGGACATGTACAATTTAATATTTTCAGTATATTCACATGGTTGTGCAGTCATAATCGAAATTTTAGAGCCCTTTACATTCCCTGCAGCAATGGTCAGTGGTTATAATTTTTGCATATCCTCATCAACAATTGTTATTTTCCATATTTTTATTATAGCCATCCAGTGAATGTGAAATGGAATCTCATTATGATTTTGATTTGCATTTCCCTGGTAATTAATAGTGAGCATCTTTTCATGTGCTTATTGGCCATTTGACAATTCTTTTTGGAAATATGTCTATTCCAATATTTTAACTATTTCTAAAATTGGATCAAAATTTCTCTTTATATTCTGAAAACAATTTATTCATTAGGTATGTAATTGGAAAATATTTCCTCCCATTCTGTGGTTTGTCTTTTACTTTCTTGCTATTTAAAAGTATTTTAAAAACTTAATAAAACCAAAATTAGATTTTTCCTTTGTTTGTTGTGTGATAGATGTCATACATAAGAAACCAGTGCCAAATCTCAAGTCATCTTTATTTGTCCCAGTTTATTTTAAGGGTTTCATATTTTTAGCTCTTATATTTAGGTCTTTGATATATTCTGATTCAATTTTGCATATGGTATGAGGTACAAATCCAACTTTATTTTTTTGCATGTGGCTAATCAGTTATATCAGTATCATTTATTGAAATGACTTCTTGTCCCTATTTAGTTGTCGGATCATTCTTGTCAAGAATCCATTGATCATAGATACATGTGTTTATTTCTAATGTGTTTATTTCTAATTTCTAGTCACTCATTTATATGTCTGTCCTTAAACTAGTATCACAAAGCTGGATTATTGTAGCTTGGTAATAAATTTTGAAATTAGAAAGTGTAAATCCTTTTTTTTTTTTTCCTGTTCATGATTGTTTTGGCAATGCCGGATCTCTTGTACTTCTAGAAGAATTTTAGAATCAAGTTGTAAATTTATGAAGAAAAAAATCTTGGATTTTGATATAAGGATTGAATTTGTAGATCAATTTAAGGAATAGTGCAGTTTAAAAAATATATTAGTTTTCTGAGTCATTAACATGGTATGTTAAACCTCTACACATTTTAGATAATTTGTTTATTGAGTAACTTGCCTGAACTGATTCTGCAAAGGCTATTTCCCTTTACTGTATAGCCTTTTATGTCTCTGCTCAGATTTCTCCTCCTGTTTTATCTTTTCATGTGTCTATCTAGAATTTGTCCCACGTTGGTATAAGAAACTAATTAGTCAAATTTTGTGCTTAAGCCCTCTTAACTAGTTTGATTTTACTCTTCTTTTTAAAGACTTTATTTATTTATTCATGAGGGACACCAAGAGAGAGACTGAGACATAGGCAGTGGGAGAAGCAGGCTTCCTGTAGACACCCTGATATAGGACTTGATCTGATCCTGGGACTCTGGGATCAGGACCTGAGCCAAAGTCAGACAGATGTCCAACCCCTGAGCCACCCAGGTGCACTTATTTTACTCTTTATTATTGGATGTACAGGTTGGTTGGAGGATGCTGCCACTAAACAAGGTGTTTGTGAGTTTTCTTTATCCCTTAAGTTCCACCGTGGATCTCTAACTTGGAAGTTTCCTCTTTTCATCCCTTAGGTGATACATGAGTATGCACACAATCTTTCAGACATCCAAGGAGAATTATTATTTTATTTTTAAGCCTGCATTCTTAGGAGTCACTCTCTGATCAAAATAGCTTATTGTTTAATGTTAGATCAGTCTGTTTCTGCCCCTTTGGCCAGTTGGTCAGCCCCACCTTAATTGATTTCATGTGTCTTGAAGAATGCTCTCAAGTTGGCCTCACATATGCCTTGGTTGCTCCTGAGTAGGTGCAGGCTAACATATATACACAGCTTTTCTGAAACCTAGAGTTGACTATGATCCCAGGAAGGAAGGCTTTTTTTGTTGTTGTTTGTGTCTTCCATGGTTCAATGGTTCTTTCTACCAAATTTCTGATAGTTCCATGACACAAGCAATGTAGCCAAGCAAACAGATCCTCTGAATTGCTCTTCATCGAGCCCCTCATAGTTTTTAACAACATCCTTAAGCATGGCATTTTCCATTCTCTGATCCAAATAAAACCAATCTTCTCAAGCAAAGCTCTGGAACTCCTCATCATTACGGCCTGCCATTCTATCATGCAGAATCACTACACCACTAGAGGTAAAAGCAAGAACCTGCTTTTTTCTAAGATGATACTCTTGCTCTTTGAATGGACACTTGAATTTAGGGAATAGCAAAACTTGGCCTTAAAAACCTCTGTCTAATGGGGAAGTAAGCTGAGAAAGGGAGGTATGGAATCCCAATATTCTTTATCTGCTGTGATGAGTAGGGCTCAGTCCTATAAATATGCACTTGACTTGGGGAAAGGATATCTGCTCCTTTTAGCCATGCATGCTGGAAATGGAACCTCATGGAGGGCAAGAAACAATAGCTTGAACCTTTGAGGTGAAACTATAGACCCAGACAAGAGGCTTGGAGGATAGGAGAGCCTTGTATTAACAGTGACATATACCCAGGATAGAGTTTCCATAACATGGAAATGACAGAGGAGGGATGTGAGGTAAGACAGCAGACTATACTTCAAATGCTACAAACTTTTATTACTCTCATCAAGATGTAGTAGATTTTTATATCTGAACATTTTTCCCATTTATTATATGCCCCCCAGACAATTTTCAGAGACTTTTAGAGATAATGTTTTTATATTATTGAATGATTTTGCTATGCTGAGAAAAATATCTTGTTGTTATCCTTACTCTACTATTCCAGAAATCACATATTAAAATATCTTAATTTGAGGATATCTAGGGAATTTAATCAGTTAAGCAATAGGCTCATGGTTTCAGCTAAGGTCATGATCTCAGCGTCATGGGATAGAGACCCACAACAGTCTGACTGCTCAACATTGAGTCTACTTGAGGTTCTCTCCCCCTGTCCTTTCTCTCTCTCCCTTTCTCTCTCTTTTTCTCTCCCACTGTCTAAAATAAATAAAATTAAAAAAAAATACTTTGATTTTTCTCCCCTTCCCATGGTGTTTCTGCTATAATCCTAATTTATATATTTATAGAATGCTATTTGCTGTCTTTGTATTCCATACATCATTGCTTCTAAAATGAAGGTGTTCCTGAAATAACTCATTATGATTCAAGGCAATAGTACCTGGGCCACAGACTTTACTAGTCTAACTATGAGCCGAACAGAGTAGATGGTCTGAAAGGACAGTGAGATGACCATTTTGAATGCTTAGTTTAGTCCTAAATGTAATGTATCTGAACCAGTAACAAATAGATGGAACTGTTTATCCTGCAGTCAAATATGTGGGCCAGAAAACCAAATGGTAGATATAAGTATGTCTCATTTTACTCCAAATTATCCACTAAAAAATTGCTACACAAACATGTTCTTCTCTTTATGTGTAACATACATGTCTGCATGTATGTGGGTATGTGTTAAATATAAAATAAATTACCATTTTCTTTCATATTATTTTATTTTCTTATTATTTCATAAATGTGCGTATAGTACATGACCAAATATTTCACTAATTACATATTTAATAAACAGAATAGCTCACTGACATTTTGAAAGAGCTAGAAGAGGAATAAATATAAAAAAATATAAAGTGAGGGCAGCCCGGTGGCTCAGCCGTTTAGCACTGCCTTCAGCCCAGGGTGTGATCCTGGAGACCTGTGATCGAGTCCCACCTCGGGCTCCCTGCATGGAGTCTGCTTCTCCCTCTGCCTGTGTCTCTGCCTCTCTCTCTCTCTGTGTCTCTCATGAATAAATAAATAAACTATTAAAAAACATATAGAAAGTGGCACATAAGTTTGTGTCTGACTTTATGACAGGGGAAAGCATGGCTTTGGTGATATGAGACTTATATCATGTTAGGTGGTGATATGCTGTTGTTACTGTTTAAATTAAGAGATCAGATTATATATATATATATAAAACAACATAATTACACATATATAACATATATAGTATATATTTGCATATATATTCGTCTTCTAAAATATGTATAAGGAGATATTTGTATCTCTTGAGTTTATGAAGCATTGCACGACCCTTTATCTGGTTAACTCATTATCATCTCAGCTTACTTCTATCCAATGCAGAGAGCTCTGGTATAGATTTCTGAGAATCTCTTTAACCTGTGTATTTTGGGTTAAAATTTGCCAATAAGAGGAGCTCACAAGATATTTGAAAGGTGGATGGGAAAGGGACAGGGAAACTTATTTTTGAAGATAGTTGTGGTCAGACAAGATGGCCCTGTAGACTTTTCCATGACTTCCTGATGCTCTATCATGATAACTAGAGGTGTCAGATTTTGCAGTTCTCTATTATGAGCTTGTGTTTTGTTATTTTAAATATATTGGTGGTTTCACAGACCTCTCCACTTGTTCCTGTTTCATAACCATAGAGGTGCTATGCTCCTCAGAACTGGTACTAATGCCACTTTCTCATATCCTCTGGCTATAGTCTTTCAGATCTTCATACCCTAAGCTCCATCCACGTATGTATAAGCCCTTATTCTTACATTTATCCCCTTTATTCCTCTAACACATGTAGTGGTTAGTTTTTCTGATGAAGCTGAGATTAACATAACCACATATGTCCCCTGTAGTAGAAGCGTGGTCAGTTAATAAAATTCTCATATACATTTGCAACAATATGGATGGAACCAGAGAGTATTAGGCTAAGTGAAATATATCAGCTGAAGAAAGACAAACACCATATGATTTCACTCATGTATATTTAAGAAACAAAACAAATGAATAAAGGAAAAAAGAGAGAGACAAATCAAGAAACAGACTCTGAACTATAGAGAACAAATTGATGGCTATGAGAGGGGAAATGGGTGGTGGAATGGGTGAAATAGTGTGTAATTATCCAGATGAGTACTGAGTAATGTATAGAGTTGTTGAAATATGATATTATACACCCAAAACTAATATAACACTGTATGCTCAGTATACTGGAATTAAAATAAAAAACAATAAAATTTTTAAAAATTCTCATGAATAGCTAAATTTATTATTATTAAATGTTTGTATGACATTGATAAATTAGAAAATCAGTTCATGTAAGTTACATATATTTTTTAACAGAATATAATGTAAGTTGCCATTTAATTTAATGAAAAATATTTGCCAAACTAATCATATTAGGCTCCTTTCACAACTGTTTGGGCACTCTTGAATTCCACATGTGTGCTTTCTCCTATAGCCCTCTCCAGTGAAAAGGAGTGAGGAGGTGGGAATGATTGAATTCACGGAAGTTGTATTAATTATACATATTATAATAGCATTTAATAATTAAACTTGTTCTTTTGTATTAAGGCTCAGACTTGTGGATTTACATAGGGAGATATGTAAAGCTTTAAGTTTTGACAATTTTTCCCCTGGAATTCTCATGTCAGATAATGGTCCATTTAAGGAGATTCTGACCCTTTAGAATGGAGGCAAAGCAGTGGAAACAATGCCAATTCACATTGCTGAGGAACTGCTACAAAATGGGATCAAGAGGACTTGTAAAACCTCACGTGGCCAGAAGTGTGGCAAATGGATCTTAACCAGTAGCTTGGCGAGGCCCTTATTATTAGCATGTCAGTAACATGATTCTCCCCACATTTGGACCCCTTAGTTCTTTCATATTTGCCACAACATCATCAATACAAATTAATAAACTTTAACTTAATAATTTATTATTAGCAATAATTAATATCTTATTATTAACAAATTAATAAACCACATTTATTTGAGGCATATTATTTTGGGTTTTTTTTTCAAATAATCCAGTGTAAATCCTTTGCCAGACATCATGAGAAAAAGCAGGAGTGTAAATTCTTGCACATTCCAGTGGACATCCTTTTAGTTGTCAGACACCTAAGTTTGCTTATAAAGTCTGAGAGTAAATCAGTGATAATCAAGGAGCCTGGGAGACTAGACTAATCTAGCCAGGATGATTTCTAAGCATACTAAATATATAAACTGCCTTTCAGGTCTGTATTCTTGGATTTTACAGGGTGTACTTTGAGATCAATTGTTTTTAAAAGGGCAATAGTAAATCTGTTTATATACAAGTCTCAGCTGACTGTACCCAATTTATTACCAGGCCAACATAAGTCACTTACTCGAGTGTGCCAGTTGTATAAAAATATAGTAAAGTGAAAACTTATGGGGATTACAGATGACTAAAGAAATTCTCAGACATGGTGTATTGTTTGGTGTTGTCGATGGGTGAACACACTACAAAATGTGACTTTTATCCAGGATAATCATCAGTCAAGAGCAGTTATATTCCATTCTACAAGAGTAGAACTGTTTGAAGCATTTCCACTCTCACAATCTGATATTTATTTTCAGGCAACCCTCTTAAAAAATTCACTAGAGAATTGAAACAACTAAAACATTCCTCCTTAGGCAAACTCAGTAACCTGGAAGCTTTATACCTTCTAGCACAATTCTGAGCAAACTTCAAAATTATCATCGGTGTGCTGGTGAAACATTGTTGGGAGTACTAAACAGGACTATGAATAATATAAGTAAGTAACAGTTGGGCTTGGTGTTTTTGAGTTACTATTTGTTTCCTGAAGACTTTAGAAAAATTTCTCAACTCAAAGTCTTCAGCTCAGACTAATTTATTTATTGGTTATTTTTACAGATCAGAACAGTGACCGATATGTTTTTTCCTCTTGCACTTAATTTGGAACATAGATAATGTGTTTGTTGTGTATGATATTTATGTTGCTAACAAGCATTTTCTTATTTCCAATTTCATTAGCCTGGAATGCTCCCTTCCACTTTGTTTTTAACAAAGTGTGATTAATGCGGTTAAATAAAATGTGAGTGTGATTATCTCAGATTTAAAAGGTTTCCCATCTAACTGAGATCATTATTTGGATGTCAATAAGCATCTGAAACTTAACCATGTTCAAAATTAAAGTCTTTTCATCCACCTCCTCCTATTCATGTGATATATCTTACTTTCACAGTTTTAGCTATTATTATTATTAGAAATTAAAATGTAACAATAGTTCAAAACCTTGGTGTACTTTTTACTTTTTCTTTCTTACACATTTATAATTCAATTTGTCAGCAAATCTGGTGGGCTGTAGATTCAAAATAATTGGCCATGATCACTGGCACTGTATAGATCTGGTCCAAGTCACCATCATCTCTCACCTGCATTGTTAACGGTCTCCTCACTGGTCTTCTTACACCGGCATTACCCACCTTCATTCTAGCCTCAATACAACTTCAGTGATCCTGTCAAAGTGTTTGGCACTCTTTTGTACTAAAGCCAGCAAAGCTTCACATTTCCCATAGAGAAAAGTCAGATTTCATATAAGTTCCAGTGCAATCTCCAGTGCCTATCCTTTCCCGCCATCTTCTTTCCTATTTGACCTCATTCCTTGTTGCTTGATTACAACCACCACTCTTCTTGCGCCATCTTGGCTTCATTGCTGGTTCCTTACATATACCAGATATTCTATTACCCTAGTGCTTTTGCCCTTTGAATACAATATCTAAAAATTTGCTCCCTCATCTCCATCTAGATTTTAGTCCAAATTTACATTTTTGTAATGAAATCTTTTCTCTCCTCCATATTTAATATTAAATAATTCCCACACCCAATATCTCTTCTGAAGTGTTTTAAACTTTCCATATCTGCTTTTTACAGAACACTTATCACTACCTAACATCATTTATATCTTACATTTTTTTTGTATTATCTTTCCCACTAGTATATAAGCTCCATAAGAAGTTGTTATCTGTTTCTTTTGTTCAACAGTATATCCCTAAGGATTGGAAGACTGGCTGGCACAAAATAATGGTAAATTAATATCTATCAATGAATAATTTAATGAAATATATTTTTTAATAATCATGGACCCAATGCAATTAAAATGTATTTCCTATTCGATAATGGTATGCAATATTAAGAGCTATTAAAAAGGATACCAAAAGTATACAGTTGGGCAATGTATTGCTACCTACAAAACATTTCGAAGCACACACCATCTGAAACACTAGAGACTCCAGTGTAGTTTGCAGATTTCTTCACTCCAAATTATCTCCCAGTGTTTGAGGTTTTAAAATTATTATCATTATTTTTAAAGATTTTATTTATTTATTCATGAAAGATACAGAGAGAGAGAGAGAGAGAGAGAGAGAGAGAGAGAGGCAGAGACGCAGGCAGAAGGAGAAGCAGGCTCCATGCAGGAAGCCTGATGTAGGACTTGATCCTGGGACTCCAGGATCACGCCCTGGGCCGAAGGCAGCTGCTAAACGGCTGAGCCACTAAGGGATCCCTATTATCATTATTTTTAAAGATTTTATTTATTTATTCATGAGAGACACACACAGAGAGGCACAGACATAGGCAGAAGAGAGGCAGGCTCCCTGCAGGGAGCCTGTTGTTGGACTTGATTCTAGGACCCTAGGATCAAGATCTGACCCAAAGGCAGACACTCAAGCACTAAGTCACCCAGGTCCCCCAAGGTTTTAAAATGGTCTTAAAAAATATTCTTGCTTTTCTTTTGGCAAAACTATAGCAGCTAATTTATTTTTATCTATAAAATTAACAGTAAATTTATAATTCTAGTTAGTCATTATTTTCATAAAAGAGGCTTTCTTATGAATACCATGACAAACCTTTGAAGTGTTGATATTTAGTGTGGTCCTTCATCACTAGGTAGAGTAAAAGGCAACTCATTATAAGGGCACACAATTTAAGATACAAAATTATGCTACACTTAACCAAAAATTGGGTATTTTCTAAGTTTTATGGGAAGATAGAATACTTACACCTTGTATGCAACAGAAAAATCTTTCAGTAGAGCAAAAATACAAGTAGCAGCCTTTGGAGATTATTATAATAGTTTTATTATTTAAAAGCAAGAATAAGAGGCACTGGGTGGCTCAGCGGCTGAGCATCTCCCTTTAGCTCAGGTCATGATACCATGGTCCCGGGATCGAGTCCCTTGCAGGGAGCCTGCTTCTCTCTCTGCCTATGTCTCTGCCTCTCTCTCTCTCTTTCTCTCTCTCTCTCTCTCTCTCTGTGTCTCTCATGAATAAATGAATAAAACCTTAAAAAAAAAAGGAAAAGCAAGAATAGGAGTTTGATGTATCCTAATACAAATGGTTCTAAATTACTTAAAGCTCTTATCTTAGAGAGCTACTTAAGCAAAGTAACACTGGCTATAAGAAGACAGTTTAAAATAAAAAAGGAAGATAATCCATTTGGTTGGATTCATTGATTGTTTTTACTTTGAAAATTATGTGCTGAAGCAGGCATCAGGCTACTCAAATGTTGCTTCTGACACACAGCTACTATACACTGCTGTTGAAAAATGTGAAAAATGCCTTCATCAGCTTTGTAGAGTTTGTGTTCTCTTTCTTGAACCAGAGCAAATCATGCCTTCTTACTGCTTTCCATGTTTCTGTCTTCCATCTTATAATAAGAGAAATCAATAGATTTGAACTTGATACCAAAGAAAATTACATTCAAACCTTGATTTTTCTCTATAATTTTATATAATTTGCATTAAAATAAATATAATTAATGGTGTACTGTAAAGCGCAACATTGTATACTTTTTGATACAATAAAATAAAACTTTAAAGAATATTTAAGGATCTCATTTTTAATGTCAATTATCAAGAACAATCAGGACGTTTTTTTGAGACCGCAAAACAAATTCTAATAGAAAATATTTTCCCCGCTGCCAAAAACTAGCAGTGCTGGATTACTCTCAAGATATGTCACTTTTTCTGGCCTGTTTAAAATGTTTATTCTTGGCCTCTAAAGCCCTTTTTTTAATATAAAACTATATAGTTAGTAAGTTCCTTTCCACAGGGAGAGTCATTTTTCATTACTAATTATAATGCAGAATTTCTGTAAAGTTTCAATAAAAATATCTAGGAATGTAGCAGGAGGTTTTGCTTGTTTGTTTGGTGTAATTTATAGCAATTCAGAGATGTCTCGGTAGCTCAGTGGTTGAGTGTCTGTCTTCAGCTCAGGGCATGATCCCGGAGTCTGAGATTGAGTCCCTGCATTGGGATCCCTGCAAGGAGCAGGCTTCTCCCTCTGCCTGTGTCTCTGCCTCTCTCTCTTTCATTCATGAATAAAAAAATAACATATTTAAAAAAAATAAAAATACAGAAATAAAGCAATTCACATAACATAATTTAACTTCACACAAAATATTCTTTTATGACATTGAAATTTAATGTTTATCAACCTAGGTATTATAGTCAGATTTAAATTATCACTTAAAAATACTTTTAGTAGTGAAATAGCATATACATTTGAAAGAAAACATTATTTAAATTATTTTTGTGTCTCTCTTCTTTTACAAAAAAGTAAGCCTTTTTTAGGTTATGCATGGTGGTTCTTATAAACTAAGAGCCAAAGATTAGCTGAATCTTAGATGGAACAAGGACCTAGAAAACTATCATAGTGAGAAAATACAGATGCATTGTCTCTTGTCCTCTCCTTTCTGTGAAAATAGGCCTCATTCTTCTTAAATATTGCAAATTGGTGTGTTTTTTTTTTGCTTTTTTATTCATATGATAGGATATGATTGCTCCACTCTTCCTAAATTTATGTAATATAATGCTAGTCATATCAAAAGTGAGTGAAAAGTGTCGATCAAAATTCTGAGTTTCAGAGAAAGAGAATATGATTGCTTCACTTGAATAATGTTTCCAGGGATGGCCAAATTGGCTTGAGGCAGAGAAGTAAAGTTTATAAAATTTACACATGCCTGTCAAGGGTTTATCTCCACAGATCTAAAGGTATCAAATTTGATAAATGAGATCTGAGTGTCATATAGCTATTATTAAATTACAAACCAATTTTAATCTTTTGAGATTAAAATCCTGTAGTTCAAAAAGGATACTTTAGGGAAAAAAAGATGGAATTGACATGTTAAATTTCATATGTTCTGTATGTGGCAGGAAGACTTAAAGAATTTTTTGTGTTTCTAGGCCCATGAATCACAGAATTTTGAAATAACAACAATACTTACAACTTCAACAGAAAAACACCCATTCAAAAATGCAAACAATGAGGATTATGCACTCTGGTGGAACCCGGGCTCCAATTTTACTAGTTGTATTCTTATGGACATGTTACAAAACTTTGGTTTTTTTTCCCTAGATATTTTATCCTAAAAGCCAGTTTCTTAAGTCCATAGGCTTTTTGGGAAAATTAACTCATGAAATCAGCACCTTGATGGGTTTCTGTAAAGTAGTTTACATGCAAATGGTAAATAAGCAATGATGTTGCTATAGCAAGGAATTTATCCATACTACATTTTCCCTAACATTTTAAAATATATTTTTTGTTCCTCTGGATAAAAGCATCCACACTCAAAGTGAAATACAAACTAGAAATGTCAAAAATGTAACACAGTGAATACTTTACATGATATCCAATCATCTCATGCTCTTTTTGTTCCTCAGTTTGGCACCAGATTCTCTTCTGGATCTGCTTATTTCATAGTTCCAGCAGATTTGTACACTTTCCTCATGTCTCCATAACTAAGCAACCACAGTAATTCCTTGCACCTTCTGTATCAAGTCTCTCCCCCATTTTATTGATTTTAATGTAAAGTATATTATCTACTGTGGTATTTGTAACTTATTAGGAATGTAGCCTGTTTTGTATATAACCTAGTATAATTATTAGAGTTATCGTAATTGTCGGTTCTCCAATTACAAAAATGTATATGATTTAAGTTTTCTGTTCTTCACCTTATATTTAATGCATATTGTGCAGAATCTGAGGTTTCGCTAGAACTCATTTATCACATGACAGCAGAAATAATACATCGAATAATGCTTAGAATATAGAGAACACTCAAGAAATATTACTTATTGTTACCATTGTGCTCTTTCTTTCAAAAGCTAGTACTAAATCAAAAGGAGAAGCAAACAAAATACTAATCTAGTCAACAAAGATTAACTGATTGCTTTTTAAAGTAAAGGCATTTTGCACGTGCTGTGAGTGCAAAGATGAATAGGACATTATCTCTGCCTGGAGGAAGCTCACAAATATATCAGATATCATAACATTAAATGTCATTATTAAAGCATGAATAAACTTCTATGGGCAAAACAACGTAGATTCATACTTTCTAGTCAAGTGGAAAATCCATGTGACACTTTATTGTGGAGCAGGCAATATGTGACAGACTAGCAGAGGGTCTAGATTTGTTCTTATCTTTTTTTTTTGTATATTTTTTTTATTTGAGTTCGATTTGCCAACGTATTGTATAATACCCAGTGCTCATCCCGTCAAGTGCCCCCCTCAGTGCCCATCATCCCGTCATTCCATCCTCCCACCCACCACCCCTTCCACTATCCCTTGTTCGTCTCCCAGAGTTAGGAGTCTCTCATGTTTTGTCACCCTCACTGATATTTCCCACTCAGTTCCCCTCCTTTCCCCTATAATCCCTTTCACTATTTTTTATATTCCCCGTAGGAGTGAAACCATATAATGATTGTCCTTCTCTGATTGACTTATGTCACTCAGCATAGTACCCTCTAGTTCCATCCACATCGAAGCAAATAGTGCATATTTGTTGTTTCTAATGGCTGAGGAATATTGTAAACATAGACCACATCTGCTTTATCCATTCATCTTTCGATGGACACCGAGGCTCCTTCCACAGTTTGGCTATTGTGGACATTGCTGCTAGAAACATCGGGGTGCAGGTGTCTTGGCTTTTCACCGCCTCTGTATCTTTGGGGTAAATCCCCAGCAGCGCAATTTCTGGGTCGTAGGGCAGGTTTATTTTTAACTCTTTGAGGAACCTCCACACAGTTTCCAGAGTGGCTGCACCAGTGCACATTCCCACCAACAGTGTAAGAGGGTTCCCTTTTCTCCGCATCCTCTCCAACATTTGTGGTTTCCTGCCTTGTTAGTTTTCCCCATTCTCACTGGGGTGAGGTGGTATCTCATTGTGGTTTTGATTTGTATTTCCCTGATGGCAAGTGATGCAGAGCATTTTCTCATGTGCGTGTTGGCCATGTCTATGTCTTCCTCTGTGAGATTTCTGTTCATGTCTTTTGCCCATTTCATGATTGGATTGTTTGGTTTCTTTGCTGTTGAGTTTAATAAGTTCTTTATTAATCTTGGAAACTAGCCCTTTATCTGATATGTCATTTGCAAATATCTTCTCCCATTCTGTAGGTTGTCTTTGAGTTTTGTTGACTGTATCCTTTGCTGTGCAAAAGCTTCTTATCTTGATGAAGTCCCAATAGTTCATTTTTGCTTTTGTTTCTTTTGCCTTCGTGGATGTATCTTGCAAGAAGTTACTGTGGCCGAGTTCAAAAAGGGTGTTGCCTGTGTTCTTCTCTAGGATTTTGATGGATTCTTGTCTCACATTAAGATATTTCATCCAAAAAAAAAAAAAAGATATTTCATCCATTTTGAGTTTATCTTTGTGTCTGGTGTAAGAGAATGGTCTAGTTTCATTCTTCTGCATGTGGATGTCCAATTTTCCCAGCACTATTTATTGAAGAGACTGTCCTTTTCCCAGTGGATAGTCTTTCCTGCTTTGTCGAATATTAGTTGACCATAGAGTTGAGGGCCCGTTTCTGGGTTCTCTATTATGTTCCACTGATCTATGTGTCTGTTTTCGTGCCAGGACCACACTGTCTTGATGACCACAGCTTTGTAGTACAACCAACTACAAATTTGGCATTGTGATGCCCCCGGCTCTGGTTTTCTTTTTCAATATTCCCTGGCTATTCAGGGTCTTTTCTGATTCCACACAAATCTCAAAATTATTTGTTCCAACTCTCTGAAGAAAGTCCATGATATTAAAAATAAAAAAAGTCCATGACATTTTGATAGGGATTGCATTGGACATGTAAATTGCCCTGAGTAGCATAGACATTTTCACAGTATTAATTCTTCCAATACATGAGCATGGAATATTTTTCCAACTCTTTTTGTCTTCCTCAGTTTCTTTCAGAGGTGTTCTGTAGTTTTTAGGGCACAGATCCTTTACCTCTTTGGTTAGGTTTATTCCTAGGTATCTAAAGCTTTTGGGTCAATTGTAAATGGGATTGACTCCTTAATTGCTCTTTCTTCAGTCTCATTGTTAGTGTATAGAAATGCCCTTGATTTCTGGGCATTGATTTTGTATCCTGCCACGCTGCCAAATTGCTGTATGAGTTCTAGCAATCTTGGGGTGGGGTCTTTTGGGTTTTCTATGTACCATATCATGTCATCTGCGAAGAGGGAGAGTTTGACTTCTTCTTTGTCATTTTGAATGCCTTTTATGTCTTTTTGTTGTCTGATTGCTGAGGCTAGGACTTCTAGTACTATGTTGAATAGCAGTGGTGAGAGTGGACATCCCTGTAGTGTTCCTGATCTTAGGGAAAAGGCTCTCAGTTTTCCCCCATTGAGAATGATATTTGTTATGGGCTTTTCATAGATGGCTTTTAAGATTCTGAAGAATGTTCCCTCTATCCCTGCACTCTGAAGAGTTGTGATCAGGAATGGATGCTGTATTTTGTCAAATGCTTTCTCTGCATCTATTGAGAGTATCATATGGTTCTTGTTTTTTCTCTTGTTGATATGATCTATCACATTGATTGCTTTAAAATACTTTTTTTTTTAAACACATCATTCCGGTTTCTTTTTTTTTAAGATTTTATTTATTTATTTATGATAGTCACACAGAGAGAGAGAGAGAGAGAGAGGCAGAGACAGGCAGAGGGAGAAGCAGGCTCCGTGCACCGGGAGCCCGACGTGGGATTCGATCCCGGGTCTCCAGGATCGCGCCCTGGGCCAAAGGCAGGCGCCAAACCGCTGCGCCACCCAGGGATCCCGATTGCTTTAAAATTCTTAAACCAGCTTTGCATCCCGGGGATAAATCCCACTTGGTCATGGTGAATAATCTTAATATACTGTTGGATCCTATTGGCTAGTTTCTTGTTGAGAATTTTTGCATCTGTGTTAATAGGGGATATTGGTCTGTATTCTCCTTTTTGGTGAAGTTTTTATCTGGTATTGAGGGTTTAGATTTGAAAGCTGAAGTCGGACTCTCAGTAAAATTTGAACTTCTGGTAAATAATAAATACATTTTTAGTATAAACGTCATAAGCAATATTTGGGGCATATTTATGCTAAAACATATCTGCTGTTTATTACAAATTCAAAATGGCCTAGAGTCCTGGATTTTTGTTTGCTAAATATGGCATCCTTAGATGACACTCAGAAAGAGGAAATATGTTTGCAGAGGCAGTTGGTATTGAAATAAAATAGATGGCTTAGAAGATCTGAAGTGTGATTTGAGGGAGAAATATTTTATATGCAGTGATTAAATAACTTATGAAATTTGGGTTTGGATTTGTCAGCACTAGTCTAACAGAGATTCAGGGCATGAAGGTGGACTCAATGTATTCTAAAGCTTTCCCTCCGCAAAACACACAGATATTGGATAAAGAGTATAACATTGTTATACTCCAACAACAGCAAGGGAGTGGACCATGGTCCTGCTCATCACTGTTCCCCACAAAAAATCAATAAAGTGACACTAACAAGTTCACAAGGATTGAGATGCAAATACTATAAACCTAGAAATTTAGAGATTAATATCCACAGGAGAGAAACAAATTAGAACCAGACATTGCCTTGTACAAAGCTGGATCATTAACCTTGAGAACCACATAAAGAGGAGACTATTCCTCCTCCTACTACTCCATACGATTACAATTTTCAACCCATAACCACACTCATTTTCTTTTTACTTGTTTACATTTCTGGACCAAAAGCAAACTTACCTGAGTAACTGAAATATTTGTTTTGTGTGATTTATTCTTTGCTTCTCAATTCTAGGGTTCATTATCATATGGCAATATTAGCAGAGAATACTCTGAGAATTAAAATGGAATTCAATAAAAGGATCTGGCAAAACACAACATTTCTAAGGAAAACTAGATTAATGCTATGAACCGTAAGTTTATTTGAAACCGGCATCCCCATACAAGCAACTATTATGCACACATATGCATCTCCTTGGAGATGAAAGAATGCTATGTAAGATTAATGTCAACATGAAAACTGCCTCATATATTATGGACTTTGCCCATTTCATTATTGTGCAAATTGAGAAAAGCCAGGAAATTATTTTCAACATACTTTCAATGCATTCAGAAAATGTTGATAGCAAATTCCACTTGAAAACAGTAAAGTTATGAAGTTTTCAGGGTTATTTTCTGTGCTCTTACAGTGATTTATATAATCTCCAGAGGAGCCTCGAAGCCTGAAGGCTAAAGAATATACCACAGTGAGTGTCATGCAATTCATCCACAGATTGTTTTCACTTGCCCTGTATAAGTTGATTTATGTGTCAACTTACCTAAGCTCTTGTGCCCAGTTCTTTGCTCAAACCCTGGCCCAAATGTTGCCGTGAAGGTATTTTGTAGATGTGACTAACATTTAAAATTTATCGATTTTGTTTATTTATTTATTTTTTAATTTATCGATTTTAAACAAAGAAGATTATCCTCCAGAATGTGGGTGAAACTCTCTAGACAAAGGAGTTAAGAAGAAAAACAGATTTCCCAAAGTAGAAGGAATTTCGCCTCAGTTTCCAAGCAGCTAGCCCGCCTTATATTTCAGAGTCAAGATTCAGTATAAACTGATGTTTTATGTTAAATTAAAGCATAGAAAGTGCAGTTATTATAAAACCAAGAATTAAATGGGATTAGTTGGAAATCTGAAATCTTACACGTTTTATACATTGATGAGGCACTCAGTTCTCTGGGGCTGGAAAGCACACAGGTATTCTATTCTTAATTATTTGCTCAGGCAATGTGTTTATGTTTAATTATATTTAAATACTCAGATTCTTTTTAAAAAATAGTCCAAAATATTCATTTCCAAATGTAATGCTTGTTATTATATAATGTGTTGGTTTATCTGTGTGTTCTCTTGTGCAGTCTAACATATGCATGACATCCTGTGCTAAACACTTTCAATTACTTAAACTAATGTCAATCAAGTACAATATGTAAATATATTTTCATTTTTTCCCTTTTTTCTAAATTTTGGAAACTTTTAATTATATTAAAAGATTAATAATATTTTTAAAGAAAAAATAATAGACAAATATATTTCCTTTGACTCTTAGTTTTGAATTTTCTTCTTAGCTAATATGGAAAGAAAATCCTGGAATTCCTTCTGTTGATGGAGCTTGCCAATTGCATGGTTAATTGATTGTTCAGTATGGGTAGTGTTATTATCAATATTGTTATTGTTTTTACTAGCTTTGGTCTTTCAAAAGCTATATCCTCACTTACCAAGGGAGTAATTCTTTATTTAAATTACAAATTAATTTATTTGTATATATACAGAAATATTGCAGGTTTGGTTCCTGATCACTATAATAAAGCAAATATCACAAAAAAGTGAGCCAAATGAATTTTTATTCCATATCTTATATAAAAGTTGTAGTATATGGTAGTCCATTAAGTGTGCAATAAAATTATGTGTAAAAAATATACATATCTTAATTAAAAGATACTTTATTGCTAAAAGACATTAGCCATCATCTGAGCTTTCAGCAAGTTGTAATTACTGATCACAGATCACTATAACAAATATGGTAATAATGAAAAAGTGTGAAATATGAATTACCAAAATGTGACACAGAGACACAAAATGGTGCTGATAGATTTGCTCAATGCAGGGTTGTCACAAACTTTCAATTTGTAAAAAAATAGAAAAACACAATATCTGCAAAGAATGATAAAGCAACGAACAACAAAATGAGTTATGTCTGTATAGAGGTATATTCAGAATGGATGCTTAAGAAATTAATGGTTCATAAATGAAAAATTACTTTATAAATTATAGATGCAGTAATTTATCAAATAAACCAAATAGATTGAATAATTTATTAAAATTACATATCAGTAGGTGAATTTTGCTCTTCTTAAAATCTTAATGGAGAAAACTAAATATCTAGGATATAATCTATTGATGAATTATAATCTTAGATGAAATAATACATATTTAGAAACTATGTATTAGGTATAAAATAGGTCAATCTGAGATTTAATCCACAAAAGGAGCAGCATTTAAAAAATGCAAGGATAATTCTCTTCTCATTACCAGAAAGTGTGAGAAAAACAGTTAAATAAATCACAAGATATAAAATAGACACTTATGTTGTTTATGTTTCTGAGTTTAATGTGTATTTGAGGTAATTACATAGCATGTGGCTTCCTTAACATATTTCCAAACTATTTGAAATTAAAGATACAGCAAATATAAATATACACATACATTTTTGTACACATATATGCACGTTGTAGAACATATATTATTGTACATCATAATGAAGAAAATAAAAATTCACTTTTTCTAATACATGAAATTTGTCACTTAATCTTTCTAAGACAATTTATATTTACTGGGAAATTTAGATGAACTGGGCTCTGTACTTGAATGAGGACATCAGAGATACTACAGATAAGCTCTCTGATTTGGAATCATTAATAATTACCAAAAGAAATATAACATAATGAAGTTTTCAATAAATATTTCACAGAGGTGGATTTTTTCTTTTTTATATTCAGCTGAGAGAATAAATAAGTTTCCAGAGAATGGAAAGGTAAGTAAAGACATTTTTGCATTTGATTTAAGAAAAAATAATCTATATTCTAGAATATCTGAAAAATATGCATCTATGTATTTTTGTGCATATGTGTTTATATTTGAAATATGGCTGTTTATATGTGATAATACACAAAACATTATTTTTACTTACAAGTGCGCTTAATACCTAATGAAAATGAAATGCAATATTGTAACTGATAACAATATTATATTTGTAATTTTGATGATACCATTAAAACATATTGATTTTATAGGAACTTATTTACCAAAGACGGTGCAAAGGATCCTATAAATTCCAGTTAATTTAATTAAAATAAAGCAATATAAACATATTACAGCAACATGGAAAATGGTGATAATTATTCTAGTCTGCAGGAAGTGGGACTACTACACAAGTAGATAAAATCTAAAACTAAGTGGAAGGTTCTACTCAATTGGAGCAAATCATTCCATGCAGTGAATATTCTGAGCAATGCGGGATATTTGAAAATGAATGATGAATTACAAAAACTTGGTCAACAAAGATATGACTGGAGCCAGGAGTATAATGTTCTATAGATGGGTAATAGGAGAGGATATGGTAATAATAGTGATGATAATAATTTTTGAAGCTCAGATAAGTTCAAATTATAAAGACTATCATTTGGCTATTAATTTACTGTGAAAAATAGGAAAAACATAAAACTTTAGTTCAAAGATGCATGAAATTTTGTGTTATAAATTGCTACCTAATACACAGTCTTTAAAGGAAATTTTTTTGAAAAGTATATCAAAATATCTATAGAGGTACATAAATGGTGATTTGTTGGGGAGCTTGAATGGCTCAGTCAAACATTTGCTTTCAGCTCAGGTCTTGATCCCAGAGTCCTGGGATCCAGCCCATGTAAGGATTCCTGCTCAGCGGGGAATCTGTTTCCCTCTCTCCCTCTTCTCCTCCTCCCACTTGCATGCACTCTCTCTCTCAAATAAATAAAAAAAAATCTCATAAAAAATATATACATACATACATACATAATGTTGATGTTATTGTTAAGATAGTGCTAACATTTTATTTTCATGAAATTATTTATTATGAAAATATATATTTAGAGACATGGGTGTTATATCTATATAGAAGGAAATAAAGATGCAAAAATATATAAATAGGGAAGACAGGATAAAAAGGAGAGGTGAAAGAAATGAAAAGAGAAAAGAAGGAAGAAGCAGTCAAAGGAACAAACCAAAATGACTAATAGGGGGAAATGTTTGAGTATGCTCCAATATAAATGCATATTTATTAAATTAAAATGCAATCTATTAAATTTTTAAAATTGTTTTTATATTACCATGTAATTCACATTTTATAAAAAAAAAATCATTAGAGTAGAAATTGAAATTTCTCCTTATATAATTGAAACACACTCTTATACTACATCCCAGGGCCAACCACAGTATTTAGATATATCCTTTCAGATATTTAAATACATTTGTTATATGCATACAGAAATATATGTTGTATATATGCTATATATTAAAGGGGATCATATTAGTGATACTAGTATTTAGCTCTCCAAGAAGACTTTTTAAAATTTTATAGAAAACTAAACCTAAATATATATCTCCATGAATTTTCACAAACTGAACAGCTATGAAACCAGGAACAAGATTAAGAAAGAGTTTTGCCCATACTCAAGTAGCCTTTTCCTATCCTTCAGGTTACTACCACCACTTTCTCCTAGACAAGCAATATTTCAGTTTCTTACAGAATATGTTTAATTGTTTTATACTTTATATAAATTAACTCATGTAAAGTAGAGGCTTTTTTATCTGGCTGCTTTAACTCACCTTTATGCTTGTGAGATACATACACATTGTTGCACATAGTTGTGGATCATTCGTTCTCATTTACTAGATATGCCAGCGAGTGATTATACTGCAATTTATGTACCCTTATTTGTCATCCTGCTGTGCTGATATGAACACTCAGATGCCCGTCATTAGAGAATCGATATACCTGTTCTGTAGGCTCTATACTTAGAAATGGAAATTCTGATTCACAGGGTTTACATACGTCCAGCTTTAATAGATCTTACCAAACATTCTCCCAAAATGGTTTTACCAATTTACTCTCTTCATTTATATATGAGAATTCTGGTAGCAATACATCTTTGTTTTGTATGCATTTGTCTTTTAAAAATTTTGGCTTTTCTGATAGGCTATTGTGGTGTCTAATGTTACATCATTATTTGCAAAGTCTAATATATATTGGACATTATTTTTTAGAGCAGCTTTATGTTCACAGCAAATTTTGGAGACATGTATAGATATTATCCAAATATCCCCCTTCACACATGGATAGTGGTATATTTATTATGATTGATGAACCAATATTGATAAATCATTACTGCCCAGAGTTAATAGATCACACTGTGATACCTTCTTCATGTACATTCTGAGTTTGGACAAATGTATAATGACATGTCTCTACCACTTCAGTATCATATAGGAAAGCATCACTACCCTAAAATCCTTTGTGCTTGGCCTATTCATCCCTTCTTCTTTCCTAAACCCTGGACACCTCTGATCTTTTTAATGACTTCATAGTCTTTTTCTTCTACACAATGTCCTATAGTTGGAATCATACAGTAGGTAATTTTTCAGATTGGCTTGATGCGCCATAGTTTATTTATCAACTTAAAAACATTTTGGTTGCTTCAAAGTTTTGGCAGTTATGACTATAAGCTGTTATAAATATCCATGTGCAGGTTTTTGTGTATATATAATTTTTCACCTCACTTAGATAAATACCAAGGA
Source organism: Canis lupus dingo (assembly GCF_003254725.2). Lineage (NCBI taxonomy): Eukaryota > Metazoa > Chordata > Mammalia > Carnivora > Canidae > Canis > Canis lupus. The sequence goes on along the minus strand of NC_064255.1, from coordinate 54,999,758 downwards.
GCATGATTGCTGATTGTATGGTAAGAGTGTGTTTAGTTTGTAAAAAACCACCAAATTGTTTTCCAAGATAGTTGTGCCATTTTGCATTCTCACAAGGTATGTGTGGGAGTCCTCTTTGCTCCATATCTTTGCATTTGGTGGTGTCAGAGTTCTGGATTTTGGCCATTGTGAGAGGTGTGTAATAATTTCTCACTGTTTCTTTTTTTTAAAAAAAAATATTTATTTATTCATGAGAGACACAGAGAGAGGCAGAGACACAGACAGAGGGAGAAGCAGACACCCTGTGAGGATCCTGATGCAGGACACCATCCCAGGACCATGGGATCATGCCCTGAGCCAAAGGTAGATGCTCAACCACTGAACCACCCAGGTGCCCCAACTTCTCATTTTTTTAATTTGCATTTCCCTGATGACATATGATATGGAACATTTTTTATATGCTTATCTGTCATCCGTATATCTTCTTTGATAAGGGGTCTGTTGATGTCTTTGCCTATATTTTAATTGTGTTGTATGTGTTCTTATTTTTGAGTTTTAAGTTCTAATAAGTTAGAGCTAAGACCAAAGGAGAGGCTCCAACAATTAAATAAAGTAAGTTTAACACTAGCTTGCACAAGACTTAAAAAGAGAACTAAGCAGGAGTTATACCACTAATGACATAGTGAGTCATTGATATTTTTTATATGAAAAGAAATGGAAAAACATTGAATGGTTTTAAGTTAAGAGTAACATAATAACACTTGAATTTTTGGAAAAATTACTTTGAAGCAAGACTGAATTAAAGTGGTTTTACAATTAGAGCAATTAGAGTCAAGGAAAACCATTATAAGGTTTTATCATAATTTAGCTGAGAGAGCACACTTTTACCTTCAAATTATTTTCACTCAGAATATTGAAACTATGGTTTATTGTTTTTTAGCATACAACCAGAAAGAGAAATATCCAATGACACTTTGAGTCCTGTTCCTTTTCTTGGTTACTGATTTTCATCACCTTCGACTATGAATATAGTTCTTCTGGTTTCTCTCTCTCCCTCCTTTTCTGTATTTGATAATCTTCTCCTTTCAGTTATTTCACGAACTGAATTTGATAATAAGTACAGAAACAAAAATTAGGGCATTTAAGATTCTACTTACTAATAATCTCATCATGGAAAATTTATGACAAGAAAATATCTCTGAATTAAAACAACAAAGACATGCACATTTTTAAAAGCAACTGTTCTACCCCTTTTGAATAAATTGTAGAAATATTAATCATAGAGGTAAAACAAAAATAAGAAATCATCTTCTATAATTACTTATAGAAAATTAGGGCCCATAAATTTATAATGATCATTTATTTCATACCTGACTTTTAGTATTATGGATCTGCTTTTATCATTACCCTATGGATATTTGTCCAAGAATGAATACACATCTATCCTTTAACAAAGATGCTGATCTTATTTAGTGTAATTTTTTTCTCCAGTAAAATAGAACTTTTTCCCCCCTTTATTGATATCTCTAACATAGTAGGGATAACAGAAATCATGAAATTTGTCTTTAAATTTTGAACATGTTTCAATAATCTGCGAGCTCTAAGACTATTCATTTAACTCAATTTTGCAGAAAATTCTGAAGGTCTATTCCATCGCTGACTCCCAAAGGTTAGACCAAGTTTGAACTTTAAGCAATGAACCTTTAGAGTGAGGGCATATTGAATTATAATTTGTCATTTTTCAGGAAAAAAAGTACCTGTTGCAAGAAATAAATAGGAACTTAATTGTCTCACCTCACTTGTGCTTGAGAGGACAGCTTGTCATTCTATACAGGAATCCGGAATTTATTATCACTGGGTTAGATAAAGTAAGAAATCATCAAATATTCTCATCAGAAAATATTCAACATATGTATATTCCAAGGTTTTTGTTTATTTTAAATAGAACAATTCAAGTATTAAGGCAGCTAATCTGGTAAGAGTTACATACAACAGTGTTTTATTTTTAATGTTTTTTAAGGATTTTATTTATTTATTCATGAGAGACACAGAGAGAGGCAGAGACATAGGCAGAAGGAGAAGCAGGCTCCCCATGGGGAACCTGATGCGGGACTCGATCCCAGGACCCCAGGATCAGGATCTGAGCCAAACACATGCTCAACCACTGAGTCACCCAGGTGCCCCCTGATAAGAGTTATATAAAGTAAAACCTGTTTACTGAGTTAAGCTAAATACTGACCCACACATTTTATCTGATGTACATTGGTGACTTGACTGTACTGCTTTATTTTATATGGATTTCAAAAATAATATTTCATAGAAGCAGTAAAGCTTTGTGTGTGTATGATCATTTGAATTGACAATGCATTCTGACACTCATTTTATTCTTCACAGAAACCTTGGCATTTATCTTCTCAAGCACATTAATGTCCCTATCTTAACTGGCATAAACAGAAAGTGCATTTATAATTAGAGGAACTCTGCTTCTAATGAGTGATCTGTTAGTTTTGGATACAAAATTCAATTCTTCTGACAGTTCATACATTTTTCTCAAAATGAACAAAAATTTATTAGATAAATGAGCACCTGCTAACAAGTTAATGAAATAATAACATAAGATTCACATGAACACAACACTCAAATTGGCATAAAATAAGAATGGTGTCTGCAGGTGTGAATGAAGGAATTGTTATGTAGGCTCTGACCATTCAAAAGAGAATGATTAAAAATGGTGAAGTGATTTTGGTGGAGCACTAGATTATTACTTCTCAGAGTGGAGACTAAATTGAATTGATCAAAATTCTTACAGGCAGTTGCTGTGCGAATTCTATGCACGAGAATAGAAAAATGCAATGATTGGTTATATAAAGTAAAATTATGGAAAAATATAAAAATTTGAACTAACTTATAGATTATGAAAAATTAATCTGCATTGGAATTATTTACACTTTTATCACTTCTTTAACAACTATTTCAACTCTATTTTAGAAGTGAATAAGCTATAGGATAAATTTAGAAAAAATGAGTTCTCTCATCTTTGATTTTATGGTGAGCCTACAACTATTCATCTTCTTCATTATGTTTCTTTTACAATTTCATAGATACATTCTAGGAAATGTTACATTAGGAAAAAAAATTACCTAAATTTTATTCTTGAATGGTACTTTACTTACTTTTAAGTGTGTTGGATTTAAATACATATAATAATATTAATGACATTATTAAACTATATTATTAAAAATCCATTATATTATTAAACTAAGTTCAAAATTGGTCACATTCCAGGGAGATTATTTCATCTCCAACTCTAAGTTTATCATTCCTCTCCAATTTATATCAATCTATTTATCCCTTTAGTGTTTGTGTGTTTTAAAAAGTTTGTACTTGATGTTAGACATGTTATTTTTAGAGGTGGGGAATTTATTGGTATTTTATTTTATGACTCCCTTGTTCTAAAACAAAACATGAAATAAATATTATATGCCAGTGCCTCATTGGAACTTTGTAATTAGGGTGCAAAAAGAGAAGGGGAAAAACAAAAAAAAGAGAGGTAGTGGTGTATTACTAAGCCAGACAAAGCATTGCAAAACACAGCACGTGCTTACATACATGTACCTTCTTCAGAGAGGGTATGAGGAATCATTGTAATGTAGAAGGATCTATTATCAAAGGAAGGGAAAGAAAGCTATATTTGTAGACCATTCTTTCTCAAGTTCTTTTTTTCTGATCTCAGTTTTTCCCCCATAGGACATTAACTGCATTGCTCTACCTAGCTTTAGTACTCAGCCTGTTTGGTGAGACTGAGGAATTTTGTCGTATCAAGATCATGTTACTCGTCCATTTATTTCCTTTGAACAAGATCTTGAATCTCATGGCTCTTTAGGAAGGAACAAATCTAGGAAGGTAAATACAGAGTTCTCTAATCTTTCCTAGTTTTGAATATTATATTTAAGCAATACATACTAGGCAATATGTCTGTCCAGTACAATATGGATTCTCCTGATTGAAGTATATTTGGTAGTCAAATGTCAACATCTCTGTGAAGGATACACTTAGGAGCAAAAAGTTGAGCCATGGGGTCTATTATATTCAGAATAACAGGATATGAGAATTCTCCTTCCTCACATCTTCCCAAAACCTGATATTGCCACATTGTTGTTTGTGTTATTAAGTATTTTTCTAGGCTTCTCTTACAACTTTAGTATTTCAATGTAGTTTTAGTTTGCATTTTCTTGATGACAAATGATTTTGAGAACATTGTTTAGAGACTTTTTACCATTAGTGTGCCTTCTCTTCATGAAGTATGATTTCAAGGTTTTTACCTACCTGGAACATTGAGGGAATGTCTGGTTTGAGTTATGTAATTATATCACTTATATACTTCAACTCTGAATCTATTGCTAAATAAATATGTTGAAACTAAATATCTCAGAACATAACCTGCATTTATTCTCTCTTAATAGATTTTTTTGATATACAAAAGTTGTCAAATTTAATATAATCCAATTCATCAACCTCTACCTTTACAGTGATGTTCTGTTTAAGAAAATGTTACTGCAACAAGGCTATGAAAACATTCTTCCTTATTTCTGGAAATGTCATTGTTTTGATCTATAATCTCTCTGGAATTGACACCTGTGTTTATTATAATTTCTAGATCTGAATTATTTTGACTATGAATAGCCAATTAATATAAATACACCATGCTAACTAGCAATAAAGGGAGATATCCTCAACTTGATAAAGAGCTTCATACTTAATGGTGACATTATACTTAATGGTGAGAAATTAATGCTTTCCTGCTAAGATCAGGAATAAAGTAATAATGTTCCCTTCTCACCAGTCTTATTCAACATCATGCTAGAAGTTCATCCTAATGAAATAAAACAAGAAAAGTATACAAGTTCAGAAGGAGAAAATAAAAATGTCTTATTTATTTATTTATTTATTTATTTATTTATTTACTTATGTATTTTACATAAGTCATGATTGTCTATGTAGAAAATTACAAAGAATCCACAAAAAACTTTCTGAAGTTAATATAGAGTTGTATTAACTATATTTTTTATTCATTCGCCTATGTATTCAGTTATTATTCTTTTTAAAATTATATTCTTGATGTTTTGGAGCCTTGCTGACAGGTGAGATGCTTTCCTCGGAGCTGGTCAATTCTTAGACATAGGAAATGGATGGTACTTTTCATGTGGAAATTAAACAATCCAGAATTCACACTTCCAATGATCTCTATATAGCTTCTTCACTACCAGAGGCAATATTCCTATCTGCCCTAATCATCCTAGTGCCTCCTACCAGACAACTAGAAGCAACAAATACCCTAGAGCCCATTGGAATTCAAATTAGCCAGTCCATTAGAAAGGACTAATACCCACCATTTGCTTCTTCGAAGTGGTTGGAACTGGAGGGTATTATGCTGAGTGAAGTAAGTCAATTGGAGAAGGACAATCATTATATGGTTTCACTTATACAAAGAATAAAAGAAATAGTGAAAGGGATTATAGGGTGAAGGAGGGAAAATGAGTGGGAAAAATTAGAGAGAGTGACAAAATATGAGAGTCTCCTAACTCTGTGAAGTGAACAAGGGGTAGTGGAAGGGGAGGCAGGCAGGGGGTTGGGGTGACTGGGTGATGGGCACTGAGGAGGGCACTTGACGGGATGAGCACTGAGTGTCATACTATATGTTGGCAAATCGAACTTCAATTAAAAAAAAAAAATTAGCCAGTCCTAAATTGTTCTACCCTGCTTTCTCTTGTATTTCCCCTGGAAACCACAGTAAAATCTTCTGTCCATGCTTTTCGGACACTTTCTGCTTCTTGGCAGAACATAATGCTTCTTCATGTGAACTCATGTTGTGTGGGATGCCTCTTATTCTTGGGTACAGTGAGTTACAAATTATTTGTTGAATGGCAGTCATTCCTGATCTACTGGTCTTAAAATACACTGTCTAAAATACATAATAAAACCTGCTTTTTAAAACTGTAATCATAGCAAAATTATAAGATAAAATGTTAATAGGCAAAAGTCAATGGCTTTCTTATATTCCAGCAGTGAACAATGAAAATTGAAAATTAAACACATATCATTTATATAAGCACCCCAAATAAGAAATTTTTAGATATAAATAAAATATGTGTAGGATCTGTACAAGGAAAAATACAAAACTTTCATAATAAAACTTAGGAAAGATCTAAATATTTCGAGAGATATTCCATCTACATGGATAAAAAGACTTGATATTATCACAATGTAAGTTCTTCCCAATTTAATCAAGACCCAGAATAGTGAACACAATATTGGAGAAGTAGAAAAAGGTGGAGGACAATACTTGACTTTAAGACTTACTATGAAACTACAGTAATCAGTATTCTATAGTATTGGTGAAAATATATACTAAAAGATTAATGAAACAGAATTGAGACCTTAGAATAGATCCACACAAATAGTTAACAGATCTTTGACAAAGCAGTAAAAGTAATATAATTAAGAAAGGATGCACTTTTCAACAATGGTGCTGAAAAAACTGCACTTCCACATGCAAGGAAAAAATGAATCTGGACACAAATTTTATAGTCTTCATAAAAATTAACTCAAAATGGATTATAGACCTCAATATAAAATGGAAAATTGTAAACTCCTAAAAGACAACGTAGAAGGAAATCTAGATGTCCTTAGATTCAGTGATGAGGTCATGGGTACATAACAAAAGCATGGTACAGGAAATAAAAATTGCTAATTTGGACTTTGTTGAAACTAAAAACTTCTGCTTTGGTAAACATACTGTGAAAATAATAATAAAGAAAAAATATAAACAAGCCACAAACCTGCAGAAAATATTTTCAACAGATACCTGAGAAAAGACTATTACCAAATATGTAAAGAACTATTAAACTCAATAATATGAAAACAAAAAACCCAATTTGAAAATGAGCAAAGTATTTCAACAGACATCTTGCCAAAAAAAGATATAAAGATGACAAATAAACAAATCAGAAGATACTCTACATCATATGTTATCAGGGAAATGCAAATCAAAACAATAAGAAACTACTATACACATATTAAAATAATTAAAATCCCAAATACTGACCATACCAAATACTGACAAAGACACAGAACAACAGGAACTCTCATTCATTGCTAGGAGGAATGAAAAATGATCTTGTATGTTCTACTCAATTTTTCTATAAACCCAACACTTCTCAAAAAAAAAAAAAAAGTCTCTTAAACAACAACAACAACAACAACAAATGTAGCTTTTCCTACTGCATGACTATAGTGTCTTCATCTTATGTGAAATGACCTTAAGTGCTCTGGTCTGTTTTTCTCACTCCCCACCCCATTCCATTATATTAAGTATTCATATAACCTCGTGCCAATACCATACTGCTGAAATTACTGTATTTTAAGTGTGTTTTGCTATCCACTAGGTTAAGCTTGTCAATTTTCAACTTTTAAGAATCTTTTGTTGGTCTCATCCATTTATATTTTCATATAAATTATATCAGCAGCACATCATTTCCCCCAATATACTTTGTTCTAAGCTGGCTGTGTGTGCTATCCAGTTATTTACTCTTGTTTGCAAAACACTAAATATCACCCCTTACCAAATCTTTACCATAGGCTACAAGGCTATCCATGATCTGTCACCATAGTTCTACCATTTATTCACTCTGCCTGCCTCTCTTTTCTTCAAACCCGTGAAGCACAGTACATTTTATGGTGTTTGCTTTTGCTGGACACTCTGCTTGTTCTACTACTTTACCAGATTTGCACTCCCCTAACCTTCTGTTATTTGTAAACTATTAGTTATTATAACAACAGAATTTTAAATTTAGTGATGCAGAAAGATATCCAAAGTATATTGTTAATTCAGTAATCCATGTATCAAAGCATATATATTTATAAACATGATTTTCTAAAAGCAAAGGAATGAATGCATATATACTGGAATATAATGTAAAATAAACTTAATAAATTATCATCTAGAAAGCTGGTCCCTTAAAAGAAGATTTTTAGTTGCAGTTTTCATATCTTTAATTAGGTTGTTTTTTTTTTTGTTTTGTTTTGTTTTTTTTTTTGCTAAGGACAGAAAATAATTTTACAACACTATAAACTATTTTTAAAAATAAGCAGTTAAAACATTTCTCATCACTTGGTTTATTGTGAGGGGAGAAATTTTGGTATTGCAGGGTTTTTTGAGCTCCATGTCCAAAAGATAGCTTCCCCATTACCACAATTTCACCACCAGGAAAGAAAGATATTAAGCTGTTGTCATTTAATATAAGATAGTACCTCATCACTCAAGCAATGTATTGTCCTCCATTCTAAAGGGATTTTTATTCCATAATAGTTTATAAAAATGGAATAATTTTTAGGATAAAAAGGTGTCTAACCTGGCAAAATATGTGAAATTACAAATGCTAAAGCTTCAGTATGTTATCCAGAAATTGAAATTATAAACACAACACTATTCATTGAACTCTCCCAAAGAACAAGATTAATTTCAATAATCCTTCTGCTTTAAACATCATCAGCATGTGTAAGATTAATCATGTTTCAGTGAGATGTATTGTTGGAATGTTTGATGCATATTAATGTCCTCACAGTTGTGGTTATTTATCTTCATATTCAAAAGTTCTTGCAATCTTAGCATTAATAATGTGCAAAGTCATTGCTCTACAAAATCTCCAATTATGCAGAACGGAACCACTTTTTAATACGGGACATGCATCTTAAAAGTATTTACTCTTATGTAACATCTTCAAAAGCATTCCAAAAAATAAACTAACTTTGTATCTTTCATAATATGACCATCTCAAGAAAAACAGGCACTAATGAAACTTCAAATGTCACTTTTCATTTTGTTAATGAAGATGTTAATACAGTAGCTTCTCCTTATCCACGGCTTCTCTTTCCATAGTTTCCGATACTCACGGTCAACTGCTCTCCAGAAGCAGATGATCTTTCTTCTGACATATTGTCGGAAGGTAGGTAACAGTCTAAGGTGGCATGTCATTCTCCTCACTTCATCCCATCAATTGGCAGTTAATCTTCTCACATCATCACAAGAAAAAAGGTAGGTGCAATACAATAAGATATTTTAGGAGAAAGAGACCACATTCACATCACTTTTATTACAGTACAATGTTATAATCACTCTAATTTATTATTAGTTATGGTTGTTAATCTCTCACTGTGTCTGATCTATAAATTAAACTTTATCATTGCTATGTGTGTATAGGAAAAAAAAAAAAACATAGGCTATATAAGGTTCACTACTATCTGTGATTTCAGGCATCCCCTGGTGATTTTGTAATGTATCCACTGCAGATAAGGGGAATTACTATATATTGAATTTATCAATATCTGAAGTTACCTTTAAATATTAAAATATGAAATTTTTAGGTTGTCTAATCACCAAAGCATAACAGTAAAATTTTATGCAAATTCCTCCACTTTTTGATTTCTTCAATTACCATCTAATACTGAAATCTTCATATATGTTTATTGCCAAAGAGACCACACTTTTGAACTTCAAATCTATATAATTACTGCATAACTAATTCTCCAATTGAATGTCTTACAAATACCTTATAAAAATGTGTCCCCAAAGAGTGCTTCTGTTACCATTGTTCTTTTTTTTAAGTTTTTATTTATTTATTGAGAGACACACAGAGAGAGAGACAGAGACAGAGACAGAGACAGAGACAGAGACAGAGACACAGGCAAAGGGAGAAGCAGGCTCCATGCAGTGAGCCCAATGTGAGACTCGATCCCGGGACTCCGGGATCACACCCTGAGCTGAAGACAGATGCTCAACAGCTGAGCCACCCAGGCATCCCTGCCACCATTGCTCTCATAATATTTTCAGTGAAAACCAATGTTCATAACAGTACAATATTTTTGCTCAGACTTAAAAGCAAAAGATTCTTTATATGATTTCTTTTATATAAACTCTACATACAATTCACATTTAGACTTCTTAAATTTCTCTTGAATCAACCACATTTTTTTTCCTTGTTAACTGCTAACAATGTATCAAGATTGCATCTTTCATTGCCTATGCCAAATAAATATTGTCCTACCAGTCTACACATATCAATTCTCACTTAATGGGATCCCTGGGTGGCACAGCGGTTTGGCGCCTGCCTTTGGCCCGGGGCGCGATCCTGGAGACCCGGGATCGAATCCCAAGTCAGGCTCCCTGCATGGAGCCTGCTTCTCCCTCTGCCTGTGTCTCTGCCTCTCTCTCTCTCTGTGTAACTATCATGAATAAATAAATAAAATCTTTAAAAAAAAAATCTCACTTATTGTACTGGGAGTAATTCTCAAAAAATATATAAAACTATAAAACATGTCTTTTAACTTCTTTCTTAAAATACCCCAGAGAGTCCTGTAGTTGCTCTTAGAAGATATTCTAAAATGCTTAAACTACCCTACAGGATTTTAAATGGTTAGCTCTTTGCTCACTTTTACAGCCATACCTACCATTCTTCCATTTTATTATATTTTGGCACCCTTATTTCCCTTCTCTCGGTTCATAATCTTGACATGAAATCAATTTTTTAATCACCTCTTACAAAACTTTTCCTTTAATTATGTCCTAAATTAATGTAAACCTAACACTCTATTTCATATCATTCCAAAGTGCTTCCCTCTAATCTTTTCTATTTATGTCTATGTTTCAAATATTTCTCACATCACTGAAGCCATTTATTTTTTTGGTCTCATGCTTCTATTTTAACATTAATATCATCAGTGACCATATTTTTCTTTTGGTTTAATCATCTTACCTCAAAACATTAATAATGTCTTTCAACTCATTTTCATTTTCAATGCTACAACTGTCATCCGGTTCCCATCATTTTGCTCTTTTAGTCTAATAGCCATGTTCCTATCCTTCTGTCAATCTCTGAACCTCATTGATGTGAGACTTGTTCCCAGATGCTAGAAATAAGATAGTGAACAATACTGGTATGTGTCTCATGACCTTTATATCCAAATGGAGGAGATGAACAAGTGGATTAACAGATAAACAATAATTAATGAACTATTGCATGCCATTGATCAGACTAAACATCATATAATGCAATACATAGAAACCTTATAACATTTCTTATTTTTACAATATGCAAATAGTTTTAGATTACCTTATTGGATCCTTCCCTGGAACATTCTTTAATTTCATTATTACTTTAATTTTGTTTAAGACACAAACAAGAGTCAAAGAGATTACTGATTTTCAAATGTCCTATAGCAGGTGACGTGTTGATGGCAATTATGGATATGGATCTATATTATTTCCCTGGCCTGGAGAAGCATGCTTCCCCACTCCTGGTTAATCACAGTGCCCCTCTGCATCCCTTCTATATAACCTTGAGTCCAGGTAACTCTAAAAATATGGAGCATTTAAGTTGCACTTGATTTATATTCTTAAATATGGTTCACTATTGTTGTGGTGGTTGTTTGTTTGTTTTGATTTTTTGGTGAGTATGCAGGGAGTTCATTTACTGGACTTTCTTTGTATTAGTTATTACCAAGATGAAAGTGATATTTTTTAAATAAATAAAAACATTCCAGTAAAAATATGGTTAAATTTACAGGGAAAATATGATACTACCAAATCAGTAACAAAATGAATGAGATGGTAAAATCATAAGACATTCAATATGATATTTTTGTCCCCTTCAATCTACACTTATGGAGAAACTCTTAGATTCTGGCTAAGTTGCATTACTTATGGAGACAGAATGGTGGGGCAGTTAGGTTAAGCATGGGGTAGGAGACATTGAGCATGTTATTTCTTATAATTGACATTGTATTAGGTTGGATTTCTTCTCACATTTCTGAAATAACTATTCAAAATAATATTCATGCTGTAAAAGGTGCCCTCTATAAACTGGTAAAGACACTATATCTGCATAAAAATCCCTTCTGAAAAAGTTTGTTTTGGTTCACGTATCAAAAGTTAGACCATGGAAGATCAAGAAGATTTGATTTAAGAGTACAAATACAAAGAAAAACATAACATTGTCATATATCTATCTATGATTTGCATGAACTTTCTCAGATATCACCAACTCAGTTAAAACTATCATTTAGAAGAAAGAATATAAAAAATAATCTGGGCTTTTTAAAACCTGTGTATTTATCTTTGAGATAGATAATAATAGGTAAGGTTTAATAATGAACATAACTTCATTTTGAAATTAGATTTAATTCTTGCCAAATCATTAGACTAATACAAACTTTTATTGTAAAAGTATTCTCTTTAGAATAATCTAAGTTTGAGTGCATTTCTGGTAATCATTCTTAATAATGGTTATAAATCATTTTTTGAATGCTGTTTCTCTGCCAACCACCAAGCTATTTCTCAACAAATTCACCTAGTATCCATATTATTTGGAATTTATTATTATTATTATTATTTCCTTTTTTAAGTTAAAGAACATGAAGCTCAAGAAATGAAATTACCACCCTTAAATTGAATAGCACACAATTTACAAGAAGGCACTTGAAACCAAGACTTTCTATTCTAAAATCTATGTCAAAAGGAATAAGTATTTAATATATTATAAAATCCCACGATATAAATTGTCATTGGTTTTCAGATACTATTTTAAGAAGCATTAAAATTAAAATTAAATTATGAATGATTATGGGATAGATAGGCAAATAAAAAGGGTATTAAGGATTAAACAATAATAATTATTTGAAATGTAAGCATTTCCTTCTAAAGTCACTACACATTTTAATTTATTTGTGTATGTTTAAAGATTTTGACACAAGGGCATTTGAGTGGGTCAGTGGTTGAGCCTTTGGCTAAGGTCATGATCCCAGGGTCCTGGGATCAAGTCACGCACCAGACTCCTTGAGGGGAGACTGCTTCTCCCTCTGCATGTGTCTCTGCCTCTCTCTCTGTTTCTCTCATTAATGAATAAATAAAATCTTATAAAAGAAGATTTTGACACAGATTTTAAAATATGGTATATTATTTTTCTAGAATGCTTTTTTTTAATTAGATATGACAAAAATTCAATCCATGTATTATCATTATGCGTATAATTCTTTAGGCTAAAATTAATTCTTGGAGAGCCTTATCCTTAGCACCATGATTTTATGACATTGTATAATCCAGATTTTATATTAATGTTATCAGGATGACTTCTTAAATGTGTAAACCCATTCCCAACTAAAAGAGGGAGAAATTGAGGAACCTCCATACAGTTTTCCAGAGTGGCTGCACCAGTTCACATTCCCACCAACAGTGTAAGAGGGGTCCCTTTTCTCCGCATCCTCCAACATTTGTGGTTTCCTGCCTTGTTAATTTTCCCCATTCTCACTGGGGTGAGGTGGTATCTCATTGTGGTTTTGATTTGTATTTCCCTGATGGCAAGTGATGTGGAGCATTTTCTCATGTGCATGTTGGCCAATGTCTATGTCTTCCTCTGTGAGATTTCTCTTCATGTCTTTTGCCCATTTCATGATTGGATTGTTTGTTTCTTTGGTGTTGAGTTTAAGAAGTTCTTTATAGATCTTGGAAACTAGCCCTTTATCTGATAGGTCATTTGCAAATATCTTCTCCCATTCTGTAGGTTGTCTTTTAGTTTTGTTGACTGTATCCTTTGCTGTGCAAAAGCTTCTTATCTTGATGAAGTCCCAATAGTCCATTTGCTTCAACGTGGATGGAACTGGAGGGTTCCAACTGAGTGAAGTAAGTAAGTCAATCGGAGAAGGACAAACATTATATGTTCTCATTCATTTGGGGAATATAAATAATAGTGAAAGGGAATATAAGGGAAGGGAGAAGAAGTGTGTGGGAAAATCAGAAAGGGAGACAGAACATAAAGACTCCTAACTCTGGGAAATGAACTAGGGGTGGTGGAAGGGGAGGAGGGCGGGGGGTGGGGGTGAATGCATGACAGGCACTGAGGGGGCACTTGACGGGATGAGCACTGGGTGTTATTCTGTAAGTTGGCAAATTGAACACCAATAAAAAATAAATTTATTATAAAAAATAAAATAAAAGAGGGAGAAATTGGTTGGATATTTAAAGAGGTGTTATAATTAGAGGACATACTATTACCTGGAATTCTTAAGTCTGTGTTATTATAATTCAAAATATTCTGCATAAATCATCTTGCTTAGAAATGTTGATGAATGAGAAGTCAGAGTAATTTAAATGCCTGTACAAAGTACATACTTAGTGCTTCTTCACTAAGCATACTTTTATCATTCAATCCTAAGGATTAAATGGAAGCAAAAATGAGTTTAAGACAATTATTTGTAACTACTCCAGTCATATTTTAACTGCAGATTTTAAAGTAATTGCTTCGTATAAGAACGGAAAATCCTGAAAACATATATGTGTAAGAATTATGTTGTTTTCCATGGCAGAACATTCATGTTTAGGTTTTCAAGCAAAAAACATAGTGTGTGAATTTTAATGCAACATGTATTCTGCAAAACATCCTGATAATACTTTCAACATTGACTTTGTCATTAGATTTATCTCAATTTATTGATCATCCTATTTTTCTTGTTTATATTCCTTTTAACAGAACCTCAAATATACAAAACGAGTAGAAATTTAGAACAGTAAAAACATTTATGCACACATACTATTTACATGTGTGGTACAATGTTGCAAATACATACACATTTTCTATGTATTTATTTACATTCATATTAGTGCATATGCCTATGTATATATCTATATATAAATATGCATATATTTGCAACTGATTCTTGTAAGTAGGTGTGTTTTATTTGTATTCTTTTTTTTAAGATTTTATTTATTTATTCATGAGAGACACACAGAAAGAGAGAGAGAAGCAGACACACAGAGGGAGAAGCAGGCTCCTTGCAGGGAGCCTAATGTGGGACTCTATCCTGGACCCCGGGATTGCATCCTGAGCCAAAGACAGATGCTCAACCGCTAAACCACCCAGGCATCCCTGGCATCAGAATCTAGGAACCACTGAAGATTGAGGGTATGTGCTGGCAAATGACCTTGTTTGGTTTGGGACCTTGTAGAGTTGTACTCCAAGAGTAAGGGTTAAATGAAAATAGACTATACTTAGTAGGGACTTCAGTATAGCTTTGAATCAAGTTAGTACCACAAAAAAGGATTAATGTGATTTCAGACATCACATTTCCCAAACTTGACGAAGGAAGATAGCATCTTCCAAAGCCTCCAGATAGTTTTACAAACAGAAAATATTTTATGTATGAAAAAATAGGTAGATTAGGATATGAGACATATGAAAATAACCAACAGCAAAAAAAAAAACAATAGACCAGCAAGACATATAATTATGTTAATATGACATATTAACAAAAATATAATTTATAATCCAGTATGTTTAAGAATATTAAATACATGTTAATAACAGTATCAGGACTCTATAAAATATTTATGTCAATTACAAAGTGAATGTAAAAATGAAAAATGCAAAACTTGATTAACATTAATAATTCAGTATATAGATTAGACATTGGTGAAAAGTGAATTCATGAACTAGAAAATAGCCCAGAAGAAATTATATGTATTAAACCATGAAAAGTATGAAGATAGAAATATTGAAGAGAAAGAAGATCTAACATCTGAAATTGGAGTTCCAGAAAGAGTAAAAAGAATGAGGAAGAACCAACATTTGAAAAAATAATGGCTTAAATTTTCCAAAAAGAGGAATGCCTGGGTGATTCAGTGGTTTAGCATCTGCCTTTGGCTCAGGGCCTGATCCTGGGGTTCCGGGATCAAGTCCCACATTGGCCTCCCTGCATGGAGCCTGCTTCTCCCTCTCCCTGTGTCTCTGCCTCTCTTTCTCTGTGTCTCTCATGGATAAATAAATAAAATCTTTTGAAAAACTTTCCAAAAAGAAATAAACACGTCATGCAAAAATTATGAATATGAACAAATAAAACCCAGGATAAAATATTTAACAAAATAAAAGTATCATGTAGGCATATCATAGGAAAAGAAGTAAAAGCAAAATATAGAAACAGATTATCCTCTGAGGAGTCTTAACTGAAGGAATGAAAAGGAAAAAAAAATAAATACAGTGTAATAATGTTTTCTGGTATTGAACAGAGATGAATAGATGTTGGGTGGAAAGATGAATACAGGAATAGACCATAGATTATAGAAGATGATGAATGGATAGACAAATGCAGATAAATAGAATAAAATAAGTGTCAATAATATCTCACAGGTGATTGTCAGAGACTGGAGGGATGGGGAGTAGGGAGTTAGTTACTTTTTATAGTTACAGAGTCTCATTTTGGGAAATGAAAAGTCTTGGAGATTAGTGGTAGTGATTGTTACATAACTAAGTGAATATACTTAATTCCACAGAACCAAATACTTTAAATACCTAAAAATAGTCATGTTATTTTTTTATTGTGGTAAAACATACATATTATAAAATTTACCATTTTTACTATTTTAAGTTTATTAAAATAGTTTTAAGATACTTAAAAATAATTTTTAGTTATTGGAAGTGACCATTCCAATTTTTGTCTCTATAAATTTCACTATTTCAGAAACCTCATATAAATGGTATCATACAATATTTGTTCTTTTGTGAAGTATAGTGTGTCAGAAAGTAGCATTTTGTCTTCCAAACTAATCCATGCTGTAGTAAGCCTCAAAATGTCCTTCCCTTTTGTAACTGAACAATATCCCATTGTGTATATATTCCACATTTTTTGTTCATTCATTCATTCACTCATTCATTCATCATTGGGCACTTAGATTGCACCTTTTAGCTATTATGAATAATGCTGCTGAACACATAAAAAATATGTGAGTTCCTGCTTTCACTTCTTAAAATGGTAGTTTATGCTATGTTACTTTACCACAATAAAAAAAAAATCTAATGAGCATATTATTTAATAGATTCGACATAATAAATGCATTAACTAATAAAGAATAAAAAATAGCATTAATATTAGCTCTCCAAAGATTACCTATGTATTAAATAATAGATAACTCAGTGTCATTAACTTTTATATTAACTCTATAAAATAATTTTCATATTTCCTTGAAATAATTTCTCATCAGTCCTTTATGAACACTGTTTGTTAACAAAGTCATCTCTATTTCTTAATATAATATTTAGCTAATAAATATATAATCTAAAAAAATGTTCCTGATGGCTCTCACATGTTAAATTTCCCAGATTTAAGATATTAGTTCAATGTAATATCACATCCAATAACATCTATAATGAGTGCTTCAGAGGCAAAATAAATCTCTAGTTTAGGATTCAGATTGAGATATTTTGCACTCTACATTGGTTCAAATGATAGATAAATAAAAAATAATTTCTTATCCAGATTCATATGTTGTCACAATTCTGTTTGTCATTTCTGAAGAGATTCTAGTGGTCTCTAGAAAAATCTTGCTATCATTAAAATAATAATATAAAGAAAATACACTGTTTTACACACAAACTATAACATAAGAACAGTTTTGTAGTTCCTGTTGTGTGGCTGTTCAATTCTACCATCAAGCACTAGCAAAACAAGATAAATGGATTTCTGGCTAGATCCATTTTTATCACTTTTCCCAATTTAATAAGTGTACATTAAGTTATTTAATTTCCCAATCTCTATGTATTTCATATTTTATGAGCTTGTTTATAGATCCTTTATAAGGAAATGCATAAATCACAAGAGCCCAAATTGATTGCATGTATCTGTACAACCAGCACCCAAACCAAGAATAAGAGTATCATACCAAAAGTACTCTGAATATCCATCCCAGTCACCACTTACTCCAAAAGGGTACCCACTCCACTGACTTAACACAAAACTTTATTTTACTTGTCTTTTGAACTTTACCACAAAAAAAGCATGTGGCAGGAAGCCTGGGTGGCTCAGGTTGAACATCTGCCTTTGGCTGAGGGTGTGATTCCGGGGTCCTGGGATGGAGTCCCACATCAGGCTCCCCATGAGGAGTCTGCTTCTCCTTCTGCCTGTGTCTCTGTCTCTTTCTATGTCTCTCATGAATAAATAAGTAAAACCTTCAGGGAAAAAAAAAGCATATGGCTTTTACTTAATGTATCTAATTCTCTTTTTTTTTCAGAGTATATGTTGGGTTTCATCCATGTTGTTACATGTGTATGTAGTTTGTTCATTCTTGTTGTCATGTTAGGAGTTATTAAGAATATATTACTTATATTTAACTTAGTTAAATATAAAAATTAAAATATTAAAATTAATTATAAAAATAGAAGCTACCAAGAAGTTTTTTTAAAATAATTATAAAAATTACACTTTCACCAAAGGTGCATGACCATTCCTTTTTTCCACATTCTAACCAATATTCGAATGTTTTTGTCTTTTTAAAAAATTTTAGTCATTCTCACAGTGCTGCATTTTGATTATGACTTGCATTTTCCTGATGAGTAATCATATTGAGTACTGTTTCATATGTTTATTGGATAATTGAATAAATTTTTGTGAAGTGACTATTTTTTTTTCCTATTGAGTTGTCTCTTTTGCTTTTTGTATTCTAGATATGAATTTTTGTTGGATGCACATTTGAGTTGAGTCTTTCATTCTCTTAATGTCTTTTGATAAAGACATTTCTTAATTTTAGTATAGGCACATTTATTATTCTCTACCTCCGTCCTTCTTAAGAAATCTTTGTCTAGGGCAGCCTGGGTGCCTCAGTGGTTTAGTGCTGCCTTCAGCCCAGGGTGTGATTCTGGAGACACAGGATTGAGTCCCACGTCAGGCTCCTTTCAGGGAGCCTGCTTCTCCCTCTGCCTGTCTCTCTCTCTCTGTCTGTGTGTGTGTGTGTGTGTGTCTTCCATGGATAAATAAATAAGATCTTTAAAAAACTCTTTGTTGGGGATCCCTGGGTGGCTCAGCGGTTTCGCACCTGCCTTTGGCCCAGGGCGCGATCCTGGAGACCCGGGATTGAATCCCACGTCGAGCTCCCGGTGCATGGAGCCTGCTTCTCCCTCTGCCTGTGTCTCTGCCTCTCTCTCTCTCTCTCTCTGACTATCATAAATAAATAAAAATAAAAAAATAATAATAATCTCATATTTCTCCTATGATTTTTATTGATTTGCCTTTCATACTTAGATATACAGAATATCTGAAAGTGATTTTGCTATCCTACCATTTATTTTTTTTTCATTTTTTTTAAAAGAATTTATTTATTTATTCATGAGAGACAAAGAGAGAGAGGCAAAGACACAGGCAGAGGGAGAAGCAGGCTCCATGCAGGGACCCTGATGTAGGACTGAATCCCAGGATCATGACTGAGCTGAAGGCAGACGCTCAACTGCTGAGCCATCCAGGCATCCCTCATTTTTTTCTCTTTTTTTATGGACATTCCATTATTCATAATAATTTTTCAGAGAGAACATCCTTTTTCATTTTCAAGATTTATATCACTTTTATCACAAGTCAGATGACCATACATATGTGGATATCTCTCTGGACACCGAATACTATTCTTTTAGTTGATCTATTTACCTTCAGACAAAATTTGAGTGTTAATTGCTTAAACTTTATAACATGTATTGATATCTGGTACTGCAAGCTTCCAGTGTTGCCTTTCTTTTCAAACAAAATTTAGAATTGGATTACGAATTTATAGACACACACTAATACACATGGGATCTTGATCAAGATTGCACTGAGTCTATAAATCAATGCAAGATAATTGAAATCTTTACAACAGTAGTTTTCCATTGGAGGTATTTGGTCCCCAAAGGATCTTTGTCAATAACTAGAGATCTCTTTGATGGTCAGAACTGGGGTGCACCTAGTGAGATTGAAACCAAGAATACTGCTTAATATCCTGCAGTGAACAATGTGGCACCTCCCAACAAAATAAAATATTCAAACCAAAATATCAATGGTGCCATGGTTCAGAAACCCTTCTTTATAAGACTGTGTTCCAATCTATGAAAATCACATATTTATATTTGTTTAAAACAATTTTCATTTTCCTAAGCAATGTTGTGTGCTTTTTGTTATTAAAGTTTTGCACATCTTTTGCTATATGAATATATATATATTTTTTCGCTAGGAATTAGATGTGTTTTTTAAAGTTCCCCTAAAGTATATTTTATTTCATTTTTTAAAAATTTTTCATTGCCAATATATAGGAAATAAATAGATGGATCTGTATTGATTTGACATCTGTGATCTTGCTAGATTCACTTATTGACTTACTGTTTATTCTAGATAATTTTATACTTCTTCTATTCACAATCATTTTATCAATAACCAGTAATTAATTTATTTCTTGCCTATGAATACTAATGCCTGCTATTCATTATAATTTTCTTACTTTATTTTTTTATTGTCACCAATACACTGCCGGGCATAAGTGGGCTATAATGGCCTTCCTTATCTTGTTCTGATTTTAAGTGGAAATATGTCAATGATTCATTATGAGTAGGATATCTGATCTAGGGTATTTGTTAATATTCTAAGCTCATTAATAAAAGTTTCTTGGGAAAAAAAAAAAAAGAAAAGAAAAGTTTCTTGAAGGCGGCCTGGGTAGTTCAGTGGTTTAGCTCCACCTGCAGCCCAGGGCGTGATCCTGGAGACCCGGGATCAAGTCCTGTGTTGGGCTCCCTGCATGGAGCCTGCTTCTCCTTCTGCCTGTGTCTCTCATGAATAAATAGATAAAATCTTTACAAAATAATTTTGTGTATACATTTTCTTTGTGTTTACTATAACCAGATATGTGTGTGTGTGTGTGTGTATCCAAAATCAACTTCTCCTAGAAGTAAATCATTATTATAAGTTGTAGCTTCCATTGACATGATTACATTTAGTTTTCTTAGTGGATTGAATTGAGAGAGATGACAAATTCTATTTCATCAATATCCTGACTGTCACAACATAGAAAATATATTTCATCTATAATTATTCTCAGATTATCAAAATAGTTTTATTAAGAAAAATGTTTCTATCCTATAGGGTAAGAATAAAATTAGATTACTGTTTCTCATAATTCCTTTTGGGTTTTACATTTACATTTTTTCTAGATCCTTATATATTTATTCTTGTGCCATGAGGAGTTAAAGTATATAACGGGGGACCAGTTTGCCTTGTAAGGCATCTCTTCATTGTTATACTTATTTAAAGATGAAGGTAAAATTTCATGTAACTTCCAGCTTTCGACTTTTCTTGCAGGATTTCAGGGTTCTTGTCTCATAGAGATGAAGAATGAATTTCACAGACACAAAGGAGTGAAGGTAAGTGAAAGTTTATTAAGTGTAAGTGAGAGCAGAAAGGAAAGAAAAAAGGCTTCCTAGAATGAGAGGAGTCTGGAATGGGTTGCCACTGCAGGCTTTTCCTGGCAGTCTTTCGCTGAGAACTGACCCAGAAGCTTGTGGCCTTGAGATTCTTGTGCTGGCTTGGTTTGAGCAAGGACTACTACTATTCATAACATCTTTAATGGCTTACTTCTTTGAAGTTTGGTCATTTTCTGTGATTGCAAAGTAGCTGCCCAAAAAATATACTCCCTAACATCTAGGGCCAAGTGGTCTGCTTTGTTCCCTTATATCTGGTTTTGTCAGCCTCAACATCTCCTCACCTGGGATTTCTGTGAGCCTGATCACAGAGCCCCCTGCCTGAACCTAGAGCCTCCTCAGAGGAGTCAGGGCCTCCTCTCTCTCTCCCTGCCTAGACTTCAAACCTTTCCTTATTCACTTTGAAAATATCCATCCAAAGAGACAAAGGAAATAGTCGGTGTCAGGAGGGACCGTTAACAACATATTTTGTGAATATATTTTTGTCCCAAATTATATAAAAATGTGCAGTATCTTACTCCTCACACAAATGGACCATCTTCTCACATAGAGTGATACCACAGTATTGATTTATTGTTTGTGTTTATAGCAATTTACCTTGATTACTACATGTCTTTCAATGTAGCATGACTTACCTTTCCTGATTTGAAGCGTAAGTTGTAACATTTTTATTGGAGTGGGTATGTCTCATTAAAAAAGAGTGTAGTTTTCGTTTTTGGCATGACCTTGTCATCTGAGAAAGCATTACATTTTAACGACATATAATTTAAAATGCCTTTAGGTGTGAGTTGAATTTACTGAGATATTTTTAAGAGTAATTACTTACTAGAGGTTGTCAGAGCACTTGTAGAGTATCAACCTTCTTCAGGGCAGATATTTGAGACTACTCAAAATGAATTAACGCTTCTACTATTAATGTTTGATAGGAGACCACAGTGAAAAAGATGGATGCTTATATAATTGACATCCTTAACATTTAGAGCTGAATACTTAAATGCCAGAAACATAATTCTGAATAAAATGTCAGGACCTAACTCAATAATATTTAATGATGTAGTAGGGAAGGAATGAACAGAAGTCATCTTATATTATTAATGAAATTATTTAAAATAGGCTTAATTGTCCCCACATATTGTTAAGAAGCTTTTATTCATATTATTGTTTTTAAGAATAATTTGTTTCAAATATTCAACCATATGAGTCTGGAGATGTCAAATATCTTTCTGATTCACATGATTGAAAAATACTTTTATCAAAATGTAAACAGCAATTGCACTTGGTCAGCTAAATATTTTAACTTATTACAATTGGTACAGTATGAAATCCTACTTCATTCTTGAGTTTTTAGTCTTGGTTAATGGATTGATCTTTTGCTAGTTAAATGATATGGTTAATAAAACTAATTTATACTAGTAGGACCTAGTAGGCATATGCAATAAAAATAAAAACAAATAATGCTGAGATAAAATACATTCAAAATTTATTAAGAAAACTAATAATTAATTAGCATAGTTGAAAAATAACTAAATGAATGATAGAAAACTATATTATATACCAATATGGCCCATAATTTTTATGAATAATTCTGTAAAAATTAGGGTCAAGAGTTTTAAGAGTTATTTATTTCATTTTTAATTAATAAATTAAGTGGTGCTGTGGGGGTTTTAATGCAAAATTGCTTTTTGGAGAGTATATATTAAAGAATGCTTTTTGCAAAATCTTTACTTACTATATACTGAGAGCTGTAAGAAATTTAGGGCAGATTTATAGTTCAGCTAGTCATTTTGCTAAGCCTCAAATCCTGTCATTATAATCTTAATTACCTCTATAAGTAGAAAATAGGCTATAGTGTGGTGATCAAATTATATTTAACCATGTCCATCAATGCAGGGAAGGTTCCTGAAGAGGATTCCTGGATAAGGTAATGAATAATGCTCTTGCTTCAGACAGTAAAAGAAATACTTGTCAATATTAAGCATGGAATTCTGGAATTATAATGACAAGTAGTAAGAGATAGTCAAAGAAATCAACTGGTATTGACTAGTTCTAAATATAGTCATCTTTTCTGGATCTATCAAGGCTACAAAACAGTTAACCAATCTTCCTGAAGTCAATGTTCCCTTTCATAGTGTTATTATAAGATATATTAATGACTCTCAAATTGAATTCCAGAGAACCTTTCAGGGGCTTCAGAGGTCAAAAGTAGTGTTATGATAATTCTTTTTCACTCACATTTTCTCTTATGGGAACTGTGGATTTCTTAAAAAGCTAAAAGATGAGTGTAATAGGCACAGAGCCAAGGCAAGACATAGGAATTCAGCTGCTTTCTTTAAGTCAGCTGGAAATTTAGGAAATTTTATTTAAGAAATTTGCTGAAATGTAAAACAATGTCACTCTTTTCATTTTTTTTTTTTGCTTTGGAAAGTATAATTATTTCAATAAACTGCTATTTATGCAATGAGTTCATTAGTATTTTAAGGGGAATAATAATTTTTCAGTTAACTCCTAATACAAACTTTAACAGATCTAACATATGAATAAAAATTATTTGGACTATTAGAGTGCCTGGGTGTCTCAGTCGGTTCAGTGTCCAGCTCTTGGTTTTGGCTCAGGTTGTGATCTCAGAGGTTGTGAGATGGAGCCCTGCATTGGACTCTGGGCTTGGCGAGGAATCTGCTTAAGTTTCTCTCCCTCTGCTCTGCCCCCACACCAGCACATGAGTTTTCTCTCTCTCTCAAATACATAATCTTTTTTTTTAAATAATTCTTTGGACCCTCAATATCTTCTAAGATTGTAAGGAGTTCCCAAGATCAAATAGTTTGGAAAAAAAAAAAAAAAGGATCAAATAATTTGGGAATGACCTTTGTATAGAATCTTTAATGATTGAGTTATTATTATTATTATTAGTTGTTATTATTTGAAGTATCTTTTCACTCTTGCACCACTAGAGAGCCAGCGTTTTATTAATTAATTAATTAATTAATTAATGTTAATAATTTTAGGATGTACAAATGCTTCTCTATTATAGGATAACTAGACTTTCCAAGTCATTTACATTTCTAGGAAAAGACTATACTGCAAATGGCCACTCTGGTTCCTGGGAAATTCTGTATTTTTAGCCCTATTAGTTATCATTATTTAATTACACAAGAAAGCTATTCAAGTATAATACTTATAGATAGCTATTCCATTAAAACATTTCCCAATGTTTACACTATATCAATCAGGATATTATATTTATTTTCTTCTATGTGAGCAAATCTGGAAGAAGGGGAATGCTGTTTCCTCATTGTATCTCCAATGCATAGTACATTTTCTGAAGTAAAGTAGATGTAGAGGCTGCGTTTAGGCAAACAGATTTGAGCAATGGAATGTGGAAAGGGCTCACAGAGCCCAGCTGACTGAATACAACAGACAGGTCCATCAGGGGACCCACCTCAAAATGTCCCTAGCAGTAACTGTCCAAAGGGCTATTTAGAATTAGGCACAGTTGCCAAAAAAAGGGAGATTCAACACATTATCATACCTCTTCAACTTCCCCCTTAAAAGCAGCCCCCGCCCACTGCCTTATTGCAGATAGCCTCTCCTTCGCTGTCATGCTCACAGCTCCCTTGCTGTATATTTAATAAACTTTTCTCTCCTTTGTCCTTCAAGTGAATTCTTTCACCTCCTACGCTACAGGCTTCCAGCTGATCAGTCACCACATATTTGGGGTCCCCCTATCTGATCAAGAGATACACCATTTGGACACCACAGTAGATCCTCAAGTATTGGATAAATTAATGACACCTGTGGCAGAAATGCATGCATTATTTACTATTAATCTTTAATCATCTTGAATTTGTTAACCTGATTTACCAGATTTACACTACTGCCCTCTTCTTTTAGAAAACATACCTGTCCATTTCCCTTATTGTTTCAATGTATGAACCACACATATGCAGAAATTATCTTTCAAGGTTTTAAAGGAGTTTTTCAAATCACTTTTGAAATGAGTCTTTGCTTCCTTACTGCCAACAAAGGCGTGATATTCAAAGCCTTTTATTATCCAATGAAATTTAACTCTCAGAAATATAATTTTCCAGTGTCCTTTGAGTCATATCATGTTCCTTTGCACTAGGAAGATTAATATTCTCCCAAACATATCAATAACTCTGACAATTCATATTTTTCACACAAAATAGTAATAAAATAGAGTTACTATTCCAAACATTTTAGTTGTATCTAATTTGCTCAAGTTAAATTTCTTAATATACAGTTTGTTTTATGATCCTTTTTATTACAGTAACACTATTTCCCAGTATCACTTAATAGCTATTAAGAGATAGCACTTAATTTAAACTAACTTTACCTTTTCTGTTGGATCTAAATGAATATGCATTCATGAATTTTATGATAATATGGCTTAATGAAATGTTATTATATAATTCTTTGCATAATGTCCTTTTATCTCCTCTCCTCTGAGCTGTGTATTTTAACTGTTCTTTGAATTTATAATAAAACAGATCAAGAATGACAAAGTAATGTGTTAATCTCATTTATTTAAAGGATAAATAATTTAATGATCCATATCCGCTCATCAAATGTCTAGTGATCATATGACTTCCAAACTTTCCAAAATATTAAAAGCTGGTACAGTCCATATATATTTTTTTCATTAAGATACCTATCTGAAGAGAAAATGAAGTTCATTACAGTTGCACTAACTTCATTGAATGGCAATTTAAACAACTGAAATTTTGCTATACAATGTCAAAGGGATATTATGCACTTTGAAACTTCAACTTAAATTCCATCAAGTCAAATTTGTTGTAGTTTAATTGACATATTGAATTGGCCTTTATTTCCTTATCTACTATCTGTAGTTAGGAATATTCAGAATATTGACATCAAGATCCTGCTGATGTATTGGTATATGAAGTTATGAAACGGAATATAGAGAAGTTTCTAAGCTTGGAAAAAAAATGGAGAAAAATCCAACGATTTTACTAATGATTTAGGAAGAAAGTTTATCTTGAGACTCTGTCCAACAGAGAAAGAAATAGCAGAGCTTCTTAGCAACATCCTTAGTGGTAACAATTTGGCACTTGAAGCATTAGCTAAGGTTGTTCATCAGGGTGTCGCCCTTACTGACCCAAATCTGGATTCCGTAGAGTTCAACACTCTATAGGACATTTTAGAAATTTGGGTATAAAAGTTCCTGCTGACATTAAATCCATTCAAAGAATCTTCCCCTGTGGACATCAGTGTGTCACCATTTTAACTGGTATCTATGACATTCAGATAGCAGTGCCCCTGATAGAAGTTATCAACTAACCTTTTGCACACAAGACTTAAACACTCTCAGTTGGAGAGGACAGTGCTACTGGGACTCTTCTTACATGGGGACCAATATCCATTCATTTCAGCCCCTATCTCTAAAAGGAAAAGCAATGCAACACAGAACCAACTGATTGAAAACACCAGTTCTGAGGTGGAATTCCTCTACTGGTTTTCCATTTGTACTTGTAACAAAATAGTACAAGTGAAAAGAAAACCTATCAAAGTCAAATCTTCAGAGATATGTGGATATAATATATTCTAAGTTGTCCAGTCTGCTTGCAAGAATCTTTGTGTTATCCAAGGACTTCTGGACATATCTATCTTTCCAGAAGATACCGCATTCCAGTGGGACTCTTGCACTGCTCATGCTACACTCAGGGCCATGGGTAGGACAATGAGAGATTTAAAAGAATGCTTGCAAAAATATCCAGAAATGAGCTTGACTTGCCACAGTTGGTGCACCACAGGTAAAGCAAAGGCACTGCTGAAGTTAATTGGTGTGCCAACAAGGAAGGATTAATTGCATACAGATTAAGGAAATGGGTGGAGTCGTTTCTGAACCTCCCCATCAAAAAATCCAGCATGAGCAGATCCATACACACAGATAAACCATGTTTTCATGTACTTAGAAACCAAAGCATGAAACTATTTCCTACATTTCTATGTTTTAAAGATAGCCCTGTCTTGGGGAAACCTAGAGAGGTCAGAGGAGCCCTGGGGTTTGGGAGGGTGGGGCAGGACCAAACTGTTGCAACCACAGCTGGTGGAGCAAAGCCAGGAGGTGCTAACAAACTTGGCATGTCCTCCAAATGGGAGAGGTGAGGGCTATCAGTAATTAGAAGCTCCTCAGAGCAACTTAAATTCTAGTGTCCCAGGGAAGCTGCAGCTAAGAGGAGCACAGTGAGCATGCTGCAGCCCTGGGGCGAGCATGGCCACGAGGAACAGGGGGATCAATGCATTTGGGCCCATAAGGTTTTTTCTCGGTCAATTTTCCCCTTTTTCATTCCTGCTGAGCCTCCAACCCCCAGGTCTGATTGAATTCCTAGAAAGGCCTACTGCCTGCTGCCTACGGGAAGCCTACCAACCCTCCTGGAGTTGGGGCATTGGTGAATGGGAAAAACAACATTCCAGGAGGCAAGCTGGACAGGGGTCAGCTTGCTTCAAATTATCATTCTCATTATTTTCTGACCTAGGTCCTTTGATCTGTAAGAGGCCTGATTACCTTTCTTTGAGATTTGCAGACCACTGGCCTTGAGGAGTGAAGGACCAGAACTTTTTCAGGCCACATAAAACAGCAAGCCTGAGGCCACCTTTGCCCTCTGATTAGCCTAGCAATTTTTAGCAAAATGCTTTTCTTCCTTTCTTTTTTTTTCTAGGTCACGCAAATGACTCTACTGATCCCCCATTGTGTATCTGTAGAACTTGCCCACCCTTGCAGAAAGAACAGAGAACCCCTGCACATAATGAAACACACCAGATGCCTTGGCACAAGCCCTTAGCACTGAGATAATGTTTATGGCTTGCACCATCGAGTCTGCATATGATCAAGAAATTGTGGGATCCCTGGGTGGTGCAGCGGTTTGGCGCCTGCCTTTGGCCCAGGGAGCAGTCCTGGATATCCGGGATCGAATCCCACGTCGGGCTCCCGGTGCATGGAGCCTGCTTCTCCCTCTGCCTGTGTCTCTGCCTCTCTCTCTCTCACTGTGTGCTTATCATAAATTAAAAAAAAAAAAAATGTGCAGGCCACTGCACTCCCTTTGCTGATTTACTACTCTAATCCCCTTTAAAAACCCCTGCACCATTCAGAAATCTCAGAGTTGGCTTTTGGACAGAGTCCACCTTCTCCTCAGGTTGCCAGCCTCCTGAACAAAGCTCAAATTCCTTCTGATCAAAAACCCATTTCTTGAGTAATGGTCTTTCACGCGAAGGGCAGCCTGTATCAGTAACATTGCCACCCGATTTCCCTCTCTTTCTTCCCAGGCACAGGAGACAGACACCAGGTAGAGAAACCCCATTCTCAGAGCATGGGACACATCTAGAGCAGATAGAGGTTCTAATAGTTAAAAGAAGCCTGTAGGATTGGATGATCCTCCCCAAATTTGAGACTTCCCACCAGTGACTTAGGTGGTCCAATGTCCAGGAGGTCTGTGTGCTACAGAATGCTCTTAGCCAGCCCTGGATGATATGCTCTAAGGAACTGTCATCTAAGATCATGAAAAGGAGCAGATCCTGCTGGTGCTGGAGCTGGAGCCCTCCTACCTGAGGAAGTCAAAACCAGGCTGCCAGAACAATGTCTATAGATCAGAGCAGAAGCTATAGATGTCCTGAGGACATTGTAAACAATCTGATAAGACAAGGGCAATGGATGAAAAGAAAATTAAGTTTTGGGGGGCACCTGGGTAGCTCAGTGGTTGAGCATCTGCCTTTGGTTTGGGTCGTGATTCTGAGGTCTGGAGACCAAGTCCCACATCAGGCTCCCTGCAAGGAACCTGCTTCTCCTTCTGCCTATGTCTCTGCCTCTTTCTTGGTGTCTCTCATGAATAATAAATAAAATCTTAAAAAAAGAAGAAAATTAAGTTTTTTAAGTGGGAGTGGCTAAGATTCAGAAGTGTGGATACATTGCCTTTGATACCCAACTTGAAGGACCATTTTGCTGTCCCAAGGAACTCCACTGAGGTTTACGCTTGCCAGTTTCAGAGAATTATCTATTTCCCTCTAATGGGTTTTTGATCCTGTGTTTCTGAGATACTTGGTTTTTCATTCTTCCTACTTTATTCATTTTCTAATGAATGTAATTTTTTAAATTCTTGTGTTTGACTCTCAAATACCACCTTTCTCATAATATACTCAGTAAATAGTTACTGAATGTCAGATTAAATGACTTGGACAAGGGGGTTCCTGTGATCTCTGCTTTAAGATTATAAAAAAAATCCTACAGAATAACTATTTTTTAGATGTTTAAATTATACAACTAATGCATACATTTTCTTTTCAAATTAGAATGCTAATTTGAGAATGAATTTGAGTCTGTGTGTGGACCAACTAGGAAAAAGAGTTTTTATCACTTACTGATGTTTGCCATGAGTGTTTTTGGTGTGAGTGTGAATGTGTCTTTATGTTTGCCTATGTATTGATTGGCAGACATACAGTTTTATGTTTCCTTAAGGGACTTATGTCTTCTAGACTGCCTTTTCCCTGAGATGAACTTATTTCCTTACTGAAAATGTTGAGGCTAAGTCACAATTTTATTCATATGGAATTTCAAGGAGCCCCAAATAGTCAAACAATCTTGAAAAAGAAGACTCACACTTCCCAATTATAAGCTACATTCCTCAAAACATGTGATACTGATATAAGGATTAACACATAGATCAGTGGAATAGAACTGAGAGTCCAGAATAATGCCAGACCAACTAGCAACTAATTTTCAACAAGGATATCAGAACCATTAAAGGGAAGGGAGGGAGGAATGGACTTTTCAACCAAAGGTGTTGGGACAACTGGATATCCACATGCAACATCATGAAGTTGGACCTTTATATCCTATACATACAAAAATTAACTCAAAATCAATCAAATATCTAAATGTAAAGCTAAAACTATAAAACTCTTAGAAGAAAACCCAGGTATAAATCCTCACAGCCAAAGATTATGCAATGGTTTCCTAATATAATATCAAAATCATAAGCAACAGAAGAAAAAAATGATAAATTGAATCTCATCAAAATAGAAAATGTATATCAAAGGATGCTATCATCCTTTGATAAAGTGAAAGCCCACTGAATGGAAGAAAATATTTGGAAATTATATATCATTTAAGAATCTAGTATCCAGAATATATAAAGAACTCAATAATAAGCTATAAACAGTCCAATTAAAAATGAGCAAAGAAAACGGATAAAGGATTTCAATCATAAACATTTCTCCAAAGAAGATATGCAAGTAACCAAAAAGCACATGAAAATATAATCAAAATCTTTAGTTATTAGGGAAATGGAAATCAAAACCACAATAGATACCATTTTACTCCACTCGTATGGCTAAAATTAAAAAATAAAATCTAACAAACAAACAAAAAACAGAAAACACCAAGTATTAACAAGGATGTGAGTAAATTGGAACCCATTTATATATTGCTTCTGGGAATATACAATAGTACAGCCACTATGGGAAACAGTTTGGCAATTCCTTAAGAAGTCAACTAAAGAGTTACCATATACCCTAGCAATTCAACTCCTAAGTATTACTCAAGAGAATTAAAGACATACATTCACACAAAAACTAACACAGAAATATTCATAGCACCATTACTCATAATAGCCAACAAACAGAAACAATCTAAATGCCTTTCAACTGAAAAATGAATAAACAAAATGTGATAAGCCATACAAATGAAATAATATTAAAGCATAAAAAGGAATGAAGTACTGGTACATGGTGCAACAGGAATAAACTTCAAGAACATCATGCTGAATGGAATAAGTCACTCCAAAGACCATTTATAGGAAAAGTCCAGACTAGGAAAATCTACAGAGACAGAACATACATTAGTGGTTGCTTATGTTTTGGTGACATGAGATTGGGGGGGGGGGGGGGAAACTAAGTGTTTTAGAGTTTCTTTTCAAGTTGACAAAAAAATATCCTAATATTGTTTGTGTCAAATGATGCACAACTCTGTGACTATGTAAAAGCCATTGAACTGCTTTCTTTAAATAGGTAATTTATATGGAATGTGAAAGATATTTCAAAAAGCTGTTTAAAAAAAGACACTATCAAGGAGTAATTCTGAATGATGACATTTGGTTTTTTTCCATCCTTGGTCACTTGGCTGAGCTCTGGTAATAGTAGATAAGGGATTCTTTATGAGACACTTATCTAGTAGAAAAAAAAATATTAATCTCCTAGTTGTTGCCAAGTGTTTCCTGGGGAACCACATAGCCTCTTTAGGCATGAGGCTCCCTAATTTACACCAAGATAATTTGGGGTTTGGGAGGAGAAAACAAAACTAGGTAACTAACCTTTGTTGAGTATTTGAGGGCAAAGAAAAACTCAGTAGAGAGAGGTTTCTGCAGAAGAGTAGGATGCTAGAACAATCTTGAGTAGAAATGATGGACAAAGTTGATAGAAGTCTGATATTTAGCTTCCAGTTATCTGCTAAATCACACTGTGATGTAAACCTCTTACCCCTGACTCAGCAGTAACACTCTACTGTCTTTTCTGTTTGATATTGAGAGGTATGAGTTTAAAAATTAGGGACTTAAAATAAATAAATAAATAAATAAATAAATAAATAAATAAAGTAGGGACTTGCCCCACATATGAGTTGCTATTGTGTTGGAGACAATGGGGCAGTGGCTGTGCATCAAATGGAGAATGAGAATTGAACAGAAATCAGAGCTACCAATAGCCCAGGAGACATAAGACTGATTCACAATCATCTTCTTAAAGGGCGTTTCTAGGTGTTTGAATAAATTGAATCTGTATATTAAAGAATATTGTGTTATATATGCAATGGAAAGCCAGTCTAAGTATGAAATATGCTGCAGGGATGGGGCATCTGTTGATTATAAGACCTCAAAGTTGGGGACAGGAGAAAACGTGGAACAGAAGAGACAATCACTATGATTGGAAGGAGGATTGCATTCAACAATAAGAATGCCAACAGCAGTAGTATTGTATAGGACAAGGGAGAGACACAATATTATGGAGGCTTCTGCTGGCTGAGCTTGGAACCAACCAACATGACATCATGTTATGTCACATCATGACATCATCACTGACATCAAAGGATTCTGGTGAGACAGCACAAGCAGGAGTTCTCCAAGCAAATGCTTTAGATAGCATGGCCCTCCATGGTCCTTAGAGATGCTTCAGTAGCCTCTAATTTATCAGAGAAGAAAAATCCCCAGTAACTAGATGATTGCAAGAAGATCCGATCATAGAGTTTCCTTCAGAGGCGAGACAGGTGTCTTCCTAACTCGCAAAGTAGAGAATTAAGCAGAAGTTGAGACTTGATCTAAATGAGGAGAGACCAAAATGAAAGAGTAGGAGATACAACTGACTGAGCATTCTGGTTCTAGTTCATTGGAAGGAGTCATCAAACTCATGAGGATGGGAGCTGGGAGAGGAGTTGAGAACAGTGCTCAGGGCATGTCTTGTCCAGAATCTTGTTTCTTATTTTGTATCATGTGAGAATTGTAGAAGGACCTGCTATCAGGTCCCTGGGGGTCGTCAGGACAGGGACATCAGGAGCAGGAAGAGAGACATCAGTGTCCTTCTCACCTGCTTCTCAGAAGTGCTCTTTTGTTTCCACCACTGGGAAGTTAATGGTCAATCCCTTGTGTCTTTTCTGAAGTTGGGGAGTAATTAGAAAGAAAGATTCATGTTTCCAGAACCTCCACCATCTCCCCAGGCCCAAGAGCACAAGTTCCAAAAGAGTAAACAAGAGACAAAGCCCTACTGACCCTAATATGATCTTTAGGAAGATGATAAGAAAGAAAAAAATATAGTTTCATCATATTGATAATCAAAATTAACCTTCCTCTATTAAGGAGCATTTTTTCATTACATGTTCATAATAATGTTAATGTCAATGATTGAATGACATGCAGCAATTAAATAGATGTGTGGAATTCTCTTTTATTGATATATAATTGACACATAACATTATTTTTTACATACTGTGTATTTGTATATATTGAATAATCACCAAAATAAGTCTGTTAACATCTGTCACCATACATAGTTACAAATTCTTTTTTCTTGTGATGAGAACTTTAAGATCTACTTTCTTAGCAACTTTCAAATAGATAATACACTATTATTAACTATAGTCACCAGGCTTTACATTAAATCTCCAGAACTTAGTTATTTTATAATTAGAGTTTTGCATCTCTTGACTTCCTTTGGCCATTTGTGAAGGTTCAGCCTTGTGTAAAAGTCTTTGGGGAAAAAAAGGCTTTCTTTCCCTCCAAATCAAGTCCACTTTATTTGAAATTTTTCACATGCCACAAGTTTATATGAAAATAACTGTTTAGGGCAGCCCGAGTGGCTCAGCGGTTTAGCGCCACCTTCGGCCCAGGGCCTGATCCTGGAGACCCGGGATGGAGTCCCACGTCAGGCTCCCTGCATGGAGCCTGCTTCTCCCTCTGCCTGTGTCTCTGCCTCTCTCTCTCTTTCTCTCTCTCTGTCTCTGTGCCTCTTGTGAATAAATAAATAAAATCTTTAAAAAAAATAGCTGTTTAAACTGGAATTTAAACATGGAATTTAGGAGTGGGCATCATAGTAAAATGCCAGACACCAGCAGTTCAACCAGACAGATGAGGCGATCTGTAGTGGAAAGTCAGGTGATGCATATTTGGTCATTTAGCACTTGGTCACAACACACTGTGGTCTGCTGGCCTCCTCCATCCCTACCATCTCCCCTCTCCTCTTAAAAATATGCTGAACTCAATTGTTTCCCGATAAAGTTGCATTAGGAATGGCAATGGTAGGAGGAACAGGAATGTTGGGACTGGAAACACTGCAGGGTGTCATGTGCCCCACCCATACCCACGCATGCACAAACAGATGCCCACACATGTGTGCTTACCCGTGATCAACTCTTATAGACACTCCTGCACATGTGCCCCCCACCCCCACAGTGAGAACAGCAATGCAGGCCTCTAGCTGCCACCCTATTAGGGTTTGTTGGAAAGATATTCCCTGGCAGGTTTATTCCAGCAGCAGCTTCTGCTTCAGACTTGGAGTTCTGGGCTGGGGGCCTCAGTTCCAAGACTTGGAGTTCTGGGCTAGGGGCCTCAGTTCCAAGACTTTACAATGTGGTCAAGCAGCCCTGGGTCATCCTTCAATCCTCAGGTATGGCTGACCCTAGAGTGATGCAGCCAATACCCTGGTCCTATGTGAATACAAAACCCCACACTTAGTGTTTTTGGAAGAGCTTTAGAAGGTAATTTAGATGACATTTAGACAACTTTGGCCTTTTCCTTTTGCTTTAGTTTTAATTTATGTTGGTATTTGTTCACCACATCAAGCAGATCTATATGTACTAAGCTAGGGCTGGCATTTTATAGATACTGAGGTTGATATATTATTTGAAGTATAATTTTAAATTCTGGAGATAAATGAAATCATATTTTCAATTCCCCAAAATGGTGATATGGACCATGGAAAGAAGGGATTTCAGGTTAAAGTACCATGGGAAAACACTGAAGGTACATTTATTTCCCCTTGGAAACTCACAGTGAGACTAGCATTTAAAGACTATCAGAAAGCCTATGACCAAAAACCTTGCTACATGGCATAGCTAAATATTGCTTATATTATTTTACCCAGGGAATACTTTCTCTGGAAAATGCTGAAAAGTATCCTACGAAAATATCTAATGAGACACTTAGTTTTTTTCAGAAACAGAAAATAGCTTTTTTAATTTAATCCTTGAAGTTGGATTTCTTAGCCAAGATGAGCTAAATGAATGGAAAATAAAATATATTTTTAATAAGCTAAGATCTTACAAGAATTCTCTAATATTTTATAAATATTACAAATATACAATAAAGATCTAAAAATATATTTCTTCATTTCTCTCCTTGAATGACTGACTCAGACCGACTCATTACATTTCTTGTAGTATTGCAAAATAATTGCATAATTTTACATAAAATATTTCATCATCAATATTTTGTCATGTGAATATAAGCCATTTCAAAATAAAGAAAATGCTGGTCATTCATTTATTCCATTATTCATGAATTATTTTACAGTGCCTGCTCTCTGCCAGAAACTCTTAGAGTTACCGTGATTATAGGAGGGACAGCGGATTAATTTTTACTGAAAGGAGATATAATTTACAGAAGACAAAAGTCTTTCTAATAACAATTGAAAGCTATTAGGAAAACTATACTGAGTGATACATGAGCAGAACATGTATTTTGATAACCCCTGCTTTAGAGAATGACAGGCATCAACAAGGATGATGCTAGGGGGTGGGAAGGAATAGCTTCCAGTAACTGTGATAACAATAACAATTATAAAAATCCTGCCCTCTGTTGTTACTGGGTTTCTCATGTTTATCCTTGCAGAAAGTCATTCCGTCAAGCTAATAGTCACCACCCATTCACAGCAATTGGTCCTTTTTCCTTTGTAGCTCTGAAAGGACCATACCCACTGGTGGGTGGTCAGTGAGTTCAACTCTAAGGAGATAATTTTTTTCTTCAACTTCCAGGACTTAGAGCTGTACCAAATTCCACTCCACTTTTGGTACAACTATTAATCTGGGCCTACTGTAAAGTGAGATTTTTAGAAATACCAAATTTCAGACAACCCAGGAAAGTCTTTTGAAAATTATGCCACAGAAAACTCAAACATTCACTCCTTGTTATTTCCCTTGGCTAGCTGTCCTCCTACAGTGAACAAGTCTATTGAAAACTGCAGAGAAGCTATCTGTTTGTCTTGTATTTGTTTTGCAATTAAGCTCAAAGAATGAAGAAATACCAGGTACTACAACTGAAGGGATTCAACATTTACTTTACCGTGAAAGTCCAGCAAATAAAACGACATACAAGATCCATGCAAGAAATTCCTTGCATACCAGATATTTACACCTGGCTAAAACAAGAAAAAAAAATTGCCTTCTGCATTGAAGTAAAGATAAATGACTCAAAGGCAAGAACATGTTTGGCGGGCAAGAGGAACGGAAAGATCAATGTGGCTGGATGTTAATGAACAAAGATGTTCATGGTCTGACATGCAGCACAGGGATGGTGAAGGGCCATGGTTTCTGGCTCTGGCAAGAGGCTTGGAATTTATTTAAAGAAAATATTAAAGCCATTAGCTTATAAAAACAAGAATGTAATGGATTACAGAGAGGCACAACTGGAAGTAATAAAACCACTTAGGAGATTATTGCACTGCAATAATGCAAAGATGAAGTGAAAGATAATAGGCTGTAGCACAGTACATGTGGAAAGAAACAGAAATACATAGACTGTGAGGATTTATCTGGGATATGCTTTAGGTGGAGGTGGTAGGGCTAGGTAACGTTTTGCATAATGACATACGTTTTGGGCTTCAATAATTGCATGGATGGTATACCTATTTACTAAAATGAGGGAAATCCACATTGTCATTGGGCAGAGACTAAGAAGTCAAAAGTTATCTTTTATCCACATTAAGTTTGATATATTTGTAAGAAATCAGGTTGAGATTTTCAGTAGCTTGTTGGTTATATCAAAATGAAGTTCAGTTTACAAACCAGGGCAGAAATATAAACTTAGAAATCTTTGGTAAACATGTGTATCTTAAAGCAATACATCCAGATTAAATCTCTTGGGAGTGAAAATAGCAGAAAGAAAAGTAGAAGATTGGGACACTTGGGTGGCTCAGCGGTTGAGTGCCAGCCTTCAGCTCAGGGCATGATCCTGGGGTCCCAGGATTGAGTCCCACATCGGGCTCCCTGCATGGAGCCTCCTTCTCCCCCTGCCTGTCTCTACCCCTCTCTCTCTCTGTATGTCTCATGAATAAATAAATTAAATGTTAAAAAAAAGAAAGAAAGAAAAGTAAAAGATTTAGGACTGAGCCCTGAGGTTTTCCAAAATTAAGAAATTGCCTAGAGAAGGAGCCAGCAAACATATTTTTAAACTCACAATTTTTGAAGTGGAAGGATACCTGGACAAATAAAGAATGGATGTAACGTTACCTTAAAATTTAAGGGAGATTAATTTGGGGGCATGGGCAGACAGAGGGAGAAAGAGAATCTTAAGCAAGCTCCATGCCCAGTGTAGAGCCTGACATGGGGCTCGATCTCATGTGTCTGAGATCATGACCAGAGCTAAAACCAAAGTTGGATGCTTAACCAATGAGCTACCACAGCACCCTTAAGGTAGACTAATTTTTAATAAATATTAAATAATTGTAATGGAACAAACTTTAATCACATTTTAGGGAACATAAGGACTGCTAAAGCTGTTTCTTTTATCCTCATAGACTTCTCTTTTTTTCTTTTTTTTTAGGTTTTTATTTTTTTTAATTTACTTTTTATTGGTGTTCAATTTACCAACATACAGAATAACCCCCAGTGCCCTCACCCATTCACTCCCACCCCCCGCCCTCCTCCCCTTCTACCACCCCTAGTTCGTTTCCCAGAGTTAGCAGTCTTTATGTTCTGTCTCCCTTTCTGATATTTCCCACACATTTCTTCTCCCTTCCCTTATATTCCCCTTCACTATTATTTATATTCCCCGAATGAATGAGAACATATAATGTTTGTCCTTCTCCGACTGGCTTACTTCACTCAGCATAATACCCTCCAGTTCCATCCACGTTGAAGCAAATGGTGGGTATTTGTCATTTCTAATAGCTGAGGAATATTCCATTGTACACATAGACCACAGCTTCTTTATCCACTCATCTTTCGATGGACACCGAGGCTCCTTCCACAGTTTGGCTATCGTGGCCATTGCTGCTATAAACATCGGGGTGCAGGTGTCCCGGCGTTTCACTGCATCTGTATCTTTGGGGTAAATCCCCAACAGTGCAATTGCTGGGTCGTAGGGCAGGTCTATTTTTAACTCTTTGAGGAACCTCCACACAGTTTTCCAGAGTGGCTGCACCAGGTCACATTCCCACCAACAGTGTAAGAGGGTTCCCCTTTCTCCACATCCTCTCCAACATTTGTGGTTTCCTGCCTTGTTAATTTTCCCCATTCTCACTGGTGTGAGGTGGGATCTCATTGTGGTTTTGATTTGTATTTCCCTGATGGCAAGTGATGCAGAGCATTTTCTCATGTGCGTGTTGGCCATGTCTATGTCTTCCTCTGTGAGATTTCTCTTCATGTCTTTTGCCCATTTCATGATTAGATTGTTTGTTTCTTTGGTGTTGAGTTTAATAAGTTCTTTATAGGTCTTGGAAACTAGCCCTTAATCTGATATGTCATTTGCAAATATCTTCTCCCATTCTGTAGGTTGTCTTTGAGTTTTGTTGATTGTATCCTTTGCTGTGCAAAAGCTTCTTATCCTGATGAAGTCCCAATAGTTCATGTTTGCTTTTGTTTCTTTTGCCTTCGTGGATGTATCTTGCAAGAAGTTACTGTGGCCGAGTTCAAAAAGGGTGTTGCCTGTGCTCTTCTCTAGGATTTTGATGGAATCTTGTCTCACATTTAGATCTTTCATCCATTTTGAGTTTATCTTTGTGTATGGTGAGAGAGAGTGGTCTAGTTTCATTCTTCTGCATGTGGATGTCCAATTTTCCCAGCACCATTTATTGAAGGGACTGTCTTTCTTCCAATGGATAGTCTTTCCTCCTTTATCGAATATTAGTTACCATAAAGTTCAGGGTCCACTTCTGGATTCTCTACTCTGTTCCACTGATCTATGTGTCTGTTTTTGTGCCAGTACCACACTGTCTTGATGACCACAGCTTTGTAGTACAACCTGAAATCTGGCATTGTGATGCCCCCAGATATGGTTTTCTTTTTTAAAATTCCCCTGGCTATTCGGGGTCTTTTCTGATTCCACACAAATCTTAAAATAATTTGTTCTAACTCTCTGAAGAAAGTCCATGGTATTTTGATAGGGATTGCATTAAACGTGTATATTGCCCTGGGTAACATGACATTTTCACAATATTAATTCTGCCAATCCATGAGCATGGAATATTTTTCCATCTCTTTGTGTCTTCCTCAATTTCTTTCAGAAGTGTTCTATAGTTTTGAGGGTATAGATCTTTTACCTCTTTGGTTAGGTTTATTCCTAGGTATCTTATGCTTTTGGGTGCAATTGTAAATGGGATTGGCTCCTTAATTTCTCTTTCTTCAGTCTCATTGTTAGTGTATAGAAATGCCACTGATTTCTGGGCATTGATTTTGTATCCTGCCACGCTACCGAATTGCTGTATGAGTTCTAGCAATCTTGGGGTGGAGACTTTTTGGTTTTCTATGTAGAGTATCATGTCATCGGCGAAGAGGGAGAGTTTGACTTCTTCTTTGCCAATTTGAATGCCTTTAATGTCTTTTTGTTGTCTGATTGCTGAGGCTAGGACTTCCAGTACTATGTTGAATAGCAGTGGTGAGAGTGGTCTGAACCGATACCAAAAGATTGGAATCGTCCCCTGCATATTCTCAGACCATAATGCCTTGAAATTAGAACTAAATCACCAGAAGAAGTTTGGAAGGACCTCAAACACGTGGAGGTTAAGGACCATCCTGCTAAAAGATGAAAGGGTTAACCAGGAAATTAAGGAAGAATTAAAAAGATTCATGGAAACTAATGAGAATGAAGATACAACCGTTCAAAATCTTTGGGATGCAGCAAAAGCAGTCCTAAGGGAGAAATACATCGCAATACAAGCATCCATTCAAAAACTGGAAAGAACTCAAATACAAAAGCTAACCTTACACAAAAAGGAGCTAGAGAAAAAACAGCAAATAGATCCTACACCCAGGAGAAGAAGAGAGTTAATAAAGATTCGAGCAGAACTCAACGAAATTGAGACCAGAAGAACTGTGGAACAGATCAACAGAACCAGGAGTTGGTTCTTTGAAAGAATTAATGAGATAGATAAACCATTAGCCAGCCTTATTTTTTTTTAATTTTTATTTATTTATGATAGTCACAGAGAGAGAGAGAGAGAGAGAGAGAGAGAGAGGCAGAGACACAGGCAGAGGGAGAAGCAGGCTCCATGCACCGGGAGCCCGATGTGGGATTCGATCCTGGGTCTCCAGGATCGCGCCCTGGGCCAAAGGCAGGCGCTAAACCGCTGCGCCACCCAGGGATCCCATTAGCCAGCCTTATTAAAAAGAAGAGAGAGAAGACTCAAATTAATAAAATCATGAATGAGAAAGGAGAGATCATTACCAACACCAAGGAAATACAAACGATTTTAAAAACATATTATGAACAGCTATACGTCAATAAATTAGGCAATCTAGAAGAAATGGACGCATTCCTGGAAAGCCACAAACTACCAAAACTGGAACAGGAAGAAATAGAAAATCTTAACAGGCCAATAACCAGGGAGGAAATTGAAGCAGTCATCAAAAAACCTCCCAAGACACAAGAGTCCAGGGCCAGATGGCTTCCCAGGAGAATTTTATCAAACGTTTAAAGAAGAAACCAGGGGATCCCTGGGTCGCGCAGCGGTTTGGCACCTGCCTTTGGCCCAGGGTGTAATCCTGGAGACCCGAGATCGAATCCCACGTCGGGCTCCCGGTGCATGGAGCCTGCTTCTCCCTCTGCCTATGTCTCTGCCTCTCTCTCTCTCTCTCTCTCTCTCTCTCTGTGACTATTATAAATAAATAAATAAATAAATAAATAAATAAATAAATAAATAAACCATACCTATTCTCCTAAAGCTGTTTGGAAAGATAGAAAGAGAGGGAGTACTTCCAAATTCGTTCTATGAGGCCAGCATCACCTTAATTCCAAAACCAAAGACCCCACCAAA
Organism: Canis lupus dingo; assembly: GCF_003254725.2. Taxonomy (NCBI): domain Eukaryota; kingdom Metazoa; phylum Chordata; class Mammalia; order Carnivora; family Canidae; genus Canis; species Canis lupus. The sequence continues at coordinate 54,958,710 of NC_064255.1, read as the reverse complement.
AAGGAGAATTACAGACCAATATCCCTGAGGAACATGGATGCAAAAATTCTCAACAAGATACTGGCCAATAGGATCCAACAGTACATTAAGAAAATTATTCACCGGGATTTATCCCTGGGACACAAGGCTGGTTCAACACCCGTAAAACAATCAATGTGATTCATCATATCAGCAAGAGAAAAACCAAGAACCATATGATCCTCTCATTAGATGCAGAGAAAGCATTTGACAAAACAGAGCAACCATTTCTGATCAAAACTCTTCAGAGTGTAGGGATAGAGGGAACATTCCTCAACATCTTAAAAGCCATCTACGAAAAGCCCACAGCAAATATCATTCTCAATGGGGAAGCACTGGGAGCCTTTCCCCTAAGATCAGGAACACGACAGGGATGTCCACTCTCACCACTGCTATTCACCATAGTACTGGAAGTCCTAGCCTCAGCAATCAGACAACAAAAAGACATTAAAGGCATTCAAATTGGCATAGAGTTTTCATTTCAACCTTTTGTCTTTCATAGAGGAATTTGGTCTTAGAAATTTAAAATACTAAAGGATATGAGGAAGATGTAGTAAGAAGACGGTTATTTTCTTTCTAAAAGTTACAGTGCTACAGTTGCCTAAGGTATCTGCTTCTTAAACAAGTAGGCTTTGTTAAAAAAACAAAATGGGGAAGAATGTAATAAATGTCCAGTGTCTTTTACTTCTTTGATACGTGAAAGTAATAAGAAGAAAAGTATTTCCTGAAAAGAAAATACTAGAGGAAAGAGAAATTGGGAAAAAGAAATATTATCATTGTGGAGTGTCCAAAAAGTCACCATTGAGTTTAGAAATTGAAGGAACTATTTATAGAATTGCATCTTAACATCCTAGACTCGCTTTACCTGGAAAACCACAGAATATCCATATTTGGACAGAATAAGTATCGCCATCCAGGCAACAGGCTATGAGTTATTTGGTAGGAGAGATACTAGAGTCAGACTAGAAAATGTTGGTTAAATTAGATGGTCAATAGGAGAATACTTGATTTTTTTTCTTTTTTGAGAATTAGCTAGTTCATATAGAATGACTTAAGCCATTCCTAATTCTATGTGATTCATTTGTGCCAACCAAGGCAAATATCCATGTTTTGATCACTTTATAACTTTTTTTTTCTTTTTTACTTTATAACTTTTATAACAGAGTTTAAACATGCTTAAGTAAGGCTGAACCTAATGATCCCTTATCCTCAACCACTGCTCTTCACTCTGTCTTGGATTTTTGTTTGTTTGTTGTTTTTGTTTTGTTTTGTTGCTATTTCCTGACATAGATAGCCAAGTGTGCCTGGAAATTCTTTCACCTTATTAAAAGAATTGTATTCCTAAACACCCCTCCACATAGCATGAAACATCATCCCTTTGCTTGTTTCTTTCCTTTCTGACTCCCCATCTCTGAATGCTATTTATGTTGAAAGCCTTGTAAGGAATGGAATGATAGTGTTATTAATTTTTGCTTTTCCCTTTTAAACTCCTTATATATAAATGTTCCTTATGGGGAAAAAAAAACCCTGAAAATGTCATTAAAAACCATGTTAAATACAAATTTTATTTTCTATAACATCTATCCCATTCTTTTAACCAATACCTACTGCACACTTATTGTGTACCTGGCACTATTCTAACTCAGCTCTGTTAACGTTGGGTATTGATTGCTTAAATGTAAATTCCCCTAGGAACTTTACAGAATCAAAGCTTTTAGGGAATGATATTTTTAAAAGTCAATTATGATTATGTACTTGAAAATTATTAAAAATATTTAAGACTTTTTATAGTTTCAATAAGATGTTACTTTCTTTGATTTGCTTCTCTTTTTTGTGTGTCTTCTATTTCCCATTGACATGTGTCTTAATTTGGCTATATCATATTCAGGATTTCTCCCCCTTCTCCTTAACAAAAATTAAAGCTATAATACTGGAAATACTTTAGGAAAGTCAAACAAATGTAAGAGACTCAGAGGAAGATAAAAATGAAATAAATTGAGATCAGCAAAATATGCCTTACAAAAATTCTTTTCCTTTCCAGCCTTTGTGAATCATGTTAACGAATTTCACTGTGTTTTCTATTGGCAGGAATTAAATTTACTTCTAAGATGATTTGAGTGAATTTGACAGAAGCTTAAATGAAAATATTATTTTATCTGTGACAGAACAGTAACTACAATGACTAATTTTATAGTAAGCTCAGTTTTAAAATAAAAATGATGTTTTCAATAAATTTATGAATTTTACAAGATGAACTCATTTCATATTTCAGTAAATTAATTCCCCAGAAGTCATATGGAAAAAGCCCATGGATATTAATAATATTCTGGCATAAATAACACATTTAAATTTTCAATCTTATCCTACTGCAATAGTTATCTCAGGAAGAAAATAAGAAATATTACATATTTAGAGGGCAAAAGCTTTTTTATTTAGATTTTCTTGCTTTCCAAAATACTCATGGCAATTCATAGGTAATCAGTAAAGCATAAGAAAAATAGCACAGCATATGGGATAATAAGAGAAATAAATAAATCTCCAGGCAAAAATAATAACTAATAATATTCCTTACAGTTACTATCATTTTGTATCATATTTTTATCTTTATTTAAGGGGGGTATAATGAGATACAAAATTCATTCTGTCTGTTATGTCTTTGTTAAATTAACTTTTCTTGAGTACAGAGTGCTAGATGGTGACTCATAAATGGTTCAACAGTAGACCACAAGAAAAATTGCAATGGAGTTTATTACTCACAGGTCCTGGAGAAGGTATATGGTACTCTTTGAGAGTCACACAGGGAAGTCAAGGTACAATGCAGGAGAGGGAAGCAGAACATGGGACACATTCCTTTTTTTAGGAGTCATGGGTGGAGTGCTTTACAGTTCCCAGGCTAAGGCTGGATTGGTCAATTCAAACCAAGAATGGTGCTTTGGTAAGCTCCATGGGATTCTTAAGAAAGGAGTGCCAAGGGGAATGCCTTGGGAGGTGAAGGAGAAACTACTGGCCATAAGAGCTGTTGGGAAAGTCATATCAGGGACTTATGCTTGCTTGTTACTCTGTAGACTGCTGGTCATGAGCTTACATGAGGATGCTAGTGTCAGTTCAAGAACCCTACAGACCACTAAGCCAAACAAAATGGATATGGAAACAACCATACCATGGAGTAGCTTAGCTAAATTCTTGACAGTATAAAATATAAATCTAGAATTTGCTACAAAGATTTATATATTTTCCTGATTTAATCACATGTATGCATACATGCAAATACACTGTGATAGTATGATTTGCAAAAATACATACATTCGATCATCCAGATGACTAAAATATATTTCTTATATACATTTAGTCTTCATTCAACCAGTTCCTAGATCCCAATTCCTAAATCTCTTAGAATGTTCTGAGTGATAAGAATAATAGGAACACCTTTTGTTGTAACATTTGGTCTCCTGTCCTCATTACCTGAAAATGCTTCAGAGCATCAGTAGATATGAGAACTCTCTGTAGAAAACTCCAAATGAAGCCAGCTAGATATGGGTGAGAGATGAACAGTGTATATAACAATACACCATTTATAGTATCAAGATCTACTTGTCCCCAAATTAAATCCCTTCTGAACTCTCACTAATTCTTAAATTTGGTAGTTGGTTACAATTCTTATAAGAGAAAACTTTTAAAAAAGGAAAGACTAGAGATCCCTGGGTGGGGCAGCAGTTTAGCTGTGGCGCGATCCTGGAGACCTGGGATCAAATCCCATGTCGGGCTCCCGATGCATGGAGCCTGCTTCTCCCTCTGCCTATGTCTCTGCCTCTCTCTCTCTCTCTCTCTCTCTCTGTAACTATCATAAATTTTAAAAAAAATTAAAAAAAGGAAAGACTAACTGAAAGTTGGTAGCACAAAATATAATCCTTGTTGTTGTTGGCTTTGAGGTCATAATTAAAATTCACTGCCCTCATATCTACTACTCTTTCTAAATTTGCCATACTCTTAGTTATTAATTCTGTTACTCTGTGGTTTGCTTAGTGAGGTGACCCAGAACATTATTACTGAATTATCAATAGCTCTGATTCATTTTCACCACATCAAAGTGCAACGATCTCCTGTATTTGTCCATTTATTGTTACTAAATAGTTTTGGAAGCACAAAATGTTATCTAATAGATACAAAAAAAATCAACCATAATCTATCCAGCACCTATGAGTATCAAATATTCTGGACTTTTACTTGAACAATGCAGGGAGGGGTTAGGGGCACCAAATTGCAGCACATAGAAAAATCCATTTTTAACTTTTGACTCCCCCAAAGCTTTACTACTAATATCCTACCAATGAACAAAGTCTTCTAGATAATATAAACTATCGACTAACACATATTTTGTATATTGTATTTATTATATGTTGTATTCTTATAATAAAATAAGCTAGAGTGGAAAAGTCAATAGAAGGCAAACATTATATGGTCTCATTCACTTGGGGAATATAAAAAATAGTGAAAGGGAATAAAGGGGAAGGAGAGAAAATGAGTGAAAATATCAGTGAGGATGACAGAACATGAGAGACTCCTAACTCTGGGAAATGAACAAGGGGTAGTGGAAAGGGAAGTGGGCAGGGGTTTGGGGTGACTGGGTGACAGGCACTGAGGGGGGCATTTGACAGGATGAGCACTGAGTGATATGCTACATGTTGGCAAATTGAACTCCAATTAAAAAATAATAAAGAAAAATAAGCTAGAGAAAAGAAAATGTTATTAAGAAATTCGTAAGGAAAATACATTTATAGTACAGCAGTGTATTTATCAAAAACAATCAACATATAAGTTCAAACCTGTGTTGCTCAAGGGTTACCAGTAATCACATCTGATGATTATACCCAGTATAGCAATCCCCTTATTTGACAAATAACCCATAAGGATTTTTTTACTATGGACCTGCTGACTAGAACACTGAATCATGCAGAGACTAAAATTGCTGGGATGTGAAGCCCCCACATCACCAGGTATGTTACCAAGAGCAATGATGAGAAACCCCACCCCTTGAATCTTCGAATTATGAATCCTAGCTCTTGGAAGCAGAGCACCACACAATGACAGTTTCATGTGCATAATGTATCTTGAAGAATCGTATCTTACTATTACTTACTTAATCGTATCTTACTATTATTATTATTCCAATCTGGGACCAATGTTTCAATTTTCTATCAGTTAAAAAGGTTCTATGTTGTGCTATTCATGAAAGAATCAGTCAGTTCCTTGAACATGTGCTCATTTTTGCATCTTCCCTGCCAAAAATCTCAATCTCTTAATCTTAAATGGTGTCGTCTGAAGTCCCATGTTGTCAGATAGTTGTAAATCTCTGGGTGGAGGTATTGTCAAAAGCAGTGTTGGCAGGGAAGGTGAGCCTTTACCCATAAGTGCATCCATTTGGTTAAGGAAAAATTACTGCCCCTTTATACAGTAAGAGGTTTGATATGAATAGATTGCTTCTAAGAGATTGGTTGTTCTCCTGAGAGATGCTACCCTAATAAGGGTTCTATATATATATATATATATATATATATATATATATATATATATAATAAAATATAAATAAATATATAAATATTTATATATATATATGTTTTACCTTTTCTGGTAGAACAAACATTAAGCATTGTTATTGACTAGATTAACCTTAGAGAAGGGGAGTTAATGTTACTGGGACCTTGCATAGCCTCTATCTCTGCCTCCATGGTTTCCTGGTTCATGGAATCATGTAATAAGGCTGGGGATAAAGGCTGGGAAATCATGACTGAATGACCCATCCTATCAACTGGTTGGTTTGAGTCTCTTCATTAGGAATTGATATGAGATTCAAAAATCTTCAAACTCTATGCTCATCCCCTATATACCCTGCCCTAACTTCTCCCTTCAACCTCCTGTGTCTGGTCTTGAAATATTGTTCCTTTTCTCCCAGTCTCCTGACAATGCAGCCAAATCATGTGCTCAGATCTCTCCCTACTAGAAGGATGTGTCCTCACTACAGTCTTCCAAGTAATTTTTAATTTTGTGTCAAAAGAAAAAAGGCAGCTTAACTTGTTGATTGCTGTTTTAAAATAGTTCAATATTATTGAAATTATTTATAGAAATCAGTATTGACTTTATCTTCCACAGGACTCTCTATTGAAAGCATTTTACAAATTAAAGAAATTATTAATAGAATACATAATTGTTTTAAAAGGCCGTGATTCAAAATTTTCTTAATTACTGGCGAGCTGTAAAATTTTGACAAATTGCTGATCTGCTTTTAGCAGTAAAAGTATACTAATAATGCCTACCTGTCTATCTCACCAATTAAGAAGGACAAGACAGTACCTATCTTATATAAGTATTCAAGAGATAATATATGTAATGAACTCAGTAATCAACACATACCAAGGGGTCATTAAGGAATAATCTTAATTTTAAACTAATGGTTGTTGAGAGGATCAAGTTTAATGTAACAATACACTACAAACTGCTTTAAATGATTTTTAGTTCAATGAAAATGGAAGTCGCTAATACTATTTCCAATTTTATTATGTAGTATTAGAATTATTTCTGGATGTTTCCTACAAAGTTGACATTTTCTCCCTTTTCTTGAAAATCTTCAGCAATCATAAAAGCATTCAAAATGTTTACCTAATTGGCCCTTGAAACTTCTTAGTTCAGCACATATAGCTTTAAATTTTTCAGTAACAATCAATATACAGATCTCTGCATCCCAAATATACAATTTAATTGACTGGAACCTTCACTGGCATTTGAAACAAATATAATCACATAGGTCAAAGTATTTCACAGAAGACGTGGTTATATATCACACAAGATTAAAATTAAATGTCAGGACACAGATTATTTTCCTACTAGCAAAGCTAGATGCTAGACATTTTCCTTTTCTTTTGTCCCTTTAGTGTGAACAATAAAACTGATTTGTAAATTTAAATGAATTAGGACTTTTATCACAGCCTGTATGACATTAAATGCAGCAACTGTATCATGAAAATAAATAAGAATTATCAAGTCTCACCAGACTCTGATGTAACATGTTTATATGAACAGATATATCTGCAAAGATATTTAGAGTTCACACCACTACTATAAACATTTTCATCTGCACTATTATAGGCACCATTATCAAATGCATATATGATCCTAATTACTGAAGACACTGAACTTCTAAGGCATATGAAGGCAAGATATATGTGGCTCAGTGACATAACGGATAGAAAATGATTTCTTCTGAGTTTAAACTTTAGCCCAGGCTGGAGTGGTGAAAGGGATTGAGTTCACAGAGGAGTCAAAGATAGATGGACATTGAATATTAGCTAAAGAAGAAAATAATATTCCGAGAAGATTACCTTATAAGAATAAAAGCAAATAGATAAATAATATGCATCATATGAGGGATAATAGCAGGACATTTAATAAATGTACAAGATTTAGGTAGAATAGTATTTGATGAACATAGAATGGAAATATATACAATGACTTAAATCTACACTAATTATTCTGGTCTTTTAAATATAATCATTCATAAAGAAGTAAATTCATAGATAGATGATAGATAGATGATAGATAGATTAGATAGATAGATAGATGATAGATTTTTTTGCAGTCCATAATAAGTTTATTACTTCTTCAAGTCTTCCAGACAGAATAGATAGATAGATAGATAGATAGATAGATGATAGATAGATAGATAGATGATAGATCGATCGATCCACTTGTGGATTATATGACTATAGTTGTGCACAAATCATAGTGTTTTATAAGATTTATTAGATGTAATTGGTGAGATAAATTGAAATTATACCAGTAGTACATGCTTGAGAGTGAAGGAAAAATCTTTATTAGAAAAATAGGACAACGTGTAAGATCAGATAGCTAACTTCAGCAGGGATACAGAAACAATGAAAAAGAATCAAGTGGAAATTCTAGAAATCCTGGAAATTCATATATGAATAATGTATTTAATGGGCTAATGAATAGTTGACACAACTGAAGACATAACGCACGAACTTAAATATAGATCAACAGAAATTACTAAAATGAAAACACAAAGAGGAAAATGACAGAAAAAAATACGGAAACAAAAAGGGCATCTAAGATATGAGAAACACTATCACATGATCTCATTAAATCAAATCACGGAATCAAAGAGGAAAAGAGAGATAAAATTAGGCAAAAGAAATAGTTGAAGAAATAATTTTGAGCAGTTTTCACAATAATAGATACCAATTCACAGAGCCAAGAAACTCATACAAGAAGCAGGATAAATACCAAACCAAAGTAGTAACAACAAAAAAGGAACTTGACATATAATGTTGCAGCTTCTGAAAACAAAGACAAAAATCTTGAATGTGGCCACTTTAAATACATTGAGAAACCATGCAAGCCAAAGAAAGACAGTGGAGTGGGATGTACAAGGAATATTACAAAACTGAAGGGGAAATAAAGAGTTTTTCAAAAAAAAAAAAAAAACAACAACAACTGAAAGAAATTATTTCTATTTTCTAAGAAATATTACAGAAAGTTTTCAACTAGAGAAGTATCATACTAGTTAGAAACTTGGATTTTTAAAGAGAGAAGAGTGTTGGGAAGTGAAACATTAAACTATTTTTCTTATGTTTAATCACTCTGGTAACTCCCTATTTAAGGTAAAAAATAGTAGCAATGTATTATGTGCATAAGACAGATATAAAACTACTCTTATTAACAAAATTTAAAAAGATAGGAAAGGGGAAATGAAAATAAACTATTTAAAGTCTACACTATACATGAAATGGCGAAATGTTATCTGAGATAAACTTATTTTTAATTAAGATTTATATGTAAGCCATAGAGCAACCATTAAAAATTTAAATAATAGTCCCAGAGTGGAAATAAAATGTAAAAAAAATAAAAATTCAATTAACCAGGTGAAAAAGGGCAGCCTCTTGGCTCAGTGGTTTAGCACCGCCTTTGGCCCAGGGCCTGATCCTGGAGACTTGGGATTGAGTCCCACATCAGGCTCCCTGAATGGAGCCTGTTTCTGCCTGTGTCTGTCTGTCTGTCTGTCTGTCTCTCTCTCACTCTCATGAATAAATGAATAAAATATTAAAAAAAAGAGAGAGAGAGACAGATGCCCTCTCTAATACCATACTGGTGTGTAAAAATTGCTTGTTGGTGTAGGAAAATATAAAAATAATGCTAGAATATAATAAGAACTTCAGGAGACAGATTATTTCTAGGGAGAGTTATAAAGAGAAGATCCAAAGTGTGGATACCTATCAGTAAGTGTGGAACAGATAGTAAGAGAAAAAACTGTAACAAACAATTCCACCCCATAAATAAAATGAATTTTGAAGGATTTGAGATTTCAGGTGCATGGAGGCCAACCAACCATACCAAACACAGATTCCAAACTCAGACCAATCCCTTACCAGGCTAGCAAACCCAACTGAACCAAAGGTTACTTATTTCTAACCACAAAAAATATTTGACTCAGTATGTACTGTGCTATACAACTTGTAACAGCAATAACAAAAACAAATTGAAAAGAATTCAAAAAGAAAAAAAAAATCAGAAGAAATAAAGCAATCATCAGAATTAGACTAAGATGTAACATACATTGGAACAATCAGAATTAAAAATAACCAGGTCAGTACACCTGAGTGGCTCAGTTGGCTAAGCATCTACCTTTGACTCAGGCCATGATCCCAAGATCCTGGGATAGAGGCCCATTCAGGCTCTCTGCCCAGTGGGGAGTCTACTTCTCCCTCTGTCCTTCCATCCACTTCTGCTCTCTCATGCTCTCAAATAAATAAATAAAATATTAAAAAAATAATAAATATAAATAAAAATAACCACGATCAATATTTGTTCTAATAGAAAGATATTTTACATGCAAGATCACATGTAAAATTCAGTAGAGAGATGGAAACCATAAGAAATTAATCTAATGGATGTGTTTGAGATAAAAAGATGACAAATGCTTTCAACAGATTCATCAACTGTCTTGTCACAGCTTGAGAAATCAGTGCTGTGAAGAGAAGCCAACGGAAATTATTCAAATTGAAATACAAAAGGAAAAAGATAATTAAACAAATAGATAAATCATCCAAAAGATGTGAAACAATACCAAGAAATTTAGTATATTCATAATCTGAATCTCAGAAAAAGAAGAGAATGCAGCAGAAGAAATTTTGAAGAAATTTAGTGACAAACATGAACACAGATCCAAAGCAAATAAGGATAAGCATTGCAGCAGACTTCTTATCAGAATTCATGCTAACAAGAAGACAGTGCAGTGACATCTTTAAAGTACTGAAAAAAAAAAAGGAACATCAATTCCATACCCAGTGAAAATAGATCTGAAAGGAAAAATAGATAAATCTGTAATTGTGTACTTTTTATATTTCAATACTCCTCACCCAATAACTGAAAAAAAAATGACCTATAGGCATATACTCAGTCAGAAAACAGGCAACCTTAATAACACTAATATTTATTTACAGAACACTTAACAACAGTAGAATATATATTCTTCTCAAGTATACATAGAATGTTCAATAAGAGAGGACATTTTTGATCCATAAAACAAAACCTAATTGTCATAAAATATATATTCTTTTAACATAACAGAATTAAATGAGATATTGATACCTAGAATATCCCTAAATATTTGCAAATTAATACAAATCTAAATAACAATTGGGCCAAAAAGAAATCTCAAGGTTCTGTTTTAAGTCAGAACATTAGAAAATTTGATGTTTACTTGAGGGTTTTTTTAAAAAATCCATTACTGACAAAAACATCCCACAAATAATATATACTAAACTAACTTACAGGAAATCTACAGAAACAAAAAGTAGATTAATGTTTCCCCGGGGATGAGTGTAAGGAAATAGATCAATTGTAAAGGAGCAAGAGGTCTTTTTGCAATGATAGAACTGTTTCTACAATTGAGTTGTGGTGATGGTTGCACAAATTTATAAATTTATCAAAAATCATTGAATTGTAATCTTAAAATAGGTGAATACCATACATATAATTTATAACACAGTAAAATGGTTTTAAAAAAACAAATTTTATAGCTAGAGTATCCCTCTAACAGTATTTGCCTAAATTCAACAAGCAAGAAGCAATTTCATTTTTGGAAGTTAAAAAAAAATTAAATATTGATATATTTGTTTTTTGTTCAAATGGTGTGTGCAGATATTTATTGTGGCATAGTCTGTTGTACTTGATAAATTTATTTAGTTACAATCATGGAACAACGTTCAGGAAACTATTAATAATTCTCTTTGTTAATTTTCAATATACATTCAAGAATATGTAAAATTTTAAATAGGTTGCTGCTATTATCAATGCATATTTTTGACATATAATTTTATGATATATATATATAGATAAATAATGAAAATGTTTTTCACCTTATACAAATTTATTTTTATTTCATTTTCTAGTAATTTGTAGATTATACCAATGTTGGTTTAGAAGAAAAATAAATAAATTTCCTAATTCTTGATCACAGACAGTTTGAAAACTGATTCAAAATTCTTTTTTTAAATTAAATATTCTATTTATTTATTAATGAGACACAGAGAGAGACAGAGACATAGGCAGAGGAAGAACAGGCTCCTCGCAGCGAGTCTGATGCAGGACTCGATCCCAGGACCCCAGGATCACACCCTGAGCCAAAGACAAGCACTCAACCACTGAGTCATCCAAGTGTCCCTCAAAATTGTTTTTCCCATAGATTTACTTTTGGAAAGTTATTTTGTTCATTCATTTGATTTACTAAAATTAAAATTATGCATATTAGAATGAGAAGTTTGAATTTCAATATATTTTTATCCTTGAAACTATTACATTTTCTAGTGATCAATTTTTTACCTATCATTTTAAGCAACATAGTTGTAACATTTGTAAAATATTTAGGGGACTATCACTCAGTTTAATGGTAAGAGTAGGAAAATATAAACATTTATTTCATTATAATTAGACCTATAGGTATATGACCATCTAATATCACAGAAACATTTGAGGTAGGGGGAATACAATAAAATTAATAATAATAGTAATAATAAGAAGAAGAATGTAAGGTCAAGGATAATGGAGTTAATTTAATTTTATAATACTGAATGTGGAAAATTATAAGGACCATAACACTAAATAACATTGATTAAGAAATAGCACATCATATCCTAAATAGTTTTTAATAAATGGTAAATAAGTATCCAAATAATTTTTCACTTTTTCCACTTTACATTTATTATATCAGGAACTGAATCAACCTATGTTTAGGATTAGCCTCTAAATGTATTTTTTTTATGTTTTATCAATACATCACAAAGTTATCAGTTTTAATAAAAGTATCACAAGTCAATATCTAAATATTAAGATCCTTTTGTTCTCTCTTGCACCATTTATAAAGAAAGAGTTAAAATGTGAAAATCATTATGAAACAATAACATATGTACCTAATCCTTAATAAAGAAAAAAATGGACATGACCATGAAGGGACAAGTCTCCTTTGACTAGAAGTAACAGAAAAGGTCACAGGAAAGAAATGATAATTGATCTTTATGTTGAATGATTATTAGAAATTTGACAGACCAAGTTGATAAGGAAATGAATGCCAAGAATAAGAGACAATATGTGCAAAAACCTTGATCGTCTGAAGAACTGCAAATAACATCATTTATTTAGGGAAACTGAATTAAACTGTGTATAAACCAGGTGCACATATATTTGAGAGAGAAAGAGAGAGAGAATATATCTAATAGCATTTTGCTTTACTGCAAAATATGACCTTGGACAAATTCTTCTCTGAAACTCATTTTTCATATTGATTAAATCATGATGCATCTTGCTTGTTTAGAAACTCCTGATGAATTCAAGCAAGGGTAAATGTTATTTATAAATTTGTTACTATTTTTCTAAGTATTGCAATCGATTATACTATTACAGAGTAATAGCAAATTGCTGTCTGCACATGATCTAATTAGGATTCTTATATAAGGGTATTTAATGAAAGCTACTTTACCTGAAAAAAAAACAGAAATTTCAAGGTTCCTGCAGACTGAACACTTGTTAGTCACTTCACCTTCTGTAGTTTAGTCTGCCATTGTTAGCACATGGCTTCAAGGTTATCCTAGTAGCATCTGTATGAAAGAAGAGGGTAAGCAGGGAGGATTGCATGGAGATTTTAGGGTATAGAATTGGTATATAAGGATCCCTGGGTGGTGCAGCGGTTTGCACCTGCCTTTGGCCCAGGGCGTGATCCTGAAGACCCGGAATCGAGTCCCACGTCGGGCTCCTGGTGCATGGAGCCTGCTTCTCCCTCTGCCTGTGTCTCTGCCTCTCTCTTTCTCTCTGTGTGTGACTATCATAAATAAATAAAAATTAAAAAAAGAATTGGTATATATAATTCATATCCACATTCCAATGTCCAGAATTTCATTGCATGGCCCCGTCTGACAGTTCTGAAGGGTAGACAATGAAGTTTTTCTGTATGGCCAGGGAAGAAAGAAAATGGCTTGGTGAATGCACAGTATTTTCTCTGTCAGATTGAGCATCCAAGTAAGATTAGCATTTGAGAAAAGTTTTGAACATCAATATAGAATATAATCTCATGGGATAAAACACTAGATTTAGATACAATAAGTTATTTTAATGTTAGGTGTGTCAGAAGAGCAAAGGACACTGACATCATTTTTCTCCCACAGATAAAATTCTATTCCATACAGTTACACTTTATTAACATTCTTCCTTCCTATTGTGGTGTTGAAGTACAGGAATAGTTCCGATTTTTAAAATCCTGGGCAAAGAACTCTCGATTATAATTAATATCTTCAAAAGACAAACACAGTTTAATGTTAATTTGAAACTAATTAATATACCATAAATTATTTTGCTCAATAAGGCTTTGTAATTTTAATTTAATTTATTTCTGAAAAGATTCCAGATTGACATAGTAGCAGGAATGAAATATCACCTCTCAATCAAGAATTCAAACATTGATGAAAATGAGGAGTAGAATTGTAAGCTAATGAATCTTGGTCAGTCAACTTAAAGAAGCAGGCCTACAATAATGTGAGATTCTGAAGATGATTATGAAATTGTATACTTTAATGACTTCATTGGCTTCTCAGGAATCATCTTTGAAATAAAATTAACATTTTATATGGTCTATGTAAATGCTAATTTCATTAGGATACTCACACCAATTAAAATATTTACATATTAGGGTATGTTTTTCATTTCCTCCCAGGAATGCCATGTGTTCACAGACCTTTTCTCTCTTGTTTTCTGGCTCATTCTCCTGCTCTTGTTCTTTCTCTGTGTTTCTCTCCCTTTCAGAGAAAGTAGCAGGTCTTTCTCCCTATAAGACTTCCCTCCTTTCACTCTAAGAGTTACTGATCAACACATTTAATGATGCATTTGACTTTATTTTCACAGCACAGTGATTATGTGATGACTGTGGGTAGTGTTGACAACAGTGTAAGTAGTTAAAAAAACTGAAAATAAATTATTTTTTTCTGCTAATTATTTAGAATGCTTGACAGCTCTGATTAAATACCCTATGTCAGCCTTTTTGAAGATGAAGAGCTTAGCAGGATTTCTTTATCAAAAGTATTTCAGGGACATCCACTAGAACAAAATTATGAGATATTTGATGAAAGACTCTCAGAACCTTTAATAATCCCCAATGCATTTTGAATCTATAAAGGGTGCATAGATTGTTTCCACAGAAAAAATGCTTTATTCAGATATCTTACACATTCTGGAAACTATTCAAGTACAGATATTTCAAGACTAATATAAATAGGAATGCATATATTTTAATTATATAAAACTGGATTAAAATTCATTTACCTAGGAATTAATCCATACCTATACTCATTTAGATTTTTAAAAAGAGCATTTGGGAATAAAAGGGCATTTGGTGGGATCCCTGGGTGGCACAGCGGTTTGGCGCCTGCCTTTGGCCCAGGGGGCGATCCTGGAGACCCGGGATTGAATCCCACGTTGGGCTCCCAGTGCATGGAGCCTGCCTTTCCCTCTGCCTGTGTCTCTGCCTCTCTCTGTGTGTGTGACTATCATAAATAAATAAAATTAAAAAAAAAAAAGGGCACTTGGTAAAGGAGAGATAGACATAAAGAAAATTGTACTGATTAGATAGATGATAGAGATATAGAATGACAACATGTTGAATGGTTCATTTGAGTTTATTTTTTAATTTATTTTTTGTATTGTTTTATTTTGTGTAAATTGTGTGCTTCCCTAAAGCCTTTCAGGGGGTCCCGAAAAATAATAATGGGAAATATCACTGAGATCATCATAATTGGTAAATGCTATCATTTTCTGAGGTATGTTGTTTCTATGTTTGATCAGGCAAGGTTCTATCAGAAAAAAAATGCAAATTTTCAGTTTTTCCAGTGATAAGGGGTTTAATACTGGGCATCAAAGGCTTTTGCAATGATTTGTATTTTTAAGAGTAAAGATCCTAAAATACCACTAGCTTAGGAAATCTGGAAGTGCAAATTCTTTCCAGACTGTAACACAGAACTGATCTGGGGATGTTCGCCCGGAAGCCACTGCAAACAGTATGTACCCTGCCAAGTTCCAAAGCAATTGTCTTTAGCTCTAAGAATACTTTCAACTTCTATTCTGTCTTCCAAATCAGCAAATATCTCTTATTGAATGAATCACAATTTTAATTCTGTTCATAAAATATCTTACAGCCTGTGATTTTCAGGTTTCTCTCTTGCTCTACAGGAGAGAGTACAAAAAGACTTAAACCTTTGAAAAATCATAATACTACACGTCGTATGCTTTTATTGGTCCTTATAAATTCTTTCTACCTCTATCAAACTTTTACAACAATGAAGGAAGACACGTGCATAACAAGTTTTAACTAATTTTTGAGTGCAAATGAACAGGATTGCCCATTCTCCAACAACAGATTCAAAGCTCCAGTGATTACTTTATATATCTATAAATTACATTGATCACTTCTGTAGAACAGTAGCAACTGTGCTACTGTTCTAAAAACTACTTTAGTAGTTTTTAATAGTAGTGTGTAATGGAGGTCATGCAATCGTTTTCCCGTTCTAGGTCCCAAATGGCTATGCAACTGCAGTCTGTCTCTCTGGATTACTTGTCCTGTAGCTCTGAATTTTCATATAACAGTTGAACTGCTCTGTAAGCACCACAAATGGAACATAGAAAATCATTAGAACTACAAGAAGAGTTAGAGACAACCAACCAGGGCCAGCCCCCATCTACTTTAGGCACCTGTTATTCAGCATCTGCTTGAGGTAGAATGTCTAAACTAAATACATTTGTAATTCCTGAACCATGGAAATCATGAAAGAGAACAAAAATAAAATGATTTATATTTAGAGAAATTGAAAATTGAGGAAGAAAATTCCTTCCCTTCTCTATTACTCATGGCTCTCTGGAGAAACATAACAAATTCAACAAGGTGAATACAGAAAAATCTTAAATATCAAATGCTTTTCTGTATTTATATGAAAAATTACCGAGGAAAGCAAAATATTCCATTTAAATTTTCAGTAAAGTTGTAAAATATGTATAATAATCTTTATTAAATTATTGCATGACATATATTTAAAAATATAAAGTCTTTGAAGGATGTAAAATTAGATATTCTTGGATGAGAAAACTTAACACAAAAATTCTAATATTCCCAAGTTAATGTAATTAATACTATTCATCCAGAAGTCCAAGAAGTTTTTGTTTTTGCTCTTGTAATTTTCACGGCAAATGATCTGAAATTGTATATCTAATAAAAAATGTCCAAGAGTAGCTGTGATTCCCAGAAAATAATTATTCAGTTTGGATTGCCTTTATGTGTCTCTCATCTCTTCCATTCCAACAGGTCACTCAGTGGATGTTCTTCTCTTAGAAATGGCAGAAGGGAAAGCAACCCTAAGCATGCATTGAGATTTATAGGTGTTTTCTAATGGCATCAGTACCTCCTTCCATTGGGATGGGGAATGAGAAAAGGTATAAAAGCTTGCTGAGTATCTAACCCACCATAGTGGAATACTGTGGCATTCTCAGACATCAACTTCAACTTGGAAAAATTGTATTTTACATAGACTTAAACTTAGACCCCTTTTAGAAAATTAAATGCCCCTATTTTGTTCCTTGTTATTACCACTAAGTTTCTGCACCTCTGAAATAACCCCTTATCCATTTTTACTCAATTCCAATCCTACCTTCCCTGAATCTTATCCTCCACCATCCACATCCTTTGAGTGGAGTTTCTCAAACTTCAGAACTATACAAAAATCACTTAGATCTTCCTAAAATATGGATTCCAATTCAGTAATTCTGCTTAGGCATGATATTTTCCATTCTGTCAAACTCCCCAGAAGATGTTCATGTTGTTGGTATGAAGCCCAATCTTTAATTATCAAGACTATTCCATTCTCAGAATTCTCTCTCTCTCTCTCTCTCACACACACACACACAGACACACGCACATGCACACACACAAAGAGAAATGAACTCAAGTCTCTGTTTTAATTTTTTGTGTGTTTCTATTAATTACCAGATAAAAATCAACTGCATATGTTTTCTTTCCTCCCTTTTTAATAAGCTTCTGACAATGCCAGTTTTATACGCTTTCCTACATCATCCATTTTTAAGTAACATATGCTGATTCACTGTTCTGGAGGAAGCTCATATGACATTAAATGCCATAGTGTCACCAGGAAGACTAGCCTCAATTGTTCATTCTTTTTTTTAAAATATTTTATTTATTTATTCATGAGATACACAGAAGGGGGGGGAAGAGAGAGACAGAGAGAGAGACAGAGAGAGAGAGAGGCACAAACATAGGCAGAGGGAGAAGCAGGCTCTATGCAGGGAGCTTGACATGAGACTCGATCCTGGGTCTCCAGGATCAGCCCCTGGCCTGAAGGCGGTGCTAAACTGCTGAGCCATCCGGGCTGCCCAATTTTTCACTCTTTATAAAACAACTGTACCCCCCATTGGTTTGATTATATCAGATTATAAGTTTTAGCAGAAGAGCAATTCTATTTACCTGTCCCTTCAATAACCACTCAGAAATATTTCTATCTTCCAGGCTATGCTATATTTTTATGTTTAGATTATTATTATTATTATTATTATTATTACTATAATTGTTATTATTTCACTTGTAAGTGCTTACTAAGTGACAGACACAAAGGAGATCACTAGGGATGCAGTGATAACCAAAAACCAATTTCTCCGGAAAATTTACAGTCCAGTGGGAGAAATATCATAAACAATCACACTAATAATTATATCATTACAGAATCTGGAAAGTACTATGCATGAAAGAAAACACAATGTAATATTGCTAACTGATTTAGTGGGAAACAAATAAGAACTTGTTTAGTGGGGAAGCAACAGGTTAGCCTTCTCTGAAGAAGTACTATGGAATCCCAAAGAATGAGTAGGAGTTAGTGAAGAGAAAAATAGCAAGAAACTGAAGAAGTGGGAAAACAGGAGAAGTCAAGACTGGCAGTTAAAAAAGCACTTACCAGATCTCATGAACAAGAAGCAGTGATGTGCCTGGAGCATACAAAGGAGGGCTAGTAGTATAATGAGGGAAGCTAAAATGGTTGGTGATGGCAGAGAGCCAAACTGTACAAGCTTCTTCCTTCCATCTAAGGAGTCTGGATTTGACTTATCTTTTGGAGTAGGAAGCAAACGAAGAGTTTATGCAGGTCATTGACATAAGGTGTGTACTTTTAAAAAAGATTGTTCTGCCAGTAATATGGGTTATAACATGGCTGGAAGCTTACAGTATATATTTATTGGAATATCTATTAAGTTTTGTTTATTGTTTCGTATGCAGTTCACACAATATTTGCCAGTTGGAGGCACTGTTCTTTAACTTCAGTGCAGTAAATGCAGGGCAAATGAATGCTGCTTGGAGAGTAGTTAAAATTATCAGTATCCTAGAGGTAAGAGATTGTTATTTTACCTGTCCCAGAGAAGTGTGTGTGTGTGTGTGTGTGTGTGTGTGTGTGAGAGAGAGAGAGAGAGAGAGAAAGAGAAAGAGAAAGAGAGAGAAAGAGAAAGAGAAGAAAGAGAAAGAGAAAGGAAGAAAGAAAAATGAGAGTTTTATTTACAACACATTACACTAATTCCAGGAAAATAGAGCTGAAGCTAACATGTCTACAAATTATACTGTATGATACACAGTTTATTTTTGTTTAAGATTTTATTTGTGTATTCATGAGAGACAAAGAGAGAGGCAGAGGGAGAAGCAGGCTCCACGCAGGGAGCCCGACGTGGGACTCGATCCCAGGTCTCCAGGGTCACACCCCAGCTGAAGGTGGCGCTAAACCTCTGAGCCACCCAGGGATCCCCAATACACCCTTTAACTAAACCTCTTTAATTAATACCATCATTTGGTAGCATATCATTTTTAAACATTTATGATATGCATTCTTAATACATTGACTGTTTAAAACTTTGTGTATTTTATTAAATGCTTTTAAACATGTGTTCAGGGATCCCTGGGTGACTCAGCGGTTTAGCGCCTGCCTTAGGTCCAGGGCTTGATTCTGGAGTCTCCGGATCGAGTCCCACATCAGGCTCCCTGCATGGAGCCTACTTCTCTCTCTCTCTCTTATGAATAAATAAATAAAATCATTTAAAAAATAAAATAAACATGTGTTCAGTCCATAAAGGGTACATTTTACATGGTAATTTCCAACATTTAAATTCTATGTACTTGTGAGCTCTTTTTAAATTCAAGCTGAGAGAATTCCAAAACCTTTAAAAATCACTATAATTTAATTTACCGTACAATATGTTGTACAGTTTACAAATACTTTTACCTCTATTATTATTCTATCTTCCTATTGTCTCCTGACTATACAAACTTTCAATAAAAATCAAACCTTTTGATTTAAGTTCAGTATTTTACAATCACTATTATCTCCTCTCGATATTGTATGACTGTCATATATATATATATATATATATATATATATATATATTCAATGAAAAAGTTAACAATTCACCACCAGAATATACTCTACTTAGAGGGGAAAAAAGTGTTTAAGAGAATAGGGAATGTGTTACTTCAGTCATTTTTTTAAAATATATTTTTTATAGATTTTGCATGACCAATCAGTGACCCAAAGACAAAGCAATTTTATTTATTTTGTGGTATTTGGTATCAGAATAGGGCAATTATAGTAAGCCAATATAAAATTAAAAACAGAATATCACAGTAACTAATGAGTAAAAGGTTTTTGACAAACCTCACCTGTAATCTTATATATTAGTTTATCCTCAGGAAAATGTAAAATGAAATATTTCCCACAGGATTAGTTTTAGGAGTTCATTTTAGTAAATACTGTGATTTTAAATCAGTTTGAATTCAAAATCCAAATGTATATAGTTGGTGGTAATGGGATATTCAAAAATAATGAATATAAATAATCATAAATGTATTTTTAAGATATTGAAATAAATAACTTTTTTGCTTGAGTATAGTGCAGTCAGGAAGGTTTTATATACTTAAAAATAAATTATGTGAATGTTATATGGCAGTAAAACATCCAGTTTGAATATGTCAGTCTGTTCAACTTATGTCTGAATTATAGCATTTTTTCCCTAAGCAGTGACATATCAGTGAATGCCTTGGAGCCCTTTACAATAAAGGGGGAGGGTGGGGAATAAAAACTCTCTTCTCCATTACAAATGAGAAGTCTATTGCAGAAGCTTAGTTCCAGCAAATATCAATCTGTCAGAATTTCACCTAATGAGGACCTCACATTGTTATTCCATTGGACAACTAAGTACTTCAAGAAATGTTGACTGCTAAAGTCTTCATTCTTTATTCTCTCATAACTTTTGCACCAACATAGAAAGGCTAACATTTACTATGTTTTATTATTCTATGTAGTGGTAAAAGTTTCTACATGTTGGGCTTTGTATGTACATGTACATATGTGTGTGCGTGTTTAATTTGGGCTAGTGGGTGCTAGTAACATACACTGACTTCTCATTAACATAGAAAATTAACACATGCTTCTATCTCTTTCCCCTGAATTTCACTTTATAGGACAGAGAGAATGAAAGAGACAGTAGATGATGGGAAATACCAACAGTTTTTGAAGGAAGAACCAATAACTCTCCAGAAGAGTAGGACAAGTTGGACCCTAAATGCTGGCCATGTGAGATATCTTATGAATCAAAGCAATTCAATCTGAAGAAGCCCAGACAGAACCACAAATTAGAAAGTTTAGGTAAATCCAGAGGCAGTGTGAGCTATGGAATTGACATAGGTAAATCCACACAAGAATAAATTAAAAATGAATTTTTACTTAATGAAGCTGTAGCTTGCACAACCTGGTGACCACAGCAACTCAGGAAACGTGTATGCCTCTGGATATGGGGACACTGAACAGAAGGAAAACACTTAAGAAGAAGCACAGCTTCACAAGAGGGTAGTAGGTACAAATCTTGTTTAATTTTTACAATATATCCATGGTATAGTGAGAGATGTCTCTCATTTTATATTTAAAACACTTTCGTTTGTAGAAATTTGGCTTGCTCAAGATTACCCCAAAACTGAGTTACATTAATAACCACTTGTTTTACCCAACATGGTATATATTTTTTCTCTCCAGATTGTTTTCTAAAATGGCTTTAAAAATAATATGTTAAGACAGCAAAACTTCCAGAGCAACAAAGTCTGTTCTGCTTAAAAGAAGTGCATCTTTCTGTGGAATGACAGATCATACGTACTTACATCCAGAACAACATAAGTCAAAGCCTTGACTCACCAAGTCCCTATTTTTATTGGTCCTTCAGCAGATGTTACCAATAGCCATTAAGGTAGACATACAACACAACTGACAAAAAAAATAATATTGATCTTATTTGAATCACAAATACATACACACAAGCACAAGTATATTTCACTTTCATTTTAGTTTGAGGTGACAAGAGATTCTTGGGGAAAAAAAATCTGTGGTTTCATTTTCACATGCAAATATTCAGGAAGCAACATGGATAATTCTTTCTTCACTTGTGTTTTCACAGGGCATTTTTTCCCTCTTCTCTACTGAAATTCTTAATTTTAACTTTATATTTCTATAGACAGATATATTATCACAGTTTTGGGATAAAAACTTTATATTATAAAATAAGTGCTTAGGTGATAGTCATGATCTTGCCATACTAATAGGCTGAGCCATTGAGAAATCTTTGTTGTAGAATACATTTGTTTTAGTTAGAACATTTGACATTAAAGAACATTTTTTTAAAAAGTAAATAAAAAAGAAAATATATCAGTAAAGCACACTATAAATGGATATAATAATTATATGAAAGAATTCATCATTCTACTCATTAAGAAAACCAACATATATATGGGTAAACAAATATATATGTACAAATGATATTATATCTAATGAAACAGACAGAGACTTACATGTAGATGGCTAGTTTCAAATCAGAAGTATTTGCACAGGACACAGTTTAAAGTTTTTTTTTCATAGTAATGTTTTCTTTTTTCTAGCTTACTATAAGCATACATTATATAGTACATGTAACATACAAAATGCATGTTAATCAACTGTTTATGCTATTGTAAAGCTTCCAGTCAACAGTAGGCTATTACGTTTGCAGGAGTCAAAAGATGCCATGGATTTTCACCTGAACAGGGACTAATTGCCCCCTAACCCTACATTGTTCGAGGGCCAACTATATTTTGAATAATCATGGGTACAGCATACTCAACAACTGCAGATATATAATTTGGTCACAAATACCAATCAGTATAATTACAATTGTCCTATTAAGACAATTTGTGCAAGGGTCAACTGTGATATTCTTTTAAATGTCCCCTATATAAATCCTGAGAGCTTGAACCAGGGTGTCTCTTGGCTCTTCATTGTTTTCCTGTCTTCTTTTCTTTTGGCTTTAGAACAAGCCTTAGGTGACGATGGTCTTTAAAATTTGTAAGATCTTTTAAAGATCCGAATTTATGGAATCTTTGCAGTTCGCAGTGAGAATGGGATATTTGAAACCATCTCTGACAATGCAACCTAAATAATAATGGCTAAGACATGGTTTGGGAGAAATAAAGCTGAAAGAAAGGAATCATTGTTAACAGATTGACTTCCTTGCCATGCTGGGGTTTGGGTTTAACAAGCACTACACCCACTGACAGGAGAAAAATTACAAATGAGACTGAAGCTCATGGATCCAGGGCTAGGTGGATATTAAAATGCATTACAAAATAACTTATATAAAAGCTCAATCAGTCAACAATGTGGTGTCTTTCTTTTTTTAAAATATGTCCTAGTAAATTCTAAGGTAAGAGAGAAGCAGCTAGAGGCTGCTAGAGCTGCAAAATCATGACCTGTATTTCCTGTATGAAATTAGGATTTTAAAAAATTTAAAGAAAAAAAGACATTAAGATTTCCACTACCTCTATACTATTATTACCAAGTGATGTTGTACAAAAGGAATTCTAATGGTTTGGACCCTGTATGTGATTTTATTGTTGAAGAGAAAAGTTGTGGTGTGCAAAACTGTTTCAGATTTTAAGCCCCCAAATAGAGCTAACTAATGGGGAAATTTTCAGGATTATGCAAAAGATAGAGCAATAAGAAAAAAAAAAGTATAAGAAAACCTCAAGATAATTAAACTATGTGGAATTCTTCAGAGGCTCAATTAAAGATGACATGAAAAAGGAAGAAATAGATGGAGTAGCTACTAAAATTTTAATGAATCACTATAAGAGATTAGGTCATCCAGCCCTACCAACTACTCAGGTTGTGAAAGAACTGAGACAAATTTACTTACTTTATCTTGGCTATGATAAATTTTAAAAAGTCTGATGATGATAGGAAATTAGAGTCTATAATCTTTTCAGAGCCCATGCCCATTAAAACAGGGTAGGATAAGAATTCTGAGTGACCAGCCATTAGAAACAACAAATACCCACCATTTGCTTCAATGTGGATGGAACTGGAGGGTATTATGCTGAGTGAAATAAGTCTATCAGAGAAAGACAAACATTATATGGTCTCATTCATTTGGGGAATATAAAAACTAGTGAAAGGAATTATAGGGGAAAGGAGAGAAAATGAGTGGGAAATATCAGTGAGGGAGACAGAACATGAGAGACTCCTAACTCTGGGAAATGAACAAGGGGTAGTGGAAGGGGAGGTGGGCGGGGGATGGGGTGACTGGGTGATGGGCACTGTGGGGGGCACTTGACAGGATGAGCACTGGGTGTTATGCTATATGTTGGCAAATTGAACTCCAATAAAAAAATATACAAAAAAAAAAAAGAAGAATTCTGAGTGATAAGAGGACCAGGGTATATTGACATAATCATCAGTAGGGGACCCAAGGTCATTTGCATTGGAGCCAGGTAAAATAGCCTATGGCTGGTGAAGAAAATTCACTAGGATTACTGAACACTGGTGTTCAGTGTATTGTTTTGCATAAACCTGCTAATGAAAAATGAGAAGGTAATAAAAATTAGCAGAGTATGATGATGCAAAACAGGTTTTCAGATAAAACTATGGCTTAAAGTAGGAATTTATGAACAAATTGTAGGTATATATGGGTGTTGGCCTCACTATTGCCAGAATATATTATTGGAATATATGTTATATCTAAATAGGAGAGTTCTCTCTTATTCAAAATATAGGAAAAGGAAATGTGATCCAACTCTGCTCTTCAGGCTGTTTTAATTGGGAAGTCTACATGAGAACATTATAGAATACTCTAAATATACTCAAGTTCTTAATTGAAAACAATACAGGATACTTGAGGGTTATAAATATTTTGGTTTCATAAAGGAGCTATTAGATGTAAGTATATTAATATCCCAGAACTCCTTGTTTAATAGTCCATCAGGGCCTCTAAAATTCATGAATTTTTAAGTTGACTGTAGATTATAGAGGATAGGATAAAGTGGAGACTCCAAAACTATCAGCTGTACCCAAAATGATATCAATAATTCAAGATATACCACAAACGAAGGGACATAGTTTGGTTTGGTTCTTACCTTCTTTTCCATTTCTGTTTAGAAGAAATTTGAATGAAGCTGATTTGCATTTCTCTGGGATGGGCTCCAACATACATTTACTGTGTAACCACAGGAATATTTAATTTCTCTGCTGATTGCTATGACCTGGTAAAAAGAGATACAGATTGGAATTTAGTTGGAAAGTACTATTATTATTCATTATATTAATCATAGAATGTTGGTATCTCAATCAGAAGAATTAGCCAAGCCAGAAGTAAAAATACTTATTAATCATATGACAACCAGAGTATGATAATTAACCCAAATAAAGTACAAGGCTCAAAACAGATGATACAATTCCTTGACACCATTTGAACAGAAGAAATAGAAACATTGCCCCCAGACAACCAAAAATAAGTTATTGTCTCTACCAGCTCCAAATCAATCAAGGGACATATAGATTTATTAGGCTGTTTGGTTTTTAAAGATATCTCATGTCGCTTTTGAGGATATTATTAGCACATATTCACAAACTTACCAGGAAAATAGTTAAATTCAATTTTTCTCACAAGAGTAAGCTTTCTTGGAGCTGTAAGAGTCACATGATATTATTCAACACGTGCAGACCCCAACCTTCAAAGACTTTGGAAATGTATGAAATTTAAGGCCATAATGATTGGACAATCAAGTAAAAGCCTGTGACTGCCACCCAGCAGAGAGACCACTGGGATTTTGGACAAACTTACTGTTGCAATTTCTTTTTTTTTTTTTTTAAGATTTTATTTATTTATTCATGGCAGACATGAATGAGTAGAGAGAGAGAGAGAGAGGCAGAGACACAGGCAGAGGGAGAAGCAGGCTCCATGCGGGGAGCCCAATGTGGGACTCGATCCCGGGTCTCCAGGATCACACCCCAGGCTGAAGACGGCGCTAAACCACTGGGCCACTGGGGCTGCCCTACTGTTGCAATTTCAATGTGTACACTATTTAAAAGGAAATTGCTAGATCGTTATCAAGGTTTTTGTTGCAATTGTTTCTATTATGGAGAGATGCAAAATTATCTTGACTCAAGATACCCATTGTGTCAAAACACCTGCTCCATTCCTGATTTAACAGATATTAACCACATACATAGCAGAGGTTTGTTTGTTGGCTTGTTTGTTTGTTTTTGAGGGTGGAGGGTGAATTACTAAGGTAGAGAATATTTGGAAAGCAAAAACCAGTATTAGTTTAGGGGTAACTTGGTGACACATATTCTTGCTTCTGATACTGACAGTGTCTGTCAAGGACACTTTTGAGAAGAACTTTGGCATATTCAAACTATAGTGGAGTTTGAATGACTACAAATCATACCATATTGTCCTGGGGAATTCAACATTTTTAAGTCCAAACTCAGTTTGTAATTATGAAACAAGCATTCTAAGACAATAAAATGTTTGGTAGATAAACTGACATTGACCAAAATGTCCTACCTGAAAGAGCTCTAGGGGAAAACTGTCACAAGTCTAGAAATCCTTGGGCGAGCTAATCTTGTATTTCTAAAAATAGACAGGAAATGAGGAAAATGTCTTGTTGACCTTTTTATTGCCCACTTAAAAAATAATTTATTTCAGGAGGAAGGAAAAGGTGCAAGGAGCTGGACAGATTATACTATTTTAAAAATAGACAAAATAACCTCAAAGAATAGTTAAGAATAAAGATGGGAAAAAACATGAACACTTAACCAAGAGGTGCTGCTAAGTATGTTCATTGAGATGAAAACAGAGGTAGCTCAAGGATAAAGGCCTGGATCTTGGCAAAAGTAGTAAAAACAATGAATTTATGGAAGATTTGCCATCACACTCCCCACCCCCCACCCCCCACCAAGGTCTATGGGAATTTGTAAATGGAGAACGTAACTGTATAGGTGATCCTAGCTGCCAAGGCCCCACGTATAAACAACTAACAGATGTGCCTGATAGAATAGTTGGAATTGGAAGCCTATTCAACTTAATCAAGAATATACTTGCATGTATATGTGCATTTGTTTGGGGGGGTTGGGGATATTATGTAAATATGAAGCTTTTCATGAGATCTGGGTAATACAATCTTATAGTATGGTATAGGTCATATAGTTGTGCACCACAAGATAACTGAAAGTACAGAATTACAATATTTGGCTCTAGATTTACACCACAATCCATGACAGCATTTATCATACAGACAGGGACTGCTTTTGTTAGAAAGCCCTAAAAACTACTGTTGAAATTCCAAATGACTGATTTTGTAATAAAGTTAGTTTAATAACTGGCATTTAGTATAACACTGATGTAATTGATAAGAGTAATTTGATTCACCTACATCTCATCTGATGATGCAAAAATAATTAGTATTTGACAGTTGTCCTTTTGCTTTTTTGTTTTATAAATATTCCAAAAGATACATGGAAAATTGATTATAGCAATTCATAACTTAGAAGATTTGTTCAAGAGTCAGGTGATTGACTTGGTAAGATATAATTAATTTACAGCTAAACTGGTAAACTCTACCTTTATCTTTGGGAATACCAGGATGTATGGTTTTGATTCTTGGCCAAGATAAGGACAGTGGAATTTATGACATGCTATTTAAAGTGCAAAATTTACTTGGTAACCTTTAGGGTCAATATGATGGTTTTCCGAAGGTTTAAAATATTAGACAGCTTAACTAGACTACATAACCAAAAAATCTGGCTGGGAATGTCTTCTTTGAGCTCTCCCAAAGTTCAGGTTCATCACACAAGTAGAGATTTACATTGGAGACAAAATATATCCATGTTCACATAATGACTGTGGAGAGCTTTACTCCTGGAACTCTCTCAGACCCGAGTATTGCCTGTACTGTCTATCTTTGCCTACACTATATGTTTGCCTCTAAATACAAACTTCATAGGAATGTGCTCTGTGGGTTTTTGTGAGTCCTTTCACCATCTAAACTTGTCAAATATTTTTAGTTAAATCTTATTCAAAATAGTAGCTTCATCTTTTTCATTAGCAAGAGATATTGTGTGGCTAATAAAATTATTAAAGAGTCTTTTCTGGAAGTATGCAATTGCAATGAACAGCATTCTTCCAAAGCTTCTCCTGGCCACCCCTCCCCCACCTCTGCCCATAGAGCAATTTTGGCGAGGCCATAGTCACATCCATCAAGAACAAGATTTTTAGAAAGGCACTGGTCCACAATCTAAAATGGGACCACATTAGAAAGTCTCTTCCTAACAGCTTCACAAGCAGAATAACTAAACAAATAAAAAAATTGTTTTAACTAATAAGAGAGACTATAGACACAGGAAGTGGCTCAGCTAAGTCCAATTCTGAAAGTTGTTTGAGATTCCTATCCCTGAAAGTTCTTTGTTAATCTGAGAAAAGAATGGGAAAAAAAGAGAGGGCTTAGTGTAGACACTATTGTCAACACAATCCAAAAATGATTTTAATAATTACATTCCTCTTGTGTTAAGGTAAATTGTGGTTAGACATGAGTGGCTACTTGCTGGGATGATTAATTTGGAATAATTTGCTGTGGAATTTTTCATTTCCTGATTTAAATTGTCTTTTAAGAGCTCAGCAAACTCTTGTAATTCAGCAAACTCTTGTAATTCACAGGAGGAGACAGCGGGCCATCTTATTTTCTATTTTTAACAAAAAGTTTAAGATGATTAACAAGAGAGTAAATACAGTGTTTGTGAAACCACCATCTCTATCTTGAGCAATGTGTTCCCAAAAGTAGTATTTAAATGGATTCTGAAATGGATGTTTCTCTCCATTTACCAGACTGAATTTTTGATCAATCAGATTTGAAAAAAAGACCTCACGTATAACTCCTAAAATCATTTGTCCTAGTCTTGTCCTCATTTTATGCCCATCCATGGTTACATTTTTATATCAATCCTTCCTGCTTTCCTAATCATGTCCAGGATCCACAGAGATAAACTAATTGATAGAGATCAAAATATCTTGGACTAAAAGTTCATAGAGTAATCTTAAATTCTTCAGTGGACTTTTGTCTTTTCTATACCTCAACAAGATTATGATCTAATATGGTCTCAAGAGAGTTTTCCAATGAGAGACCAAAGTGGGTCATTATTTCCAAATACAGTGTGAGATATTATGATAATGTTCAATGGAAGGAGTATGTTTAGAAGAGGCCAGTGCATGAGATAAGGGTCTGGTGAAAGTGAAAGAGACAGAGAAAAAGCAAAGAAAAAGGGAGGAGGTTGAAGTATGGGAAAGAGGATGCAAACAGAGCTTGTTAAGGAGTGTTTACATTTGGATGTTAGATATTCCACATTTCCATTGGTTTTTACGACTCTCAAAGAGAAATAATTTTAGAAATCCCGTGTCCTTTTTTTTTTTTTAGATTCCCTGTCCTTCAGTGATCTTTTCATGCCTACCTAAAAATATTGACCATTGAATATTTGAAATCTTTAAAATGTAAATTTTCCTTGGTAGAATCTTATCAAAACGTTGAATACTTAAGGCTATTAGCACCATAACCTGACATTTATTGAAAGTCTATGAATTGCCAATATTTAAATGAAGAGAATAAACATGACAAAACTAATCCAGAACTGAGGTACTTAGCCTTATCCCACCTTATCTATAAGATCTTGGAGCAATACAAAGCAAATCAAAAAGCCAGTATTAAGGGATCCCCCCCCAAAAAAAAAGGAAAGAAAGAAAGAAAGAAAAGAAAAGCTTAAGGCACTTCAGAGTATAAGAAGTAGCACCTGTCAGAAGCAGGACTTAGTTGTACAGTCCCTGGAACTCTGAGGACAGATGTCAAAAGATTTCTGGTATGTCCTACCCTCATAGAAGTGGTCTCACACTGATCAGGAGAGGAACTGTTCTGATCCAAGTTACATAATTAAAAACTGTGGCAACTTTTATCAAAAAAAAAAAAAAAAAAAAACAAAACGCCAAACATGAGAAGGCTCTGAAGAAGCTTTTCTAATTTGAGAGAGATTGAAAGTGACTTTTTAAAGTTTAAGTAAAAGGTCTGTTTCAGTTGGTTTCAGGAAGTTTGTCAAGAGCACCTGGGTGGCTCAGTTGGTTAAGCCTGACCTTTAGCTCAGGTCATGATCCTAGACTCCTAGGATCTAGCCCCACATTGGGCTCGCTGCTCAGTGGGGACAGAGGTTCTCCTTCTCCCTCTGCCTCTCTGCTTATGCTCTCTCTCGTACTCTCTCTTTCTCTCTCAAATAAATAAATAAAATGTTTTAAAAAAATGAAATAGTTGTTTAATAGTGTTTCTTAGGAAGGAGAAGAATTTTGCATAGAGTAGGAAGTTGTGATTGGTCAAGATGGATTTATCAAGAGGGGTTAGAGAGGGACAGTTAAAGGTTAGGTCATTAGCAGGAAGAGGTAAGAAGCAACAGTTGCAGAGGCCAAGTGGAAAATCTCAGTCCTTCTGTTCTCCTCCAGAAGTTGCTAACAAGGTTATGTTTGGTTTGGTTAGGTTTTAAAGATTTATTCATTTATTTTAGAGAGAGAGAGTTGGTGGGAGAGTATCAAGTGTATTCCTCTCTGAGCATGGAGCCTGATGCTGGGCTCAATCCCAGGACCCTGAGATCAGGACCTGAGCCAAAACCAAGAGTCAGACACTTTAACTGTACCATCCAGATGCCCCTACTAAGGAGGTTTTAAGGAATCAGTGGTTTTCACTGATCACCTGGGAGTGATTTTTAATAGTCTACTAATTTGGTTAAATGAAGCCTATGTTTCATCACGTCTTATGGTACATAGGTTGAAATGCCTGAACTCTGCTAGTGTATAAAGAGATAAGAATTTTAAAAAGTGACTGTTAAAGTAGTTCTATTATGTGCAGCCTGCCCAACTATATCTTAACCATAATACTTATAAGGGTTGGAGGACATTTCCTCCAAGGCATTAACTGTCTTGATGAGGACACCTTGTACTTGAATAACTACAGGAGAGGTTGGGGGTGAGTGGATGAAATGAGATACTGACATGGTGCTGTTAAACTGCTCAAGAAAATGAGAATAAAATCACAACAATAAACTGCAGGAAGAGAATGCATGTAGAGGGGTATGAACTGATTTCAGGGTCCTAAGAATTAAATTAAAAAAAGACAAAATAGCTCATATATTGAAAATCTCTTTAACATATAAAAATAAAAAGTAAATCCTAATGGACAGAAACCTAACTTGAGTTACTGTCATGAGGATTCACAGACTCTCCCCCAGTTCTAAGACAGGATTCTGAATGAGGCGGGAGCTGACTTTCTTTGAAGAACCCTTCAATGTAGCTTTAATGTATAAGGTCAATAATATCCTAAACCTTCTCCACAGTGACCCATGACCATTAAAGATAGTGAATGCATCCTGGGAAAAGAGAAATAGCCTGATTTTCTGTGTGTATTGTGCATACTGAATATGACTTTAACTGAAACTATTCCTTAAATATTCAAAACAGTCCTATGGTATGTTTTCCAGAATTAAACTAAGTTTCATACTTAGATATACTGAGGTATGCACTCCAAGTGATTAAATTTAAATAGTAATTTCTAATAAGACATTTATCTATGAGACATAACAAATATAGGAACCACTTTGGATATTTCTATACTTAAGAAAAATATGCCAAGAGAATAATAAAAACACTAATTAATAGATTTAAAAGATAAAGGGGCAGAGAGTTTATTATGATTTGTTTTCGTCCTTTTCAAGGTCCATAACAATGCAAGTGGCTCGAGAGACAAACACAATTTCAGATTTTGCAGAATTTAAGTTCAATAACTCATAAACATCCCCCCTTAAATAAAGATTTTGTAATCTTGGATAGATATTCAAAATATTATGATTCATCTCACTTCTATATTCATAAGTAATGTCTTCCCTAAAGCACCTAGCTTCTAATGCTACAAAGGGAATATAATAAGGGAATAGAATGCATTCGTTTAAAGAAATAAAGGGGTTACTGAGAAAATGCAAATATCACACTAACCCAAAGGCATATATCATAAAAGTAAAAATGAAAATTCATACTGTAATATTTATGCATTTTATTAAAACTAAGAAGTCTTATGAACTTGAACTCAAGCTTCAATAGTAACACCAGTTCTGGTTCTAGCAAGAGTCTAATAAATGCCTCCTAAATATTTTGCTTCTAAAAAATTTAAAGGGACACCTGGCTGGCTCAGTCAGTTATAACTAAACATCAATTTCTTCCTTCCAGCTTTAAATTAGAAAATCTTGTAATCACCCTCAACTCCTCTATTTCTTTCACCACCCACATGCTGTTCACCAGTAATTCCTGTTAAGTGTATATTTAAATTATGTATTGAAATTGATCACATCTCACTGTCTCCACCTGGTCTAGGTTCTCAAATTTGATCTCACCTGAATTACAAGGTGATTCTTCTCACTGATCTTCCAACTGCCCGCTTTATCCTCCACACCTCAGCTGTTACCCCAACAGAAGCTGGCCTTATCCATTTAAAATGTAAGTCACTCCCCATCATCACTCTCCAGTGTTTTCCCAGTCAGAACAAAATCCAAAATACTTTCCCTGCTCCTGTAGGAGTTATTACCTAACCTGTTACTGTGTCTCTGGTATTCTCTCCATCTACTCCGTTGTTCACTTACTCTTTTCTAGACAAATTGGTCACTTTGATATTCCTTGAATGCTCTGAACATTAACCTATCTCAAGATCTTGACATTTGCTCTTTTTTACCCTATAAATAGCCCCTCTCACCCAGATTCCTGCATCATTTGCTCTCATTTCTTCAAAGTGTCAAATCAAATTTCTCCTTATTAGACAATCATCCCTAACTTTAAAAATAAAACAAAACAAAAAGTAAACCTTTTTCCTTCTGGCATTTTCTGTATCCTTACCCTTTATATTCTCCACAGCATTCATTTCTGATTGACATATGTGGTGGTAGGCTTACAACAATTATTTGATGAATGGATGACAATAGGAAGCAATTAACATCTGTCTTTGTGCTCATATATATTTAAGTTTTGTGCCTGTTTTCTATTAGTTGTAACAGCAGTGTAGGAGTCGTGTAACATGTGCAAAGCTCTTTGTTTTCAAATTCATTTTTTATGAGTGTCATTATAATCCTGGTAGGAGATATAATGAATATTGTAGTCATAGTGTAATATTAATTTGGGACAAATAAATCAAATAGTTTCTTTAATTTTCTTCAAATGGCCTGATATGTTCCCTCATTACACAGCACCTTTTTTTTCTCTAAGAATCACAGTTAATCAATTTCTCTTTTGTCAAGCCAAAAATCAAATATTGAGTACCTTGTTTCCTAGCTGCCCCGTAATATTTAATAACTACCTATATTCCTGGGTCTGTCTTTCACTGTAACTCACAATGTATATCTCCAAGTCCTTGATTTTTAAAGCCCTATTTTTATTACAAAGTATGACTTAAAGTGTATATAGTTCAAGAACCTGAAAGATAAAATTTTGTTCATCATTTTACAAATTAATTCTAGTCAGTTGTAAAAAGAAACACATAAGTAAATCATTTTATGAGTAGCTTTCTGATGAGCACAGACTTTATTTTTCAGAAATTCATGCTAATTATGCTTAGAAAAATTATGTACCTATTATAAGGAATTTAAGCAATAGGTGATACAAAAACAAGTGTAAAAAAATCCAAACCCTACTGTCTATGATGAAAAGTAAATTATTTTTTAACATTGTTTTTCCAGATATTTTTATCTGCATATTTTATAAATAAAGAGTAATAAGTTGATGCTTAAAAATACTTCTAGGGGCACCTGGGTAACTCAGTCAGTTAAGCATCCAATCTTTGATCTCAGCTCAGGTCTTGATCTCAGGGTTGTGAGTTCAATCTCCTGTTGGCTTCCACACTGGGCATGGGGCCTACTTAAAAACAAAACAACAAACTTTTATAAAAAAAATTGAGCAATCTTACACATGTTATCAAATAGAATATAAATTGAAATCAACAGAAAACAATAAAAGAATTGGCTGCCATACTTCAAAAAATGCTTCTTCATCAACACAAAAATAGTGAACTAAAACATCTTTGTTATTTAAATGAGAAGAATTTAGTTTGTGGTCATTGTAGTTTGTTTTTCAAAATAAGTTTCGGTTATATATAATACTAATTAACTTTTCTCTGTGAAAAATCTGTGTTAGCACTTTCATAACTTTCTTTGCAATGTGTCCTTCTATCTGCTAATCTTTGTTAATAATTTTGTTTACATTATGCTGCTAATATTTGTACCATTTTTTTTGTACCATTTACTTTTTGTTTTATGATTCTCCACAATTATAACATTTTAATTATTTATTCCAGTGTATTCAATCCTCATCATCAGTCTTTTTATCATGATTTCTCTTTGTTACAGGAATATTTATACTGATTTTTCTTTTTTTAAGATTTTTAATATATTTATTCATGAGAGACACAGAGAGATGCAGAGACATAAGCAGAGGGAGAAGCAGGCTCCCTGTGGGGAGCCTAATGTGAGGACTCTGGGATCATCACCTGAGCCAAGGCAGATGCTCAACCATTGAGCCACCCCAGGTGTCCCCTGATTCTTCTCTTTATTGCTTGGGTATCATTATCAAGAATATTTTTGTTTTGTTCTTTTGTAACTCTTTTCCTTTAGGTCTTTCCTAATTTAAAAGGCTGCATTTTGCTCTTTCATATTAATCATCAAATACCAACTTGAGGTGATATTATATCCTTTGTTCAAATTTTATAGTTTGTAATGTTGTTTGCATTTTTTCAGTGACCTCTGACACTAAATTTACTCAGACACTCTCTTGTGGGCTTGCTTTCTTTCTTTCTTTCTTTCTTTCTTTCTTTCTTTCTTTCTTTTTTTCTTTCTTTCTTTCTTCTTTCTTTCTTTCTTTCTTTCTTTCTTTCTTTCTTTCTTTCCTTCTTTCTTCTTTCTTTCTGTCTCTTTTTTTTCCTTCAAGTCCTCTGATCAGACTTTCTTGGATGAATATAGGATGATCTCTCAATCTGCAAAACTATTCATGTTAAATATTTGTCCTCTATTAGAATATTGATTTTTTTCCATTTGTTTGATAGTTCTGTTCTATTAATTTTACCAAGATTTTGTTTTTCATTTTTCCATTACATGGGAAACTTAGGTTAGCTCTCCTATTGTCTCAGAGAGAAAGGGTATCTTGACATGGTTTGTTTTCTGAACTATAGTCTGGGGCTTTGTATGAATCCTAATGGTATAATGAGGGGACATTCTCAATTACATTTATGTCGTTTCATTGTCAGAATTCCAGAGTGTCCTTTACTTCTAGTTACATGATAATGTTGATATCATACTTTACTCAACCTAGTTGGGGAATACATGTTATTTCCACAACGAATTCCCTGAAGGTTAACGTTGGTCCCAAACTTTTATGTGCCTTTCTTTTCCCTTTCACTTCTCACTAAATACAAATCACAGTCACTTCTAACACTCTCCAGTTAAAATAGAGAAGGTTGAAACTGAAAAAAGATATCTGAGCCAAAACGGTAAAGTTTGCCTTCTAGAAAATCAGAGGATAATGACCAGGAATAACTTTGTAAAGATAATCAAAGTGGCAGATGGGAGATTTATAAAAGAAAGAGACTGGTTTGAGGAAGAAGGATGACAATGGTGATATTTATGACAATAAATAATAATAAAATAATAAGATTTAATAATCAATATAGGGCCTACTTTATGCTATGCACTATTTGTGTGTTATTTTGTTAAGTGATTTAATTTAATTCTTCCATCAATCATATAAATTAGGCATTAGTATTATCCTTATTTTGCAGATGAGAACAATGAGGCACATTGATATTTAATTTACTTTGCCATCCAACAGTAAGTGGTATGGTTTGGATTGGAACCTAGGGAAGAATCCTGAAGCAGTACTCTGCTTCAGAGTACAGAGTCACTCTTCCTTAAAATTAGTCAGAGGGGATAAGGAATATAGTAAGCTACTGAAAGCATGTGCTGAAGTGAACGATGGTAGACAGTTGGCAAAATACTGTTACATATAAAGTACAAAGTTTGGGTTTTGAAAAGTGCAATGGGGAAAAATAATGAAAGGGAAATAGATTTAAAACATATTGTAGGGAAGATAATAAAATGTTTTTGTATTAAGCTGAACTAGAAAAAAGTAAAATTTGAGACTGCTTCCTGAATTATAAGGCCACTTAAAATTGGAAATTTCAGGAAACTTCTCTTATTCCCATGTTGTACAGTTAGTAGCATGCCACAGAGAAAGAAGAAAAGAGTAGTAGCTATATAGCGCTAATCATGCCCAACCATTCTGCAATAAGAGATTTTGTAATAAGCAAATAAGAAAAGTGCCTGCCATTATTTACATAGTCATAGAATTAAGTAAAATTTTGAATTATACTATATATGTATATTACACATATGATCATTAAATATGTGTTCTCATGAGAAAATAAAATGTTATAGTTAGGAAGATTTTTTAAATATGTCAGCAAATAGATCTCTGAATTCAATGTTATAAATTTATAGTACATTTTTTGTCATTTCAAAATCCAAGAATCCTTAAAATATAAGATTTTTCATAATTTATTTGGAAATGAATCTGGCCTAGTCTGACATGAAGCTATGCATTTCTTTATTCATTTAGTGTGAAAATTTTTATGTTTTCTTCTATAGAAACATTGTTTAATCATGAGATACTGCCCTAGACGATGATCAGTCTGTTGCCTAGTATCTCATATACATACATTTAAACTTTCTAAATATCTGAAAAAGTCTCAAATGTGCCTTGCCCAAGTGTTTTGGGATAGGGGAGTATGCACTTCTACTACATAGAGATGTGGTCAGCTGTGGACATGGCTCATTAACAAGATTGCCTGGGAATACATGTCAGCTAGCACTCCATTTGCACATCATTCGATACCCAACCACCACCAGTCTCACATTATATTTTGACAGAGAGGAAACTAAACTTTATTTAGTTTAATTGAGGCAAGAAAAAGTTCAGCATAATTTCTATCAATGCTTAACAAAGATATGGACTGTTACTCTGCTAGTTCTAGTGTCTGTCACCTAATGTGCTGATTTAATTAAAGGGTACTGTCCTCATTAAGAACTAATGGCATGTCAAAATGTTATTTGTTAAGCTCAATAAGGTAATAAATTGTGATTGTATAGGCTAACTATTGTGGTTATCAGGATGTAATTAAGAAATAATTATACCCCCCCAAAAAAGAAATAATTACACCCAAACACACATATAGTGGCTTTAAACTTGATTAGATTATTGAAAGTGTAACCAATAATATACCTTAGAATAGGTGTGGTTCTTCATGTTGTATATGTGGCTGTTACACTATACATACAAATATATTCAATTGATGCTGTGATTTTTTAAAATATTTGGCACTTTCATTTTAGAATTGTCTCCAGAGCAAGATGACAAAACATATAAGTGAAAAAATAAAATTATTTTTGTAATCATATTTTCGATGCCTAAGTTGAATGTGCAAGTTTGAACTTCCAAACTATTAAGCAGATGTGAGCCTTAATGACTTTTCATTTTTTTAGAACTCCAATACATTTCAAGGAATAAAGACTTGCAGTCTGCCGAAGTATTCTCAATAAATTTCCTCAGAAACCAAGAAAACTGCTAATAAAACATTCTCCAAAATAGCTTCATTCATGGAACACCCTATTAATAAAGGAGAACAGAAATATTAATCAATCACTTAAGCATGGTACTGTGCCAGGCACTGTATTATCAGTAAATATTGTAACTTTTTGATTCTCATAAAAATTGGGAATTTGAAGATTAAGAAGAAAGAAAAACCGAGTTTCTTTGTTGAGTTAGTGAATGTCCAAGATTCAATCCACATCCAAAATCTGAACACCATAATTAAGTAGCAGATGGCATTATTAAGTATAAAAAGTCTTTGAAGCCTTTCAGATCTGGGTTCTGAAATCTGTTCTTATACTTGGTATTTCTATAATGTCACACATGTCAAATTGTCTAACTTTGTTCTCTCTTTTTTTTTTTTAACTTTGTTCTCTTATTTAAAAAAAAAGCAGTGACAATATTTATCACATAGATAAGCTGAGAGAATGAATAGAATATAAAATATAAAACACATAATGATATAATGATAAGACTGATATTTGTTGGAGCTTTTAAAAATACTACTTTTATTGTTTCCTGAAAAACTAAGTGTTAAGAAAACAAAATTCAACTGAATTCAACAGAGTAAATTTTAAAGATCTTATTGGCTTTATTTAACAATTCATAGATCAAGCAGCATCCAATATAGCAGAGAGAAAAGAGCTCCAAGGAGCTGTAGAAAATGAAAGACTTAGAGGCAGAAGGGAGAAGGAACAAGAAGTTCTACAAGGAAAAAAAAAAAAAAAGTGAATTAGTTATTTCAAGCTTCCTTTAGGGATGGCAGGAGTCTATCAGACAGGTTATTCCTGATTGACTATTTTAAGTTTCCAAGTGGGAGAGCCAAAAGTATAAATAAGTCTTGGTTTGGTGACCTGAGGTTTAGCATAAGCGACTCCATTTCAAGCCTGTTGTCTTGTTTTTAATATAATTAATCTTATTTGTATGGCGTGGCATTGGGCCCATCTGTCTATTGCAGTTATCACAACTAAGACTCATTACAAGTAGAGAATCCTCTTCTTGCATAAAATCGGGATGGTTTAATGGGTATATCATTTTGCTGAGCAGCATGCTCTCACAGACCCCATGACCTCTTTCAATCCAGAGGAGATGCCCTTGGATGAGAATCTATAAAATTCTTCTTGAAGCCGACCACGCCACAATTTTAAGGCCGTGCTGGTACAATTCATATAACTATCAGAAACAGCACCATAGGCATTAAACTGCCTTGATGCTACAGCTAGCCATGAAAAAGAAAATTTTCCTAAAATCCAAATCTTGTTTCCTGGTAAAGGTAAATGAGCCCCCATTGCCCCATCAGCCAGAAATCCAAAAGAGGAGCTCCAGGGGATATTGAGGTTTCCAGACTCCCTCAAGGGATAGTGTCTCAACCCAGCTCCCTCCTTCATGAGAGGACCAACAGGCATCTCTCAATTGGCAGCTTTGGAGACCAGGGGTCCCTGATGACTTAATCTCTGGACAACCTGAACACAAGTTAGAAACCTTCACTCGGGTGCTGTGACATCTTCCAAAGACTGCCAGCCCTGCCCTGAGAGTAGGTTCTGGCACCACCCAGAATGCCCCCACCTGGCAGCAGGATCTGGGATTCTATACTCTGACCTCCAAGAGTGGCAGCCTCTTAGGCCCCAACCCTAGGGACCTGGCAGTTCCCCATAGTTTGTCCCTCAGGAACAATCACCAGTATATTTCTCTAATTATCCACTGGGACACACCCAATAGACCTTTTACTGCTCTTATTGACACTGGCGCCCAAACTGCAGTACTTACCTGGAACCCCTCCAAACACAAGCTAGGGGCACTCTTTAAATTAAAAGATAGAGGGGCAGCCCAGGTGGCTCAGTGCTTTAGTGCCACCTTCAGCCCAGGGCCTGATCCTGGAGACCCTGGGTCAAGTCACATGTCGGGCTCCCTGCATGGAGCCTGCTTCTCCCTCTGCCTGTGCCTCTGTCTGTCTGTCTGTCTCTCTCTCTCTGTGTCTCTCATGAATAAATAATAAAATAAAATCTTAAAAAAAAGAAGATAGATTAGTAAAAGACATTCAATCTCCATTGGATGTCAATATTGGAAAAATTTGTATTAAAATCTTTTAGTGGGGGTGTTCCCTTTGGCCCTCTTCTTTCCTATTATAGGTATGAATGCCTTGATGTGCCACCAAGCCATCTGGAATAAATCCAAACTCCCAGCCTTCTTGGTGGAAACTGCACACTGAGAGCCCATAAGACTGTCACTCCTGATTATGATGGTAAATACCCTCCAGTATAATCTATGGCAGGGGATTGAGCAACTGGAGCCCATAATTCAAGATCTATTAAAGAAAGGAGTCATTAAACACATCATTCTCCTTTAAGTTTCCCTATTTGGTGGGTATTGAAGGTCACCACTGATAGGGGAGCCTAACAGTCAACATCAAAATTTAAATGCTCAGGAGCCCCCCTGTTAAGGCTTCCATTCCCAACAGTGTCCAGTTAATCAAGGAGATCCAAAGAGCTCTACTTTGCTGATTCATCTAATATGTTCTAGTATCTAGTGCTGAAAAAATCACAGCTGTAGTTTGTCATATCATAAGGCACTCAATGAACCTTTACCTGGTGGCCTGTGGGCTAATAACCCAGCTATTGCCCACAATCTTTGCCTGCAGGACCTGACTGCCCTTACAGTGTCCTCTTGCACCATACTGATGATTTTGTTATTAAATATGTGGATACATTTACTGGCCTGCCACTTGCTTCATCCACCAGGAACACCTCCGTGGAGACTTAATCTCTTTCTTTTCAAGTGTATCCTGCCCCCATTTGGCCCTCCTCACACTACTGACACAGATCAAGATCTCACTTCACTGCCCATTTAACACAGCATCAGGCTCTCCAATAGGACATCCATTGGAACTTCCATCTCCCACACCGGCCACAGGCCTCTGGCGTTATTGAATGCTACAGTGGTCTTTTAAAATCCTCGTTCTTTCAGTTATAGGGCAGTAAATGGACTACTCAATGGACTTCCTTGCTGCCAGGGTCAATTACCACTTTAAACTCTAGGCCAGATGGCCACCACTCTCCTCACACTAACGGAGCTTGCCCAGCCATGCTGCCAATGATTGTTATCACAAGGGAATCTGACGTCTTCATCTTACAGCACAATATTATATACATTTTTCTCAACAATTCTGAGTCCCTTTACAGATTTATAATATCTTTTGCCTTCCATTATTGCTTAACGACCCAAGCAACTACACAGCACCCACTAATGCACCCCAGGATGGGGGGCTGGTTAAGTGTTGGAAATCAGCCCTATAAGGACACTTGAAACTTCTTTAGGTGCAGCTAGTAGTCAGGCAACTCAATCCTTAACTTAAATGGGACCAATGGCACAAATGCTTAAAGGCCACCAGCCCTGCTCAAACAATCATTCGTATCCTCACTTCTGAGCATTGGCCATTACATTACCCTAATTTCAACATGAATTGGCTGATAGCATAATAGAGTCCAGACCCATCTCTGGGGATATAGGGCCAAACATTAAATTGTGAAGAGTATGTAACTAAATTTTGTTTAAACCAAGTCTACACATATGTCTCTAATCTTTACTATCTATGGATGGAGACCTCCTACTCCTCAGAGGAAAACATCACCCAATTATTTGCATAATGTACCCCTGAGCACCACCAAATTTTACTGAGAATGTGTGTCCCTGAATGATTCTAGTGTATCAAGTTCAAAAACTATCCTTAGGCTCCAGAGACTTTCACAAAATGTTTGCAACTCTATAAATAACATTTATTAGGTACTAATTCTGTTTTAATCTTTGCTCTATTCAGTTTTCTGATCTTTATATTTGTCTGTACCCACTAAGCAATTTTTGGAATGGTAACTCTATCTATGCCTATTCCTCAAGTCAGTTCTGTTCTTTTTATTTTTTTTTTTATTTTTAAGATTTTACTTATTTATTCATGAGGGACACAGAGATAGAGGCAGAGACACAGGCAGAGGGAGAAGCAAGCTTCCTGCAGGGAGCCTAATGCGGGATTGGATCCCAGGACCCTGAGATCACAATCTGAGCCGAAGGCAAATGCTCAACTGCTGAGCCACCCAGGTGTCCCACTTCTGTTCTTTTTAAAAATCATTTTGAGCAACATATATTATCTCTAATGTCCCACTGAAATAACTATAATCTGGAATGTAGATTTGGATGGGAAAAAAAGGAAAAGAAAGTTAACGACCAATGGCAAAAAGTTTAATAGAGTTGTTCCATGTAACACTTTTAGACTAAAAACCATATTAAAGGTATCCAAAAAATTTCAGATTAAGCAGTACCATTTTTTGAATAGTGGTTTAGAATTGAGAGACAGAGCCAGTACTCACCTATGTATCCATTATCTTCAAAAAGCATTAGTGCAGGTTCTCTCTGTAAATGCACAGTTTTAGGGGAGAAATTAGCCTGTGAGAGGAGACAAGTATTACCATTAAGACTAATGTGAGAAAAGTACCTATATTGAGTAATGCCTATTCCCTGCTAGTCTTGAATGAGATGTTCAAGTCTCAGCTTTCAATGTCATAAATTAAAATTCTGATAATTAAATTACATTTCCCTGTTTCTTAACCACCCATTTTCTCCTCAGCCAATTATAATCAGTAGTTCATCCCCACAGCTGCACTGAAATTATGTGGTTATTGTCATTAATAACCTGCTTATTACCTACTCAGTGGTCATTTCTCAGGCCTTACTTCATTTCACTATTTGGCAGTACTTCAAACATTACTTATCCCATCTTCAACC
The DNA here is from genome assembly GCF_003254725.2 of Canis lupus dingo. Taxonomy (NCBI): domain Eukaryota; kingdom Metazoa; phylum Chordata; class Mammalia; order Carnivora; family Canidae; genus Canis; species Canis lupus. The sequence goes on along the minus strand of NC_064255.1, from coordinate 54,916,221 downwards.
TTGAAAAAAAACCTTTTATTTTTCTCTTTTGTTACCGGCTACCTTTTTTAAATTTCTTTTGTTTCTCTTTAATTTCTAAATGATAACATTCTCTAGGACTTTTTGCTGTCTATGAATCACTAGGGGATCATATGTAGTTTCACAGATTTTTTTTTAAAGATTTTATTTATTTATTCATGAGAGACACAGAGAGAGGCAGAGAGAGAGGCAGAGACAGGAGAAGCAGGCTCCATGCAAGGAGCCCGATGTGGGACTCAATCCTGGGACCCTGGGATCATGCCCTGAGCCGAAGGCAGATACTCAACCACTGAGCCTCCCAGGCATCCTTAGTTTCACAGATATTAATATCATCTATAATATGACTTTCCTCTGAACTGCTCAAATTTAACATGTTAAAAGAAAAAAATGTAATTTTCTTCGAAGCATGCTAATCTCTCAATATTCTTTATTTTGGTAAATGGCCATCCTTGAAGGCAATCTTTCCCTCACATGCCATGTTTAGTCAGTGAGTTATCTCTGTTGGATTGTCTGTGAATCTAGGCTCCTCACCAGTTTCTCCACAACCACTTAATATAAAGAATTTCACCTTTGGCACCGGTGAATTCAAAGAATAAAAATGGAATACATATATATAAAGCTAAGTACTTAAAAGTTATAAATACAGTTTTACTCGAAGACTGAGCTGCTTCCTTGTAATAGGACCCATCTGGCCCTTCCCTGGGGATTTTCTTCATGACAGGAAAACAAAGGAGCTACTTTTCTTCTTTTTCTGCCATGCCCACTGCCTTTGGGCTAGCGAGAGGTGGTTGCAAAGTTGACTTGGGACCCAGGGCTCCTGGGACAGGACTGGATCCCTATTCAAGACTTGGCAAGGTGGAATTTTCTAGAAACCAGGATAGGCTGGCATCTCTCCCCTCCCTTCCCTAGGATAACTGATTCAGCACTTCCCAAAACACCACTAGCCAACAGAGGGAATGAAAAAAGCACTATATATTTGGGGAACGGGGTGGTTTAGATACACTCTTTGGACGACTTCTGTTCTTTCTGCCCTTTCACCTGTTCAATGTTCTTAGTTCTACTGCCCCTTCTGGCCTGGCACACAAAGTTCTCCTCCAAGGGCCCACTGTAGCATATTTTATTAACTTGACAGAGATTCAACAAACTTTCTCAAGAGAAGGAAAAGAAAAATAACTAAATATATGTATTTATATTTTATAGATCCACATATATTTTATATATGTTATATATATTATATTTTTCATATTAATATGTATAAAACCATCCAAAGGGTATGGCTCAGGGTAGGATCGCTTTCCCTAGATCTAAGTGGTACGATCTTTGTCCCGGCTATCACCATGTGGCTCCTATGCTATCTCATTAGCTCTGACCATAACTATCACATGTGTGCTAATTACATTCCATTGAAGTCATAAGATATATTTCAATCTACTAATACCCATTTTTTTAACAGAAATGAATATCTTTGAGAAAAAAAGTAAAAATAAGTAAATAAATAAAGTTATTATACTCAGGTAATACATACTCCTAAACTCCCACACTGTTTCCCAAAGATGGCAAGATAAAAGAGGTCTTACTAAACCTATATAAATTTACCAATTTGCTTTAAAATGCAATATGCCATTATTTGGGCATTTCCTTTTTCTATTTGGAAAGAGAAACTGTCTCAAAACATTCACAAATATAGGATCTATAACTAAGTATGGTCTATTTACCAAGTATTGATTTTTTAATTCTCAGTTTTCACTTTGATTTTTGAAAATGTTTAATGTTTCAACTAAAATACTGTGCTATATTAGACATATAAGGTTATATGTCACTCATGCTGCATTATGAAATCAGAAATCTCAATTGAAAAGCATTTCTTAAAACGGGACTTAAAAAGCATGATCATTTTAGAACATGATCTACAACAATAACTTTGAAGAACTACTTTTTTTCTGATTTTTTTTGTGACACATGAGACACTTTCACTCCTACCACTGTGGTCCTGTTTACAAAAGAGCCAAACATGATTTACAGTAAAGAAAAAAAAAAAAAAAAGTTGTGTCAACAATTTGTTGTTATTGAAAATAAAATATTCAAATCTTTAACAACAATTTAAAGGACATTAAAAACAAAAAGAGATGAAAAGAGATTACATAATTATTTTTATTTTCTGACAGAAAAGTTTGGGTTTTTTGTCTCAAAACTACTGTGTCAATAAAATATGGTGGTATGTAAATGAAGCACTTGTCTTGAGAAATATAGTAAAACTTAAGGTATAAAACACTGAACTTACATATTCATGGGCTTATCCACAACTTGTGCGAAGCTGAGTAAAGCTGTCCCACTGAGTCTGTCATTTCTAACTTATAGTTGTATTATAACCATATTAGTTAAATAAGTTCCAATGCATAGATGCATTGATTTTATAGACTATCTAAAAGAATAAAATATAACTACACGTACCAATGCAGAAAGTTCCCAGGACACACTATTATGGGAAAAAGGAAGTGTTCAAACTAATTCCTTTTTGTAAATGCATATTAATAATAATATACTTCAAGCAAAAATGGAAAGAGTATATAATTATATTTTGCAGAGGTAGGGATTAAGTTTACTTAAAAGAAATGTTTAAATAATTACCTTTGCAATTCACAAAATGAAATATTGCCATATGGCACCTGTAATTTTTAGAATAATTCAAAATTGTATAATTATATACTCTTTTCCCCTTTTTATATCAAAGTGTTAAATTTGTGACCTTATGGAGACACACTCCATTTGCCAAGCAAATTTGGGAATTTTCTCAGAATTCTTGGCAATGAAACTAAAATGCATTACTCACCAGATTCACATTTCAGGCTACATTAACTAAAGATGAACTCAGGCTAAAATAATGATTATATAGGCAGATCTATTTGAAGGAAAACTCACTAATTCACACCTAATGAATAGCAAAGCAGGGTCAATTAGCACTATTGTTAAATCATTAGAAAAGGATTCGTCTTGCTGCTGTTGGAAGCCCTATATTCCAAAATCTGTCCCTTAATCCTATAGCAGTTATTTCCAAGAAGTCATTACATCTTCTTGTAATGAAGGTAAGTGAGTTTGTGCCTTGCTATATGTGCTAAGGGCCTTACATACAGTATTCCATTTACCTTAGGAGCTTAGATCTCTTATTCACAGTTTAGATGAGTACAATACTCATCTTAAGGCATAGAGAGGTCACTTGATCTGTGTAGTCATACATCCAGAAAAAGTGAAGCAGGGGTCTAGCAGAGCTCCATCATTTTTAACCGCATTTAGACTTAACACCTCGACTTTTGCCTCTTTGTATGGTTTCCTACAGGAACCAACTGACACAGTGTCACTCAAGGGACCAAGTAAGATTTAAAATAATGATGACATATGAATATCTGAATAAATAAAATTGTGTCAACATGTTTAAATTTAAAAATGTAAATGTTGGGATGCCTCAGTGGTTGAGCATCTGCCTTTGGCCCAGGGCATGATCCTGGGGTCCCTGGTTTAGAGTCCCACATCGGGCTCCCTGCATGGAGCCTGCCTTTCCCTCTGCCTGTGTCTCTGCCTCTCTCTCTATGTCTCTCATGGATAAATAAATAAAATCTTTAAAAAAATACACAAAAAAATAAAAATGTAAATGTTGCTGCTTCTTTGATATATAAAAATTAAATCCATGTATTCTTATACTATAATTAGTATTAAATCCAATTGTTTCCCGACAGGTATTCCATCCACAGGCTATACTGAAGAAGCAGCTACAAGGTTCTATAATTAGGGTAGAATTTCAATCCAGATCACACACATTTTTAAGGATATATCTCAAAGCTTATCTTCAAAAATGAGAAACAGGACTTAACCAGAATTGTTGTGTTTACCAAATCTGTCCTTTTGGTGTTTCCACTTACATACACACAAAAAAGGCAACTACAAAAATGGTTTGCTCTGTTTGATATTTTCCATATTTACCAAATCACCTGTTTCATAAGAAAGCAACAAAAAATTATATGAGATAATATATAAAGTATTTAGAACAATGCCTGGTGTATGTATTGTTCAATGCATGTAAACCTTATTATTATTATTGATGTTAATATTTCTGTCAGGTAATCTTAAGAGTTAAGAGTAAAGTAATAATGTTGTTCCTTTTTGTAAAGACTAAAGGAGAACCAAATTACTTTTTTTTTCTGAAATCATTACATTTTTATAAGTTTGTGAGAATTTGAAACATTTTAATTGCAACTGTTTTGGTTAAAACGGCTCATCAGTTTTAGGAGGAAATGTATTAAAACAAATATATGCTTATTGTTTTAAAATATAAGATAATTTTTAAAACAGATTTTGCATAAAGCCCCTAAGTCTGTTTGCAATTAATATTCATGAAACAGATGTGGCCTTCTTTCCATGTGTCAGAATTTTAAGTGTTTTCTAAACTAAATAGTAGAAATTCCAGGTGTTAATATTATTTTGGATATATATGAAATGTAATTACAAAATTAATTTGTGATTTTATAATACTTTTAGTTTGTTATGTATAATGGAGATGACAGGATTATCAGATTAGGTAACAATAGATCATTCCTTATTTGCCCACTATATGGAAAGGACTAGCTGAGATCACCTAATGAATTTGACTCTATATTATGCTTCCTTAGCATTTTAAAGTTATGTTCATTTTTCCATAATCTACATTATCCAAAATGGTACTACTGGTCACATATTGTTAAATATATGAAATCTGGCTAGTTCAAATTAAGATGTGCTTTAAATGTAAAGTATACACCATATTTTGATGACAGTACAGAATGTAAAATTCTCATTAATAATCTTTTTATTAATTATATATTGAAATAATATGTTTAATAGATTGGTTTAAAATATTTAAATTTATTTTATCTATTTCTTTTTAAAAATATGGCTACTAAATAGTTTAAATTACATATGTGACTCACATTTGTAGATCACATTTTGATGGGCCAGTATCAATCCACAGAATATATATGTGTGAACATTTGTGTTATTATACATATATTTGTGCATACACATAATGCATAATTGTTTCATTTTGTCTATTTACAGACTTTACAAATTAGTTCATTTTGCTATATTTGCTGAAAGACATGCAAACTCCATCTAAAGCTCAAGCGCCATGCTCTAAGAAAATGCTAATTTTCTTATATTTCCTATATTCACATCTATGCCAAATTGGCTTTCTGCATATTTTCTAAAAATATATCAATATAGACTTTTGGGAATATTTAGATTATATTTTTTATAAGTTTTAAAATCAGATTTTCTGTGCCAGGAATTCCTGGCACAGAACTCCTAAAACCCTTGTAATTGCCTAGGTGATAAAAGCACTAGGAGGATCTTTTGTTCTAATACCTGATCTTTCACCCCAGCTCTTGACACTGGGCTCTTGAAATCCTTGTAATTTCACTCTTGTCAGAGTGTCCTTAGTTCCAATGAGGTAACTCTGAGAAGGGTTTTGAAAGGGAGCTGATTACTGAAAAGACCCAGCCATGATTAGAAGCTGGAATTTTCACCCCATTCTCATTTTTCAGAGAGGGTAAAGGGACCAGAAATGGAGTTAGAAACTGATCGTGCCTAAATGAGAAACCCCCAGCGAAATCTCAATAGTAGGGGATTTGAGGAGCTTTTGGATTGGTGAACACATCCACATTTTGGGAGGGTGACACATCCTAACTCCACAGAGACAGGTCCTCCTAGACATCACCCTGTTTCTCTTCACCTAGCTATTCATCTATATCATTTATTGTATCCTTTACTACAGTGATAAACCTAAGTAAGTGTTTCACTGAGTTCTGTGAGCTGTTCTAGCAAATTAATCAAACCTCTAAAGTGGGTTTTGGGAATCTGATTTGGCCTACAAAAATTATGGGTAACTTGGGAACCTACTGTTTGCAATTGACATCTGAACTAGAGTAGAACAAGTCCTGTGAGCCTGAACCCTTAACCTATGGGGTCTGATAGGTATCTCCAGGTAGATAATGTTAGAATTGAGTTAAATTACAAGACAGCAAGCTGATGTCTGAAAGAATTGACTGGTGTGAAGAATATCCTCCAGACATTTGATAATCAGAAGTGTCAGAAGTGAAGTGTTCTGTGTGAATGGTAAAGAAGACACACAGATGGAAAATTAAGTTTTTCTAAGTTAGGCATAAAAAGCACCTGAAGCAGATTAGTATTTATTAAATGCTCGTGCTTTTCCAGTCATTCTGGTATGATGAGATTATCTTCTTCATGGGTGAGTGGTTGACATTAGAAATAAAGAACCCAGATTAAATGAAGTCCATTTAATCTCTCTGTCCTCTTGTTTTTTTTTTTTTTTTCATCTTTTACGAGGACTAAATCCACTAATTCATAAGATGAGCTAGTATTGTCTGATATAGAAAAAGCATGCACTAAAGAGATATGATTGTTTTTAAATTATTTTAAAATATTTTATTTTATATTATGTACAATATTAATATATTTTAATTCTATATTGTTTAGTCAATTGGTATTAAATGGTATTATTGGTTGAATTGTGTCCTGAAAAAAAAAAAAAAATCATGTGCTGAAGTCCTAACTCCCAATACCTCAGAATGTGATCTAATCTGAAAATAGGGTCATTGTAAATGTACCTAAATTAAGATGAGGTCACCCTGAAGTAAAGTGGGTCCATAATCCAATATGACTGGTGTTCTAAAACAAAACAAAACAACAACAACAACAACAAAAACACAGTGTGAAGAGACATACATATGCTAGAGAGCACTATATGAAGATTGGAATTATGTTGCCAGTAACCAGGAGGAAGTCCTGGAACAGAACTTTCTCTAGTATCTTCAGAAGGAGTATGGTTCTGCTGACACCTTAATTTTGAACTTGTGGCCTTCAGAACTGTAAGGCAATAAGTTTCTGTTATTCAAAGTCAATGGTATTCTGTTAAGGCAGCTTTAACAAACTAATACAATCGTATTTACTATTTTGTGTCATACTTAGAAGACACAATGAGAGAGTTGGATGATCCCAAATTAACCAGTAAACAGCTAATACACTGCGGGTGGGTATGTATAATGGAGATGTTTGTCTTAGATGTGGTTCTTTTCTAAGTGCTTCATAAGCTAAAGATTCTGAATGTGATTTATTTAAAAAGAAGTCAAAGGAAGACCCAGAGAAGGTATGGAGGAGGCAGGACAGAAAAAAGGGAAGAACCTAAGCAAGGGTGGAATTTAGGTTAAAGTCCCAGACATAAACTAAACCTAGAAGGAGCTCTGAAGTATAAATTCAAAAGTTCATCCCAACTGGAGTCAAGAGCTGGCTAATGTACTCTCAAACCATAGACACTGGTCCCTCCAGTGTGTGAGAAAGATAAGAATAGAAGGACAAAGAGAGCTAAACTTTTGTAACCTTCTCTAGACAGGCACAGTGGATAATGGGCCTAAGGGCAATGTGACTGTCTGTTGCTGATGCTCCTCACTGGGTATGGGTATGGATGGCAGGAGTACATATATAGCTTATAGAGTGGGATTTAAATTTTTTTGGGCGGGGATTTAAATTTTAATACTCTATCTACACTGGACTTTATGGGAGATCTTATGAGAAGCACATTAATCTTGAGAGTTTAAAGAAAGCTTTTCTGGAGAGAGAGTCTTGTTTATTGAGTATTCAAGTATGTGTGTATGTGGACCAGTTGAAGGTCAGTACTCTTTTTCATTTGTCAATTTTTTGCTCTGCTTCTAGTCTACGTTCTATGTACTATTATGTTCCCTGAGCATTGAACTTGTGATTGATTTAATAATGTCCTTCACAGTGTCCAGTGGAGTGTTCTCAACTGTGTGTCACAAGAGTGAATGTTAAGTCTTTTATTTTTGTTAGCCTCATTTTCCTTTTTGTTGTCTACCAGCCACTGCTCTTCTATTGTTTTTTTTTTTTAAAGATTTTATTTATTTATTCATGAGAGACACACAGAGACAGAAAAGCAGAGACACAGGCAGAGGGATAAGCAGGCTCCATCCAGAGAGCCCAACCTGGGACTTGATCCACCGTCTCCAGAATCTCGCCCTGGGCTGAAGGTGGTTGCTAAACCTCTGAGCCACCGGGGCTGCCCAAGTCACTACTCTTCTAAAGCAAATTTTATTTTTAAACTCATTCCAAGATATTCAATGTACAGTAAGCTGTTTTTGACAATTCGCTTTTGTTACACTGTCACGTCAAAAAAATTCACAATTTTCTCAAAAGTATTTAAACATTAGTTTGAAGACATAATCTAGATGTAATGTCGCTGTAATTTATAATACATATTTGTTCATATATATACATAAAATATATTGTAGTCTTAAGTTTAAAATATATAGAGGCACCTAGGTGGCTCAGTGGTTGAGCTTTTGCCTTTGACTCAGGGCATGTTCCCAGGATTCTGGGATCAAATCTCACGTCAGGCTTCCCACAGAGAACCTGCTTCTCCCCCGCCTATGTCTCTGCCTCTCTCTGTGTCTCTCATGAATAAATAAAATCCTAAAAAAAAAAAAAAAAAAAAAAAAAAGACTTTCTGTGAAAAAAATATTTAAAAGATATATATAACAGACTAACTTGAGAAAAGAATTTTCATTTATATCTTAAAATTAATGTCAATAATATAAAATGCCAATCTCCAGGAACAAGAAAATATAATTTAATCCAAATGTCCTTTTTAATCTACTCAAATCATTTACAGGAATAAACATCAAAAGGAACTATTGGGAACTACAAAATATAACAGGTACAGATTGAATGTAAACTCTAAAAATGAAGTATTTATTAGCTTTTTAAAAATCCAATTTTTATTAATAGAACAATGTTTAATTAACTTTCTGGTTGCCTAAGAAATTTCCTATAAAATTTTAATAAAGGACAAATATTTAACACAAGAAAATCAGTCAATGGGAGAACAATTACACTGCACAAAACTGTTGTCTAATTAGTAGTGCATTTTCTAGGTAAAACTTCTGGTTATTCTTCTATTAATATTATCAACAGTTTTTGTAAGGTATATAATTACATGTAAATGAGTATGGATCAAATATAAAATCAAATCTTAGACAACAATACATCTAGTAAGAAATGAAAACAATTGCTAGGACAGGTGATAGCAAAAGTTGAAATTCCTCTTTTTTTTCCACTCTTAGTTTCTGTTCTCCTGGGAGGTTTTATCTATTTGAGGCAGGCATTAGGGAAGACAACATCTTTGGAAAAAAAGAAAATAGAATCAAAGCTTTTGTCACATGTCAAATACTAACTGACAAGTAATATAGAATCTATGTGTTGATTATTTCTACCTGAACGATTTGTCTTTTACCATAGTATCTGAGGCCAGATACTAGATAATTCCACTGCAGTGGTGGGAATAATTTGTTTGATACTGACATCACATTTTCCAGTACAGTTTGCGAGTTAATTTCACAAGAATAAAATAATTTAGATCACAAACACAACTGCAGGGATGCCAGTGGATATGGTGTAAAATTACAAACATATTGATTCGCCGATTTCTTAGGCCTAGGAAATAAATGAAAAAATAGAAATCTAAAATGTACTGCCTAAATATCAAAGGGAATTTATTCTTCTCTCCTTGCATGGATTATCTATGTTGAATTTGGATAAATAAAATAAAATAATGAGACTGAAATAATGAGACATCATTTTTCTGTGCGCATGTGGATTTTTTAAAGTTATTATTGAAGTGTAGTTAGCATTCAATGTTATATTAGTTTCAGGTGTACAGCATAGTGATTTGACAATTCTAAACAGTATTTGGTGCTCACTACAACAAATAGAGTCACCATCTGTCATCATACCACATTATTAGACTATTATTGACTCTATTCCTCATGCTATACTTTCATCTCTGTGACTTATTTATTTTATAACTGGAAGTTTGTACCTCATTCTCCTTCATCTATTTTGTCTATCTCTCCCATCCACCTTCCCTCTGGCAACCACCAGTTTATTCTCTGTATTTAGTCTATTTGCTTTGTTTACATATATTTTTGTTTCTATATATTATATATTTGCTCTGTTTATAAATATATGTATTTATATATACAAATACATATTACATATGTATGTGTATACACACATATATATTAAGTAAGCATATATTAAGTAAAAAATATATATTATAATATATAAAATATATTTTTAAAATACGTATAATAATAATTTAATTATATATAATATAGTGTGTGTGTGTGTGTATATATATATACATACACACACACACACACACCATGGGACTCAAACCCACAACCCTGAGATCAAGACTTTACCTGATATTTAGAGTCGGACTCTTAACTGACTGAGTCACTCAGGTGCCCCTGTTTGCGGGTCTCTTCCGCAAATCTCTGGCCTAGGGCAGCCACTGCCTGCCTGCGGTGCCCCTGGCGCAGCCCTGAGCTCGGGGCAAGAGCGAGGAGGGGCCTCGGTCCCTCCACGGCCCCTGCTCTGGCCACCCCCCCTAACCCCCAGTGCCACAGTCCCCAGCAGCACAGCCCAAGCAGCACCAGCGGGGAGACCCTGACCCATGCCCTCCAGGGTCTGGGCAGTTGGAGTCCCTCCAGGGTGAGCTTATGTGTGATGCCCCATCCAACCAGAGAGAAAGCAATGTGGTTGCTTTTAAAGAGATATTAAATGCTTTTATTTTCAATATTAAAAAAAAAATTAACTTCCACATATAAGTGAACCATATGGTATTTTTCTTTCTTCATCTAATTTATTTCACTTAGCATAAGACCCAGAGGGTCAATACATATTGTTGCAAATGGCAGGATTTCACCAAAATTTGTAAAGCAAATATTAATGACATAAAGAGAGAAACTGATGGTAACACAGTAAGAGAATACTTCAACACTCCATTTACATCAATGGCTAGATCATCCAGGTGGAAATCAATAAGGAAGCAATGTTGTTGAATGACATTGGATAAGATGGACGCAACAGACATACACAGAACATTCCATCCCCAGACAATAGAATACACATTCTTTTCAAGTGCATATAGAACATTCTCTAGAATAGGTCATATATTAGGACATAAAATAAGCCTCAATAAATTTAAGTTTGAAATCATACTTTGTATCTTTTCCCAATCACAACAGTGTAAAACTAGAAATAGGAGACAAGAAAAAACTGGAGAAAACAAACACATGGAAACTGAGCAACATAATACTAAACAACAATGAAGCACTCAAATATTTTAAAAATACATGAAGACAAATGCAAATGAAGTAAATATAAATATATATGCATATACATGCACATATGCATACACACAGACACACACACTTCACATCACATCTTCTTTACCCATTCATCTATTGGTGAATACCTGGGTTGCTTCCATATCTCAGCTATTGTAAATAATGCTGCAATAAACATAGAGGTGCATGTATCCTTTTGAATTAGTGTTTTCATTTTCTTTGAGTAAATACCTAGTAGTGGAATTACTGGATCATATGGAATTTCTATTTTTAATTTTTTGAAGTATCTCCACATTGTTTTTTCAGAGTGGCTGTACCAATTACATACTTGCCTTCAGGGCATAGAGGTTCCCTTTACTCCATATTCTTCCTCACCAACACTTGTTATTTCTTGTCTTTTTGATAATAGCCATTCTAACAAGTATTAGATGATATTTCATTGTGGTTTTGATTTGCATTTACCTGATGATTAGTAATGTTGAGTATCTTTTTATGTCTTTTGTTCACCTGTACATCTTCTTTGGAAAAACAACCAAGTCCTCTGCCCATTTTAATCAGATTATTTGTTTTTTTTGTTTTGTTTTTTTTTGTTTTTTGGTATTGAGTTGGGTGAGTCGTTTATATATAAATTTTTGATATTAGCCATTACCATTTACCATTTCCCCATAGAATATGCTTGCTTCCTTTGTCATAGATCAAAGGACTGTTGACCACAGGGCTCTCTATTTTGTTCCATTGATCTATGTGATGAGACATATGATTTGTAAATTCCAGTAATGTAACTCTAAATTATAGTTAATTTGGTATCAATGTTTTATCCATAATTCACTTAACTGTGAATATTTTATAGAAATGTTTACCACATAATTACTTTGTTCTGGAAATTTTCCTAGGCTCTTAGGGTTACAATGTTAAAAAAGTATATTCTTACTCCCAGAAAGCATGGGGAAGGATATAATGGTTGCAGGTAAATGCAATATCAAATAATAAGTGTTGTGATGAATACATGCACAGAACATCTGGTAGCATAGTAATAAAACCATTTAGCCAGTCTTCCTGCTACCTAAATAGAAGTTCCATGTGAAGTGATTGCTAAGTAAAAGTAAGCAAGATCTAAGTAGGAAAACATACCCTTGTGTTTCAGGAGGAGGAAAGTGATGAAGGAAATCCTAGACAGAAAAGGACCCACATATTAAAAGGTGAAGGAGAACCCAGCTTGTTACAGAAAAAGAAAAAAATCTGGTATGTAGTACCTCAAGAAGCAATATGATTTATCAATTAAGATAATCAAGTGCTATATCATGAAGGATGGTCTTTTATGGTCAAAGGATTTGGATTTTATTGAAGCCTTTAGTGCTTGTTCTTTGGAAGCAGCAGTTTGATTATAAGCTCTTAACAATGCTAAAGCTGATTTTCAATGGGAGTAAAAACAAGAGAAAAAAATCATATATATAATCATATATAATTATATATTTTATATAATTTTATATAATATATTTAATATTAATATAGAAAATATATATTTAATATTAACATATAAAATGTTTATGTATGATATATAACTTTGTGTAATATATATAATATATATGAATATTTATATACAAATATAATTTATTTATATATATACTTTTTTCTTTTTTAAAATTTCTCTTTTTAAATAATGGTTTATATTTGGCCAAATATTCACATAATGATTTCCTTCCTTCCTTCCTTCCTTCCTTCCTTCCTTCCTTCCTTCCTTCCTTCCTTCCTTCCTTCTTTTGTTTTTTATTATATGGTAAGCTTCAGAGAGCTTATCAGGGTTTTTATTAGATTTCTAGCATCTTTCTTAGCTCCACACATACATATGTATATTATTAGTTCAATTTTTCAAATTCTTAATCATGAGGTCACTGACATAGGACAGTTTATTCAATTCAATGCTATGTCATTATACTGAATCTTAGTCATTCCTTTTATAAATTCATGATACTCATCCCAAGTCCCTACAAAAAAAATATATATATACGTGATTAACCTTCAAGAAAGGCCTTCAAGTCATGTACTTCTGACAAATATAAGTCATATTTCTTAATGTGAATCAGCACATTGGCTAACTGCTGTATGAGTCCTAAGAATAATAGAAATATTTTAATCCAATAGGCAGAGATAAGCAGAATTAAATGCCTGAACTGTTAACAAATGATAAGTTGAGTACATTAAACAGACTATATTTCCTCCCCATTCCAAACTGTAAATCATATGAAATCATTTTATGTAATACATATTCATATTTTTAAATGCTACAATAAGATTTTAACATAAAATGCAAATAAAATGCTCTCTTATATTAAAGAATTTAATTTTATATTCCAGTTACAAATACCTAAAATAAATTTTTTAGAGTGGCTTATGTAAGTGATAGCCTCCCTTAAGAGTCTTATCAAATAAGCTAAGTGTAGAAATGAAGTAGCTTTGTGATTCCAAAGTACTTTATTCTGAGCATAGAGTTTTATCTATGTCTTTTGTAATTTAATGAACAACTCTGACTTCCTACTGTGCCCTAAGAAATCTCTTGCTTACTCTACGAATCATATTTGCCACTAGATGACTTATTTTAAAAGTTTTGTGTTGGTAATGATTTTTTACTTTGTATGGAAAGGATGGTGGTTTCATAATCTATAAATTTTAAATGAATATTTTAACAAATAATGTAGATAATTTTTCCCTTGATTACCAGAAACTGCATCACAACTTGTTTGTGCAATCTACCTTAAATATGTGAAAGAAATCATCTGTCACTGTCTAGCGTAAGTATATGGGTATATGTCTCAATATATAAGATAGCAAAATCACTATATATGAAGTTAAAGTTATTTTATTTTTGCCCTCAAGGAATAACAATGTGAATAAATTAGATTATATTATAGATACTTGTGATATTGACACAGGGACCATGGGAACAAGTCCCAAGTGAAAAGCATGATGCACGTGGGGCACTTCAGTTGGCTGTTAGTTGCTAAACTACATCTCTTGCCAAGCAGAACCAAGATGTAGCTCAACATACAAGCCAAATTTAAAACAGCAGCCGCAGCCATACCATGTTGATGCAGTAGTGAACAGAGGTTCCACAAACATGAAAGACGTCGGCTCCAAAAGCATCAATGAGCTGCCTGCGCATATCAACCAATCAAGACAAGGCACTCTTGTATCCATTATTAGCATAAAAGACCTAAAAGTTCCCATGGGAACTTTATATAAGTAGGGCTTCCTTCCCCTTTCCTCTGGGAGGCCAGGCTATCTGCCCTCTGTTGGTGCTGTGTCCCCCGCCTTCAGATGGAGCTATAGCCCCAATAAAACCTTGCCCATAACAAACAAACAAACAAACAAAAAAACCTTGACTATGCCTTTGACTTTTAGGTCCAGCCTGATTTCCATTGCTGTTGCACAAGAACGTGACTCCAGTAACAATATGGTTCCTTCTATACTAGTTGCAAGAAAAAAATAATAATTTTCTGTATCTCTGGTAAAAATATTATTTGAGAATACTGAAATTCCTAAAATGCTGAAATTGAATTAGTAGAAAATATACAAAAATGAAATTTCTGTGAAAAATCATATGTTATAAATAAGAAAAGAATTTGCTTTCCCTCTATTTTGTGCAATTTCTTTCTTTCTTTTTTTTTTTTTTTTTTAGGTTTTACTTATTTATTTGAGAGAGAGAGCATGCACAAGTGGGGGATGAGGGGAGGGCCAGAAGGAGAGGGACAAGCAAACTCCTTACTGAGCTGGGAGCCTGAGGCAAGGCACCATCTCCAAACCCTGAGATCATGACCTGAGCCAAAGTCAGGCACTTAACCAACTGAGCCACCCAGGAGCCCCTGTGCAATTTCCTAGTTTTATTCCTGTAGCCCAAATTGTGGATTCAGTGTTCAGATTATGTAGTGGTATATTAGATATTATGACAAGTTGTATTATGAAAAATAATCTGAGAGCCGTACTTGGCATTTATGTATCAAGCACAACAACAAAAATAAATACAAGCACAACAACAAAAATAAATAATTATTGTTTTTATAATATATGCAGCCCAGCAATGATTATACTTTCAGGTGTATAAGCATTCTCAACTACATGTTGGCCCTATATGAACTATTACTACTTAAATGTATTAAATTTAAGGACATTTAATTATTCCCTCTTTATATTTTTATCATATTATATCCCTTCTTTATATCAATCTTCAACTTCCAAACAGTATATTGCTAAAGATTCAGCTCAAACTTGCTTTGTAAAAAATCAAGGCAAAAATTAGAAGCAGGGTGTCTATGTCCTTCTGATTTTTGTAATCAAGCTATCTTAACTGGCTATACAGTTGAAAACCATCAGCAAACATACTTATCTTGGGGTTTCCCAGTGGAATTTCAAACTTTATACATCACTTAGTGAATCTCAATGCCATAATTTTAAGTAAGAGTCAAAGTTGTGTCAAAACATTCCCAGTGTTAAGATTAGAGCATTTCAAACATAAGCTATACTACATAGTGTTATTTTGCTTTCCAAAAGAGTGTCTTCAAATCAACTAATCCTTATCCAGTCTTAAATTCTAGTCTCCTTGGTTAAATACTGGGATCAGAACTAGGGTGAGGTTAATAAGATGCCTAAGGTGCAAAATGTAAGGAAGTACTTTGAGCATCTTTCAATATTAACCAGTCCTTTGCAAATACCAAGCAACTATTGTTTTGTGGATACACACACAAATACATATTTTATATTTATTTATTATTATATATTTATTCATAATAGCTCTGAAACACAAGCATATTATCATCTAAATTTTTCTGTTGTCACAAAAAGAGTAAATTATTTGCCCATCCCATGGCTAATATTGTACACAACTGAGAACCACTAAAGAAAAAAAATTATCCTGACACTGGCTAAATATGGTAAGGGTTGTATTTAAAAGAAACTACTACAATGGAGATTTGTAGTAGGGGAGAGAAATCAATCTCAACTCTAAATATAACAAGGAAAAGTAAGAATTTTTTTAAAGATTTTATTTAGTTATTTGAGAGACGGAGACAGAGAGAGTATAGACAGAGAGCATGAGTGGAGGGAGGCGCTGGGAGAGAAGCAGGCTTCCTGCTGATTAGAGAGCTCAATACAGGGCTGGATCCCAGGACCCTGAGACCATGACCTGAGCTAAAGTCAGATGTTCAGCTGACTGAGCCATCCAGATACCCCAGAAAGGTAAAACTTTATAGACAAGCAACAGAGTGGAGATCAGTGGGTGGAAAATTACTAAGAGGAAAGAAACATCAAGGGTAAAGAGGATTTTGGCTAAACTTAGCTAACAGAATTTTTGCTGAAGGCAGAACAGGATGATATAATATTGAGGGTAGGGGAGTAAGGAATGTGTTTGAGTATTGATGGTGCATAATTTTCCCTAAGCTGATTTATCAGAAATCTTGTTAAAGTTGGGTTCTTTAGAACAAAGCACAAAGATAGGCATGATGGGAAGTTACTCAGAGGAGCCCGACTAGAGTTTTCTCTGGGATTGACAGTCTCCAACGAAACTGGTGAAACTTATTTAAAAACAACAACAACCAGCACCACCACCCCCAACAAACAAGCAAGCAAAAGACAGCACTCAAAGTGTCTGGAAATGGTTCTAAGAGTGAAAAATTAGAAAAAAAAAATGTATCAAGAAAATCTATGAAAACTTGGTAAGAAAGCTGAGAGTCACTGGAATTTGAGCCAAGACTGCTCTCTCTGCCACCTTTATGCCTTAGTAATGTGCAAATATTACTCCACACTAGTAGCCAAGAACCCAGGACTCTCCCTCTCTCTCCAGTTCCCAGTCAGAGTATTTTTTGCCTGTGAGGAGCAGAACTTCAGGATTTGTCATCTTATTTCCTGTTGCTTATTGCCGAAGCTAAGTCCCAGGCAAGTCGGTTAACATTTAGGCCCTCATTTCTTTGCCCAAACCCCACTCTTTTAGTTAAGGATCTTCCTTGGGTGTGGCATGATGAGAATACTCAGGTTCCAATAGGCTTTCTCTGGCTCATGAGACAGTGATTCTGTGTCAGGAGAGGCTTGCCAATCGAACCCTCCCACACTCCACTGAATGCTAAAGACTTAGAGGGGACTGTGACTCAAGAAGTAGCCTGCCATGGTCTCCACTCCCAGCCTTAATCTTAGGTAGGAACAAATGTACTCACATGGAACATTCTCCAGAATAGATGACATATTCCAATAAAACAAAGCTCAATAAATTTGAAAGGATTGAAATCATACAAAGACTATTCTCCAAACATAATGGAATGAGGTTAGAAATTAATAGCAGAAAATTATTTGAGTTACTCACAAAAATTTGGAAATTAACAATATAAATGTTATTCAAAGACATACAAATACAATATAAATGTTTATTCAAAGACATACAAAAGAGAAATCAAGACATTTTGAAATGAATGAAATGAGGATATGATACAAAAAAAAATATGTGATGCAACTAAAATAATGCTTGAAGTCAAATTTATGACTGTAATTGTTATTTTAAGAAAAAAGAATGGGGGTGCATGGGTGACTCAGTCAGTTAGGGGTATGACTGAATTTCAGCTCAGGTCATGATCTCATGGTCTTGAGATCAGCCCCGCAAGAGGATCCATGCTCAGCAGGGAGTCTGCTTCTCCTTCTCCCTCTGCCCCTCTCCCTGCTCATGCTCTCTCTATCTCTCTGTAAAATAAATCTTAAAACAGAGAAGAAAAATAATCTATCTCTTTCTATAGGATATCAGAAAAAGAGAACACTAAAATTAAGTAAAAGGAAGTAAATACTAAAAATTAGAGAAGAAATTAATGAAATACAGAATTTTAAAAAATAGAGAAAAATAAAGAATACCCAAAACTGGTTCTTTGCAAAGATCAAACAAAATTGACAAACTTTTAGCTATATTGGCCAGGAAAAAAAGACAGGAACTCAAATTAATAGTATCAGAAATATCAATAGATTTTTAAAAAGTGGCAAAATCCAACACCCTTTATGCTAAACTCATCAACAAATTAGTCATAGAGGGAAACTTCCTCAACTTGATCAGGAGCATCTATAAAAAATCCACAGGTAACATGATAATTAATAGTGACATCCTGAACACTTTTTCTCTAAATCATGAACAAGGCAAGAAAATCCACTCTCACCACTTCTGTATTAACATTATAGTGGAGATTCTATCTAGGTAAATTACACAATAAAGAGAAATAAAAGCAAGCCAAATTGGAAAGGAAAAAAAAAAAATAAAAAGACTTCTGTTCAGAGATGACATTATCTGATATATAGATAAACCTAAGAAATTCACTAAAATCTATTAAATTAATAAATGCATTAAGTAAGATTACAAGATGTAAGAGCAAAACACAAAAATCAATTGTATTTCTACATACTTGTAATAAATCCAAAAATAAAGCCAATTCCTTTCACTATATCATAAAAATTAAGCACATTAAAATAAATTTAACGAAAAAATGCAGAACATATCTTGAAAAGTATAAAACATTCTTGAAAGAAATTAGATGTAAATAAAAGAGAAATATCCACAGTTTATGGGTCAAAAGACAACATTTTTAATATGGAAATATTCCCAAAGTTATATGCAAATAACTTAATTTCTGTGAAAATTCCAGCCAACTTCTTCAAAGAAATAAAGATCTGATTTAAAATTCATATGGAACTTTAAAGTACCCAGGAAGCCAAAATGATTCTGAAAAGAATGAATAAAGTGGCACTTGCACTTTCCAATTTCAAAACTCATTAAAGCAACAGTAATCAAGAACATGTGCTACTGGCACAAAGATACATATATCGACCAAAGAGAATCCATAAATAAATATATCTATTGTAAATTGATTTTTGACAAGAATGCTAAGACAATTCAATGGGAAAAAACTACATGATGCTTGGATACCTGGATATCCACATACAAAAGAAAAACATTGAGCCCTTACCTTATACTATGTACAAAATATAACTCAAAATGGATCAAAGACTCAAATTTAAGAACTAAAACTAAACTTCTTAGAAAAAAATACAAAGGTAAATAAGTCTTTGTAGCCTTGAAACTAACAAAGGATTCTTAGATATGACAGTAAAAGCACAAACAATATCAGAGAAGTTAAACTAGATAACATCAAAATTAGAAAATTTTGTGCTTCATAGCAGACCTAAAGAAAGTGAAAAGATTAGAAGAAATATTAGAAAGTACATAGATTAGAAGAAAATATATGAAACTCATTATTTGGAAAGGGACTTGTGTCTAGAATATATAAAGAACTCTTACAATTCAATAATAACAATGACAAATTTTAAAAATAGGCAATGATCTGAATAGATATTTCTCCAAGAAATATGTATGTAAAAAGTCAATAAGCAACCAAAAATCTTTTACACTATTAGTTGTCAGGAAAATGCAAAGGAAAATCTCAAGAAGATACCATTTCACACACACTAGGGTGACTACAATACAAATGTCAGATATCAAGTATTGACAAGGATCTGGAGAAATCAAAACATATACACTGCTAGAAGTGTAAAATGGTATGGCTGTTTTGGAAAACAGTCTAGCATTTCCTCAAATGATGAAATGTAGAGTTACCATATGACCCAGTAATTCTACCCCTAATATATGCCTCAAAGAGATAAAAACATGAACACACAAGAATTTTTACCTAAATGTTCATAGCTTCCTTATTGATAATTACCAGAAGGTGAAAAATCCCAAATGTCCTTCAAAAGACAAATAGATTTTTTTTAATGCGGTATATCCATAGGATGGATTATTATTCAGCAATAAGAACAAATGCAGATACATATTACATGGATAAATCTTGAAAAAGCCTCAGTGAACTAAGCCAGTTACAAATGACAAGTTTAACTCTGATTCTATTCATAGGAAAACCAGAATAGGGAAATCTACAGATAGAGAAAGTAGATTAATGATTGCTAAAGGCTGAGGAGTTAGGTGTGGGAGTGGGGATGGGATAGCTAAACAATACAAGATTTCTTTTTGGGTTGATGAAGATGTTCTAAAATTGACTGTGGTTATGGTGCAGATATCTATGAATATTCTAAAGCACATTGAATTATATACTTTAAATGGATAAATTATATAAAATGTCAATCATATTTCAATAAATCAGTTAAAAATCAAAAACAAAAAAATCTCACCTACTCTTGGTGGCTTTGAAGACACAGCAAAGAGCTATGATCCAAGGACTAAGAGTGGCCGTCAACAAACAGGAAAGGCAAAGGAAAAGATTCTCTAGTAGGACCACCACAGACTTAAACCACCTCTGCCAACAATTTGATTTCAGGCAAGTGCAAACCATTTTGGACTATTGACCTATAGAGTTATAAGAGCAAATTTGCATTTCAAACCAGTAAATTTGTGGCCTAAACATGCAACAAGAAACTAATAACACTGTCTCTAGGCTATATGGCACAATTATAGCTATTTTATTAACAAAGTTTCCAATAGATTCACACACCATGGATTCTTCCAGTAGAGAGGGAATTTTTTACTAAAATAAAAGGGGGAAATGGTGGTCAGGCAAATGTTCTATAAGAGTCATCATTTTAATATAAAGACTATAAGTAATGGTGAAAAGAGTATTTACATCATAGGAAGCATCAAAACCCAAATTGTTAAATTGATATCACTGATTTTTGTAGCATAGATTAAATAAATAAATAATATATTCAATGCATTCTTATTATTGATTTTACCAAAGCAAAAATTTTACTTCGTTTTTTTTAAGATTATATTTTTAAAAATTTGGGTGGTTAATATGTTTATCTAAGTTGTAAATTCTAAGGACCATTTTCTTTTCTATTACCAATTAATGAAAAGTTAAAAGGCAAAACTCTATTAAGAACATTCTCTTACCTTTTTACATGAAAATTTCTTTAAAATACTACCCTATCATTGCTAGTAATAAAATTAAAAGCACTTAGTTAATTTTCTGGCTTTCACCAAATAAAGATAAATATTTAAAAATTAAATCCAAAATTAAAATTTAGATATGTTTCTTCATAATACTTATTGTAAATATTTTGTGCTTTATTAAAAAAATAACAATATAAGGATTCTAATTAAACAGCATCTATCCTATTCAAATTGTATGTATTCTGTAACCTTTTACATCACAATAGAAAGACAAAGCTTATTGCTTCTCATTTCTTTTTTCATGTGAAAACTTTGATACTTTACATTTTTCTCAGGAGAGGTTAGGTTGGTCAACTTAGGGGACATGGAATGTTAATTTATTTGCATAAGATTTTAAAGTTTGTCTGAAAAGGATGTACTGGCATTTTTAATTAGTGAATAGTATTATTCAAACCCCTCCAAAAACCCCTCCAAAAAAACCCCGCAAAACAGCAAAAAAAAAAAAAAAAAAAAAACAAAGACAAACAAAAAAACATGGACTTAAATATTTCAAATATGTTTCAATCTGAACTAAAACTATTATTTATTTTGAAGGGTTTCTAAATTACATTTTCAGTTTTGATCGACTATGTGCAAGTTAATTCCCAGATAATGACTCAGAAAGTGTTCCAAATTCATTTTTGAAACAAAGAAATAAAGAACATCTGGGGAAGATTTATGATGTTTTGAAAATGTTGATTTCTATATATGGAGTCTAAAAGAATATTGAATATAGTGAGTTTTCTTTGGTTTCTAATGCATGTTAATAGAAAATGACATCCCTGAATAAGATATTCTACCTATTATCCCCTCATTATTCATATAGTGGGAAGAATGCCTTGAGTGGGCAATCATTGTTATCCTCTCAGTGGTGATTAAAGGCCATTTGAACCTAACCTTTGTCAGTCCACACTTCTTTCAGTCTTAGTTTTCTCTTAGCTTGAGTTAACACTGCACCTGACAAGCTGCATCCAGAGCTGTTCAGTGTCATTGGAGGCAATCCACCATGAGCCCTGAGATGCCCTGCAAGTTCTTGCTGACTCCTCACTACTCATTTATTGGGCTATTTTTTAGTGTTAGGGTTGCAACAAACAACCTTCAGGGATGAGGTTGTGTCTCCCTCTGGATAGAGAGCAGGCTTGTTTCTACTCACTGTAAAAATCAGTGAATGCCCTAGTGCAGTGTTCCTGGTCCCTGAGAGGCATCTTCACCGGCCATAACTCCTGGGGAGCTTGGGGCAATAGGGAATTGACACAAACTAACATGAAGCCCTTGCTGTTGCTTTCACCAGGAATAATAAAGTCCTTTGTCCCTGATTCAGCAGTCCTGTGTCTTTTGCTAGCACCCATGAAGCAGTCACAGGTTAGCTTCAAAACTTGTCAGTAGAGTGAAATTCTCAGCTATCCATAAGACTTAATATTAAGAAGGAGTTACAACACAGTCTTATGCTACTACAACTGGGGACCAAAGCAAGGAATTGGAAGTGAATGGAATTAAAGCTTCTAAAAGTAAATTTTCCAGGAATTTACCTTTGCTATCCTGATAATGTCTCCTGTCTGATATTTGTCATTTTTCCCCAGTTCTGTTACACTTTGAGTTCTGGACATGGAACTTCTGTGTAAATCAGAGACTTACTAAACTCCACTTTCTTGATGCATGACTGTGATCGTTGTTTCTCAAGATTATTCAGTATACCGATTCCCTTTACCTAACTTAGAATTGGTATGCCCAATTAAAAAAAGAACACTTTATTAGACCTAATAATTGTTACCTTTTCATAGATTGCAGATTAGTCTCACATTCTTGAATTTTAAGCCTAGAATTTTAGAGAATGCTGCTATTCCTTTTTTAAAATCAAAATGTTATAGAATCACTTTATATTTCTAGGGCTTGTCATATTTTACATTTTTTCTTTCCTCTGTAGCTGTGCCTCTCCACACCTTTATTCCAACTATGGTACACAATAAATACCATTAATTACCTTCACAACATCAAAAAATAATTCCCAAATAGTTCCTTGTCTCCTCCTCAGATCATTTGCATGAGATTTCTATAATATGTCCCTAAAATATGGAGCTAAATTCAGTCATTAAAGAAATATTCTCTGAGCCCTTAAATTATTTATTATAAAATCAGAATTGCATTTTATTCTTGAGAAGCTTTTGTCAATCCTTTGATAAAATCCAGACTATCTTCTGAAAAGAAATGAGAGGTAGGAAGGAAAAAGCTAGATAACAGATGGGTAAAGGGAATCATCTAACAGATAGTAGATGATTCTATGGAAAAGCAAGAGTGTAGAAAGATTGAGAATAGTATTATATGTTGCATTCTAAGTAATATAGGTTGGTAAAAATACATCTTTGGTTTCAATGATATATATATGTATATACATATATAATATATAATGTATATGTATGTGTGTATTTTAATAATTACTTGGCCGTCACAAACCCAATTAAATAACCACCCACCCACATTCTATTTGTTTCTTTAAGTCAGAACCAGAGCTATCATCATAAATAATAGTAGGAGTTAACATTTATTGAGATCTCACTAAGTGATTATATATGAGTATCTACTGTATGTATATATTATGTAAAGATATAGATATACCTAATAATGACTGCTTTTGAATATGAATTGCTATTACCTTTACTTTGAGGCTGATGAGATAAAAAGAAGCCAAGTCACTTTTTTCATAGTCAATTTTATATACTTTATGTAGTCGGTCACTTTTCTGATATGTACAGTTTGCAAAAGCTGCTCAATGATAGAATGTTATTGTACTTTTGTAGATAGAGTTCCAACATGAATTGGAACATGAAAACTGAATCCCAGAGAGAAAATACATTCATGGGCAAAGGGATTTCTTCCTTTACCATAATTTAAATTTCTATTCCAGAACTATTCTGAGTTATTTGTATTCAATTATTCCATCATTTACCAACTTATTAACTTAAAAAAAAAAAAAAACACTGATCGTCAACTCTGTACTTTGATGGGAAAGTTAAAATAATTTTTAATAACATGATTATACACACACATATATGCACATATGTATACACATACATACCTATATATTGTGTTTAGCAAATATTATAAACAATTTTTCCAAAGTCACATAGTGCTGAATTCCTAAGTAGAGAGCAGTTTGCAAAGATTAATAATCTTGGTATAGTTTCCCTAAATTTATTCATTACTTTTTTTAAAATATTTTATTTATTTATTCATGAACGACACAGAGAGAGATGCAGAGACGCAGGCAGAGGGAGAAGCAGGCTCCATGCAGGGAGCCTGACGTGGGACTCGATCCCAGGTCTCCAGGCACACCCTGGGCTGCAGGCGGCGCTAAACCACTGCACCACGGGAGCTGCTCTATTCATTAAATTTATTTAATTCTTGATATCCTGACATTTAATTCAGTTTTAGTAATCCGTTATGTTGCTTGAAAACTGATGTCTTTCTGATGTATATGATGAATACTGTATAATTGCTTTGTGTCAGGAAACTAAAAAAGGAAGAAGTCAAGATTTGTTCCAGTTCATGATAAGAGAACAGTAAAGATAACATTTAGTGAAGCTAGGATCTGAATACATATCTGTCTTATATCTCAAGGTATTTTTATTTAGTAATAAGGCAAAGTAATAGGCTTAGTTATCTCTGAAACACTTATAATCTAAAGTGTTATCTCTAAATACTTATAATTTAAATCTTATAACTTCAAAATATGTGTCAAAATATTATCTAAATAGCAAAACAGACATAAGCTATGAGTAGAAACAGATACAATTCATTCATGTTAGGGTCCAAGGTGAGATAAGATCTTTCTAATAAGGTCAAAGTCATTCTTAATAATGCTCTCTGCAAATTATAGAAGAATAAAGAAAACTAATGTTTTAGTGGGGTTTTTTTCGTGCTTAGCATTATTTTTTTAATTTATTTTTTAATTTATTTTTATTGGTGTTCAATTTACCAACATACAGAATAACCCCCAGTGCCCGTCACCCATTCACCCCCACCCCCCACCCTCCTCCCCTTCCACCACCCCTAGTTCGTTTCCCAGAATTAGCAGTCATTACGTTCTGTCTCCCTTTCTGATATTTTCCACACATTTCTTCTCCCTTCCCTTATATTCCCTTTCATTATTATTTATATTCCCCAAATGAATGAGACCATATAATGCTTGTCCTTCTCCGATTGACTTATTTCACTCAGCATAATACCCTCCAGTTCCATCC
Organism: Canis lupus dingo; assembly: GCF_003254725.2. NCBI lineage: Eukaryota > Metazoa > Chordata > Mammalia > Carnivora > Canidae > Canis > Canis lupus. The sequence continues at coordinate 54,890,758 of NC_064255.1, read as the reverse complement.
ACGTTGAAGCAAATGGTGGGTATTTGTCATTTCTAATAGCTGAGGAATATTCCATTGTATACATAAACCACATCTTCTTTATCCATTCATCTTTCGATGGACACCGAGGCTCCTTCCACAGCTTGACTATTGTGGCCATTGCTGCTATAAACATCAGGGTGCAGGTGTCCCGGCGTTTCATTGCATCTGTATCTTTGGGGTAAATCCCCAACAGTGCAATTGCTGGGTCTTGGGCAGGTCTATTTTTAACTTTTTGAGGAACCTCCACACAGTTTTCCAGAGTGGCTGCACCAGTTCACATTCCCACCAACAGTGTAAGAGGGTTCCCTTTTCTCCACATCCTCTCCAACATTTGTTGTTTCCTGCCTTGTTAATTTTCCCCATTCTCACTGGGGTGAGGTGGTATCTCATTGTGGTTTTGATTTGTATTTCCCTGATGGCAAGTGATGTGAAGCATTTTCTCATGCGCATGTTCGCCGTGTCTATGTCCTCCTCTGTGAGATTTCTCTTCATGTCTTTTGCCCATTTCATGATTGGATTGTTTGTTTCTTTGGTGTTGAGTTTAATATACAAAACATATAATTCATCATCTTAATCATTTTTCTTTTTTTTATTGTGATAAGAACACTCAACAGAAAATCTACCCTCTTATAAATTTTTCAGTATGTGACACAGTATTATCAAGTCTAGGCACACTGTTACACAGAAGACCTTTAGAACTTACTCAATTTGTCTAACTGAAAATGTGTACCCATTGAAGAGTAAATCTCTATTGTCCCTTTTCCCCAAACAACCTACATTTACAACTCAAAGAACTAGAAATATAAGAAGCTGGGGTACCTGGCTGGCTCAGTGCTTTAGCATCTGCTTTTGCTCAGGTCAGGATCTCAAGGTCCTGATTTTCCCTCTGCCTATGCCTCTGCCTGTCTCTCTGTGACTCTCATGAATAAATAAATAAAATCTTAAAAAAAAAAAAAAGAAAAGAGAAAGAAGCTAAGCCCAAAGTTAGCAGTTGGAAATAAATAACAAATATTAGTGCAGAAATAAATGAAATAGAACACAGAAACATAATAGAAAAAGATAGACAAAACTTAAGGGGTGTTGTTGTTGTTGTTGTTTTTAATCAATTAAATTGACAAACCTTTGGCAACACTTAAGAAAAAAGAAAGAGGGACCCCTGGGTGGCTCAGCGGTTGGGTGCCTGCCTTCGGCTCACTGTCTCCCTCTCTCTCAGTCTGTGTCTCTCATGAATAAATAAATAAATCTTAAAAAAAAAAAGAAAGAAAGAGATAATACTATGAACAGAGATTAATTTACTCACAGTTCTAGAGGCTGGAGGTCCAACATGATGTTGGCATGGTCAGGTTCTGATATGGTCTTTCAAAATGAAAACTGCTGACTTCTTGTGTCCTGACATGGTAGAAAGAGGAGAATTCTCTAGGGTCTATTTTATAAGGGCATCAATCCAATTCACAAGGGCTCCACCCTCATGACCTAAAAATCTTGTAAAGTCTCCACCCCCTAATACTATCACATTTGGATTAGGATTTTATCATGTCAATTTGAGGGGGGCACAAATATTCTTTCCATAACAACTGACTTCTTTGGTAGTCTATGTCAGGTCTTAAATATCCTCTCTATGTAGAAAACTCCCAATTTTATAGTATACATCTCTGAAGTAGAAGTAGACATATTCAAATACTTCTTTGATATCTACATTCTGATAGCTGATAAACTTCTCAAAATTATTATGTGTTGAAAAGAATGCCTAATCTCTGCAACACTATTTCCAGTTTGAATTTCCTTACACCTTTGCCCATATCAGCAAATTACAAAACCTATTTTTCTAATTTTTCAGGACAAATTTTGTGAGTCATTTTGATGGTTTTCATTATCTCTCACCTTAATTCCAATCAACCAGAGAAGCCAGGTGACACTTCATTCACATTATAACAGAACATGACAACCGTTCACCACCTGCTAACACCATGGTCCAAGTTGTCAGCATCTCTCTCAATGATGATTGTAATATTTTCCCTAGTTATCTCTCTATCCCACTCTTTATTTACCACAATTTATTTCTCCTTATAATACATTAGAAAATATTTTAAAATAAGTCATATAATGGAAGTTATCTTAGGCCAGATTCAAGATTTTATATCTTATTAGGTAAATTAGAAGTCATATGAGTCTTAGGATCTGTTTCAAGAGACCATTCTGGTTATCATGAAAAGAGTATTTTTGGATGAACAAATGTAAAATATGGCTATTTCCATTGTTAGATGGAACATGATTGAGTCTTGGACTAGTACATATTTAAAAAAGATCAATAGTTAAGTGGATTATAATTTGGAAGGAAGACAAAAATTTAAGGAATGGGAGTAATCAAAGTTTGTTTAAACAGTGGAATGACGGTAATTTGTAAAGGGATGGTGAAGACTGTGAGGAGACAAACAGGTTTATCAGCAGTGAATTAAGAATTCAGATTTAGAAATATTAACTTGAGAACCCTTTCAGTAAAACAAGGAGATACATCAATCAGACAGTCTGTTTCTCATGAGAGCAGTCAATGCTGAAGCTATAAACTTATATCAGAAAATTTGTAACCAGGTCTTAGAGCTTGGAAGATACCCAATCGATATTACCCATCCTCATTTCCATGGTCCTACATATAGTGAGTAATAAAACAGAAAATTTTATCTTCATTATTATTATTGACATTCTATTTTTTCCTATGTAAATTGTGATGGCCAAATTTAAATAACATTTAAGATGTCTAGAGAAATATAAAAATATTTCTTCACCAATTTTAATATCGAATAGATATTAGGTTAGAATAGGTTCTGAATGACCAAGTCTTATCTTTCATAAATGTTGAAAGCTAAAATTTTTATTTAAAAACCAAAATTAGGGATCCCTGGGTGGTGCAGCGGTTTAGCGCCTGCCTTTGGCCCAGGGCGTGATCCTGGAGACCCGGGATCGAATCCCACATCGGGCTCCCGGTGCATGGAGCCTGCTTCTCCCTCTGCCTGTGTCTCTGTCTCTGTCTCTCTCTCTCTGTGACTATCATAAATAAATAAAAATTAAAAAAAAAAAGAAAAAAAAATAAAAACCAAAATTATTTATAAATGAAAAAATAAAATATAATTGGCAACAGCTAAATAATTTTAATGTCCAGTCCTAATTGATAGTCAAACAATTCACATTTAAAAATCTTTTGAAAGTTAATTTATTTTAAAAAAAAAGCCACACTGTGTACATTTTCAGTTTGGTTTGGATACATTTAATGCAATAAATTGGCTAAAAAAGATTATTGAAAGCACCTTAGAAGGTTATTGAAATACTTAGCTTGTCAAATAATGAAAACATTTAATCATCTTGACATAAGGAACATTTGACTGTTAAACAATATTCCAAAGTTTTAAAATATTTGGGACCATATGAAAAAATAACAATTAAAATTTTTAAATCCTTCAAATCGTAAACACATAAATTTTCAATTTGCCACTAGTCAAAAGTATGCTTGTAGTCAAGCCTGTCAAAACCCAGTTATATTGAGAAATCACATCCACACACATTTTAATATCTTCTATGGTATTTCCATAAATATATTTTTAAGTTTTATTTATTTATTCATAAGAGACAGAGAGACTGGCAGAGACACAGGCAGAGGGAGAAGCAAGCTCCCTGCAGGGAGCCTGATGCAGAACTTGATCCCAGGATCCTGGGTTCACCCCCGGGTCAAAGGCAGACGCTCACCTGCTGAGCCACCCAGGTGTCCCTCCATAAACATCTTTTAATAAAAATTGAATCTGAGTAACTAATCGCAAGTATAGTATTGCTTTATAGTGTGGATTTCTGTCATGTTTTATGAACAATGTAGATTTTGAAAATTGTACAGCTGGTAGAGTAGGTTTTTAAATGCCAATGATACCCTCAGTGAGAGTGACTGTTTTGTGCTTTAGAGAGTATTATAAAGTTTGAGAGCAAAGCATTTCAAAATGGACAGGCATTGTGTTATGCTTTTCTTCAAATTACATCCAAACACCAGAAAATTTTAGCATTCTTGAGATCAATAATTGAAATTTTAATTTCTGTTCTTTATTACACTTTACTAAGGAAATCCGGAATCTAGCAAATTTGTTTCCATTCACAGTATGATATATGACATTTTGATATAAATGAAAAAATCAGTAAGTGATAGTAGCAGATAAAATAACAGTGTTTCACTGCATAAAACACAATGACAAAACTTCATGTTAAAGCTTATATTTGAACCAACAGTGAGTTAATGATATTATAACTGCACAGTCATAGATTCCTTGGACTTCCGTCAATTCTAATTTAATTTCCTGTTTTAACCAGGACTGCAAGAAAATGATAAGCTTTATTTTTTAACAATGCTGTAGTTCCTTTTATAGTCCTTTTATTCTTATAGTCTTGAAGGAAGAAAATATCAAATATCAGGGTGCCTGGGTAGCTCAGTCAGTTGAGAGCCAGAGTCTTGGTTTTGACTGATTTCGTGATCTCAGAGTCCTGGGATCAAGCCCCACGTCAGGCTCTGAGCTCAGTGCAGAGTCTGCTTGTCCCTCTTCCTCTGCCTCTGTTCCTGCCCTCATTTGCATTCACTCTTTCTCTCAAACAAATAAATAAAATCTTTAAAAAGAAAACCCAAATATCCAATAACTATGAAAAAATAATTGAAAAAAAGTTTAAAATAGTCTGCTCTACCTCCCCCTTTTTTTCAGTTGCTGTCAAAAAATACTAAATGCTCTTTTGCCCCCCCTACTTACAAGCCAGGAAACAAAATTCTAAATCAATCTAAAACTGTTTAATAATAATCACACCATATTTTGCTAAGCTCATCCTTGCCACCACCATTTGGTACAATTAGTCATCCATATGTTACAGACTATTAGCTGTATCTGATAGAAAAAAAGCAATAGCACGCCTGCTGAAAAGAGAATAAAATGCATACGTTAAATAGAAAAAGTCCAACAATTATCAATTATCAGATCTACTGTTCTGTAAGTGATAGATTATAAATTTAGGTTTAAAGCATATTCAGTTCTTCATTTGCCATTTACATTCAGGAGAGAATTTCTCCCTAGTTGTCTAGAGAGGCTCAGGACTTCTTTAGTGCATCTTTGATTAGTCGCAATTTATTTTTATATTGTTCTCTAAGAGTGTCTATTTATTCATTAAAAAGTTGTAAAAGAACAGATGAGGCTTATACTAAGTGTATGCCCTGCTTGGATATGCTTCTTGATAAGTGATTTATCTTTTTCTTCTTCATGTACTCTGCATTATCCAGCACAGTGCCTTAAACACAATATTATTCAACATATATGTATGAGCTTAAAATAGTCTCAAATCATTTCTGAGTCTTACTGTGGTCAGATGCTATACCAGCGCTTAACGTAATCCAGACACCGTCTTAGTTGCAATAACCCACTCTTCCTTAAATTATTTACTAAAGTGAGAAATTCAAATTAACTAGTTTATTTAAAATTTATACTATCTATTGAGGCAGATTGATAGTTGTTTTGGGCTTTATCAGTAAGTTTCTTAACACCAAGGATCTAAAGGTTAAGTATTCTTTAAGAAATTCCTAAACTATTATGATATTCTTATTAGAGGTGGTTTTTTTTTTTTAAGATTTTATTTATTTATTCATGAGAGACACAGAAAGAGAATCAGAGACATAGGCAGAGGGAGAAGCAGGCTCCCTGTGAGGACTCCAATGTAGGATTCGATCCCGGAACCCTGGGATCATGACCTGAGCCAAAGGCAGACGCTCAACTGCTGAACCAACCAGGTATCCCTCTCTTTAGAGTTAAAAGAGGAGAACTTTAATTTCCTGTTTTAACCAGGACTGCAAGAAAATGACAAGCTTTATTTTTTAACAATGCTGTAGCTCCTTTTAGATATTTAGATATTTAGATATTTTAAATGCTTGGTCTGATAATTTTAGATGATACACATTGACAGATAAACAGGTTGGATAATGTCTTCTTTTTTTTCTTAACAATTTGAAATAATTTAAAATTTTTGGTGTCATAATTTTGTAAAGTTAATGATATTTTAATTTAAATTTATTTATTTTAACTTAAACTGTATGTTCAACACAATTTATATCACTTTCTCTGTGAGGTTACATCTACCGACTTCAAAGAAAGAGAAAGTTCTCTTTAAAAAGTCCAGTTTCTAGCTCAAATCAAATAAGGACTCCCTGTCAACAGAATACCTGACTCTTGGGAAACAGCAATGCTCTCTCTATTCGCATTGTATGGTAGTTCTATTCAGGGAAGAAGCTAATTATTACCTGCCTACTTTAAGAAAAGATTAAGCATTGTTGAAAATGCATTACATTTAATTTTTGCAATAACTTTATTATTGTTGCCAGTTTTAGAGAGAAGGACAAGATCTTCTTTATTTTTTTAAATATTTTATTTCTTTATTCATGAGAGAAACAGAGAGGCAGAAACATAGATGGAGGGAGAAGCAGACTCCCTGCAGGGGGCCCAGTGTGGGACTCTCATCCCAAGACCCCGGGATCACGCCCTGGGCCAAAAACAGATGCTCAACCGCTGAGCCACCCAGGCGTCCCGACAAGATCTTCTTTAAATAGTCCAGACATGCAGCTAGCTTTTATCGGAACTTTGATTTGAAATTCAGTCAGATTTCCCAAGCAGAGTCTTCGAGAAAATAATTTTATTCAATTTCTTCTTTGGGGCACACTCTAAATTGAATTGGAAAGTCCCGCAAGTGAGCAGTGTTGAGTGTTTTAGTTTTGTTACTGAGCTAGTAGGCTGGTTCCCTTTTAAGAAATGGCCAAATGGTAGTCTTAGGAAATAGACAAGAGCAAACAGAGAACTTGCTGCACAAAATTATACCACCTCCACTTGCCTTGCACCATACTTAAAATTGCCACATTTATCATTGTTCCAATCTGTGTTTTCTTAGGTCCTGTATGTCATTTGGCATCCATTAATCACAGGACCAAAATACCAGCCAAAAGTGTTTACTCTTTCTTGCAAGTCAGCTGGCCTGAAACTCGCCTTTCCCGGGCAGACCAGTTGAGCCAAGGCTTTGTTCCCACCTGCCTTCTTAGCTGATTCTCACAAGTCAACATTTCTTCTTCCCCATGTCCCAGAGCCAGATACCAGGCAGCTAGATACTACCCCTACAGCCCAAGCCCACTGGAATTGTTCAAACTAGACCATTCTAAACTGCATAACATACCCTGCCTTGCCTTTCTGTGGAAATCCTAGTAAGGTCCTGGCTCACTTTCCCCTCTCTCCTGTGTAATGCCTCCTGACTCAAATCTGCTGTTGCCTACATAGACCCACATGGCATGCATGGCCCTTTCTCTCAGGAAATGTAAGTAATATATACTTTCAAGCGGCATTGACCTTTCCCATGTTGGTACTCAGTCAAACCTTTATAAATTAAGATCTTGGCATAGAACAATCCTCCCATTAATTCATAACATAAATCATACTATTGGCCCTTTACATTATTTGCATATGTATCTTCATGAGAATGAATAACACAGCCAGGATCTGATACTTAAAGCAGTATCTGTAACAAACCTTCCACCCTTCACACCAGAAAAGGTAGACTACTGAGAAATATTAGGAAATTGGACACTTGAACTAGTAGACATTTGTTTTACTTAATGTTGCTTACTCTCACAAGAGTAGGAAATGTCCTTCTACTTTCCAGAATACATTCTGATTGGGACAAATTATATTTATCTCAGCTTGAAGAGAAAGAGTTACAGGTGAAATCAATCCCTGGAAAGATTTTTTTTTTTTTTTGTAAAGCTTAAAAGGGAATTATATTACTTTAATTTTTCCAAAAGTATTTTTATCTCTGATAAGTGGGAAAAAGGCAATCTTCTTTCCACAAATAATCATTGGACATGGGTTAGGTTATAGCATGAATGAATAAGCAACAGTTATATAATATTATGCTCATGTAGTTAAATAATAATTATATTTTGTGCTACATTTTCATATTTTCAAAGTATTTTGTACCTAATTGTTCATCAGATATCCAGACTATTATCTCTGTTATGAAAACTGATGAGGCTACTCTAAAAAATAATTTTGTCCTTTTGAAAAGTAGAAGACATCTATTTTAAAAATGTTTAGAGATTCCTAATTCCTAAGTTAATGCTTTTGTCAACTCCCCTGTAAATATTGTTAAAACAAGCAACAGAACCAAAAACAAGCTACAAAATCTGTTGCAATGAGTGGTTTTAAAATTGTCACTTCAAGTTTGATTACCCTTATGGAATCAAGGGAAGGATCAAAATCTCTTAAGGATAGTTAGACATGTGAATATTATGTTTACATTCAGCATATTTTTAGAGATGTTTTAAGAGAAAGATATTACTACACTAAATTACTTAAATACTGCTTAATGTGAACTAATTTTCTAGCAGTTGCGCTAAGGTAAATCAGTGCCAAGCTACTTTTATATTTAATAGCTTCTGGGACACTGGGATCCAACTTCCCAGTGGACCATCCTCTAAAGGATTGAAAATGTTGTGGTAATTTTTCTTTTCCTAGTACAAAACAGAATTCCTGAACAATGGTTTCCAAACAGCAGGAGGGTTTAATTAAATTAAAGCACTGAGTCAAGAAAACAAGTATCATCCCATTAGCATCAAGAGACAGGGCTTTTGAACTTTGGTTTAAAAATAAAATTCTGCCCCCAGATCAGACTATTCTAATAAATTCATATAAAATTATTTAAGCCAAAAATATAGTAATGTAGTGGTAAAACTTACAGTAATTATAATTTTATTTGGACTGTTGCTGATGCACAAAATAAAGTAAAATAATTTTCTCTTATCATTACTGTTTTTTTACTCAACCAATGTTTTTATACTTACTTAGTAGAAACATAAATTTGTCTACATATTTTTATATATGTTTGAAGTGAACAGATATTGTCTAGAATTACTTTCTTTCTCATTCTTTAGTATACTATGTCATCTCTGACATCTCCTATTCTCAATGAAGTAGTTTTGAAATAACGTGAATTTTTAACACATACTTCCCTATTTTACCATCTCCCTAAAATGTGAATAATATGAATTCTGTACTCTAAAATACAGTTAATCTAAAATTTACTTCCTTATTAAATTCTTGGTGTCATTTAATATCATTTTAATGAGAGGATAGAGAATTTCCTTGATCTTGCTTTTTTTTCCTTTTTTTTCTTCTTTTGAATGGTGACCTGATCTCTAATTTTATCAGTGACAAGGCAAATTCACAGCCTAAACAAACAGCAGTTACAGATGTAGTACATAAAGAAAATATTGACTATAATACTTTTTTCCATTGACATCAATGACTAAGTTAAGATGAGGGATACACAATCTTAAAATTGATTTTATTCAGGCCATTGGGCATTCGACTCAGCATGATTTTTCAATTTTATAAACAGTAGGAGACTCAACAAGAGATAATGAGGTAAAACAAGACCATGAAATCACTAGTAGTGTTATTTTCTTTTTCTTTGGCCATTTAAGTTCAAAATTTAATGCTCTTAAATATCAAAGCTATATGGAAATTATTGAATTCCCAAGTAACTATGCTTTATACATGTGTCATATACAGTGAGTGTCCAAACCTTTATTCTTTTTAAGAAACTTGATATTAGGAAATAGCAAATAAAAATGTACAGTTATAAACAAAGATGAATTTAAGCAAATTGGACTTACTAGAGTAAATTTTAAAATAAAATACAATTTTGAGTCAAAGATATTGACTCCTAAAAATATTTTTCAGATATCTCTGGAGATAGTCACTCTGGACTATCATACATCTTTGAGTATGATACTTAGTGGACTGGCCATCCCCTAGACACATATGTGGTATCACACTTAGCTGGTTACAAATCTCTAGCCTCCTGTTCATATTCATGTCATTTAGAATATTAACCATCATATGTGCCATAAATTTGTAGCTTTTAACTATAAACTCCTTTCTAGTCTTTAATTCTCAAATAAAATTTAATTTTTACTGCAAAATATAGTTTTACCTATAATATATGATTTTACATTATATATTTGTTAAGTACATGATTATTGCATACTGGTATACATATTCTTGGAAAGTAAACATGTCTTTCAACTATCTAGAACAGTGATGGCTAATATAAATGCAAGATGAATCACAAATGTGAACCAGATATATAACTTTACAATTTATTTTAAAGATTGTATTTATTTATTCATAGAAAGAGCCAGAGCACAAGAAGAAAGAGCAACAGAGGGAGAGGGAGAAGCAAACTCCCTGCTAAGGAGGGAGCCCAATGTGGGGCTCAATCCCAGGACCCTCAGATCATGACCTGAGCCAAAAGCAGACAATCAACTGAGCCACCCAGGGACTCCATAACTTTACGTTTTAAAAGAATCACATTAAATAATATTCAAAAAATTGAGTTAATTTTAATAATGTATTTTACTTAACCCTCATATCCAAAATATTATAATTTTAATGTCTATATAAAATATTTAAAAATATTTTCTAACTGTAATCTGAGATTTGAAAATCTTGCATTTATTTTACCTTCACAGAACATGTCAATTCCATTGGCCACACTCAAGGTGCCTGAAATGCCTATTGGACAAGTAAATCATAATGATATTTGAATACAGTAAGTGCCTGTTAAGTTGATGTATATGTGTGTGTATGTGTGTGTGTCTGTACACATATGTACATGAAATAAAGAAGACATTAAAAAACCTGATATAATGATACAGTAAACAGATATGGTCAAATTAATAGCCATAAAAGGGAAATGCATTAGGAAAAGAAAGAACATATGATTGTGTAGCTAAGCATACAAAATAGCTAAATAAAGTGACATGAAAGATTAAAAGAACCAAATACAAGAAGTGAGAACAAAATTATTCTATAATAAAGCATAAACTTTTATAGCACAACGTTTAATATGCAGTTGGCTTATAGATAATTTCTTTTTATGTAAGAATGTATGTAAAAATTTTAGTGGTGGACCAGTATTATTTATATTCATAGGGGAAAAACAAACAAGCAGTATATTTTGTAAAGCAAAGGTGGCCAAAGCATGGATTTTCATCCAAATAAATTATATCTTAGAATAATTTTATGGAAATATTAATTTAGTGATTGGAAAGTCATTTCAAATATCCCCAGTTTATAATAAAAAAGTATACTTCGTAGATCTGAGGAAACACTGAACCAGTAAGTGTAGAAACCAAGACACTTTCAGAGTCTCTATGCATGAAATCTTAACTTCATCTACCTCAACTCTTGTCAGTAATTAAATATAGTTTATAGGGCAGATTGTTTTATGCTTCTCAATAAATTCAGTCAGTCTCCTGTGGTTCCAGTTTCAAATAACTAGGAGATAAAATCTAATTGAAGATTGAACCTACTCTTTCAATCATATGATCAGAAGAGTAAAATTGGTCACAAGATTCATAGAATTATTATTTTCAGGGATTGATTCTTGAGTAAATTCTCTCAGGATAAATAAGGCAATGAAACAGCATTTGTTGTAAACATATCTTATACCACAATAATATCTATATTACTACCATTGTGTACTTTATCATATATTTATTAATCCTTTTCCCTGACAGAAATTATTTAAAAAGTCTTATTCTAATGAATAATTTTTCAAATTTATGAATATACAAAGCAATGCCTACTCCAGTCTTACTTTGCTAAATTTATATAATGTTTTTACATATTATTAATGCAATTTAAAGCATCATGTTGCCTATGAAGATAGGACCTAAACAAAGAGTGGGTTTATTCTTGACATTTACTTGAAAAATTATGTGATGTTATTTCATAAATATTCTGAAGATGTGTCCTCATAATAAAAAATACTCTCAAAATAATTCATTTAAAACAAGTTTTGTTTGAGGAGGTTTCAATAGACATTTCAGATCTCAGTCATTTCTGGCATTGATTGCTTATGCAGAACACTTCTTGAAATTGATTTTATAAAAAGAAAATATTCAATTATAACACAAATTCAAGAGTTATTCATAATAATATGAACATGGAGGAGTTGAATTTTATTACAGATTATTACTAAAAGAAATAAAAATATGACTTAAAAGACAAACAGTAGCAGAACAAGTGGAAATGTGTCTGCCAAGATTTTATGCAAATGTCTACTTGTGGCATGGGATTAAATTCTCATCTGCCAAAAAAATTTCTTAAACAATTACACTGACATGAAGAAGATGTACTGTAGAAAATCACTAGATATGCAAATAGAAGCTCTAATGATGGCAAAATCAGTAATGTCAAAGATGTATACTAAGAATTTTAACTAAAATCATTACATGAACTGGAAGAATAAGAAATATTTCAGAGCAAATATATTTTTGAACAGCATATATAAAATATGTAGACATAAATTAGTATGTTTGGTGTTACAAGTAGATATTTGACTGTGTCTATATGTCTAACATTTTATATTGCCCAAATGGAGAAAAAAATGAAATATTCTTACCGTGAAATAGGGAGTTATCTATTATTCAGGACTGTTTTAAATGTGTGCATAAGAAGTTGCCTTATGTTTATAAATGTTCTAAATATATGCACATAAAATAACTGTCAGAGTCTGAACTGGAAAACAAAAAATAACTGTGACTAGTTCAAAGAAGAATTCCACACAATAATTTAATTAAGAGGGTTAAAGGTCAAGTCAAACATGAGTTGGTAATGATATCATGAGTAAAGCATAATGCTAAGACAAAAAATTAAAAGGATACAGGCCAGATGATGGCTCTCCAAAGATGTCCACATCCTAATGTATTAGTCCCAATGCACTAATCTCTAAAACCTTCTGACATTTTACCTTATTTGACAAAAGGACTTTGTAGATACCATTAAATTAAGGGCATTGTGAATATCCTGGACTATATAGGTGGACTCAATGTAATCACATAGATTTTTTTAAATCAAAAACTATTTCTCACCTGTGAACAAAATAATATGTAACTGTAGAAGAAGTGTTGGATAGATGTGTTGCTGATTTGAAAATGGAGGAAGAATTTCATGAGGCAAGGGACGGGGACAACGACTGAAGCTCAAAGAGACTAGAAAATGAATTCTTCTCTGTAACATGTGGAAGGGAATGCAGCCCTATTGGCACGTGAAATTTAACCTAGACAAATGTGTGTTGAACTCCCACAGAACTATAAGAATAAATACATGAGGTTTTAAGCTACTAAATATGTGTTGATTTGTTATAATAGCAATAGAAACCTAAAACAAGAAAATACTACCAAAAAAAAACTTAATCTAGTGTAGGGAAATCAGACAAAATTTCATTAAGGAGATTATACTCAACTTTCTTTTTTTAGAGAGAATAGAATTTAGTTAGGGACATAAAGAATTATTGCCCCAGGGCAGAGAAGACAATGCAAGTGGCACAGTCAAGAGGTAAGCTCCTTTGCTGACATTTAAATATAGAAGGTGCAGTATAATTACTGAAAGGTGAAGCTACAGAGGTGAATGAGGGTGGACCATAAAGTCTAGACAAGACAGCCTGGCTTTTACTACCCTGGCAATGGGTAGTCAACAGGTGAGCGGCATGAACAGAATGTTATTTCTGAAAAATTACCCATATTTTAATATGGTACAAGCATGAACAAAAATACAGTACAAGCATAAAATGAGGAAAAGCCACTGATAAGCGGGAAATCATTCAGGAAGATAATGAAGTAGGAACAAAGTAGGTAGACTGTTATGGACCAAGGACAGTTATGGTGGAAAAGAAGAAAAATTGAAGGATTATTGATATGTCAGAAAAATAACTAACAAACCAAGCACGGTCACTATGTGAAGTTGGTTTAAGGGACAAGAAGTAATCAATTACAAACCACAGGATCTGGATAAAAAAGATTAGCGTGATATAGGGTCATTCACTGAGGCTGGGAATCTATGAGCCAATAATTGAAAAGGAGATAGTGAGTTTATTTTTGTACATATTGTATTTGAAATCCCTGATGAATTTCTAGATGGATATTTTAATAAATTACTTCCTATATGTTTTAAACACAAAAGAGATATTTTATTGGATATTTATAATTTAGAAATTATGTAATTTACATAGTCATGATATGTGAATGTCAGATGAAACCAAGGATGGATATCAAGTCCAAAGAAAAAGAGGTTTGGGATCCCTGGGTGGCTCAGCGGTTTAGCGCCGGCCTTTGGCCCAGGGCCTGATCCTGCAGACCCGGGATCGAGTCCCATATCGGGCTCCCTGCATGGAGCCTACTTCTCCTTCTGCCTGTGTCTTTGCCTCTCTCTCTTTCTCTGTGTATCTCATGAATAAATAAAATCTTAAAAAAAAAAAAGAAGAAGAAGAGGTTCTAAACTATATACATAAATAATACCAATTTTAAAAGCCAGACTGTGAAGAAAAATCCAACACTAAAAATATTTCCAGAGGGAAGACGAAGGCAGGGAAGTATTATCAGGATGTGCAAGGAACATAAATCTCTGAAATCCAGCTAAAATAAAGGAGAGAGAGCATCAAGGTATCCACTACTACATCTCAAGTCACACTTTAACATACACGAAGATTTTTATGCTTTTAATTAACTTGCTTTGAATTGTATAGTCTTTTATGGTTAATAGGTAAATATGGATGAATAAAGTTTAACAGATGCCTAGAAGGCTATGATAAACACTTTTTAAAAAAATAATTAGCAATTATTTTTTTCTTTTATTTGGAGGGAATACCTCTCTGAATCTCAATTGGTATTCCTTAACCCAGAGAAGAAATATTTGATTATTATGATATTTTCAAACTTAGTTCTAATAAACATATTTGCAGAAAGAGATTTCTATGAATCTCCCAATGGGAGATATACACTAGAAATTAAAACTTATTGTTATGAACAACCTGCAGACACATGCAGCAACATAGATGAAACTCAAAAACGTTATGCTGTATAAAAGAAGGCAGACTCAAAAGGCTTCATGCTCTATGATTCCATTTATAAGATATTCTGGAAACAGCAATGCCATAGTGATGAAACCAGATCAGGACTGAGGACAATGGGAGTGGATCTTAATTTGGGGTTATTTATACAACTATATACAAACTCAGAAAAATTTCACTGAAAATTTAAGCAAACATACATTTATTTTGGTAATTAGAATTATAATTTGGGTGATACAGATTCTGGTAGAAACTTGAATTGTATTCCAAGAAAGAAAAATGTGGGCAAAGTGTTACAGATGTAGTTCTTATTTGAATCCTCTGTGCAAAACATGGATTAAAATTAAGTTAATTTTAATTAGTTAATATGCACATGAGGGAATGAGGTTTATTAAACTGAATTGGCTTGTTTTAAAGAAAAGAATGAGATTATTCCGGTGCATGGTGAGGAGAAATTCTACCCTGAGGGCTTTGAGCCTCACTTGAAAGTTGGAAAAGTTCATAGTTCTTCCAGTGAAGACAAACATAAATTCTCTCACCTTTATGGCCTCCCAACTCTATTTTTATTTTATTTTATTTTTAATTTTTTTAGAGATTTTATTTATGAGAGACACACACACAATGATAGAGAGAGAGAGAGAGAGAGAGAGAGAGACAGGCAGAGGGAAAAACAGGCTCCATGCAGGGAGCCTGATGTGGGACTCCATCGCGGGTCTCCAGGATCACACCCTGGGCCAAAGGCAGGCACCAAACCGCTAAACCATCCAGGGATCCCCAACTCTATTTTTAAAAATATTCTACTAGTTAAGCTTGTTTGTTCCATTTTGAAATTTCTTTTTATAATGAATGACTGAAATGCTTGACGGCAAGTGGAAACCTGTGATTTCTCGTTATTGGCCATAAACTAATTAACACAGTTTCTTTGCCTACGTTCCATTGGCCAAGGCAAATCACATGTGCAGCCAAACTCACTATTAAGGGAAATAAACTTTAGTGGTTCTGGGGGTGGGTACTTCAAAGTCACATGGCCAAGACACGGATGGATAATTCTAGTAACACAATCACAATCTAACTGGAAAAGCTCTAATATTTCCTCAACTGATTTACCCCCAGTAGTTTTTTATTGTTTTGTTTTCTTTGTGTGTGTTTTATTTTGTTTTGTTTTGAATTTTAGGTGCAATATTAGTTTCTGGAGTAGAATTCAACGATTCATCATTTACATACAACACTCACAACTCATCATAAGTGAACTCCTTAATATCTGTCACCCACCCAGCCCAACCCCTCCCCTCCATCAACCCTCAGTATGTTCTCTAAAGTTAGGATTCTCATATGGCTTGTTACCCTCTTTTCTTTTCTTTTCTTTTCTTTTCTTTTCTTTTCTTTTCTTTTCTTTTCTTTTCTTTTTCTTTCCTTTCCTTTCCTTTTCTTTTCTTTTCTTTCTTTTCTTTTTTCTTTTCTTTTCTTTTCTTTTTCTTTTTCTTTTCTTTTCTTTTCTTTTCTTTTTCTTTTCCCCTTTCCCACATATTCATCTGTTTTCTTTCTTAAATTCCACATATGAGTGAGATCATACGGTATTTATCTTTCTCTAATTTCACTTAGCATAATACAATCTAGCTCCATCTATGTTATTGCAAATGTAAAGATTTCATTCTTTCTGAGTAACATTCCATTGTTACCTCTTCTTTATTATTAATCAGTCAGTGAACATTTGGGCTCTCCCCATAGTTTGGCTATTGTTGATAAAGCTGCTATACACACCAGAGTGCATGTATCCCCTTGAATATGTATTTTTGTATCCTTTGGGTAAATATTTAGTAGTGCAATTGCTGGATTATAGGGCAATTCTATTTTTAACATTTTGAGGAACCTCCATCCTGTTCTCCAGAGTGACTGTACCAGTTTGCATTCCCACCAACACTGCAAGATGGTTCCCCTTTCTCTGCAATCTCACCAACACCTGTTGTATTTTGTGTTGTTAATTTTAGCCATCTTGGCAGGTGTGAGATGGTATCTCATCATGGTTTTGATTTTGCTACCCCAGTAATTTTGAACAAACCATTTATGTCCTATTTTTCTAGCTACCAGATCCAACCACACAACAACCAAAAGATAATACTTTAAAACCAAACAAACAAACAAGCAAAAAGCTACTTAAATTACTACTCAGAAATCATTCAGTGAATTGCTGTAATATTCAGGATAATATTGTGTTACACGGCATTACCTATAAGATCTTTTTTTTTTTATCTTAGATATTTTTACTTCTCTATTTATCCTCCTGACCCAACCAATTTGCTATTTTCATGATATTCACTCTCTCCTACATCTACATTTCATTTTAAGTAGTCTAAATCATTTATTTTAACATAAAAGTTAAATTTCTCCCAATTTAGGAAGATCTTATATTCTTTTTAACCTGGATTGTGACTTCTTTTGAAGTTTTTTTATATTTTTATATTTTTCATGCCTTTTTCATAAGATTCATCACATTATATTAGAGATGTATCCCTCTGCATCCAGTTGACTATAATAGACTGTACATTCTTTGAAGATGTTTTATGTTCTTCAAAATCTCAGAAACTGATATATAAGACATAATGGAAAAATAACTTATTGAACATCTACTAAATACATATCCAAGAAACCATGCTATGGGATGTCCTGGTTATGAAGGTGCATAACACATGGACTCTATCCTCAAGAAGCTTATAATCTTGTAAAGGTGATGAGATTAAAAAATATGTCATGATGTGATAAGATTTGTACTAATCTATAGATTATATGTGCACCTGTTGGTATGAATCTACTGTTATATGGGATTTTGCTTAGATATTTGTTAGATATTTGGTGTTGGATCATTAGAGTTTTAAAATAGATTAGTGAAATGATGAAAATATGCTTTAACAAAAATTTAACAAGTGACAATAACAGAATAAGTTGAAAGATGCGTTCAAGATGTAGTTGAAAGCATCAATACATTATTGTAATATTCTAATTACAGACCCAAATTCTTCAGTGAATTCTGATTTTGAAAGACTTATTGATCCTTACAATTCATAGAATATAGGCACTGGAAAGGACATTAGAGAGAATCCCATGCAATCTCTTCAGTTTATAGAGGATGTTTTTAAGGCGACCCCTAAAAATGTTTTAAAATTATTAGGTGACCCATATCAGATTCACAAATTTGAATTTTAAAATAGAAGTAGTGAGTTAACTCAAGAAGCCTCTAATTAAGTTAAAAGCAAGATACTGAAAATACATAGTAACAGAACAACTATTATTATAGCATGAAAAGCTATTTGTCAACTGATGAATCTTGTGTGCAGAATTCCAAAAAAATATGTAAATACTTTACCCTCAAAAAGGAAGAGCCTAGGGTGCTTGGGTGGCTCAGTCAGTTAAGCATCTGCCTCCAGCCTAGGTCATGATCCCAGGATCTGGGATCGAGTCCTACTTTGGGCTCCCTGCTCAACAAAGAGTCTTCTTCTTCCTCCCTCTGTCACTCTCCTTGTTTATTCCTTCACTCTCTCTCTCTTTAATAAATAAATAATAATTTAAAAAAAGGATCCTAGGTGGTGCCTGAGTGGCTCCATTGGTTAAGTGTCTGACTCTTGATTTGGGTTCAGTTATGATCTCAGGGTTGTGGAAAGAGCCCCGTGCTCACACCTCCACAATAGGTGTAGAGCCTGTTTGGGATTCTCCCTCCCTCTCTCTCTACCCTTCCCTCCCCTCTCACTCTGTCTCTCTTAAGAAAGAAGAAGAAAAGAAGAAGAAAGAAGAAGAAGAAGAAGAAGAAGAAGAAGAAGAAGAAGAAGAAGAAGAAGAAGAAGAAGAAGAAGAAGAAGAAAGCAGCATAATTCTTCATTCCTTAACCTTAGGCACTCAGATTTAATTTTTCAAAGAAATAGTATGGAAAAGAGTACATAAAGTATACCTTTACAGTACAGAAATCTTTTAAATGATCAAGGGCAATATCAGCAGTCATCAATCATGTTGGTAAAAAGTGCCCTTGATATAATGTGATAAAATTGACACTTTCCCTATGTGTTATTCCTCCCCCAAACCTTTATCCCTGCCTGATCTTGAGAAAAAACTTAAGATAAATTCCAGTAGAGAGACATCATACAATATGAGGATTAGTAATTCTCAATACTGCCAAAGTCATAAAAATATAAGGAAAGTCTGAGAAATTATCACAGTCTAGATAAAGAGGCATGAAAATTAATGTAATATAATATCCTGGATGAATTCTTGGAAAAGAAAAAAGACTAGGTAAAAATGATGGAGGTTTGAAAAAAATATGTATTTTAGTTAATAATGTCTCAGTATTAGTTTATTAATCATGACAAGTGAACATACCAATGTAATATGTTAATAATAGAAATAGTGAGTAGAAAGTATACAGGAACTCTCTGTATCATGTTCTTAATTTTCTCTATAAATCTGGAACTGTTCTAAAAACAACTTCTGTTAATTAAAAAATCAACAAAATTAAACACTGAATATTTAACTTATGAAATGATGCCTCTGTTGCCTGGTGGATGGAAAAAACCCCAGGCCATGGCGCCTTGACACCACCCATCCCAAAGGTGTTGCTGAAGGCTCTTGGTCTTGTCACAAGAAAGAATTCAAGGACAGACACAACACAGGGGATGAGTATCACAAGTGGGGAAGTTTATTAAAATGAAAATACACTCTCAAAATATGAGAGTGGGTGAGACAGAGGTGGAGAGATGGATAGAGAGAGAGCATGTGCTAGTCTGTGGGCCCTGAGAATTGAGTTTCTATCTTCTATCAACAGTTGCTAACAAGGGATAAGAATATTCATTATGTCAGGTGAGGATTTTATGGAAGCAGGGTTTTTCATCTTTTCGTTCTTTATTTGGTCAAAGGTTTCTGGCCTGATTTGCCAGGCATCTTGGGCCTAAGTGGTTTGATTCAGCTTCCTGTGGCTTTGTTTTAGAATATATCCAGGACTGGCTCCTGATGTCCCCATTAACTGGCCATGACATTCTTTTTGCTGGCTTCCAGGCAAAGAACCTAACTAACTGCCTCTAACACCACCATAATATTAGTACTATTAAAAATAAATAATAATATTTAAAGAAACAAAATCTATTCACTGCAAAGGCTTTAGCATAATGTTCTTCAGAATCTTAAAGCATTTCCTTTTATTCCATTTGGTTTCTTTTTAGATATTTTGTAAACAATTAAATGTCATATATATGTATATATCACCTTTGCTGCCATATATGAAACTCTCTAAGGAAATAAAAATAATTGAAGATGAATCAATATTTAAATCTTATTAGTCAACTAATTATTTGATCAAAAATAAGTAATTATTTGTTAGTTTGTGAATTACTTTGGACTAACACCTGCTTTGAATGCTTTGAATACTTTAGTGCAGAAGTCAGCAATTTCAGTTTAAAAGTACTAAAGTTCTTACTGCATGTCTGAAGCTCAATATATTATTTGTACCTTTTGATCACCACAAGAAATACTTCTGTTTAATCATCTTTAGTGTTTCTCTGCCATACCTCCAGAGAGTTTCTGATTAATTTATATATGTGTGCAGGTAACTATTTCCCTTGGTGTGCATAATTATTCTTTTCTCCATATTAAATTACATCCGCTCTCTAGCTGTTCAATCAAAAATTTAGATTGTATATACTTGTATATGTTTCTGAATTTCTCGCAAATAACCAATGTCTGACTTAAATGAGTGCCCTCTATTTTTCTGTTAATCTTTGTAAGCACCTAATTATTGTGTTCCTTAGTTATTAAATAGTCGTTGAATTACTTCATCTCTCACATCAATGTCAGAGCATTTAAAGCCCTCTATTTTCAAAGAAGGGATATACTTTAAGTGTCTAAGTCATTTTCCCATTATTGTCTCCTTGATTTCCCTATGTCAATAATTATTGTAGTTTTATCTACTCCTGACTTAGAATATTACAACTAAGGGATGATTATAATGCTGTTTTCCTTATCTGGAAAAAAAAAGTTTCAAAATTTCAGTATCTTTTTTCCCTAAAACCAACCATAAATGATGAAAAAGTTTGTATTCTCGAAAACTTACTCTAGTAGCAATGACTAAATTTGGGCGAAAATTCCAATCTTCTCCAATGTGATCTTGTGATAATGACAAAGACCTAGAGGTCCTTTTTAACATTAATTCACTGACCTGTACTTAACTTTCAGAAGAATGTATTTATTTTACTTTCTTTCTGTTCTGTAATGCTGACCAGGTTGCAGCTGAAGTCTTTCCTAATCACAGGAAAAGATTCCTTTAAGATTAATGTAGGGGAAGGTACTGACAGTAGGATAGAACTGCTTTTTAAAAATTAATTATTTTACCTCAATCCTTGGTAAAATTTTCACTTCTCAGAGAATTCACCCTGTTCTTGGTTATTTTTTAACAAAGCATTCCCACCACCCTTACTTTCTCTCTTTTACTTATTAGCAATCATGTATTCAAGTCTAAGGTCTTTTTGCCAATCTCCCAGTCTGGTCTTCTATCTTGTATTTCATTTTCTTACTCAGAAATGGAAGTTCTGATTTTGTGCAATTTCCTGACTTCACAGCTAATTACTTCTCATAATATATTTAGCCTGCTTTTCTGGCCTTGATCTCTGTCCATAAGAAACTGGGTTCTAAGATGCTTTCTAAATTTTATTTTGAAAAGTTACATTACAGCCATTTTGGAACACAGCCTCGCAATTTCCTACAAAACAGACATACCCTTATTATATGATATAGCAATTGCTTTTCTTGGTACTTACCCAAATGAGTTGAAAATTTGCATTCATTCAAAACCTGCAGATGAATGTTTATAGTAACTCTATTCAAATTTATCAAAACTTGAAAGTATCTATTCCTTCAATAGATGAGTGGATAAACAAACTGGCACATCCTATAAAATGCATTCTTTGATCACAACTAGAAAATCTTCAACTAAATGGAAATAACACTATATCTATCTGAACAATTTTTATGGTTTAAATAAGAAAGCAAATGAAAAAAAAATCGGAAAAAAATTTAAAGTATTTTAAGCTGAGTATCAATGGCTATATATATCAATATCTTTAATGCAGTTAAAGTGATGACTAAAGGAAAATTTGTAAGTGCAGTTATAGATAATTGTGCAATTATTTGTAAATAATATAGATAATTAAGTGTATAGCATATAATGTATGAATATATATAATAAATATAAAAGTATAATTATAAATAATAAAAACAAGAAAGATTTTAATTAATTGATCTAAGCTACCATCTCCATATCTAGAAAAAGTCTACCAAATCAAAGTAGGGAAAGAAAAGAATAATGTTTGCTTGGTGAAGTAGAAAACCAATATTTAGTATAGAAAACCAATTTAGCCAAAAGCTTGATCCATTGAAGAAATGTATAATACGCTAGAATGGTATAGGTAAAGAAAAAAAGAAAGAAATCAGATGTGTCAGGGGAGGAGCAAGATGGCAGAAGAGTAGGGTCCCCAAGTCACCTGTCCCCACCAAATTACCTAGAAAACCTTCAAATTATCCTGAAAATCTATCAATTCGGCCTGAGATTTAAAGAGAGACCAGCTGGAATGCTACAGTGAGAGGAGTTCGGGCATCTATCAAGGTAGGAAGACGGGGAAAAAGAAGTAAAGAAACAAAGGCCTCCGAGGGGGAGGGGCCCGCGAGGAGCCGGGCTGAGGCCGGGGCGAGTGTCCCCAGGACAGGAGAGCCCCGTCCCGGAGGAGCAGGAGCTGCACCGACCTTCCCGGGGGAAAGGGGCTCGCGGGGAGTTGGAGCAGGACCCAGGAGGGCAGGGATGCCCTCGGGCTCCCGGGGACACTGACAGACACCTGCGCCCAGGAGAGTGCGCCGAGCTCCCTAAGGGCTGCAGCACGCACGGCGGGACCCGGAGCAGCTCGGGGGGGGGGGGAAGGGGGAGGGCGGCGGCTCCGCGGAGGGGGCTGCGGGGCGGGAGCAGCTCGGGGGGCTCGGGGGCGGCTCGGTGGAGGGGGCTGCGCAGCCCCAGGAGCGCTAATGAAACAGCGCAGGCCCCAGAGCACTGGTCGCCCGGACACAGCCCAGGATCCGGCCTCCCCCGGGACAGGCAGAGGCCGGGAGGGCCCAGGACAGCGAGGACGCTCCTGCCCCAGCTGAGCAGATCAGCGGCCCCGCCCCGAGCCTCCAGGCCCTGCAGACGGAGTTCCTGCCGGAGCTGAATCCAGGGCTCCAGAGCTGCCCCGCCACTGGGGCTGTTCCTCCTGCGGCCTCACGGGGTAAACAACCCCCACCGAGCCCTGCACCAGGCAGGGGCACAGCAGCTCCCCCAACTGCTAACACCTGAAAATCAGCACAACAGGCCCCTCCCCCAGAACACCAGCTAGACTGACAAGTTCCAGAGGAAGTCAAGGGACTTAAAGAACACAGAATCAGAAGATACTCCCCCCGTGGT
This sequence comes from Canis lupus dingo, assembly GCF_003254725.2. Classification (NCBI taxonomy): domain Eukaryota; kingdom Metazoa; phylum Chordata; class Mammalia; order Carnivora; family Canidae; genus Canis; species Canis lupus. The sequence continues at coordinate 54,867,318 of NC_064255.1, read as the reverse complement.
TCTTTTATTTTGTTTTGTTTTGTTTTGTTTTGTTTTGTTTTGTTTTGCTTTTTGATTTGTTTCCTTCCCCCACCCCCTTTTTTCTCCTTTCTTTTTCTTTCTCTTTTTCTTCTTTTTTTTTTTTTCGTTTTTTTTCTTCCCTTTTTTTTTCTCTTTCTCTTTTCTTTCCTTCTTTCTCTCCTCTCTTTTTCTCCTTTTCCCAATACAACTTGCTTTTGGCCACTCTGCACTGAGCAAAATGACTAGAAGGAAAACCTCACCTCAAAAGAAAGAATCAGAAACAGTCGTCTCTCCCACAGAGTTACAAAATCTGGATTACAATTCAATGTCAGAAAGCCAATTCAGAAGCACTATTATACAGCTACTGGTGGCTCTAGAAAAAAGCATAAAGGACTCAAGAGACTTCATGACTGCAGAATTTAGAGCTAATCAGGCAGAAATTAAAAATCAATTGAATGAGATGCAATCCAAACTAGAAGTCCTAACGACGAGGGTTAACGAGGTGGAAGAACGAGTGAGTGACCTAGAAGACAAGTTGATAGCAAAGAGGGAAACTGAGGAAAAAAGAGACAAACAATTAAAAGACCATGAAGATAGATTAAGGGAAATAAACGACAGCCTGAGGAAGAAAAACCTACGTTTAATTGGGGTTCCCGAGGGCGCCGAAAGGGACAGAGGGCCAGAATATGTATTTGAACAAATTCTAGCTGAAAACTTTCCTAATCTGGGAAGGGAAACAGACATTCAGATCCAGGAAATAGAGAGATCCCCCCCCTAAAATCAATAAAAACCGTTCAACACCTCGACATTTAATTGTGAAGCTTGCAAATTCCAAAGATAAGGAGAAGATCCTTAAAGCAGCAAGAGACAAGAAATCCCTGACTTTTATGGGGAGGAGTATTAGGGTAACAGCAGACCTCTCCACAGAGACCTGGCAGGCCAGAAAGGGCTGGCAGGATATATTCAGGGTCCTAAATGAGAAGAACATGCAACCAAGAATACTTTATCCAGCAAGGCTCTCATTCAAAATGGAAGGAGAGATAAAGAGCTTCCAAGACAGGCAGCAACTAAAAGAATATGTGACCTCCAAACCAGCTCTGCAAGAAATTTTAAGGGGGACTCTTAAAATTCCCCTTTAAGAAGAAGTTCAGTGGAACAGTCCACAAAAACAAAGACTGAATAGATATCATGATGACACTAAACTCATATCTCTCAATAGTAACTCTGAATGTGAACGGGCTTAATGACCCCATCAAAAGGCGCAGGGTTTCAGACTGGATAAAAAAGCAGGACCCATCTATTTGCTGTCTACAAGAGACTCATTTTAGACAGAAGGACACCTACAGCCTGAAAATAAAAGGTTGGAGAACCATTTACCATTACTGGGAGCCTTTCCCCTAAGATCAGGAGCAAGACAGGGATGTCCACTCTCACCACTGCTGTTCAACATAGTACTGGAAGTCCTAGCCTCAGCAATCAGACAACAAAAAGACATTAAAGGCATTCAAATTGGCAAAGAAGAAGTCAAACTCTCCCTCTTCGCCGATGACATGATACTCTACATAGAAAACCCAAAAGTCTCCACCCCAAGATTGCTAGAACTCATACAGCAATTCGGTAATGTGGCAGGATACAAAATCAATGCCCAGAAGTCAGTGGCATTTCTATACACTAACAATGAGACTGAAGAAAGAGAAATTAAGGAGTCAATCCCATTTACAATTGCACCCAAAAGCATAAGATACCTAGGAATAAACCTAACCAAAGATGTAAAGGATCTATACCCTCAAAACTATAGAACACTTCTGAAAGAAATTGAGGAAGACACAAAGAGATGGAAAAATATTCCATGCTCATGGATTGGCAGAATTAATATTGTGAAAATGTCAATGTTACCCAGGGCAATATACACGTTTAATGCAATCCCTATCAAAATACCATGGACTTTCTTCAGAGAGTTAGAACAAATTATTTTAAGATTTGTGTGGAATCAGAAAAGACCCCGAATAGCCAGGGGAATTTTAAAAAAGAAAACCATAGCTGGGGGCATCACAATGCCAGATTTCAGGTTGTACTACAAAGCTGTGGTCATCAAGACAGTGTGGTACTGGCACAAAAACAGACACATAGATCAGTGGAACAGAATAGAGAATCCAGAAGTGGACCCTGAACTTTATGGGCAACTAATATTCGATAAAGGAGGAAAGACTATCCATTGGAAGAAAGACAGTCTCTTCAATAAATGGTGCTGGGAAAATTGGACATCCACATGCAGAAGAATGAAACTAGACCACTGTCTTTCACCATACACAAAGATAAACTCAAAATGGATGAAAGATCTAAATGTGAGACAAGATTCCATCAAAATCCTAGAGAAGAACACAGGCAACACCCTTTTTGAACTCGGCCATAGTAACTTCTTGCAAGATACATCCACGAAGGCAAAAGAAACAAAAGCAAAAATGAACTATTGGGACTTCATCAAGATAAGAAGCTTTTGCACAGCAAAGGATACAGTCAACAAAACTCAAAGACAACCTACAGAATGGGAGAAGATATTTGCAAATGACATATCAGATAAATGGCTAGTATCCAAGATCTATAAAGAACTTATTAAACTTAACACCAAAGAAACAAACAATCCAATCATGAAATGGGCAAAAGACATGAAGAGAAATCTCACAGAGGAAGACATGGACATGGACATGGCCAACATGCATATGAGAAAATGCTCTGCATCACTTGCCATCAGGGAAATACAAATCAAAACCACAATGAGATACCACCTCACACCGGTGAGAATGGGGCAAATTAACAAGGCAGGAAACAACAAATGTTGGAGAGGATGCGGAGAAAAGGGAACCCTCTTACACTGTTGGTGGGAATGTGAACTGGTGCAGCCACTCTGGAAAACTGTGTGGAGATTCCTCAAACAGTTAAAAATATACCTGCCCTACAACCCAGCAATTGCACTTTTGGGGATTTACCCCAAAGATACAAATGCAATGAAACGCCAGGACACCTGCACCCCGATGTTTATAGCAGCAATGGCCACGATAGCCAAACTGTGGAAGGAGCCTCGGTGTCCAACGAAAGATGAGTGGATAAAGAAGATGTGGTTTATGTATACAATGGAATATTCCTCAGCTATTAGAAATGACAAATACCCACCATTTGCTTCAACGTGGATGGAACTGGAGGGTATTATGCTGAGTGAAGTCAGTCAGTCGGAGAAGGACAAACATTATATGTTCTCATTCATTTGGAGAATATAAATAATAGTGAAAGGGAATATAAGGGAAGGGAGAAGAAATGTGTGGGAAATATCAGAAAGGGAGACAGAACGTAAAGACTGCTAACTCTGGGAAACGAACTAGGGGTGGTAGAAGGGGAGGAGGGCGGGGGGTGGGAGTGAATGGGTGACGGGCACTGGGGGTTATTCTGTAATACAGAACACCAATAAAAAATAAATTAAAAAAAAAAGAAATCAGATGTGTCAATATTAGTAGTAAAAAAGGGGGATGGGGGACAAGGGGGTTTTCACTATGGACTTTCAAATCATTTTGAAAGACAATAATGACATATGAAAAATTTTATCCCAATAAAGTTGACAATTTAGATAAATTGGACAAATCTCTCAGAACATAAAATAAACCAATCATGACTTGGCTAAATTAATAGAAGAAAAAAAATGGGAAACTGAACACTCCTTTATTTAAAAAAATATTGAATTAATTACAAATTCCTTTCCACAAAGAAAAATAGTGGTCACTAAACTTCCCCTGAAATACAGAGAAAATTCTTCCAAATATATAAGAAAGCATCAAGATCATTCTAACACACTATGTTCTAATGAATAGAGAACAATTACTGGTTCTCTATTGGCCTGAACATGAATCTAGTTGTCATTTTTGATACAATTGCTAAAAGGAAAGAGTTCAGGGCCTGAGTACTAAAAGGAAACATTTCTTCCTTCCTAGTATTTTCTTGATGACTAAAAAGAAAAAAGCCTAAATTAAATGTTAATTTTGGCTTTAGTCACTAATGTCTGTTTCCACACCTTGCTGTTAATGCAAATAGATTTTAATTTAAATGCAATTTCCTTAAGGGATTTCAAATCAGTGAGGCACAAGTGGTAGCAGTGGTCCAAAGATATTAGCATTTTTATTTATGACTATCCAAATAGAAGTGTAAAACAGCTGACATTTGTCCTGCCATCTCTGCTGTATAGATTCCTCTCAGCTTCTCATACCTATTTGCCATAATAAATTGTCCTATATCCCACATACTTCCGAATCCTGTGCCTATAAAAACTTGATTCCTTTTTTGTGAGGTGAGAGGTGGTGATTGGCAGGAGGGAAGGTTTTGACAGGTTTAAAAATGTGAATTCATTTTTAAGGACCTTCATGATGATGATGAAGAGGAGGAAGAGGATGATGATAGTATCATGATGATAAACCCAGTGACAGTCAATTAATCTGCAGGAAAGTTAGGCCATTGTCCTTAGTCTTCATACAGTCTTCCATAAAAACAAACTAGAACAGCAACTTGCAGGTGTCTGAATAGATTTGGATGCGTTTGTAAAGGCAGGTTTTGCTCTAGGCATAACCAACTGGAGCATTTTATAGAAGAGCTAGCCATGCTCCATGGTTTCAATCTCCAGGCCTATAAGGGAATTCCTGATTACTTTATATTGGATCTCTTACTAATAGTACTCAAAACTTGAGGCTCTTATTCTTAGATATTGCCTCTCTTAATGATTCCCAGTTCTCCTCAGTGCCACCTAAATTATTCAGATATTGGTTTATCAAGTCTCTTTTCTATTGCCTCTTTCTGAAACTCCCTGCTGAGCTTGAATGTGCACATAGGAATGCTCAGATAAAATAAAAAAGGAATTTAAGAGCAATAAGAGTGCTGTCTTTCTCCACTCCAATAAGAACATTTAAGACACACGTGAGATTTTTTTTACCCCTATTGGCTCTCACTTTTATTACAACATCTTTTCTCAAATTGGCAAAGTAGACAGCTATTCCAGTGTGATCTTTGTACTACCAAACAACAGGGGATGGTGATACAAAGATACAGCTAAATGATTTTCTTTCTCCCAAGGTATCAGCCCACAAATAAACAGTATATCTATTGTAGAGTTTGCTCTCTTGTTTAGTAGTTATAAAGAATTCATAAAAACAAAACAATACAATATGTTAATATGGTCTGTACACTACAGTCCATGAGGATATTATGTAAAATTTAAACATGTCTCTAAATAATGCTAATCAATTAATCCGTGTTTCTTTATTCCTACCTTAGTTTAATTTGTTAGTTTCTCTAGAATACCAAATACTGTTATAAAGACTAGCACAGTAATCTTCAAAATATTCCTAAATTAATAAATTAAAAGTATTCATTACATGAATGAGTTATTAGACGTTTGACAAATTTGGAATGAAATTTTAATGGAGTTATTAAAAATATTAGAATTCTTTCTTTTGCTTAAGACAAACAGTCAGGGCACCCCGGGTGGCTCAACGGTTTAACACCGCCTTCAGCCCAGGGCCTGATCCTGGGGACCTGGGATGGAGTCCTGCATGGGGCTCCCTGCATGGAGCTTGCTTCTCCCTCTGCCTGTGTCTCTGCCTCTCTCTCTCTCTCTCTCTCTCTCTGTCTCTTATGAATAAATAAATAAAATATTGAAAAGAAAAGAAAAACGATCAAAAAAAAAGTCAAACTATTTCCAGACAAGCTTTAAATGTAATACAAGTGTTTATCTGTCATTATACATTTTTCAAATTTAGAGAAATTTCATATGTTATATGAAAAAAAAAATTGAAGAAACTGATCTATTTTGATCCCTCCCTTGATAATAAGATGAGACTTATCATGAATTGACCAAAAGGGCCTTAATGCTAACCTCAGTTTGATGAAATTCTAGATTTGCTCTTATTTGACCCTGGGACCCTGACCTCGTTTTCCTTAGAGAATTTACTAAAACAAAACGACTACAAAAACCAAGTAACTACATCCTTTGTAATTATAAATTATTTGCTAGGATCTCTGTCTCCAAGATAGGGAGGCATCCCTCTGAAATGTCATCATGAAGGAAGACAGTACCCCAATCTCCCAGTTTCTGTGGGGGACATGAACCTACCTTCGGTGGGTGCCCTGCCTTGAGTTGTAAACCTACCACTGGTATGTGGATAGGAGAGAGTTTACTTTTCTAAGGTCAATATTCTCTACTATTATAAACTCTCCAAACTTTGTTTCAGCAGATTGAGGGCAGACTGACTCCTGGCCTCTCTACCTTATTGCAACAAACTTGAATAAAGGCTTCCTTGCCTGCTTCACCTCTTGCAATGCATTTTTTACTTTGCCATAGTATAAATAAGTTGATATGTATGTTTAATATAAAAAGTGACATGGTCTAAATATTCTTAATTTGTGAGATAAGAGATCTAAACTTTATCTCTAGATTGATTTGGGGTTAGGTAAATAATTTAAAATATCTCTCCTGCTTTTGTATTGTTATATTTATTCTCTAAATATCTTTATAGCTCTCACACACATATATATGTACACAGACATTATTATAAGAAATTGGTTAACTAACAGTGGAAGGCTGTTGTGGAGGCTAAGAAGCCTCAAGATCCACAGTTTAACAAGCCAATGGTATAGTTCCAGTCTGAGTCCAAAGGCAAAAGACCAATGTTGTAGCATGAAGAGCTAGGCAGAGAAAGTTAATTTATCCTTACTCCACTTTTTTGTTCTATTTGGCCCTTCAATGGATTTGATAAGATCCATTCAAACTGCAAAGGGCAATCTGCTTTACTCAGTCTATCAAGAATCAAATGTTTACCTTATCCAGAAATACCCTCACAGACATACTCAGAATATTACCCAAATGTCTAGGCACACTCTGACATAGTAAAGTTGTTAGATAAAATTAAGCACCAAATTAGTAACTTATGGTCCCATAAGGTCCATTCTGAATGGTTTTGGTTTGAATTTCTTTGATATTTGTCTGTAAATATGTATCAACATGCACCAGAATTATTTCTTTGGATCATTAAACACTTAATAAGGTCACACTTCAATCTTATTCTTATTCTAAATCAATATATCACTTAATGATTTTTATGAAAAATATTTTGTCAAATTTCCACTTGACTCACACTTACTTTATTTCCATTAAATATTTTTTCCATTTTTCATAAACACTCTGGTGAATTACCTAACAAATTTAACAGTGAGCATTTTGCTGTAATTTTCTTAATGTAAGGGGTACAATTTTCATAAAAAACTAGTATATTATATGTTTTTCATCATCTCTATTTGGAATGTTCTATTATAATTCTACTTATAGTAGAGGGATTATTTATTAGGAAATCCCACTCAATGTAAATATTAAAAAGTATATATAGTTTTCTTTATGAGACTACTAGATAATTTTGCTTTAAAAATAAAACTGCACTATACTCCAAAATATAACAAAATGGTTCCTTCTTTATCTTGAGTAATAAATGCATACATTTGTTTTTATTTTAAAGTCCTTTAACTCAGCCATAGTTGTTGTTTTATGGTATAATTTTTCTAAACTTTTACTTTCAATCTAAATGTATCTTTGAAAATAAAATATGTCTCCAATATATGACATGTGGTTCAATCTTGGTTTTCATTTTTACTTTTAATGTTAGAAAATATCTGCCTTTTGATTCTAGTGTTTGTTTTATTTATGTTTAGAGAGATTTATATTTATAGTGGATAATATAAGATTTATAGTAATCACTTTTCAATTTTCTCCCTACACGTTTTATGGGGTTTTGTTTCTCTATTTCTCCATTATTGCCTTCTTTTATTTTAAATAATCTTTTCTATTATACCATATTTTAAAGTTGTTTTCTTAGTGGTTGTACTTCCAATTCCAATTAACACCTTAACTTAAAACAGTCTTTTCCAGATTAACACCAAATTAATTAATATGAAAAACCTTGTTCTAATATAGCTTCATTGCCTTCTTCCTCCTTTGTGCTTATAATTACCATAAAAAAATAACTTCATACATTATAAGCCCAAAACATATGTAATTATTACTTTATTCAATTTTCTATAAAAACCATATAGAAGGGGTGCTTGGGTGGCTGAGTCAGTTAAGCATCTGACTCGGTTTTGGCTTAGGTCATGATCTCAGGGTAATGGCAATGAGCCCCACCTTAGACTCCATGTTCAATGTGGAGTCTGCTTGTCTCCCTTCCTCTTCCTGCTCATTTGCTTCCTCTCTCATTCTCTCTCTCTCAAATAAATAAATAAAATATTTTTTTAAAAAACATATAGCAGAAGAAAAGTATTACAAATAAAAGTACATTTATACTGACTTCTATATTCATCTGTGTAGTTAACCAGTGATCCTTTCTTCTTTAGGATGACTCAAGTTACTCTCTAGTGTCCTATTTTTTCAGCCTGAAGGACCCTGTTGTTATGTTTTGTAGAGAAGATCTGCTTGTGATTTTTTCCCCAATTCTGTTTGTCTTAATTTGTTTTAATTTTTCCTTCATTTTTGAAGGAATGTTTTGCTGGATACAGAATTCTTGATTGATAATTAAAAAACAAAACAAACCAAAAAAATAAAATAAAAACAAAAACACTTTGTGGTATCCCAGCACTTCCTGGCCTTCAAAACTTCCTATGAGAAATCAGCTATTAGTTTTATTGAAGATTCCTTGTATGCAATAAATCATTCTTTCTTTGTCTTTGTCTTTCTACTGTTCCACTATGATATGCATAATTGTGGAAGTATTTGAATTTAGTTGAACTTTGATAAACCTTTGATTTCAAAATATATATAACATTTTTAGCCATTATTTTTCAGAAAATCTTTCTCTGTTTTTCTCATTTCTGGAACACCCATTATGTGTATGTTATACACTTGATGGTGTCTCACACAACTCTGAGGGTTTATTCATTTTTCTTTATTTTTTTCCAAGCAATTCCTCAGACTGAATAGTCTCAATTGACTTCAATTTTCCTGATTTTCCCTCTGCAAGTTCAAATTTACCATTGTGATTTTTCTCATTAATTTTTCATTTCAGTTATTTTCCTTCTTCAATGCCACATTTTCCATTTGGTTATTTTAAGTAATTTATAACTTTTTATATTTATTTTTATTTGGTAGAACATTGTTCTCATCTTTTCTTTTAATTGTTTGGATGTGATTTCCTACACTTATTTGAAGCTATTTATGACAGCTGACTTAAATGCTGTGCTTAGTAATTTCAACATATGAGTCTCATTAGGGATCCTTTTTTATTGACATTTGCCCCAGTTTATGGACTCTTCTTTTCCTCTCTATGCCTCACATTTTGTTGCTGTTGTTGAAAACTGGACATAAAAATAAGCAGAAAATAAATGTGGCAACTCTGGAAGTCAGAATAAACTACCAATAGGACTTGTTTGTATTGTTATTGTTATTTGCTTGTTTCATAATTTTCCTGGTATCATTCTATAATTTCTGTATTTTTTGTCATGTACCATTTCTGAAGTCTCTGCTTAGTTATGTTATTCATCAGCTAATTATTAAATGCCTTTGACCAATATATATTCCACCCTTTGCTAAGGGGCTTTGTGTGTTTGTGGTATGGCATTCCTTCAAGGCTTCAGCAGTGTGTAACTCTATTCCAAACTCTACACCTTAATGGCCATGAGCATTAAGATCATTCACAGATGAGAGTGTAGGGCCTTTTTGAGTCTTTGCTGGGCATGAGCATGGTGTACACATGCATATAGCCCTCTACTCCCAAGAAATATTTTAGAGTTCTCTAAAGTCCCCTATGGACATCTCATTTTCTAAGCTGTTATTTTAAGTATTTATTCAGCATTTTTCTGTCAGTAAGAGTATCACAATCTAGGGCAGCTGCAATGTTAAATAATTTCAGGCTAATTATTTTAAGCAAATGATTTAGGAATAGGATTTCTAAATGAAGAAGCTGAGTCAGGTCAAATAAAGACAATTAATGAATTTTTTTTCCAGTAATCACAAATAGATCAAATAGTTATCTAGGAATGAGGCTTTTTGGGGATTTATAAAAAACATTCTGCATTTCCAGTGGTGTTAGATTTCTGCTTTTTCACATTTGCCGTGAGTGTAAGACACAGATCTGAAGAAAGTGGGGGTGGTAGTGAGGCAAGGTAAAATGATACAAAGCTCTCTTGTTCTTACTGGGATTCAGCTACTTTTTTTGAAGAAAAACTCCTCAGATTGTTTAAAGACTTTGATTAACTAGCTGTGAAAATGTTGATTTTGACATTTTTTTCCAGTGTTCTAACTGCTTTTATGGAAGAGTGGCTTTACAGAGGCCCTTACTCTACTATTATGGAAATGCCTTTGTACTTTCCCATTTTTAAACATAGTCTTTAAAATAATGCATTCTATTAAACACAGCATGTAGCATAACTAAAAATTAAAGATACTTTCATTCTTCTAAATACGTTTTTTATTCTTTGTTAGAAAAAATGTATTTTAATACCTAATTTATGTCAGGAAGAAAAAAAATCAGTATGTTTAGAATATATATTTGCTCTATTATTTAAGACTATCAGTTGTAATATAGAAAATAAGAGACAATGGATACAGTCAAGTAGCTTATAAGATATATTAAAAATAGGTAAAATAAATAGCTCATATATGTGCTGAACATAGGAAAAAATAAAAGAACTAAGTGCACATCAAGTACCATAAAACAGATGAGGTCCTAAGCATTCATAAAAACCTAAGTTAGCCATTTATTTACAATGCTCAGTCATGGTCCATGTACCTTCTGCTCTAAACATTCAGATTGCTTTTATCTTAGCAACTTAGCAGATAATCTATGAGTTATGGTTATTGACAAGGATTATTTCTCCTGCTTAAATCTTCTACTTTCTTATTATTTCTATTAATTCATGGATTCCACTTATACAAGGCTTCTATTGCCTTCTCATTATATTTTCTTTGTGACTTTTAGCTTTTTTTCTCCACTAAAAAATTAAGTAAATGGCTAACCATATCTTGTTTTTGTATTCAAGAGAAGAAAGTTGATTCTGTTAAATCACAATAATCATTATTTGGGTAGACATTTAGCACAGGACTTCTCAAAGATCGAGATCTGGAAAGAATTAAGAATCAACTGCCTTAGACTGAAATTGGTACTGGAAGCTTGGGATGGGAGAGGTATACTGGTGGATAGCGAGACATCTCGATTGTGATCAGTGAACAGGATCAAAAGTCTATGAATCAGGGCACCTGGATGGTTCAGTCAGTTAAGTGTCTGCCTTCATCTAAGGTCATGATACAAGGGATCTGGGATCAAACCCTGCATAGAGCTCCCTGCTCAGTGGGGGGCCTGCTTCTTCTTCTCCTTCCGCAGCTCCCTTGCTTGTACACTCTTTCTCTCTCCTAAATCAATCAATCAATCTTTTTAAAAAAGTCTATAGGTCAAAAAATTCTGGGGATGCCTGGTTGGCTCAGTGGTTTAGCACCTGCCTTCGGCCCAGGGCGAAGCTTCTGCAGGTAACCTGTATTACCAATGCTAGTAGCTTAGAAGCAGAGGGAAACCAATACCAATACAACTTCCAGCTTTTTCTTTATAGGTTTCAACTTTTCCTTGGTCTCCCTACTGCATGCCCATGTTTCCTTTATAACTGCCTGGTATTCTGATTCAGGCCTACCCAGAAAAAAAAAAAAAAAAAGGAAAATACCATGTTTAACTAGTTGGCACAATTGTGTAAAGTCAAATACCTACCAAATTACATATTTTATCCTTTCTTAGTTTTTGCTCTTATATTGATAGAATTCTTCATTCCGATAGATCTCTCTACTTTTTCTGTTGTACTGCCTTAAGGTTACACTATGATCCTTAAGGTTATACTAAGGTTACACTAGCAAAAACTGTTAACTTCATTTCCCTAGTGTTACTCAATTCCTATTTCTGCTATCCACTACTACCAATAAACTACCTTATGAAAACTAGAAGCACTTCTAAAAAAATATAGCAAGGGGGATTTTTCAAGTAGTAGAATCAATATGCAATAAGGATTAAAATAGTCTATAGTTTAGAGTTGTAGCATGCCTAAATTATAATAAATTCTGTAATACTATCATATATAAAATTCTTTTGGAAAAAACTACTGTTTTTTTTCCTCACAACTGCTCTTTGAGGGAATATATGGTGTGCTGAAAGTTTTCATCAGCTTACAAAAGCCTATTGTATCTCTTTCCAATTCCCCTTTCAATAATGTCATTTATACCACAAAATTGCCCACATTACAAATCAAGGTATTCCAAACAAGAGCAGGATTTTAGATATATTTTTTTTATTTATTTTATTTTTTTTTATTTTTTTGGATTTTAGATATTTACCAGCATGCCACATCACATGCATTACATTCTTATATTACAAATCTCAAAATTGAAAGATACAGTATTTAAATATTTTTTTCAGTATAAAATCATGTTGCAAAAGAAATACTACAATAGGAGTGATTTTTTTCACCATAGTTTTGTATTTTCCATGAAGGATATATTTTTGACAAAAAGAATAAAAGATAAAGAGACATGGTTTTGTGAATACTACTACTGCAAAAAACAGTTCCTCAAAAAAAAAGGAAAAGAAAAAATTCATTTAGGAAGCTAGTGTGGATCATAGAAAAATAAACTGGAAAAAAAGGTTGCACAAGTATTTTATATAAATTGATACTAAGGTTTTTCAAAGAAAAAAATAAGTTAATCAGAAGTTTTTCTTGTGAGATTCAAGTTGTCACCTCTACTAGTCTGCTTAGTTAGCACTTTATAATTTGCCAATTGCTCCTTACATGCTTCTTATATACATAGATTTTTATCCCATTGAAATAAAGTGTATTCATGAACATAAATTTGAATTTCCACATTATTAAATAAACAGAAAAAATGACATAGAGTGATAAAATTCCCTAATATGATAGATTTCTTTTGATTTGGAGTCCAATTAGGATAAGATATTATTTCTGTTAAATCTATCAGTGAAATGCCCTCCTCTTTCCTATAAAAAAATCAAGGTATAATTTTTAATTAGCACTATTTTTCATTTAATTTCCATTATAATTTGTATTTGATGAAGGAACGCTAAATATATTTTGGAACAAATCTCAGGGAAGAATACAAAAATATTTATTAGCTTATACCTCATATTGGTTGAAAAGCACTGCACAAGACTAACATAGTTTGGGTTTTAGAATTCTTTTACTTTTTAAAAACAACACTTTGGGATCCCTGGGTGGCTCAGCAGTTTAGCACCGCCTTCAGCCCAGGGCCTGATCCTGGAGACCTGGGATCGAGTCCCACGTCAGGCTCCCTGCATGGAGACTGCTTCTCCCTCTGCCTGTGTCTCTGCCTCTGTGTGTGTGTGTCTCTCATTAATAAATAAATAAAATGTTAAAAAAATAAAAATAAATAAAAACAACACCTTATACCAGTATTTAAGATAAAAAGATAAGGCAACAAAAGCACATATAAGGAAGAGTATATGTAATAGCTCTAAAAGAAAATAGTCCAAAGAAATAGTAACCATTAATTAGCAAAACAATTTTATTCTGCACTAATACATTCTAAGTAACTTGAAATTGACTTTCTATAAATTGCATTTTTTTTCTTGTGTTTGTTTCTACAAGAAAATTGTGTTCGCTTCATGTAGCTATGCTATTTAGGGCATAAACTTGTTTTAGTGGTTGACTACTTTTCATCCTTAAATGAGGAAATGAAATAAGTAAAAAAATATATTTGATGCTAGAGTATTTGATTTGTGTGTAAATAGTATTCACAAGAAGTCAAAATAGCTATTTAACTCTTTTTTGTAGAGATAATTTCCAAAGAGCATGAATAAAGTCCCAAAAGAAAGGTCAATTAGGTAGAAATGCTTCAACAATATCCAATTTACAATAGACACACTTTTGTAGAAAGCTTCTAAAACAAACAAGAGCAAAATGGACTTTCATGGTAAAATGTATGCTTCCAAGTGCATTTCATAGAGGCAGGTCTCAATAAACTACAGTAGTGGCAAGAAATAAATATTTTGGGGTTACACACAGTATCTGGAAAAATGAAATTAAGTGAAACTAAACAGTCTAGTAACAAAAAGGCCTCCTGAACGTAGCACAAAAATCTTCTATAGAAAAAAAATTATAGATTATATGTGATTTGGAGCTGTGGTCTTCTAATGCGGGACAATAGGGCATAAGAAATTCTACATTATGTGAGTATTCTAATAGTGACATCACTTGAATTAGTTTTCGAATAGAATACAATGAGTTCAATATCTGGTCACAAGCTCTTGGTAGTAGAAAATTTAGCACTCTTTTGAACTTAAAAAAAAAGAAAAATTCCTCAGTCTGATGATGATCTATATTAAGCCCTAATCATATTTGCATACTAATAGGAAGACATTATTAGATATAGGGAAAAACATGGTAGAAGAATATTAATGGATTAATACCATTGGAAGTGTAGGTCCACTTGATTCTGTGAGAAACTTTGCAGTACTTATTCTTTAGACAGCAGGATAACTTAGGAAGCTGCTTTTGTGCAGTTGGAATGCGTGATGTTCTTAGGAGTCCCGGGATCTCAGATTTCAGAAGCCCATTGTTTCTTAATGCAAAGCAGCATACTTTTAGCAAAAAAAGAAGTCATATTCGGGATGATTTGACCTAGAAGTAGCTCTAGCACTGGCTAGTAAATATATTTCTGGAACTAAGATAATTAATAGGATGACAATTTTGCTCAATTTGTAAAATAAGAAAAAATTGAGAGATGCAATATAGTCACCCTTTCATCCATGTGGGATATATTCCGAGAATCCCAGTGGATGCCACAAACTACAGATAAACCCTAAACATACTATATTTTCCTGATACATACACATCTATCATAAAGTTTAATTAAAAATTATGCAGAAGAAATTAACAATAACTAATAATAAAGTAGAACAATTATAACAATATGCTGTAATAAAAATTTAGGTAGTCTCTTAGGTATCTTATTCACTTGTCTCCATCTTGTGATGATATGAGGTGATAAAATGCTTACATGATGACATGAAGTAGAATGGATGACATAGGCAACACTAAGCTACTATTGACCTTCTGACAATATGTCAGAAGGAGGATCATCTGCTTCCATACCATGTTTGACTATGGGTAACAGAAACCATGCAAAGCGACACCACATCTAAAGGGGGAGTACTATATTAAAAAGGCACCCCAGAGGAAAATTTTGGTTTCTTGAATTGATCTAAACCACTTCAATGATACAAATCCAATGAGTGGAGGCTAAATACTATTGAATAAAGTCCAAAACACACTAAAGTAAATGTAATATGTAGTCCTTCAACTCTTTTAGAAAGATATTTGTGGGACACCTGGTTGGCTCAGCAGTTTAGCGTCTGCCTTTGGCTCAGGGTGTGATCCTGGAGTCCCAGGATCAAGTCCCACATCAGGCTCCCTGCGTGGATCCTGCTTCTCCTTCTGCCTGTGTCTCTGCCTCTCTCTCTCTCTTTCTCATGAAAAAAAAAATGGAATCTTTAAAGAAAAAAAAGAATGATATTTGTAGCTATTTGATGGTTTATGATATATATAAGGGAAAGGGGAACATCCAGCTATTTCAAAGACTTTTAGATACAGGTATGAGCTAACACCAATGCCAGGAACATAAACTGCTCTGATGATTTTCTGGTTTTAGTTGGAGTTTATGAAAGCCAGGAGATAGATGGAATGTTGACCCAACTTTATCTTGCAGAAGTCATTCCACCTTTAGGTGATTTGGTAAGTAAAGTGTATTTGTATAGTGCCTGTTTTTAACACATCTCTTTATCTTTGATTTGCATCAGTTCTACTAGGAAATAATTTGGTGTGATTTTTCTCTGCATTTAATTTGGTTCAGGTTCATAGTAATTCTTTTTTTCCCCTTAACTATGTTCTGCTTTTCCCAGAACTATATATATCTGTACTTAAATTATTATATATTTATATCTGTTAAATATATTTATATTGTGATTTCACTTTGTCTTTCCCTATGACTAGTGGTGTTGAACATCTTTTCATGTGCTTATTGGCCATTTGTATATCTTTTTGGAGAAATTTACTCAAGTTCTTTTCCTGTTATTGAATCAGGTTGTTTGCTTTTTCTATTTGTTGTTGTTAGTGTATTGTAGGAGTAAGTATATATTCAGATTGTAAATTCCTATATGACATATAATTTATAAATGTTCCTCCCATATTTTTCCTCTTTGTTGATACTCTACTTTTATTTACTAAAATTTTAATTATTTATAAAGTTCAGTTTATTTTTGTTGCCTCTATTTTCAGTATCATACATAAAAAATAAACACCAGATCAAATGTCATTTCTCCCATATGAAGAAAAAAACAAAGGAAAACTCCTAAGAATTTAATGGTTTTAGCTCTTCTGTTTAAGTTTTTTTAATCAATTTTTAGTTAACTTTTGTATATGGCATAAGTTAAAAATCCAACTTCAATCTTTTGTATGAGGATATCCAGTTTTCCCAGCACCATTTGTTGAAAAGAGTATCCTTTCCCTTTTGAATATTCTTGGTACTCTTGTTGAAATCTATTTCCCATAAATCTGAGGATTTATATCTGGGCTTTTTATTCTATATATTGGCATATATATCTATACTTGTAATAATATCATACTACTTTAGTTATTAGTAAGCTTTATGTTAAGCTTCAAAATCATGAAATAGGAGTCCTCTAATTTTGTTCTGTTTTTATTTTTCCCAAGGGTATTTTGGCTATCCAGGATCTTTTGCATTTCACACAAATTTTACAATAGATATTTCAATTTCTACAAAAAATTTATTGATATTCGATGAGATTTCATGAATCTAGTACTAATGTTTTAGTATTAATAGTATTATTGTTTTAGTTTTGATAATATTTAGTATCGATAATATTGTTGCTTTAATGATATTAAGTCTTCTTATCCACAAGCACTTCAATACAAAAGTTTAGTAAAATACAAAACAAAGTAGTAAAAGTGGAAATGAAAGACTCAAAAAAGTGTAAGACATACAGAAAGCAACTGCAAATCAGCAGAAATAAGTTTTTCCTTATTAGTAATTATTGTTATGTAAATTAATTAAAATCTGTAAACAAAAGACAAAGACTGTCAGAATGAATTAAAAATAATCCAACAACATACTGTTTTTGAGAGACTCAGATTAGATCCAAACACATGCATAGTGTGGAACTGACAGAATGGAAAAGGATACTCTATGCAAATAGTAAGCAAAGGCAACTGGAGTGGTTTTATTAATATCAGACAAAATAAACTTTAAGTTAAAATCTATTATAAACTGATAAAAGTCTTATTTTTTCAAGAAGATTACCAATTATAAATATATATACAAACAAAAGAGTCATAATGGATGAAGCAAACTTTGACTAAATTAAAGGGAAAAGTAAATACATTTTCTAATAATTAGAAACTTCAGTATCCCACCTTCAATAATAGGTAGGGAAAAAAACAAATTAAAGATCAATAAGATTAACACTATAAATCTACTGAACTTTATATACATACTATGATATTCTAAATATATATTATATATAAAGTATATATAACTATATATAGAATATATATATTTGGGGGAATAGCAATATATATGTGTGTGTGTGTGTGTGTATATATATATATATATATATATATATATACATTTATTTAGAATAACCTGCCCAATAACAGCTGAATATGCATTCTTTTCAAATGCACATAGAACTTCCTACAGAATACACAGGCTACAAAATAAGTCTCACCAAGTATAGTTATACACAAAAGAAGTCTTACAAATTATACCAAATTTCTTCTCCAACAGCAATGAAATAAAATTAGAAATCAGTATTAAAATGAAAGTACACAAGTATATGGAAATTAAAGAACATGCTCCTAGGAATCAAAGAAGAAACCACAGAGATATTAGGAAATACTTAGTTCAACACAAAGAACTCAAAATGAAAAACTCCTAGAAAATAATAGATGAAAATCTAGATAATTTCGGGTATGGCAAAAACATGATCTATGAAAGGAAAAAAAACAATAAGTTGTACTTTCCTGAACTAGAAACTTCTGCTCTATGAAAGACACAAAGAGGATGAAAATACCAGCCTCAGACTGGGGGAAAACATTTGCAAAATATATATCTGATAAATGACTAGTATCTATACATGTAAATACTCTTAAAACTCTATTTTTTTTAATTTTTATTTATTTATGATAGTCACAGAGAGAGAGAGAGAGAGGCAGAGACACAGGCAGAGGGAGAAGCAGGCTCCATGCACCGAGAGCCCGACGTGGGATTCGATCCGGGGTCTCCAGGATCGTGCCCTGGGCCAAAGGCAGGCGCCAAACCGCTGCGCCACCCAGGGATCCCTCTTAAAACTCTAAAATAAGAAAACAGAGAACCCAATTAAAAAATGGGCAAAATAACTGAACAGACACCACACCAAAGAGGGCATAAGAAAAACAAAACAAAACAAAACAAAACAAAACAAAACAAAACAAAACAAAAAAAAGAGGACATAAGATGTCAATAAACATATGAAAAGGTATTCAACATGAGACATTAAGGAATTACAAATTAAAGCAACAATGAGGTATCACTACACAACTATTAGATTGTCTAAAATCTAAATGCCCAACAATACCAACTGTGGAAAAAGATGCAGACTATTATTCGGAGTTCATTCATGCTGGTGGGAATGAAAATGATAATCACTTTGAAAGACAGTTTACTGGTTTCCTACAAAACTAAATATGTTCGGGACACCTAGGATGCTCAGCCTTCCTGAGTGTCTGCCTTCACCTCAGGGCTTCATCCTGGAGTTCTGGGATCGAGTCCCACATCAGGCTCCCTGCATGGAGCCTGCTTCTCCCTTCCCTTCTGCCTCTCTCTCTCTTCCTGAATAAATAAATAAAATCTTAAAAAAAACAAAACTAAACTAAACTAAATATAGTCTTATACATATGGCCTTGCAATTAATCGTCTAGGTATTTAGGTAAGTGAATTGAATTATTCAGTATAATACTGTACGGGTGGATACATGATATTATAAATTTGCCAATGAAAACAGAACAGTACTATACAAAAAAAGAAACCTTCATGTAAACTGTCAATTTTAATTAATAATGATGCATCAGTATTGTTCATTAATTGTAAAAAAGATGTTAATAGGTGAAACTCTGTGTATGTGCATATGTATGTGTAGAGTACATGATAATCTCTGTATTTCTTGGTTTCTTTTTATGTAAATCTAATATTTTCTAAGATATGAAGTCTGTGAACTTTTTAAAACCCAAAAACAAAATAGAAGTTATGATCTGTAAACCAACTTATCTATAACCTCTTTTTTTAAAAAAAAAAATATTTATTTATTTGAGAGAGAGAGTACAAGCAAGGGGTGAAGTAGAGGGAGAAGCAGGCTCTTGGCTGAGCCAGGATACTGATTCGAGACTCAATCCCAGGACCCTGGTTTCATGACCTGAGCTGAAGGCAGACACTTAACTAACTGAGCCACCAGACATCTCATCTATAAACTCTTGAGCAAATGATTTTTCTCTGAAAATAGTGCCAAGATAACAAAGTTCTAAAGGAACAATGCATTCTCATTTATTCTCCTTCTCTCCCTTTATCCTACTCTCCCCATTTATATGCACCTTGATTTTTTTTCAGTATGACTATTTCCTAAAATACCTCTTTGTAGCCTGTAACCATCTTCTTTCTAAATCCTGCAAATGAAGAAAGAAATGTAGTGCATTCATGTTGGATGTCATAATGTTACATATATAATATTATAATAAAGATAATCATAAATATATATTAATAAAGTTTTTGTTCTGTTTATTCACCTGTCATTTCCTTCTAGCTATTTCACTGATGTAGATATAATGTGACAAGATTAGAAGGCGAATTAATACTTAATTACTTACATATTTTATTTCAATCTTCATGTATTTAGTCAGTATGAATAAGGGGGAATAGCATGCCTGATGTATATGAATAGTCCAGTTGTACTAATAAATCCTAAAAATTTCAATTCTGATTCAGATAATGAAATATAGTTTAAAGTATATTTTTAACATTTTTCTTCATGACAAAGAATATTTTAAACAAAAGAATTATCTAAGAAAATAATCAAGGGCAATAAGAAAATTAGGACATATAAGAATCACCACATCAGAAAAGAGAAAATGTACTACAAACTGAAAAAATAAAAATAATCTGAGCTGAAGCAGAGTGAAAGAGTATGAGTGAAATGAAATATAGTTGGAGATGTAAATAGGGATCAAGTAATACGGAGCATAATAAAACATGTGTTAAAGGCTGACTTTTGTACCCTTAAAATCTATTTGTGGAAGACCCAAGCCCTGATACATTAGAATTAACTGTATTTGGAGAAAAGGACTTTTAAAAGGTCAGTAAATAAAAATGAGGCCATCGTGTCAGGTTTTAATTCAATATGACTGGTGTCCTTATAAGATAAGAAGGAAACACGCCAAGGGCACTCATGCATAGAGGGACAACTGTGTCAGGAGGTGACAAGGGGACCACATCTGCAAGTCCAAGAAAGAGGCCTCAGAGGAAACCAAGGCAGCTGACATCTTGATTGTGCACTTCTAGCCTCCAGGACTGGGAGCAAATAGATTTATGTTGTTTAAGTCACTGAGTCTGGGGTATTTTGTTATGGCATCCCTTGTAAACAAATACAACATGCTAGGGAGTTACTGTGAATACTTGTTTGCTTTGAAATGAACTGGAAAAGTTTGTATGTAGGAGTATGAGGGGATAGAACTCACTTAAAAGATTCTTTGGTGCCTGTCCGTGTGAAGACTAGGTCAGAGAACAACATTATAGAAATGTAGAAACCAATTAAGGAGCTAATGAAATTAGTAAGTTGAGCAACGAGGAAGATTGAATGTAGCTTTTAACAGGAACATGGAGTCAAAATACATTTAACAACAGATCCTCAGAAGTATCTACATATCACTGAGAAAGCTGAACAAGCACAAGTGGATAAAAAGTTTGTACTTCAGGCAAGCTTAAAAATACACCAGTTCTAAATGTATTTTTTTACGTCCAAAATTGTTCTAGTCAACATCAACAGTCAGTTAAATTCATATCCCCTTTTGAATAGTAGGGGAGATAATGTGGATGTTTGATGCTGTTTTTATCATTTCTTCTATTGTGTTGTGGTTTTGTGTTGGGTTTGTGAAGGGCACTATTTTTATCTTTATGCAAAATTCAGAATTACTATCTCTGTAGGAAAAATCAGAGATTCTCTCAAAGTTAGAAATATTTTTTCATTCTTCAGACCAAATGTTTTAACCAGCCACCTATACTTCTAGTCTAAGTATTTGGTTATCAAAGCTGGAGGAAATTACTGATCAATACTAATAATTCACTAATTGATGACATATATTCCTATTTATGAAAGATTTATGTAATTATTTTTGACAAAGGAAGTGTCAGCCATGGTAGTCGTACCTAAATTCAAAATCCACAAATGAGAGGAGAGCAGGGTTGGATAAAGAGATAAATAATTAGGAGTTAGAATTGTGGTAGATAATTAGAGCATATCAAAAATACAAAACTATAAGGTTTAGAATCAATATATACATATTTAATATATATATACACACATAAATTTAAAAATCAAGAATTTCCTCTCCTCTACACCAATTCTTTTTGTTTTATTATTTTATAATGCTGAATGTTAATAAATGCACGAAATGAAATGTTTCAAAGAATAATGGATTATTTTATAATGTGCAGAATAACCAAGGCATGTCATTATTTTAGACTAGATATATATGTATGACAATAAAGATGTTCAGAGAATCGTGCTAACAAATATGGAATGTAAAATATATCTGAGAGCATTAATAATAAGAAGTAGAGAATCACTAAATATAAGAATGGTGATAGATAAATTAAAATAAAGGTCAATTTTACTTAAAATAACACTAGTTTATCTTTTTGATCCTCATGCCATCTCTTCTTCCATTAGATTTGCTCACAGTTTAGACGTCTGGGTGGCTCAGCAGTTGAGCGTCTGCCTTCAGCTCAGGGAGTGATCCTTAAGTCCGGGGATGGAGGCCCACATTGAGCTACCCTCGAGGAGCCTGCTTCTACCTCTGCCTATGTCTCTGCCTCTCTCTGTCTCTCATGAATAAATAAATAAAATATTTTAAAAAATATTTGCTCACAGTAGCCATGGTGGGATTTGGGTATAGGATAGAAGATGAGTAGAGGGTATAGGACACATTGCTTAGGAGGATCAATTGTAATATGATGCGGATGTCTTCTGTAGTATGGATGTGAAATTTCACTTTCATTCCTGAAGGTACTTTTTATGTCTCAACAGTTCTTGATTGTAAATATCTGATGTCATCTTCCTCAACACTGAAAATTGACTCCTCAGTTCATAGCTTGTGAAGACCACATCAAATTTGGCTTCTTCAGATGCAATTCAAAGACTCTTTCTGTTAGTGTCATTTGTTACGTTAAAAATCCTTAGCAAGGATGCCCAGACACCCTATAAAACATGCATTCTGCTCTACAAGAAATATCCAATATTTTTACTCTCCATAAGTAGGACAGGATGCTCTTATCTCTTCCTCAGACCAACTATCTGGTATTGAATTTTCCTAAATGAGTGCCAGGCACTGGTCCCCCTTACAGTGTCCAGAAAACATATGACACATATTTTTAAACTATCCTGTCAACTTTTTTTTCACTTGATATAGGGAGGGGGCAAAGGAAAATACCAAACACTTATTCTCAATATATTATCTACACAAAAGTGTGCATCTGATACAAATTAATAAATACAGGTGAAATGTTGTGATGCCAAGGGATGTTGTTTCTTGACCTTTTAGCCAATCTCATAGCATTTCCAGAGTACTTCTTTTAAAAATGTACACAGTTCATAATGCTTATTACTGTCACTATCAATTTTGAGGCATCAAAATACCCATTTTAATCATATATCAATAATTCCCTGACCTCAAAGACAAAGGTGCTCATCACAAAAGAAGAAGATACAAAGAAATTGAAGGGTTTATTTATATGAACAATATGATGACTCTTGGGCCATAAACATTGTTATATATGACTCTTGTTGATAATTCATGAAAAGAAGAAGAGGAAGAAAGGCCATCAGCGTCAGTTTGCTGTCTCTTAACCCACAAAACAAAGCCAAGGTAGTAGAAGATAGATCTGGGGAAAGGAAAGAAACTGAGTTTCAACCATATTGTTGGAGGTCTAAGTTTAGCCATGCCTGAATGATACCACCTCTGGAATTGGTAACATATATAACCTAATAAACTTCCTTTTTATTTAAGCCAGCATAAGACTTGTAGACACATGAAATAAAAAACTCTTGTGATCCAGATAATACACTAAAATTAGGAGCAGACTTAGCAGATCTTTCTTAGTGAAAAGAGAACACCTTACACAAATATGTGAAAAATAAATGGATGTAATTGGCCTCCTTACAGCCTATCACAACCAAAAGCAGTATGGTTATTGACATAATATTGCTCTATATGTACAATGGGTAATGTTATATTTATGCCCTAAATATCTAGTGATATAGTTCTAAAGAGTACTAATTACTGTAAAGCCATCTCAAATAAAAAATCTTTTTTTATATTTTTTTTATTTTTATTTATTTATGATAGTCACGCAGAGAGAGAGAGAGAGAGAGGCAGAGACACAGGCAGAGGGAGAAGCAGGCTCCATGCACTGGGAGCCCGACGTGGGATTCGATTCCGGGTCTCCAGGATCGCGCCCTGGGCCAAAGGCAGGAGCTAAACCGCTGCGCCACCCAGGGATCCCTCAAATAAAAAATCTTAAAAGTAAATAAAACTGTC
Source organism: Canis lupus dingo (assembly GCF_003254725.2). Taxonomy (NCBI): domain Eukaryota; kingdom Metazoa; phylum Chordata; class Mammalia; order Carnivora; family Canidae; genus Canis; species Canis lupus. Next base: position 54,843,372 of record NC_064255.1, on the reverse strand, counting down.
TGATGGCAATCATCTACTCTAGATTTTGTTTGGGCTTGAGAACTGGCAAAATTGATGTAAGAAGATAAATAACTTATATTTAAATGACCACTTGGAATATTTTAATATTTTTTACATTTTAATAGAAAAAAATAGAAAAATCATTTTTCAATGGAAATTTTGAAAAGTAAATATTCTCAGATGGTAACAAATGAAAATGTATTGAAATTAACATACACACAAGAGGGAGTAAAGAGAATAGTGGTTCCTCTTGACTGACAATTCTAATAGTAGAAAAAAGTGAGAAAGTCGCAAAAACTTTCCCCCCAAACGTTGTAAATTAGAAAGTGTCTGGGTATTAAGATTAGGCAACAATATTTATATTTATTTAACGGCAGAATTTGGTAGTTTAACAATTGAATTATACTTGTCAAATGGGGACCATAAATGTAAGGTAATTTTAGATATTTGATATTTAAAATTACTTACCTCCATTTCATCAAAATTGGTATTTTCTTTAGAACTTATTAAATAAGGAAAAAAGGACATCAAGATTCATCATACTTTTAAGAAAATCTTCGACTCACAAATATTATGCATTATTCTTTTAGAAATTTCTACTGCCTACACATCTACCTACCAAATACCATTAGGTATAGACATTGTACCTCCACAGTAACTGAGCAATCATTTTGTGTCAATCCTCGTAAATTTACAAGGAGTTTTATTAGAAAATAACTATGCAAAAGAGAGTTGTATGTTATTTTTTGTTGTTGTTTTGCGAATGTTGGGGTATTAGAAGGATAATTTTATTGCCCTACATATGTAGGCTTTGAGAAAAATCATTCTATCAGAAAATAAAAGACTTTCTTTAGTTTTATAAATGAGAATCTACTTTTTCTCAGTAAATTCAAGTGAAGTTTTTTGAAAATGATCAAAATAGTATGAGGGGGAGAGAGAGAGAGAGAGACAGAGAAGCCAGATGGGGTCAAACATACACATTTCTTACACCAAATCTTTCTTTTCTTTCATCCTGCATCCATTGGTATTTCTAAACACCTGGTCTGAACATATCATTGGTGTATATTCAAAGTATGAATTATTTGTAATATTTCTATTCCATAAGTTTTCAGAGTTTTGGTCAAACAAATCACACATGGATGAAACAATTAAGAAACAATGAAAATCAGTATATGAGTAAGTTCCAAACTGAAGTCTTCTTTTGAAGGTAATTGTATAATTTATCATTATTTTCACACTGGGACTTAGTAATGCCTATTATAATTGAGTCCATAGACTTAGTGAAGGTTTTTATATGAGGTCTTTAATGTGAAATATTGTATAACTGAAAATTGGGCTGCTTAATGTCATTTTAATTACAAATAGATACAAATTGCCACTGTATGAGAAAATGTAGAAAAAAATCTAATAAAAATGTCTTGTTTGCTCCATTGCCTGGCATTAAAAGGAAATACCTATATAAAGCACACAGCATGAACATTAGACATTCTATTCTATCATTTATGTCATTAAGAGTACTTTCTATTTTCTTAAGTAAATTACTTTTTTCCCCCTTATGACCACCACTTTAATACTAATACTATTCTGTTATTTCCCACAGAAAATTGAATCCATTTGTCATGTATATGTCATTTTAATTTAGAATTTATCATAGTATTTAAAGGTCTATGTTTTCAACAATAAATGTGTTGAGGGTACTACTGTGTTATAAAGCCACCCTAACTGTACCTACTTGTGAAGAACTTCTCTGCAAAGTGATTATCCCAAGAAAATCAGCTTATTATGAAAGTAAAAAACAGTGACAAAGCTGTTATTTTTAATGTTTAAGTAAAATTTCATTATTTTGTGTGTGTATGTGTGTGTGTGTGTGATGCATTTCCCAGGCATCAGTTAGTCTTGGTTTCCTTCTGAAGTATTTATCACACTTAATAGCTTTCCACACTATTTAGGACTTCCGTGTTTGGCTTTCTGCCTACTTCTTTGCTTCAGCCAAAATTGTTTTGTTTCTTTCTGCCCTGAAGCCTCGTTAGATATACAGGTCCCACTCATTCTAGTCAATTTCTACTCATTGCATCTCTCAGCCTAAGTAAACTTGCTCAAGAAAGCTCGACCTGGCGGCCTTCCTATACCACCACTCCCCTGTGCCATAGTTACCACAAAAGCAGTAGCATGATGGCTCTGCTCATGTTTATGTCCTGTGTCCTAGAATGCTCCAGGTGCTCACATCTGAGCTGACTTACCTGAGAGTACAGTCCTGGTTGGATGCAGCTCCAGCTGCAAGCGGTTTCTAATCTCCCAAGAGTCACACCCATGCTTCTGATTGGATTACCTCCACCACACATCTCTCTCTAAAATTTCCCCAATCTTTACAGGTGTTGTCAGTATTCATCCTAATAATGAAGTCAAAGTTCTGGGACTTATGCTTGGTCCCTCAGGTGTTTTCACTCTTCCTTCCTGTGCAGTTAGTTTTTCAGCAAATAGTATCATTTTTATTTTTTTTTATTTTTTTTTACAAAATGTATCTCAAATCTGCCTCCTAATCCAAACCATTATCATCTCTTATAATTTCAAGAGCCTTCTAAATGTATCTGAACTTAAGTTTCTATAAATTATTCTCCTTCTAAGCTATGGTTATTTTCTTTTATTATTTTTAAAATAGTGTTTGATTAGGTAGTTACAACCAGTAGGATTAAAATTCAAATGTTTCAAAATTAAATTAGGCCAAAAATGTCCCAGCACTCTCCTGTCTCCTTATCAAGTCAGGAGACTACCAAGAGCAACAAATGTCTGCAGTTTTCTTTGTATCAGAGATATTTTGAACATATGTGAGCAAAAATATATATATATATATATTTCCATAATATACATAATGATTAGCACTGTTTGTTTTTTTTATTTAATACTACATAGTAGAGAAAATTTCATAAACTTTTTAATATACTCTATTTCAGCAGAATACTCCATTAAGTGGATATAAAATAATTTATTACATGAGGTCCTGATTAATGAAAATTTAGATTATTCCAATCTATGATATTATAAACCATCTTCAATCTTGTATGTATCAATACCCACAGAGTGATAATATTTAGAGAAGAGACCCTACAATTCTGATGCAGAATTAGAGGACATATATTTTTTAATTTTAATAAATGTTGCCAAATCCAGAAGGCTGTGGCAATTTACAGTTTCACTAGCAATGTATGTGTGGTTGCATCTTTGACTTCTAAGTCCTGGAAGAAGAGTATAAATGCTCGTAAGTAAAGGATGGTTGTCAATAGACATGTTCATGCTGTCTTTTGTCTTTATTTAATGTTATAGTACTCTTTTCTATGCCAGCAGCTTCTCAATTAACCTGGGATGATATCTTTCCCAGAGAGCAGGAAATCGATGAGTTACCCCATAAATTGTGATATTTCTTGGCTCAAAAATATAACTTGCAAGTCTAGTCATTTCTCACTAGTTTTGACCAAGAAGTCCTGAGAATATGAAACAGAGTGTTGGAAGTAGCACTTAAGAGGTTTTGATGCGGAATGAGATAGAACAGATGCAAGATGAAGTAATAATGGAGGAGAAGATAGTAATAAGCAGAAGGAGTCGATAGAAAAATTAAACTGAGCAGAGACACAGAGAGGAATTGTGCTATGACATAAGCCATGTATGTTGGATCATGGAACAGTCTCAGATCAGAACAACTTTGGAACTCCAGACCAGGTTTGTTTGTTTTAAATACCTTGTTTTAGAATTACGATGAAGCATTTCATAATATATCTGGTCACTGTCTTATTTCACTGACAAAATCATAACAAAACAAAAACAAAACTGGGGCCCCTGGGTGGCTCAGTGGTTGAGCATCTGCCTTCAGCTCAGAGCATGATCACGGGGTCCTGGGATCGAGTCACACATCAGGCTCCACAGAGGGAACCCGTTTCTTCCTCTGCTTGTCTCTGCCTCTCTCTGTGTGCCTCTCATGAATAAATATATAAAATCATTTACAGAAAATCTAGACTGTAGTGGTTTGCCAAGATAGCACAGCTATCCTATTTACAGTCAGGTATACCCCAATATGATTTATTATTATTATCATCATCATCATCATCATCATCATCATCATTTATTAAGTTGCCATGTTGTGACTATATTTGTTTTTTTTTTCAATTTATTCCTGTCTTTTTTATTGTTTTCTTATAAATTGGTGTGATGCTTTAATTCTGGTGTCAATTTTTGGGCAGCTTTTTCCTAAGATATATAATTGTGAACTTTCAACTTTATTCCCTATGCAACTCTGCCCAGCAACCTTTACTCTTGCTGAATTTTTAGTTTGGAATTTCCTTAGTTTTATTAATAATGGGGTTTGAGTTTTTATTAGTTCTTCCCCTTTGTTTTCAAACATCTCTGAGAAGAAAAGCAGGCTATATGTTCCTTCATCACTATTTTCAAACCACAGGTGGAGTCTTCTTTTTCAAATATAAAGCATGTCACTCCTCAGCTTGGGGGCCTCCAAGAGCTTCCCCACACACTTTGAACAAAGTACAAACTAAAAATTCTAACTCACTTAGAATTAGGAAACTCCTGGTGACATTTTCAGCCTCATCTTATAAATTGGAGCCCAGCAACCTCAAAGGTCTTTGTATTCAAATAACACCACTTTATTCTCACCTTAGGTCCTGTGATTTCTTTCTTTCTATTCCTAAATCACATATCTCACATACAGATCATTCAAATGCTGCTTTTCTGGGAGAAAATTTCTATAAATGCCTTTCTCTGTCTCAGAATGCCCACTCTCTATATCATTATGTCCAGTCATTTCTTTCCTAGCACTTTTCAATTTAATGTATTTGCTTGTTTCTAGACTTTCTGGTTAAAAAAGATTAGAATATGGGATCCCTGGGTGGCGTAGTGGTTTGGCGCCTGCCTTTGGCCCAGGGTGTGATCCTGGAGACTCGGAATCGAATCCCACATCAGGCTCCTGGCGCATGGAGCCTGCTTCTCCCTCTGCCTGTGTCTCTGCCTCTCTCTCTCTCTCTCTGTGACTATCATAAATAAATAAAAAAATATATTTAAAAAAGATTAGAATATAGTCTCTCTTTAGATGAAAATTAAAAACATCAAGCATATTAACTTGATAATAATGTTTATTGTTGGAATTCAAGGCAGATTTATCTCTTCATCATCTTTTGGTGAACCCAACTTCAAGCATAGATAAAAGCATGTAGTGGAACAAATGACAGGTTGTGTGTGTGTGTGTGTGTAAAATTTTTACCATAGAGCTTATTAACATGAATCAATATCGACTGTATCCTTGGAAATGAGGTAGGGAATCTAATAAATGCAAGATATCAGCAGCAGGATAATGGGTATGGGGAGAAAAAGGTAGAAAAAATAATATTTTTATGACTACGTTATTGGATACTGTTAAAGGTTGAACTGTGTCCTCTCAAAATGATATGCTGAATTTCTAACCTCCAGTACCTTAGAATCTGATCTTATTTGGAAGTACATTCTTTGCAGATGCAGTCAAATTAAGATGAGGTCATTAGATGAGCCTGAATCCAATATGACTGGTGTCCTTTTATAAATTAGAAATTTGGACACAGAGTCCAACAGGCATAGAGGGAAGGATGTGTGAAGAGACTTTGAGATAATGTCCTGCAAAGATTGCAGTTACCCTGTCGCAAACCAAAGGAAGTCTGAGACTGCCAGAAACTAAACAGGGTAAGAAAGAAATCCTCTATAGGTTTCTGAGGGAGAGAGGCTCTGACTTTATAGCCAAGCTGTAAGACATTAAGTTTCTAAGCCACCTAGTTTGTAGTGCTTTGTTATGATAGTCCTAGGAAATGAATATGAATGCCAAGAAAATTTAGCTAAAAACTAATTCACATAATTCCAAATACACATCACCAGATCATACCAAATATTAAATAACTACTTGGAACTCCCCCTCCTCAAAACAAAAATCACCAGTAATAAGAAATAAAATGGCTTTCTCAGAAACAAAGATGTTCTAAAAACAGAATTGCTTTTATTAATATGTGGTAAAATATTTTTCAAAATTCTTATTCCATAACACACCTGGTATATTAATCCCCACCCCTCAACTCCATCTGATACTGAGCATTACCAAAAGACTTAAGAAATGCAGTGTTTTTATATTTCACACTGGTGATGGTATCATCAGGATTATTTATGTCTCCTAATTCAGGACTATGCATCTGGAGCCTTACACTTCATAAAGTAAAACTAAATATTCATATTTGTCATTTTATTCCCAGAACAATATGTTTGGTGATCTAAGTAAAGGGATTTGTTTGGTACAGATTACTAGAATTTAGTGAGGCCATTACAAAGAACAGCATTTTGATGTTAAGAATGACAACAAGATACCAACAAGATACCAACAACAAAAAAAAAAGAATTTTAGTAGAATAAAATGAGCACTTAGAGCCTGTCAATTTGATAGTCATTAGAAATAAATGAAGTTAATTTACACTAATTGCCAATCTGGTTGTTAAAAACGTTATATCCTAGGTAAAGCTAATTTGAAAAAGAAGTTTCTAAATAACATTGTTCTTTAAATTTAAACTAAAAAAAATAGAGATTCTCTGATTAAGTATATGACAGAAGAACAGAAAAATAACTCTTTCAACCTCACTTTTCATCAAAACATCCCTAAAAGTAAATCAGAATTTTGAAAGTAATATTAGATACTACTACTATAGGCAGTAATGTTGAATCGTCAAATAAAATCCTCTTTGCAAGTTGCTGATAGCATTGCTGATGCATAGGAAAGTTCAAATTATACATTGTAATGTATAATGATGCCGTTTCACTGCATCTGAATCTCTGGGGTAAATCCCCAGCAGTGCAATTGCTGGGTCATAGGGTAGTTCTATTTTTAACTCTTTGAGGAACCTCCACACAGTTTTCCAGAGTGGCTGCACCAGTTCACATTCCCACCAACAGTGCAAGAGGGTTCCCCTTTCCCCGCATCCCCTCCAACATTTGTGGTTTCCTGCCTTGTTAATTTTCCCCATTCTCACTGGTGTGAGGTGGGATCTCATTATGGTTTTGATTTGAATTTCCCTGATGGAAAGTGATGTGGAGCATTTTCTCATGTGCTTGTTGGCCATGTCTATGTCTTCTTTGGTGAAATTTCTGTTCATGTCTTTTGACCTCCAAAAATAAATAAAATAAAGAAAATTAACTGTACACAGATCTTAATATAGGAGGTCACTCTATTCAGCATTGGAATAATTATTTTCCATTTCTTACATTTTTTTTCAAAATTTCAAAAAACAAAACAATCTGAAGAGATATTTTATAATAAATTTCTGTCATTACTTTTGCAATTTCCTTATTATTTGGTGCTTTGCCTCAAAAATGTTTATATTTTCTTAAAATATGGTAGCTTCCTCCCAACTATACCCCTAATAGTGACTACTCAAGAATTGGAAATAGTAACCATGATCTATATTAATAAGTATATATCATATAGATGGATAAGAAAATGTTGCTGATATTATTCAATGATTATTAGTAATCAGATGTGAGTTGATAAAGTAATTAATGCTATGATAGAAAAGGTTTTTTGAAAAAATATGAAAAAATTGCAATAAAAAAGCAGTGGAAAAGTTCAGACACAAACAATAAAAAGAGACAAGTGATGCATTAAAATGTATCTGTAACTTAATTTTTGAAATATTTATTTTATCTTATTCATATATTAATGCACCAGTTTCTAAATAAATTATATACATTTAGAAAAAAAATGACAGAAACAGGCATGTATATACTATATATCTCATGATAAATAGACCTAATTCTTATTTCTTTGTCGAATAATGCAGCAAAGTTAAGTGTAATTTTGAATTCCTTAAAAGTGTAAATAATTGCAGAAGGGTTATATCAAAATTGAGTGGTATAAATACACTGACAAAGAGTGTGTTCACTAGTTAATGAATAATGATAAGCTAATAAAGTGTAATGAACATCAACAAAATAATGAAATGCAGTGATTATATGCCAAGTAAAGCAAATGCCATGGCATTCCATCACATTAATAGAAAAAGTGGCTAGTACTACAGTAGCTGTTCAGACAATTAAATAAAAAGTTTGTCTAAAATAATGACAAAGTCTGTTGAAAAGACCCTAAAAAATGCCAGTTATAAACTTTGGTATTCATCATTTTCTTAACAAACTGCTTCTAAATATTTAAAATATTTTAATATTTTAAGAAATACACACACACACACACACACAGGAGAATTTGCAATTCAAATTGAAATTAGCAATTTGCTAGAACTGATATTGTATACTCAACAATTTATGAATGTCAAGTTTTCTCTAGTTTTTAAAAAACTTACTGTCTCCCTTATTGTCTTTTCAATATATTGTCTTCAAAATTAATTATCATGGCAATTATACTTCAATATTGTGAAAAAGGCACCAAATACTACATAATTATTGCCAAATGAGAACAGCGAAACCTTTTTAATGATTATATATATATATGTGTATATATATGTATAAATCTTTAAAAAAAGATTTCCTTATTTATCCATGAGAGACACGGAAGAGAGAGAGAGACAGAGACATAGGCAGAGGGAGAAGCAGGCTCCTTACAGGGAGCTGGATGCGGAACTGGATCCCAGATCCCAGATCCTGGGACCACGACCCGAGCCAAAGGCAGGTGCCCAACCGCTGAGCCACCCAGGGCCCCTATACATAGCTTTTAAATGACTTTAGATATCAGTTTGTAGCATTCACATCACAAATTGCTAATACCCAGTGGTTTTAGAGGATAACATAAAAAATATTCTTAAATGTTTGAGTTGGCAATTGCTTTCTCAAACTGATGTTGAGAAGCAATGTTGTATTGTGGTTCAAAATTATTCATGGAAAACATTTTGGTAATATTTGTGTGATCTTGGCAAAACTGCATTAATATCCTGGTTTTTAGTTTCCTTAAATTTAAAATGCAGATGATAATAGAATTTTTGCTGGATATGTTAAATCAATAAGCCAATGCCGAAGATATGACATAAGCCTGATAAACTCTAAATGTGTGAATAAATAGGAGCTATAACTATGGAAAAAAGTCACCAATTCATCAGAAATTGAACAAATTCATTTATTTTTGAACACATGATATATTCATGGCACTTGATCACATACAGTAAAATGTATACTTTAATCAGACTTACATTCCTAAGAAAGAGTTAGGTGAAAGATAAGTATCAATATATATAAAAAGATAGAATGATATCTAAAGAGGGTTTGAATATGCAAAATCTAGGGGCACCTGGGTGTCTCAGTCAGTTGAATGTCTGACAAGCTCAAGTCACGATCTCAGGGATCCAGCTCTTTCTCCTGTCCTTCTGATTCCTGGCTCTGTAGGGAATCTGCTTGTCCCTTTGCGCCGCTCCCCACCCCCACCCCAGCCACTCCCTGTTGGTGTTCTCTTTCTTTCAAATAAATAAAATCTTTAAAAACACAAACAAAAAGAATACACATAATCTACCATTACACCACTATTTCATTTAACATATTACAGATTTAAGAGGGAAATACATATTTTAATTTCAATTTAGGTAGAAAATAAATCCAATAATACTTGACAAGCATTCAACAAACTAGAAGTAAAAAGTAAACTTCTTTAACTAAAAATAATTAGCAAAAATCTATAAATATAAAACATCACACAATTTAGTAGAATATTGGAAATGTTTCTTTAGGATTAGAAACAAGACAATTATGGTTGTTATAAAAAAAACTGACCCCAACACAGGGATGTGGAGTACTATATAGATAAATCTTAAAAATGGAAGAGAAACATTAAAATTAGATAAAAAAGAGACAATGTAGCTAGTCATGAATATAGCATTGTTGATATAGAAAATACAAAAAAAAAAAAAAATCCCCAGAATAATTACTAGAATTAATGAGAGTCACAAAGCATTTGGATCACAAAATTAAAAAAAAAAATCTTTATAACAAAAAGTCTAAAAAATACTATTTAAATTATAGTTTTTAATAACCAACAGAAGTATGAAGTACATAGGAATAATTGTGACAAAAGACCTGCAACACCCTCATAGAGATGATTATAAAACATTCATGAAATATTTAAGTAGGATATAAAAAATTATTGAATTATTCCATCAATCATTCATTTATATTGGAGTTAATTCATGCATTCAATTATTAATATATCATATTTTTCGCAGTTTCTTCATCAATAAAATGAAAATTAGAATCAAATGACATTTAGGTGCTCTCTAAACCTTTGTTTAAAAGTTCTTTGTAATTTTGAAGGGGCTTATACTTTTATTTGAAAATAGTGTTACGTGCTTTCACAATATCAGGTTGTTGCTTTTACTCAAACAAAAAAAACATAAAATCATCTATTATTATTTTAAATGAAACTTCAATAGGGTTAGTTGTTACTGCCATCTCCTCACAAAATAACTTTTGGTGTATTGGTGGAGAACACATGTAAGATTTATTCTTTTAGCAATTTTCAAGTATATAATGCAAAATATTTTTTAAAGATTTTATGTATTTATTTGACAGAGAGTACAAGGGAGCACAAGCAAGGGGAGCGGCAGAGGAAGAGGGAGAAGTGAGCTCCCTGCAGGGGAGCAGGGAGCCTGATGCTGGCTCCATCCCAGGACCTTGGAATCATAATCTGAGCCACTCAGGTGCCCCAAAGGAATATAATACAATATTGATAATGATAGTAACCATTGTTGTACATTAGATCCCCAGAACTCATTCATCTTAAAACTGAAAATCTGTATCCTTTGACCAACATCTCACTAAATGTAGGTTGTTGCTTTGTGGTATTGTGAAGCTTACATAAATTACTTGTGGATATAATTATTTTATGCTAATCACTTAACTTTGCATATGAAACTCTACCATCCAATTTCCCCAAATTTTAGGTTTCAGGATCTCACAATTTACCTCTTTTAACTTGTGTATTCATTAAATTATAATTATCTTTAATACTTTTGTCCTACCTTTTTAAACTAGAATTAAGTGATTAGCACATTATCATATTACAGTGTTAGAGTAATCTGAATTTGACTATATATTTACCTTTACCAATACGTTGTATGCTTTCATGTAACTAATTAGTGTCCTTCATTTCAGCTTGAAAACCTCTTCAGCATTTTTTGGTAAGGCAAGTCTACTGTTGATGAAGTCCCTCAGCTTTTGTCTGGAAATGTCTTCATTTCACCTTCATTTTCTGAAGAACAGCCCTGCTGAATAAAGTATTCTTAAGAGAGTTTTTTTTTTTTCTTCTTTCTGCACTTTTAATATATTATCCCACTCTCTCCAGGCTGTAAGGCTTCTGCTGAGAAATCTGCTGATAGCTTTGGGCAGTGGGGTGGGGAGGGTGTTTCTTATAAGTGATATGCTTCTTTTTCCTGGCTGTTTTTCAGATTCTCTCTTTGTATTTGATTTTTGAAAGTTTTATTATAATGTGTTTGGAGAAAATCTTTTTAAGTAGAATTTGTTTGAGCTTCATGAATTTGGATGGGCAAATCTCTCCTGAGATTTGGAGAGTTCTTGGCCATTATTTTTTAAATAAGGTTTCTGTCCCATCTCCTTCTCTTTTCCTTCTGGGACTCCAATAATTTGTAGATTGTTTCTCTTGGTGGTATTACATGGTTCATGTAGGCTTTCTTCCCTATTCTCATTCTCTTTTCTTTGCTATTGTCTGACTAGATAATTTCAAAGCTATCTTTATTTCATGGATTCTTTTTTCTGCTTGATCAGTCTGATGCTGATGCTGTTTACTGCATTTTTTTTTCCACTAATTAAATTCTTCAGCTTCAGAATTTCTTTCTGGTTCCTTTTTTATGATTTCTATCTATTTCTATCTACATCCCATTTTGCTCATGTTTTCTCGATTTTGTGGCATTGTCTTTCTGTATTTTCTTGTAGCTCATTGAGTTTCCTCAAAACAGCAAGTTTGAATTCTTTGTCAGGAAAAGTGGAAATCTTCATGTCTTTAGGGATCAGTGAATAGAAGATATTGTGATCCTTCGGTGGCATCATGTTTCCATGATTTTTCTTGTTCCCTGAAGTCTTGTGTTGTCGTCTTCCCCTTTGAGGTAGCAGTGTCCTCCAGTCTTTATGGACTGACTTTGGGGAAGAATTATCTTCCATCACCTTTGCTGGGGATTCTGAGGCTTTCTCAGAACTTATATGGCTATACCTGTTCCATTCTTCTTGCTTGCTCCCTCCTGCAACAGAATTCTTAAGATTGTATGCTTTCTTTTGATCCTGTGACATAATCAGTCTGAAGGTGGACTCTTTATCCTTTGCTTTTCTAAGGATAAGTGATCAAGTGGGCAGTCCCTCCTGGGTCTGCAGATTTGGGCTGGTTTCCTGTGTGCTTTCATTAGCCATCCTGCAAAGTTCCCTCTTATTGCCACTGGAGTGCACAGGAGCCAGCCACGGAGTGGCTGAGGGATGTGTCAGTGTGAGAAGCAGAATGCAGGGGTACCTACGGGCCTATGTAGGGGATCCACAGGTGAGACATTCTGACAGCCTGTGGGCTGGCCTACTGATGAAGTTTGATACAGTAGAATTTGCATTCTTTTGATAACTTCCAAGCCCTGGCTGCTAACTGCCTCCCAGTCATGGAGCTCACGACTCAGAACTCTGAATGGGATGAGAGAGAAATGGGCCTCTTTGGCTACATCTCACACAGTTTAGGAAGCTGGGCACTCACTCGTGCTTTCACTTTTCTCCATGGGAGAAACTGTGGTGGAGAGGAAAACATGAGTAATAGCAGTTTTCCTGTTATATTCTCCAATGTGTCCAATCTTGGATTTTTTTTTTTTCTCCAGTAATGTGCTGGATCTTTTCTGATAAAATACTGGACTGACATAAAAGATTTTTCATCTGTGGGTATTTCTTAAATCAGTGCTTTCTGGGGGGCTCCTACTCCATGGTTGAGGGGGGCTGGAGCCAGTTCATAATCCACTTCATGGTCCACAGCCAGGACCAAAGACTACATGCTTATTATCTGATGCACAAGTGAATGAGACTCCTCCTGGATCCCTTGCAGTTTGGGACAGGATCCCACAGCTTCCGAAAGGCACCTCTGTCCACAGGTTAAGGCTCAATTGTGTTCAGTAGTCATCTAGGGATGCCTTATTTGGGTGTCCTGCTACTTTCACTCCCAATTAAAACTTTTTTTGAAAGTTATATTGTTATTTCTTGTATTGTATTTTTTTGAAAATGCCTAATTAATATAGAAAGCATATATGAGCATATTAAACATCCAAGCCTTACCCCAGAAAAACAAGCATAGTGATATGTTTTTGTTTCATAATTTGCATAAAATAATAAAAATTTCAGATAAATTTTACAAGATTATTCAATTTTTCTCTCCCTTTAATATCTGCTATTTGACTTAGAATGTTTTATTTAAATGTTTTATTTCCTTTCTTACACAATGAAAGATATTAATCCACAAAATTTTATTTTGAAATATTTTCTAAAGTCTATATAACAAATGTATAATGTTATATGAGGATATAAAATGACAATATCTGCTTTTCCATTTTTAATCAAGTGCTTAGGAAGAAAATAAGCAGTATTTTAAGTAAACTAAAATGGAATTTGTTTTCTAGCATGTCTCATAAATGCCAAACAATGAAATGATTTAGTTTTAAAAGTTATTATGTCCCAATTGATCTTCCAGACAACGGACTTATTATCTAATTATGAAGATATGCACATTTATCAAAAGTTAGAACCATCTGTCTCAATTCTGTTTAATTTCATTATATATTCATCATTTAGACAGTTAGCTTATGACATAAGCCTCTACCAATGAGTAATTCTATACTGATTATCACTTGAGAACGTGCATAGGCAGACATCAGTCAAGTCTTATTAGTCTACTTTGAAATTAAAATCCTGCAAGTAATAGGTTGCTGACTAGCCAGTCATCACTGATATATACATGGAAATCTCTGGCATTCCCCTAAAGAAACCTAAAACTATCAGTGTCTTTTTTTTTTTCAGCAAATCATATAAATTTAGAATTCATAATTTCTTCTTGAATTGAGATTCATTCATGTGCATAATGTATTCAAATATATTTAAGCCCATGTACATATATTCAAAATTCTCATTTTTAGATAGAGATCAAGAAATAATAATTTTAATTTAAAGCAACTTTGACTAAAATATTTGTAACATTCATAAGATTTATATCTATTGTGAATTTAACAATAATTCTGATTAGTGCCTTGGGTCAGAAATTGAATACAATTTCCTTTCCTTGCATTTGTAATTTTTATTAACAAAAATGAGTAGGAATATGGGAAATTATTTATTTAAAACACTTTTTAAAGTATTCAAAAGGCCCTTTTGTGTATCTAGAAAGGAGATGAGAAATATCTGATGTTTTATTTTGGGAATACTTTTTTAAAAAAGATTTTATTTATTTATTCATGAAAGACACACAGGCAGAGACAAAGGCAGATGGAAAAGCAGCCTCCCTGTCAGCAGCCTGATGCAGCACTCTATCCCAGCACCCCAAAATCACAACTGGAGCCAAAGTAGACACTCAACCACTGAGCCCCCAGGTGCCCCTATTATAGGAATACTTAAAATCATCAAAAAATATCTTATGTCATCTCCTAAATAGGTATAGAGAGGAGAGATGTCACCAAGATGACAAAATAGGTTGTTCCTGACGTGGCTCCCCCATCATAAGGAAAACAACAACTATGTAAGAATAAGATACCATTAAGAGAATCCTAGAACATGAACTGAGGCTTACACACCCCCTCACATACACAACACAGATACCAAGACAGACTAAATTGCAAAGGTAAGCAAAGCTGCTACTACACATTGGCCACATTGCCCCTTCTCCAGGCCAGTGCAGCCTCATATGGAGAAATCTCCCCTGAACGTCAAAATCTTCTAGTGGGAAAAAGGAACCTAGGGGGACAATCAGCCTCGCTTAACAATTAAACTGTGATGGAAAAGTGGAGCTCTACAAACTAGACAGGGAATTCAAAATAATCCTCTTAAGAAATTTTAGTGCACTACAAGAAAACACATGCAGGCAACTAAGCAAAATTAGGAAAGCAGTGTATAAACAAAATGAGAAGTTTGATGAGGAAATAGTAAACCTCTAAAGAAACAAAACTAAATAGAAGTCCGAGAGTTGAAAAATACAACTGAACTGAAGAATTCAATAGTTTCAAAAGTGGACTTGACAGTGCAGAGGAACAAATCAGTGACCTGGAGGACAGACATATCAGAGTAGCAAAAAAATAAAATAAAATAAAATAATAATAATAATAATAATAATAATAAAATAAAAACTTAAAAGAGTGAAGAAAAGCTACGGGAATTATGGAATACAATAAAAAGCAACAATATTCACATTATGGGAGTTCCATACAAATAGAAAAAGAGAGAGGAAAAAATAAAGGAACAGAAAGTATATTTCAAGTATAATGGTTGAAAAAAAAAAGTATAATGGCAGAAAACTTACTGAATCTGTGGAGAGAAATGGATATCCAGATACGTGAGGACCAAGAGACCCCAAATAGCTTGAATGTTAAGAGAGCTACATTGATACACATTATAATTAAATTGTTAAAAAAGTCAAACAACAAAAAGTAGAATTTGAAGAGCAGCAACAGAGAAGTTACATACAAGGAAACCCCCGTGAGACAATCAGCAGTTTCTCAACAGAAACTTTTCAGGCAAGAGTAGAATGGGATAATATATTCAAATTATTAAAAGAAAATAACTATCAACCTAACATTCCATATCCTGTGAAGTCGTCCTTCAGAAATAAAGGAGGGATAGACTTCCTCAAGCAAACAAAAACTCATTGACAATATACCTCATCACCCAAGAGCTTCGATAGAGATAGACAATGATATTAATGTTGTTTTCATGCCTGCTAACACAACATCCATCCTTCAGCCCATAGATCAAGGAGTCATTTCACATTTCAGGTCTTATTGTTTAAGAAATGCATTTTGTAAAACTGTAGCTGCCATAGATGGTGATTCCTCTGATGGATCTGGGCAAAGTAAATTGAAAACCTTCTGGAAAAGATTCATTCTAGATGTCTTTAAGACCATTTCTGATTCATAGGAATCCTGTAGCCAAAAGAAACAAAAGCACTAACTTGTAAAAATATCTGTACCCTGTGTTTATTGCACTATTTATAATAGCCAAGACATGGAAACAAAACAACCTAAGTATCCATCCATGGATTCATGAATAAAGAAGATGTGGTATGTGTGTATATACATACACATGTATAATGAGATATTATCCAGCTATAAAAAAATGAGGAAATTCTATCATTTGTGACAAACATGAAAGCCTTATGCCAAGTGAAATATGTAAGAAAAAGATAAATACTGTATGATTTCACCTATATGTGAAACTTTAAAACCCACACATACACAAACTTGTATCAAAAGAGATCAAACTTGTGGTTATCAGAAGCAGAGGGTGGGGGGAAAGGAAATTTGAGGAAGGTGGTCAAAAGGTAAAAAATCCATTTATAAGATAAATAAGTACCAGGCTATAATATACAATATGATAACTATCGCTAACACTCCTACATGATATACAAGAAAGTCATTAAGTGAGTAAATCCTAAAATTTCTCATCACAAGGAAAATTTCTTTCTTTTTAAAAAATTTTTATGGCACCTATATTGTAAAACAGATGTTTGTTGAAACTATTGTGGTATAATTTCACAATATATGTAAATCAAGCCAAAATGCTGTATGCTTTGAACTTATATAATAATATGTGTCAATTGTTTCTCAGTAAAAGTGGGAAAAAAGGAAATATACCTAAACAAATAAACATAAATCTAGGTGAAAAAAAAAGTATATATTTGTGTGTGTGTCTTAAGTATTTCACATCTCTGTTCCTGTCATCATGATCACAAATAACAGAAATAATAGGAATAATAATAGGAAAAATTATTTCTACAATCAAATCAAATGTAATGGTTATATATATATATATATATATATATATATATACACATATATATATGTGTGTGTATATATATATGTCTTCCCTTTATATATATATATATATATAATTATATTCATTTGCTATACAATATATATAAATGAAAAGCAAAACATCTGATAAAATTATTTTTAAATATAACCAATTTTAATTCAACACCAACTTATACAAAATGATTAAGGGAAACTGAGTCTTTATTTTTTTAAATTTTTATTTATTTATGATAGTCACACAGAGAGAGAGAGAGAGGCAGAGACACAGGCAGAGGGAGAAACAGGCTCCATGCACCGGGAGCCCGATGTGGGATTCGATCCCGGGTCTCCAGGACCGCGCCCTGGGCCAAAGGCAGGCGCTAAACTGCTGCGCCACCCAAGGATCCCGAAACTGAGTCTTTAATCAAAGGTAAGTTTTGTATATTTTATGGGAACCCAATTTTCTCAACTTTTATTTCTCTGAAAGATTTATTGTCAAAATACTTACAATCTCACCCAAGAGGTTTGCTAGGAAACCAAAGCCAATAAAAGTGGCGGAAATTGGACCAGACAGCCAGGGACCAGAAAAACTAAAGTTAACCCATGGAATAAGTAGCAAGCAGTGTGTTATTTGGTATCTAGCAAGGTATGATATGCTTAGAACTGATATGAGCCAATTTTAGTACGTAAAAAGAAACTATGTTGGATAAGACTGCATTATAAGCAAAAATGAAACATGAAGGAAATCAGATATAACAGTCAGGCCTCTTAATTCCTTCTTTTTAGAATAGGTTTTCTAGCAACTGAATTTTTTTAGGAATCAGGTCAAATTTCTCCAATAGAAAAATATAAGTGAACGTAGTCTATTAGAACTCCAACCACATAGAAGTAGTTTCAAACTCATATAGTGATACTATATATAGTGATACTATGACCCTTAATAAGATACCCAAAACAAAATGTAAATTCTACTTTAAAGATTTTCAATAATTTTATGTGGTATAAACATAATGAGAACTACCTTCAAACACCATTAAACCACTATTTAGGGATAAAAGCAATTAGAAACTGCCTTCACATGACATAGAAGCTCAAGATTTTGTGGTTCTCAAGATTGATAAGGAGAAAGATCTGGGCTATTGTTTTAAGTTAAAGTCTTTGGAATAGAATGGGGAAATGTGTTATCTGAGACTAAAGGCCCTAAATATTTAGTATGTATCAGAACACTTGGAAAATTATAACGAATGTGTATTTCTGCATTTTTCCCAAAGGGATTTAAGCAAATATTCTGAAATAGGTAGTAAGTGGTTCATGCTTTGAAATTTACTGTTCTAGGTAGAGTAAAGGTCATAATGACTGTTTTAAGGTATTTCCTCACAGAATTTTGACTTCTTAGATTACATGCAAAATTACAAAAATGACAGCATTATTTAGAGAGGCTTCTGAAAGCAGCAATCAGCATGCTTGGTCTTAAGGTTTTATTTATCTTGAATTAAACAGGCATGGGGAAAGTTTTCTACTTTATCTGTTTTTCTGAACCACCTAAGTCATCAAATCAAAAGAACTCGTTATTGGAGCTCGCAGATACTCTAGGCTATCCAAGGAATCAAAACAACTTCAGGAAGGAAAGGGAAACACAATTAAATCAAAGCTCAGAGAAAGAAACACAGACATACAAATCAGTAAGAAATCTTCTCTTGGAAATGCTTAATTATTTGAGAATTGTATATTGTTTACCTTTCCTTAGCTTTAGGATAACATAAGGCAAAAGAATGTATATACATTCCAGGATAAGATTACCCACAGTTATAGATTTAATGTGGTTAATTATAAAGTTGAAACTCCAGAAATTGTAGAATAAATGATCTTACCCTGGCTTCCTGGTATGGAAGATCTCTTCCATACCTTGCTGAATCTATAAATGTCTTTGACAGAGAGGCTATAACATCATTGATTATAGAAAATCTGAATCACCATTTCAAAGTAAAAAAAAAGTCTTAATCTTGAGAAGCAATAGTGATATGAGGGTTATGTATGGTTTTTAAAGGTACTGTAAAATGAATATAGATTATAGAATCATAGATGCCAAAACAGCAACTTCCTAGCTTCTCCTACTGATCAATCTGCTTAGAGCATCCCTCAATACTTCATATCAGTTAACAACTCAGTAAGATACAAAAAGCTGTTGTTACTACTTTAATATCTGAGCATAAAAAATTTTATATTTAATTATTTCACAATCTTGAATATGTATACATTCAATGTATACTTTTACTCTATTTTAAGGAGAAATTACACCCCTTTAACATTGATCCAAAATACTTAATGTTTCTTTAGATGGTGTCTTATCATCTCAACTGAAATTTAAAGTGAGTAGTAGCAAACATCCTAAAGATAAGCTTTTGCGTTTGCATTTATTTGCATTTATAAAATAAAAATGACAGGGCAGCCCAGGTGGCTCAGTGGTTTAGCGCCATTTTCAGCCCAGGACATGATTCTGGAGTCCTGAGATCGAGTCCCACATCGGGCTCCCTGCATTTAGCCTGCTTCTCCCTCTGCCTGTGTCTCTGCCTCTCTCTCTCTCTCTCTCCTTCTGTTTCTCATAAATAAATAAAATCTTAAAAAAAAATGACAAAGTTTACCTTCTTTTTATTTAAAGCCATAACAAATATTTTAAATTTTTTTGGAGAACTTGAAAAATATATTTCTGCTATTGCAAACAAGAAAAATACAACATATGCAAAGAGAAATATTTTCAATTGTTATATTGCAAGTGTTATCCTTAGAAACTAAATACACCAGCCCATTGTCTGGCTTATATTGCTTTGTTAAAGTCAGTCAGTTTTAGTGTTTCTCTTTTGAAACATGATGTCTTTTTTTTTCTTCTCAGACTGTTACAAGATGTTTCATTTTAGTCTTTGGTTTTCAATAGTTTTTCTATTATCAGCACATGGCATATACTGCTGGGGATTGTCAAGTGTTAAGTTTAAAAAAAAAATTTAAAGATTTGGTTTATTCATTCATAAGAGACACAGAGAGGTAGAGACACAGGTAGAGGTAGAAACAGTCTCCTTGCAGGGAGCCCAATGCAGGACTCCATCCCAGGACCCCAGGATCATGCCCTGAGCCCAAGGCAGATGTTCAATGACTGAGACACCCAGGCATCCCGAGAGTTACAAGTCTTTTTGAAGATGTAGATTAATTTATTTTTCAATAATGAAAAATACCCAGCCATTATTTTTTTTAATTTTCTTTAATTAAATTTAGTTTGTCAACATATTGTAGCACCCAGCGCTCATTTCAGTGCCCTCCTTATTGCCTGTCACCCAGTTATCCCATCCTCCCACCTACTTCCCCTTCTGCAACCCTTTGTTTGTTTTCCAAAGTTAGGAGTCTCTCATGGGTTGTCTTCCTGTCTCATTTTTCCCCAGTTTTCCCCCCTCCCTTATGGTCCCTTTCACTATTTCTTATATTACACATATGAGAAAAACCATATGATGATTGTCTTTTTCTGCCTGACTTCTTTCATACAGCTCTCAGTATGTTATTTGTTGAAATAATACTTCTGTCCTATTAAATCCCATTTTCTGAGATTTAAAATGTACATATGCAAACCTTTTCACCATAGAAGGACTTTACTACCATCCTTCTCTCTATTTTTTATGATTTATTTTCTCCATGTGTTAATCTGATTTTTTTTCTGAACTTTTCCCAAGTTGATACTTTTCCCTTTAAGAGTTTGAAACTAAAGCTAAACATAGCCATTGAGTAATTTACTTTTGGTTATTATTTTCATCATTTTAAAAATTTTGTGTGCTCTTTATTATTGTTGCCTGTTTTCCATTAAAGCTCTGATCAGTTTCTCTAATAAAATTATTAATTTCTTATTTCAATTCCTTTATCAAAATAAGCATATTCACTTGAAAATATATGCCTGATGAATCTAGTTATTTGGTTCACTGTAGTTTTTCTCATTATTTTCTCTACTTTCTACTCAATATTGGTTATATTGTTCTGTCTTCTTTTATGTCTAGCTAATTTTGACAGATTCCTATGAACTCCAAATTAAAAATTACACAATGAGACTTCCAGTTTCAGCTTTAATATGTAAAGAACTTGGAACTTGTCATTCCCAACAATACAAAAAGAAATATGTGAGCAAAATGAAAATTAATAATTTTTCTTGTACCTATTCTCAGAGAACTGAGATTGCAGGGCAAACTACCATTTTGAAATCTGGATAAGCAGGCAAATCAAAAGACTTATAGGCAAGGCCTTACTTAGAGCAGAAACTACTAACTGAAGTCATAAACTATTGGGGATATTTAAATGGTAATTCTGGCTAACTTGTAGAAGCTGATTGTGGACTATATTGAGAGTAAGAAACTACTGGGCACTGCTATATAGAGGGCCTCACATTGTCATGGATTTAATTTTCAAAAACTCCACAAATTTCCCACTGTGAATAGCCAGAAATGATTTCTCAGTGCGTCTAGCTATGGATGGGGGGGGGGGGGGAGGGGGAGTTCCCAGAGAATTTTCTTTAAAATAGCTTACTTTCCAGAGAAAATACCTTGCCAGAGTCTTGCCACTTGTAAGCTAAGAACATTTCACTGAGTCCAGCACCCTTTAGGTTTCTTTCTCATTTATGTGTGTGGGGAATGCATATTAAAGTAATAGCCCAGAGACAAGCCTGACTAAAATATTGAGATATAGTTATAAGATATAGAATATTTCCCTTCCCACACACCTTACACCTGTTGATGTGATCATCAACAAGGCACCACTCTAATAACAGTGAATTACTACTGAAAGAGCTGGAAGAAAAGATATTGATTTTAAAAAGTTCTTATGGAATCCCAAAGATCACAGAGGAGATGAAAATCAAGGACAGTAGAGGACTTGAAGTTCCTGACTCACACAGCTATAATAATCAATAAACACTGCCAACTTCTAGAAAGATTACCATAAAATATCATGCTAGGACCTATTTACCTTACTTCTTATTACCTGATACATTAGCTATGGCTCTCAAAGTTACAAAGCAAAATTACAAAAGCAAAATGCTAAAAGGCAGAGAAAGAAGTTTGAAAAGACAAAGCTAGCATCAGAGGCATACTCCTAATAAGACACTGATTGTCAGATAGGAAATATAAAGCATCTATGATTAATATGTTAAGAGCTTTAAGTTAAAATAAATAGCATGTAAGAACAGATGAGAATTGCAGGCAGAGGGATAGAATCTCTAAAGTAGAAGGGTGAAATCTTTAAGACAAAAATCAAAAGAAAAATTTTTTTTTTCAAAAATGTCTTTGATAGGCTAATGGAGATTACATACAGCTAAGGAAAGCATCAGTGAGTCTAAATTTATGTCAACAAGAGATGTAGCATACAAATAATTAGAAAAACAGAAGGAGATAAAAAAGAAATTGGAGCAAAAAAAAATATTTGAATAGTCGCTGAAAACTTCCCAAAATTAATGACAGAAAACAATGGATCCAGAAAGATCAGAAAACACCAAGCAGGATAAATTTCAAAAAACCTATGTGTAGACATACCAATATTCAAACTAAATACCAGACACAGAAAATTTTGAAATAACCCTGACAATTGTAATGGGGCAGGAAAACCCTTAACCTGAAAAACAAGAGAATGAGATTTACAGTAGATTTTCCATCAGAAACTATGTAATCAAGGAAAAAGTGGAGTGAAATATTTAAAGTGTTGAAGTGGGGAGGGGAGTTTCAATCTAGAATTCTATTCCCAGCACTATTATCCTCCAAATGTAAAGGATAAATAAATATATTTTATTTTATCAAAAACTAAAACAAACCTAAGGGAAATCATTGTCAAGTCCTACCCTATTAGAAATGTTAAAAGGAGATCTCCAGCAAGAAGGAAATTAGATAGGTCAGAAACTTAGCTCTACATAAAAAAAAAGAAAAGAAAAGAAAAGCAATAAAGAAGAAAAAAAAGTAAAATAAATGTTACATTTTTCTTATTCTTGATATAAAAGTTAATTATTTACAGTGATAAGTATTGAAAAGGTGTTGGCTGATCACAGAATATGAATAAATGAAATAAATAACAACAATGACATAGTAATATAAAAGGAGAGAATTTAAAATACTTAGTTATGGGACATGTGGGTAGTTCAGCAGTTGAGCATCTGCCTTTGGCTCAAGGAGTGATCCAGGAGACCCAAGATCAAGTCCTGCATCAGGCTCCCTGCATGGAACCTGCTTCTCCCTCTGCCTGTGTCTCTGCCTCTCTCTTCCTTTGTCTCTAATGAATAAATAAACAAGATCTTAAAAAATAAGTAAAAAATAAAATACTCAGTTATAAGGTACCTACACTAAAACCAAATTGTTTTATTATGGGCAGAAATATATTAGTTAAACAAGATAATACAAAAGTATATTTGATATGCTATGAAAGGATATAAAATAAAGTATATGTAATCCTCAAAATCAAAGAAGTCAAAAAATATAGAGAAAATATGAAATTAAGAACAATGCAATGAATGGAATATAGTTACAAACAGTAGATATTAATGTAACTAATTTGATAACCAATTCATTATGAATGATCCAAATACACATTTGTAAGATAGACATTGTCAGAGTGGATAAAATAAAGAAGATCCAAGTGTAAATTGTCTATTAAAAAACACTTAAAATATAGAGACTGAATGGTTCAGAAGTAAAGGGATGGATAAAGAGACACAATGCTAGCCATAACAACAACAAACAAACAGAAAAACTGGAGTAGTTAAAATAAATTCAGATAAAATAGGATTCAGAACAAGGAAAATTATCTTGGATATAAAGGGATGCTGCATGATGATGAATGGATCAATTCTCTATGAAGGCATAAAAATCCTAAATGCACCTAACAGGAGAGTATGAAAATATCTGAGGCAGAACTAGGTAAACTGAAAGGGTGGTTCAGTCCTCTCATATAGTTACAGCAATTAACATTTCTCTTTCAGTGACTGATAAATCAAACAGAAAGAAAAGAAAGATTTATTCTAAAAAAACATCATCAGGGCAGCCTGGGTGGCTCAGCGGTCTAGCACTGCCTTCAGCCCAGGGCGTGATCCTGGAGACCTGGGATGGAGTCCCACGTCAGGCTCCCTGCATGGAGCCTGCTTCTCCCTCTGCCTGTGTCTCTGCCTCTCTCTCTCTCTCTCTCTCTCTCTCTCTCTGTGTGTCTCTCATGAATAAATAAATAAAATCTTAAAATAAAACACACTCACATCATCAATAAACCTGATCTAATTGACATTTATAGAAAACAGAATATCCCAACCAGCAACAGCAGAATACTTACATGTCCTTCCCAAGCTCACATGAAAATTGACTAAGATAGGCCACTTTTGGGCTGTAAGACCCTCCCTAACATATGTTAAACAATAAAAATTGTACAAAATATCCTCTCAGACCATAATAGAATTAGACTAGGTTACATAAAACATAGTTCATTTAAAAAATCTTAAAATGCTTAAAGATTAAACATACTTCTAAATAACATATAGTTCAAAAAATAAATATCAAGAGAAATTTTTAAAACAACCTGAATTAGTTGAAAATGAAATGCAACGTATCCCTGAGAGTCTTTTTTGTTTGTTTGTTTGTTTGTTTTTCTAAAGAGGAATTTAAATAAACTTCTTTCTTACGGGCAGCCCAGGTGGCTCAGTGGTTTAGCACTGCCTTCAGTCCAGGGCATGACCCCAGAGACTCAGGATTGAGTTTTACGTGGGACTCCCTGCATGGAGCCTGCCTCTCCCTCTGTCTGAGTCTCTGTCTCTGTCTCTGTCTCTCTCTCTCTCTCTCTGTGTCTCTATGAATAAATAAATAAATAAATAAATAAATCTAAAAAAAAGGGAAATACAATCTATCCAAATTTGTGGGATGCAGCCTAATCGGTGATTAGAAGGAAATTTATGGAGTTAAATGCATGTACTAGAAAATAAGAAATACATAAAAAGGATAACCTCAAGAAAATAGAGAAAGAAGACCATTTTAAGTATAAAGCAAACAGAAGAAAATAAATAAAAAATAGAACAGAAAGCTTAGAAATTGAAAACAGGAAAATAATTAATAAAGCCAGAAATCAAAAGTGGATTATTTGGAAAGGTCAAAAACCTTGGGATGCCTGGGTGGCTTAGTGGTTGAGCATCTGCCTTTGATTCAGGACTTGATCCTGGGGTCCCGGGATCAGGTCCCGCATCAGGCTCCCTACATGGAGCCTGCTTCTCCCTCTGCCTGTGTCTCTGCCTCTCTCTCTTCGTCTCTCATGAATAAATAAAATCTTAAAAAAAAAAAAAAGTTGATAAACCTTTAGCCAGGCTAACCATTTAAAAGGGGAGAAGACACAAATTACCAACATCAGCAATGAAAAAGGAGCCATTGCTCCAAAACCCACGAACATTAAAAGGATAATAAAGGATACTGTAAAAAACTTAATACCTATAAATTTGATAACAGATAAAATAGTCTCATATCTTCAAAGACATGAACTACAAAATTGAACCTAAGGAGAGAAAAATTATCTGAAAATCTGTATCTATTAAAGAAATTGAATGTATAATTAACCACCTTTCAAAAAAGACTTCAATAGGTCCAGACGGTCTCACTAGTGAATCCTATGAAACGTTTAATGAATAAGTTTTATTTTCAATGATCTCTTTCAGAAAAGAAGACAAGGAAACCATTTTAAGCTCATTCTATGAGGCAAGCTTTCCCCTAATGCCAATATCATACAAAGATATTGCAAGAAAGGAAGTGTGCAGATAAATATTTCTCATAAGTTGGAAAATACCAACAAAACGTTAACAAATTGAACAAACAATGTATAAAAATAGTTATTCACTGTAAACAAGTGAAATTTATTCCAGGCATACAAGACTGGTATAACATTCTAAAATTAATCACACTGCATCAGTAGGGTGAAGAAGAAAAATAATATGATCATATCAATTGATGCAGAAAATAATTTAGAAAAATCCAACACCCACTCATGAAAAAAAATTGTCAGAAACTAAAAATAGTTTTTAATACCCTCAACTTAATAAAGAACATCTATTTAAAAACTGATGAAAAACTGGATGCTTTCTCTCCAAGACCAGATAAAATGTTGACTCTACTCCAAATCAACATCAAGAAAGTAAATATAAGTTATGCAGATTGGAAAGGGAGAAATAAAATTGTCATTGTTTACAGATGATATTATTTTATATGTAGAAAACTCTAAAGATCCAACAATAAAACTCCTTAACTTATTAGATGAGTACAGTTGGGTCTCAGGATATAAGATTCATATGTATAACTTGTTATATATATAGTTGTATATAATTGTTGCATATAAATTATATATCTACAAATTGTTTGCCTGTCCACCATCAATGAACAATTGGAATTTAATATTAAAAAATAAATAACATCATGTATATTAGCACCAAAATATGAAAATGTGGGTAAAATTTTAAAAAGGTATGTGTAATATCTATATGAGGAAAATTATAAAACCCTGAAGAAAAAAAACTACAGAAAATATAAATTAATGGGAGATATTTGATGGTCATGGACAAAAAAGAGTCAATATTGCTAAGATGCCAATTCCTCCCAACTTGCTCAATAGATCCAGTTCAAACCATTTTGCAGATACAATCAGATTATAAGTTTATAAGGAAGACAGAAGCCCTAGAGTACAGCATGAAAAAATACAATGTGGATGGAGGACCTATATTCCAATTTTAAGCCTTACTATAAACACTACATTAATTAAGACAGAATTGCATGTAAAAAAACAGACACCAATATCAATGGAACACCATGGAGACCCCATAAAGAGACCCAAACAAATACAACCAATTGATCTTTGAAAAATAAGCAAAGGCAATTCAATTGAGAAAGAACAGACTTTTTAACAGCCAACTTGGAAAATTTGAATGTCAATCTGCATAACCAAAAGGAAACCAAAACAAACCTTAGATACAGTCCTTACATCATACACAAAAAATAACTCAAAATGGACATTAGACCAAATGTAAAACCCTAAATTATAAATTTTCTAGAAGAAAACATACAAGAAAATCTAGTTTACCTTTGGTTTTGCCTTGAGTTTTGAAATGAAACATCAAAAACATCATTGATGAAAGAAAGAAAAAAAAAATGAAATGGGGCTTGATTAAAATTAAAAACTTCTGTTATGCAAAAATACTGCTAGACAATGAAAACCCAATTCACAGACCAGGAGGAAATATTTACAAAACACTTATCTAATAAAGAACTCAAATTCAAAATGTGCAGAAGACACTCAAAACTCAACAATAGGAAAACACACAATTCAATTTTAAAAAATGGCAAAAGATATGACAAATGTCTCACAAAAGAGTGTATAGAGATGGGAATGAACATGAAATAATGGTCCACATCATCTGTCATTACAGGATTACAAATTAAAAATAGCAATGAATACCACTATACATATAATAGAATACATATACATAGAATGGCTAGAATTTAAAAAATATCTGACAATAACTTTTGACAAAGATGTACAACATCAGAAGTAATCATTCATTGTTGGTCAGAATGCAAAGTGGTATAGCCACTTTGGAACACTACTAGTTTCTAGCAAATATAAACATAATAGTAACTTTATCATCAAGTAGTCATGATTTCAAGTATTAATTTCACTGACCTGAAAGCCTATGTCCACACAAAAACCTGCATGTGAATGTTTATATTATATATATATTTAATTTTAATCAATACATATATTCATATGGCCCCCAAATGCATGCAACCAAAAATGTCCTCCAATAGTTGAATAGATAAATAGATAAATAAACTGTGGTATATCCATACAATGTAATATTATTTGGCAATATAGCAAAATGAATCATTGAGCAACAAAAAGACGTGAAAGAAACAAATGCACACTGCTTAGTGAAAGAACCGGTCTGAAAAGACAACATACTCTATGAATCAGCTATATGACATTCTAGAAAAGTCAAAACTATAGCAATGGTAAAAAGATTAGTTACTAGAGATTTGGAGGAGGAGGACAGAGTTGACTGGGTGAAGCACAGGGAATTTGGGGAAGTACCAAAACAATTCTGTATGATATAGTACTTATGGATCATGATACTATTTCTTTGTCAAAACCCATAGATCAAGGAAAAATATCCATATATGTTAACTGCTATGTACACACATCCATAAATGCTTCTATAAATAGCGGCACATACACATACTCATACATACTAAGCTAAACATAAATTCATACTGATGTCTCAAACTCTAATCTATTACCAGATAGATCATTCTAGAATCCCTCCTTGCTTATCTGTAGTTCCACATTCCAACACTGAGAAAACTGACTCTAACCATCTGTTACTCCTTAGCTGAATTGTTCAAGTATTATGTGTGTAGCAGTATTAGAATCATGGACCTATTACTACCCGTGGGAAACAACTTTATAACCTAAGGTATGGTGCTTATCCAATTTCTTTTGCCTTAGTCTTACATTACTAACTTAGTAATTTCAGTGGTACTTAGATCAGTAACTTTCCCTCTCAGACTTCAGAGAGATTATTTCATACACATATACACAATTACATCGTTTTATCATAAAATATATTTGTACACATACAGATTCATTCTCTCTCTCTCAAATAAATAAATCTTGATGAAAAGAAAGATACTGGTTGCATAGGGGAATTCTTATCTTCTATTGTCACCTTTGAAGAGAAATTCTAATCATTTAAAATAAATCAGCATAATGAAACTTTCTAGAAATATATTCTAGTAGAATTCCTTTGTAAATCATCAGCTTGATAATAAATGCACAATTTGAGCCTGAAGTAAAAATGCAAATTAATTAATTTTTATTAAATACAGTGATGGAAATATCTTAGGTTTACTTGACAATATATTTTTTTAACAAACACTGCTCTAATGGTATAAATAAAAACAAATAAAATTTTATTCTGTAATTAAATAAAAATTACTCCAGTGAAGTTGCAATTCTTTCCATAAAAATGAGAAATCTCATTTTCCCTTTTTGTCTGAGAGTAACATTTAAATCATTATAAAATAGAATCATCTTCAGAATAAGCTTTCACAATTTTATGAATTGTAAGTTTAAAGAATATACTTCTATAGGAAATTCAGTAATTTCATGTAAATTAATGAAATTTAAATTTTCACTTAAAGTATCAATTCCAATGCATTTGATTTAAAGAATATTGTTCACATTTTTTCTACAAATAAAAGATTCTAAAGTGAATACATTGAGACTAAAACTCATATTACTTAAACATTTTTACATCAGAAACTAATGAGATAATATAACGATGCTCAATTATTTTTCCTTCATGGTGAGCCTCATAATATATAATTAATTTTCTCTGTATACTCTAAAAAATTACTAATATCATATAGTTCCCTCAATAATTCTATCAATCTTAAGACAGAAACACAGAATCAGAAATTTAATATATATATATTAAAATATACATATCCTTAATGTATATGTTATATATAATATAGATCATATATATTACATTTATATCATATATATATTTGTCCAGTTACTAGAGTTTCTGATATATTAAGATCCTTATTCAGATTTTGCTTGTCCTAACCCTTCATGGATGCTAAAAATACTTTCTTCCTGGAATTTATTCACTAAGTTTATGACTTTATTTTAACTTTTCTAAAGAAAACCTATATTTACGTTTCTTAAATAAGGAAAGGATGAAAGGAAAGGAGGGAAATAAGGAGGAAGAAAGAGAGGGAAAAAGGAGGAGAAGAAAACCCTACCACTATGACTTGTCCTTTGAGATTTTCTCGTTTATCATGTCTTCCTTAAATATAACTGAAGCAGAACTGTATAGTATAGATTACTAAGGCTCATATAACTTTTGCATACTGATTCCTCTTAATAAAAATTTGGGAATCTAACAGTTAGTTTCGGCTTTTGCAAGAAAAACTCATGTTTTCGTAGGACATAGATTTTCCTCAGCAACTTTGAAGGCTCATAGTAAATTTGCTTCCAGTCTGTTCCATGTACCACTGATTATTATCCATGTTCTTTTTTATGTATCATTTATGCATTTACCTAATTCCTTTTCCTACTACCACTGACTTTGTCAGGTGGCCCACAGTGGAACGCAGCCCATGGTATTTACATCCTTGTGTGGTCCTCCCACACTGGCCCTGATTCTCACCATGTGACCTTCTTTGGCCAATGAGGCATTAGAGAGTGTATTACAGAGGCTTGGTAAATCTTTAGACATTGCGGGTTGAACTCTTGCCACAAGTATTTACTTCTCATTTTGGAAAGCTTACAAACAAATTTGAAGGAGTTTACTAGAATTCCATGGAGTCTATTTATAAGTTTTACTTTACAAAATTATTATATAAAACTTATACTAAGTTTGAATAATGCATAAAATGTAAAAGAGACATGGGGACAATAAAGGGATATCCTTTTGAAGTACAAATATGTATTAAATAAGTAATTAAGTTGGTCACAGTTTTATTGATTTTCCACAATTTCCTTCCCATTATGTTCTCATTAATATTGGAAAGCCAGTGATTTTTAACCCACAGTTGTGTGTATATATATAAATATATATATGGGGGGGGGGGTAAGCACTTTAAAACTGGCAAATATTTAAGTAACTTTAAATGATAAATGGAGACAAGAACTTTAATATGCAGGAAACTTCATATCTGTTAAAGCAATATTGTGACTTTTAATTCATATTCAAATATTTTATCTTTAATAACTCCAAAACAAAGAGAGAGTGATTTGAACAGATGTTATCTTAGTAGGATTCCATTCTTTAAAGAATACCATGTTGAGCTACCACCAGCTTAAAACTGAAGGAGAAAAATAAAGAGTGAGCTTTATGAAGTCCCAGAGGATGCTCAAGCTGATTTATCATGTGGCATGCCTGGGCACCTCAAATAAGATGGTTAAAATAAATGTTTCATGCTAGTGAAAAACACTGAAAAGCAAACAATATAGTATTCCTTTGCCTGAATACAAAGGAGCCTTTCTCTGAATTCAGTTATACTGCAAAATAGGGGAAACCCATACACATTATAAAATAAAACTAAAAAAAATTATTTATACGTACTGTGGGAATTAATCCTATATTTATTAAATATGTATTTTATTCTTTAAAGACACATTTTCTTCTTTTACCCTCATTTTTTTTTAATCTTGCTACAAACTCCCCAGCTGACATTCCTATAATGGTAATGAACTGAAAATGTAGTACTGAAAATGTAGTGCATTTTACATTCGCTGAGAGCTTAGGCCCAGAAGTCAGATCACCTCCTTGACATTTCAGCTTTCTCATTTGTTAGGTGCATGACCTTGGGCAAGTTACTTAATTTCTCTCTTCCTTAGTTTCTTCATCTCTAAGTGGGGATAACAGTGACATTTACATCATAGATTGGTGTCATAAAAATATACATTTGATATATATATATATATATCAAATTATAGATTATATATATATATATATATATATAATCTATCATCTTTGTAGAACAGTGTCTGGTACCTAGTAATACATGTTAGTTTTATTTATTTAGCACATATATTTTGGAATTATTTTCTTTGTCAGGGCACTAGGTTGGGTGTTGAGTGTACCACAGTGTACAAACACAAAGCCACTTCACTCATGGAACTTTTGGGCTAGTGGAGAATCTTAACCCAAACAAGTATTGAAAGGATGATGCTGTGGAATGCTATAGTTCTATATAGCTGGGAGTGGAGGTGGGCATAGGGTGGAGAGGGTGAATAAGCTAGTCCGGAATAAGTCCAGAGAAAGCCTCTTTAATAAAAGGCTTCATAATTTGAAAAAAAAAAAAAGTTAACCCTAGAGAAGGGTTAAATTTCTATTCATTGAATCTAAACCCAAAGCTCCACAAATGGCCTCCTGCTCACTTAAGGTCTGAAATTCTTTCCATGCATCTGCTTGGCTTTCATGTTTTAATCATCTGATTTGTCTGCTTATTCATGCTCCCTGCTGCCAAATAATCATAATTTGCACAGATCATATCATCACCTCCCCAACTCATCCCCTATTCACTGTGGCATGCAGATATTGTAACCTAATTGTCTTTCTTTTAAAAGGTATCTCTGAATTCAAATTCCTAAGAGAATATTTCCTTGAGACTTTTGAACTTTATATAGATTGTGTGTCCCCTTTTGTAAGATTTCATGCAACAACTTCATTTGGCTTCAGCTGGGAGTGAAATTAATGAGGTGAGAGGTCGTGTGTGATTAACATAACTATGGGTAAAACAGACATTTTCATTTAGAATAAATAAGGGATTGTAAATGCAAAATACAAATCAGCTTTTAATATAAGGTATGTGCACTCTTCTAGGACTTAGGGTTTAAAAGATGCCCCCACTCCTGTACGTTGCAGATAAGATGATAAGTTAAGTGGGCCCCTTATGTGGAAAAAATACTATTAAAATTGTAAATGTACATTTACTGTGACCCAGTGATTCTATTCTTGGCTGTTTATCATAGAGATATATGTATTCATGTACCAAATGAGGTTTCTCCAAGTATATTCACTACAAAAGGCATGTAGTAGCAAAAAGGGGGAAGCAAACTAAAAGTCTACCAATAGACTACTTAGTATATTAAATGTAGCGCACCCACATAATGAAATAGTATGCATCTATTAAAAACAGTGCATCAGCTCTATGTATGACAGTAGAGGAATAAAGATTTCATAAATAAATATGGCAAAAATAAGAAAAGGCAAAAGAATGTACAAAATTATATGTACATAAATTAACATGATATTTTTGTGAAGATGTATAAGAAATATAAAAGACAGATAACAGTAGTTACCTCTGACCGGGTAGGAAAAGAGAAGTTTGACAGTCCTTTCTTCCCAATATACCCTTCAGAAAGCTTTACTATTTGTAGCATGTGCATGTATTACTTACTCAAGATAAATAGGCATAAAATTTTAAAAGAGCCACAAACTTATCTCTAATGCATGTAAAACTTGAACCACTTTTTCCTATTCCTAATAAACCACCACTTTAATTAACAAGCAAATTTTATTGCTATTGGGAAAATACTCAATTTCCCTTCATAGTATGCTTTCTCATTTTTTTTCTGCCTTTCAGTAACCTGCCACAATTCTAATCTCCATTAATACGCTTCCAGGCCTACATAACACCTGAGTTGTAGAAATACTATTATACTGATAAACACAAACAATTTTCTACAGTTATATGTTTTTCTTTTCCTGGCTTATAAGTATTTCCTTGTCAAGATTTGTGAATATTTTTGTGTATGCCTGTGTGTTTGTGTATCTAGGATCATCATTAACACTTCCAAAGGTACAAGGAAGTCGGATATAAGATTTAGTATTTTATCAGATAATGTCATAGGTAATGTTTTAGGATTTAGAGTAAATATATTACTCTCTCCTATCTGTTCTCAAACTTCTTAACCATAACAGGTCTTATATTTACCTCTTAACTCATTATGTCGTGTAGAAAAAAAAATTATATACTTTCGAATTTTTCTTGGGAATATCTCACCAATAAGGTTTTTATGTATTAATCTGGAAGTTAATAATTGTCTTCATTAAACTTTCCATTATCATTAAAATTTACAAAAATAAAAAGGAATACTAGAAAATTTTTTAAATAATTTTTTTATTTTATTTTTTTAATTTTTATTTATTTATGATAGTCACACAGAGAGAGAGAGAGGCAGAGACATAGGCAGAGGGAGAAGCAGGCTCCATGCACTGAGAGCCCGACGTGGGACTCGATCCCGGGTCTCCAGGATCGCGCCCTGGGCCAAAGGCAGGTGCCAAACCGCTGCGCCACCCAGGGATCCCAGGAATACTAGAAAATTTGATTTAATTGCTTTAATAAAATGAAATAATATATTCATTGTAGAGTTAAGATAAGCATTAATCTTAAACATTTACCACACATTGTTAATATCAAAATAGATTTATGAATACTAAGTGACATTTACTACTGAGTGTGAAATTAAAATCAGCTATTCAAAATCAAAACCCTCTTTCAATGAATAAGGTTGCCAGGTCACATTGTTATGTTTGAAGTATGTTATTAATTCAAGTCTTTCATATATAGTGAATGTAGAAACTATTCTCTGAAATTTCCAATTACATATTATGAATATACTTGTTGAAAAACAAGAACCCTTGGGATGCCTGGGTGGCTCAGGGGTTGAGCGCCTGCCTTTGGCCCAGGACGTGATCCTGGAGTCCTGGGATCGAGTCCCCCTGCATGGAGCCTGCTTCTCTCTCTGCCTGTGTCTCTGCTTCTCTCATGAATAAATAAATAAAACCTTAAAAAAAAAAAAAAGGAACAAGAACCCTAATGAGATATGAGTTGTATTTGAATAGACATCCTGTGTTAGTTGGACCTCTCTTCATCACTGATGTGGCTCATGACACCAACAATAGTACTGGTCCAAATGGAATCAGCTTCGTCCCAAGGTGAGAAGGAACCAGAAACTGTACTGCTGCTATTAACTTCAGCGTTGGAACCGTAACAATTGCTGCTTTCTCTACATTGTACTGTAAAGAGGACTAAAGAAATTTAATTGAAATACTTTTATTAATATCCTAGTAAACTGGTATACATAGTCAAATTATGCACACTAGTTTTCCACCTTCAGTTTGGAGTTGTATAACTTGTATAACTTGAGACAATTCAACTTGCCCCTTTTGGTCTGTTCCCTCCTCTGCAAAATGAATGTAAGACCACAAACCCAAGGAGTTATTCATTGAAGTGAAGGTGAAAGGGCTTTGTATACTCCACAGTAGTGGAAAGAAAAAAGGTTTGTTACCAGACCAAATCAAAATGCCCTGTGCAGATAGGCAGAGCTCGTGTTAGCTCTCTTTTGTATTTATTCTTCTCTAAACAGAATCTATTTTTTTAAAAGAATCCTTCCTGGTAGCTGAACTCACTCTTAGATTTTCACTTCTCTCCTTCCCTACTTAGTACTGTTAGTCATTAACACTTTCTTGGCCCTTGTCCTTGGTCCATCTGGGCCTGTGCAGTGGTGCCTCACAGGAGGGTCCTACAAGGCAGGAGGAAGGGTAGCAAAGGGGATCCCAAGAACATGTTGATTCCAAAGGGAGAAAGGGAGTTTACCTCTCCACAGTGTGTTTAAAAAAAAAAAAAAAAAAAAAGTTGGAGATAACAGACAGTGATAGATAAAGAGACAGGGAGACAGAGAGAGGGAGACAGAGAGACAGAGAGTGAAATAAATTATGTCCTGAGGCTTCTTCAGGAAAAGTCTCAAGGAACAGGCAGTGATAGCTTCCTGAGATGAATTTAAATACCCCAGAGTTGCCTTGAGGAGCAAGACAATGGAACTGTACCTTCTGGTTGCTGCAGCCTTGGACTTTGGCAGAAGTTAGACTGGGGCCCTAATGATGTTGAACATTTTTTCTTCTGCTTATTGATCACTTGTACATCTCTTTGAAACAATATTTATTTGAATTTTTCCATATTTAATTGTATCATGCATTGACATTGTTCAATGTGAGAATTATTTATATATTTTGAATATATTCTAATGGTCCCTTATCAGATATGAATTTTGCAAATATTTTGTTCTCATATTGTGGTAGCATCTTCATTTATTGATAATGTCTCTTATGAACTGAATATTTGTGTGCTTCTAAAATTTGTATGTTGATTACAATCCCAATATGATGGTGTTTGGAAATGGGGCCTTTGGAAGGTAATTAAGTCATGAGAGTGGAGCCTTTGTGAGTAAGATCAACCCCTTTATAAGAAAAGTTCAAAGTGATATTTCATTCTCTTTCTACCATGTGAGTAACAAGAAGGTCCTCTGTAAACTAGGAAGAGGGCATTCACCAAGAATTCAACCATGCCAGCACTCGGATCTCAGACTTACAGCCTCCAGAACTATGAGAAACAATGTTTGTTGTTTAAGCCACCTAGTCTGTGAAAATTTGTGATAGCAGATCAAGTTGACTAAAATAGTGTCATTTGATCCATATTTAATTTTGATGAAGACTAGTTCATCTTTTTAATTTTTCTTCTGTTGCTGTTGCTTTGCTGTCATATCTAAGAAAACATCATCTTGTCCAAGTTCTGAAAGATTGATTGATTGATTGATGATTGATTTTATTTATTCATAAGAGACACAGAGAGAGACAGAGGAAGAGAGAGAGGCAGAGACACAGGCAGAAGGAGAAGCAGGCTCCATTCAGGGAGCCGGACATGGGACTCAATCCCGGGTCTCCAGGATCACAACCTGGGCCAGAGGTGGCACTAAACCACTGAGCCACCCAGGCTGCCCAAAACTTTTTTTTTTTTTTAATTTCAATATATATCTATGCTCTTTGCATGAATATTGTGAACTTAAAATAATTGTTTCTATATACTCCTGTTAGTTAGTAGCTAGACGTGAGCAGTGGAAGGAATGCCCCTGTAGTCAACAAAACCAGCCCACATCTTCCTCCGACTAGATGTTATATCCTACAGGACTTTCTCTCAAGAGATGCAAGCCCAGTCCAGAGAGAAGGTATTGTCAGTTTAACCTCTAAATAGTTATATGGCTATTAACATAAATTAGCATTGCTTTTACAGCCCCAACCCCACTCAGCAAGAAAGGCTGCCATGATGGTTCTGGTACAAATCTGTCTTCGTTCCAGAGAACTTTGGTGATCCTTTAGAACAAGTATCTGAGTTTTCCCATCTTCACTCTGAAGACCACAGATGTTGAATATATTGATTCCTCCTTCCACATTTCCAGCAACTGGTCAAGCTGGGATTTAAATACAGGCATTTTGGTTGCAAAGTACATACATCTAACCACTGCTCTA
The DNA here is from genome assembly GCF_003254725.2 of Canis lupus dingo. Taxonomy (NCBI): domain Eukaryota; kingdom Metazoa; phylum Chordata; class Mammalia; order Carnivora; family Canidae; genus Canis; species Canis lupus. The sequence continues at coordinate 54,806,439 of NC_064255.1, read as the reverse complement.
ATCTGTCACATTTTTTACAGTACTTGGGATATTAAGGATATGTTTGGTGGGATAAGAGGCAGAGATTGATATATCAAGTGTATATCTAAACATCTTCCCTTGTTTCAGGATTTCTTTTCCTCTAGGGCCCATGGTTCTTGGTCAAGGGTGGGCAGTGAAGCAAAGTTTATCAAGTGATAGGACAAAGCACCCAAGGAGGGAAAGCACCCCAGAGAGTTGCCTTTCGGGCTTCTAAATCTAAGGGTTTTTACAGGAATGTTTGGTGGGCTGTTTTAATCTGATTAACCTCCATGCACCTGTCACTCAATCAGGTTTTGTCCACACTGTCATCTACCTATCTGGTAGTTGTTCATGTGGGAAAAAATGGAGGGTTCCTCTGGGGTAGTGTAGAATCTTTTTCATTTTAAGGGCATTTTCCTCTTAGGATGAAGGCCCTTTGCTCCTGCCTTTCTTCCGACTATCCTCTATTGCCCAGATATCCCTTTCTTATATAATTGTGAATTAAAATTATGTAACATAAATGGAAAGTAATAGTAATATTACTAGTACCCATCGCTAGACTACATAATTTACATTTACTAATACAAAATTCAGAATTTTGCAATCTAAAGAAACTTATGCATTAAAATCATTTCAAGAAAATATAGGAAACTATTTAGTAAATCATCACCTATCCTTAATAACATAAAAATATACTAATTATATAAGTAATAAAAAATAAAATCATAATAGGCTGAAATATTTGTTTTTTTTTAAATATTGTATTTATTTATTTGAGAGAGAGAGAGAGAGAGAGCAGGAGCAGGAGGAGGGGCTGAAGAAGAAGGACAAGCAGACTGCCTGCTGAGCAGGGAGCCTGATGCAGGGCTTCATCCCAGGATCCTGAGATCATGACCTGAACAAAAGGCAGACATTTAACTGACTGAGCCACACAGGTTCCCCAATAGGCTGAAATATTTGTATTAAATGGTATATGTGGAACTGAGCTCTATTGCAAACAATTCCAGATACTTACTAAAATCTTTGTACAAATATAACACAGAAAACAAAAAACTCCTAATATAACTGACAGTCTGAGACTGATAAAGACCATGAATCTGTGAATACTTTTCACAAGCTATAAAATTCAAAGATCAGCACTAAAGCAAACTCTGGCCACCAATGGTAGCGTTCACTGAACAGGCATGGCATGGTATGGCATGGTAACAGAATAAAAGACATTTGGTCAATAGTAAGACTGTCATAAAGTGTACACCAAGCAGGATAAAGCAGCCATTTTTCTCCAACATGGGTTCTATATTTTTATTTAAAAAATATAGTTCTTTTCAAGTTACTATAATTATTATTATGGTCAGTTTTAGATTTATCATTTTGTTTGTTACCCATTTTTCCTGTTATTTTGTTCCTAAAGTTTTCTTTCCTTCTTTCTTCTATGTTGATTTAAAAAAAAAATAGTATTGTATTTTAATTACTCTGTTGAATTTTAAGCTATACCTATTTGCTTATTTTCAGTGCTTGATCTAAGTATTATAATATGCATCATTAACCTATCAAGTTTGCTTAGAATTAATATTTTACTACCCCCCATAAAATGTAAGAACCAGTTAATAGTATGATTCAATTTATTGCCCTGTCCTTTGTGTAGTTGTCACATGCGTTATATTCACACACACACAATTTTAAATACAATAATGATATTTTACATTTCCCATGTCCATTATTACTCTTCATTTCTTCCAGAAGATCTGAGTTTTCACATGGTATTATTTGCTTTCAGCCTGAAAAACTCCCTTTTTGCTTATATTACAGAATACAAATGAATTCTTATAGCTAAGAGTTATATGAAAATTTTTATTTTGCCCTTATTTTTTGAAATATTTCTAGGGATATAGAACAGTGTTGATTTGTCATTCTTTCAATTTAGCACTTTGAATATTGCTTTCTTTTTTTTTTTTTTACTTCTAGTTCCCATTAATCTGATTAGAAGTCAGTATAATTAATATAGTTATTTCCCTATAGGTAAATGATTTTTTTCCTTTCTCCACTTTCTGGAAGTTTGCAAGATTTTGATCCTTTTTTTTTTTCTTTGCTGTTGTTGTCCATTTATTTTGTTTTGTTTTCAAAAGGTTGGCTATGATAAGCTTAAGGAAGCTTTTTATATGTTAATTCCTGATGGAAATTGGCTGAATCTCTTAGTACTGCAAACTAACATGTTTTAAATAGATCTTGGAAATATTAAGCCCGTGTTTTTTTAATAATATTCTTTAATCCAAAACAAATAATATTCTTTAATCCCATTCTCTTGCTCTTATCCTTTGGGGACTCCTATTATTTTATAAATATATATATATGTTAGATAGCTTGATATTGTCCCATACATCACTGTAATTATCTTCATAGTTTTTCAAATATATTTTCTTAATAAAGTCTTTCTTTTTATACATACTTTTCTAAAGATTTTATTTATTTTTGAGAGAGAGAGAGAAAGAGAGAAAGAGGGGAATGGGCAGAGAGAGAGAGAATTGCAATGAGACTCTGTGCTGAGTGTGGAGCCTGATGCAGGGCTTAATCTCACAACCCTGAGGTGATGACCTGAGCTGAAACCAGGAGTTGGACAATTAAGGGACTGAGCCACCCGGGTGCCTCATTGAAGAAAGCTTTTATATTCAAATTCACCAACCCTGTCATAGGCTGCCTCTAATCTGGTGGTAAGCTCACCTAATATATTTACCCTTTTATTTTTTTTAAAGATTTTATTTATTCATGAGAGACATAGTGAGAGAGGCAAAGACACAGGCAGAGGGAAATGCAGGCTCTGTGCAGGGAGCCCAATGTGAGACTCAATCCTGAGTCTCCAGGATCATGCCCTGAGGCCAAGGCACCTGTGCCACCTGCGCCACCCAGGTGTCCCATATATTTACCTTTTAAGGATTTAGAATTCCATCTAACTATCCAATTCTCTATCCATCCATCTATATATCATCTTCATTTTTCTTCTCATGATATCTGTTTCTCTCATGATATCTGCTCATTAATTATGATTATATTTACCTCTAAGTAGCACAAAACACATATGACAATTACTCTTAACATTGAGGTGTAATTCCAACACCTCAATCATCTCCAGCTTATTTTGTATCGTTATCCTTCCTTTTCTTGTTTTTTAAAAAGTTTAGTTTTATTTTATCTTTTTTTTTTTTTTAATCTTAGCCAGGACATTGTGAATAGTACCGTATTTGGTTATTTTCCCTGAAGTACATGGATTTTGTCCTGGGAAGACAGCTTGGCTGGACTAAAACTGTCAACTTCATTTCCTCAGCAATGGATAGCAGCTGGATCTTCGCTCAGTTTCCTGGCTCCTTGGATTCTGTCCTATAAATGTAGTTTATGCCATCAGCCAAGCATGTGACTGGAGTTTATAGAAATATTTGATCTTCTCCATCTGCAGTTCTTTTCTTTTAAAAAAAAATATTTATTTATTCATGAGAGACACAGACAGAGGCAGAGACACAGGCAGAGGGAGAAGCAGGCCCCTTACAAGAAGCCTGATGGGGAACTTGATCCCTAGACCAGGATCACGCCCTGAGCTGAAGGCAGACACTCAATCACTCAGGCACCCAGTTGTCCCCATGCAGTTCCTTTCTTTATGTCATTTTCATCTTCACCTTTCAGCTGCTCTAGCAACCCCAAAGTTCAATATCTTGCTACCATTGCAAGAAAACCAGGGCATTTTTATTGGGTTCCCAGCTTCTTTCTCAGACATCTGTGGTAGAGAGAGCACTCTCTGGTAAGAATTCTTAAATATTTAATCTCAGTTCTCTTCTTTCATGCTATACTTTTCCTCTAGTTTATGGGGTTGTTTTCATTGTTTTTGTTTTGTTTTTTCTTTTCTCACAAATGCCTACAAATAACTGCCTTCTAAAATGTCTCCTGTAGTTTATGAGTTATGAGAACTTGGTCTAATACAATCAACCTATGTATTATCAGAAACAGAAATGATCAGATATTTCAAAGTGGCCAGATAATGTTCCTTCCCCCTTACATTTAAAAAAAATCAAATTATTTTATTTATTTTTAAAGATTGTATTTATTTATTCATGAGAGACACAGAGAGAGAGAGAGAGAGAGAGAGAGAGACAGGCAGAGGGAGAAGCAGGCTCCATGCGGGGAGCCTGACGTGGGACTCGATCCCGGATCTACAGGATCACACCCTGGGCCAAAGGTGGCGCTGAACCGCTGGGCCTCAGGGGCTGCCCTAAAAATCAAATTAGATTGTAATTAATTAAGATGCAGTTTCACAAGATAAAGTACATGTACTTAACTTTTTTTTTTTCTTCAAGACAGGGTACCCTCAAGTATATCAGTCACTTAGAAGTAATTTATTTTGGAATGGCAGTTTTTTGTTTTATTTTTCTCTTTGTTTAATTAGACCGCATATCAAATACCCAACAATATAGTGCTGCAGAATGCTTATTAGTGTATGTAAATTGAACTGTACGCTATGAACAGCAGCTTAACTATTAATGAAAAATCTGAGGAAACCATTCACCCAGTATAAAAGAGAATAACACTCCTTTTGCCTAAGTGACCTCAGCTATCCCCAGGGACTAAATTCATGAACTAGAGACTTAGAATCACACTCACATATTTCTTTTTCCTTTGCAATTTATACCAACTTAGCATGATGTTTTGTTTTGAAATTTTTAGCTCTATAAGTTAAAATCTAAGCATTTGAAAGCCTTCATATCTAAAATTTAACTCATCATTTTTTTCCCAAACTTTCCTACTCTTATATTTATATATTTTGTTCTACTACTGCAACACACTCATATAATACACTATTATCTTTCATCTTTTACCTGGCATCTCCAAATAGCTCTCTTCTTGGTTCCTCTGCTTCCAAATTTGATTAATTCTAACCTTTGATCTGCATAATGCTCAGAACTTATTTTTCAGCCATAAGTTTAATATATTATCTTACTTAAAAAGAAAAGCAAACCATGAGGCAGAGATATGCTTGATTTTGTAAAAAGAAAAAAAAAGGAAGCTTCTCCATAGTATTTTCAATTATTACTTTAATTTCTTATTGTTTATCCTTAGACTTTTATTTAATGTGAAAATACATGAATTTTACATGAACACTGATAAAAATTGAACAAATCAGCCTCACTGACAAGGAGTTAGAAAAACAAATAAGAACAACAAATGTGTTCAAAACCAAGTATTTTGCTGAAATCACATAAAGATACTTAGGTACAATTGAATAGTTAAGCTCTATTTGAATGAGTGTTCATTTTGAATATAATATCCCATGGACCATTTTATCATTTGCCATATGTTATGTAATTACATAAATGTTGGTATATGCTGTGAATATGCTGCAAATTAACAACATTTCTTGTTTCTGGAAAGAAAATGAGAAATTAATTTGGCAAATGTCAAGTTCAGTTCATGTCAAGAAGCTTTTTGTGTCATGATCCATCATGAGAAATTAAACAGATATATTCTACTAAATAGATCACTTTTGGGGCAGCAGCTGTGGTTCAGGTTTGTTCATTTAGCAGATTCATTCCACCTGACTTTGGAGAAATTACTGAGATGATGTTTTCACAGTCTGAGTATGTTTTTGTTTCCTTTGCCCAGTTCAGTTAGAGGTGGTAAAGGAAAAGGATATTATGTTGTTTAACGTATCATCAGTTGAAAATAACTATTACAGTAGCTTCATTCATATACCAGTAATCAGAAAATAAATATAAATTAAAACTGAACACATCTAAAGCTTATTTTAACATAAAGTATAATATTTTTAAGTGCTAAGAATTGCTCTAAATGAAATATAACTGTATAAGTTTCAAAAGCTTACAATGATATGGATATCAACAGTGTGCATTGTCTTCCAAAGTATTTTAAATTACATTTTCTAACACTGATTCAGGGAGGAAGGGAAACAGATTGTCATACTCCAAAGTCAAGAGGCATTTTAAGTGTTTTGTTTCTGATTCCTTGTTGAACAAAAATGTAACCCAAATTTATCATAATTTTGCATTTTCTCTCCATGACTGTGTGTTTGTCACAGTTCTCTGTTATAAAATTACTTCTTTTGACAAATGTATTTTAATACCCTTTGACCAAAAGTATACTTATAGATAATAAGTTTACTTTATGTAGTGGAAAATATAGATATGGACTTAAGTAAATGCTTTTTTTTCTTACTTAAACATTTGCATAATTTTGTAAGCATAACATATTATTCATCAAGACTTTCAAGAACTTCATTGTCTTGCCTGTGAGATCCTGTAGCCCGAGAAACAAAGTATAAAATGGTTCAATATCCATGTGTATAAGACATTGTGCTAGTCATTTTACATAGATTATCATCTTTAATATTCATAATAGACTAATCTCTATTATGCACATCAAAAATATAGATCATAAGATATTAAATAATCCAGTACGTATTCAGCTAGTGGTTGTCTGAACTCACTGCAAAGCTATTTATTCAATAACTTGTATTCTTAATCTCTGTGAGGAAATTGAATAGGAATCATCTCACCCTTTCTACTTGTGACCAGTGTGAGGGGTATATGTAATGATCTAATATCCAGAACAACATGAGGTGCTCTTTGTTCCAAAAAGATACAATTATTCATCCTTTTGTTATATACCATTAAATCATTGAACTGACATATGAACTTTAAACATATCTAAAATCACATGTATAATTATCCCTAATTGTTTATTTCAAGGCTATAATATAGAAGTTTTACCCAAAGTTAATTTTTATAAAAAAGTTAAGGTACTATTATTATTACTGTGAATCAGCATAAATTCAGAGAATATTTATACTAAGTCCTTTTTTCCAAATCATTTCAAAAACTCCAAAGACCAAGTAATCCTTGCAGGGGATTAGCCTACATTTTAAAGCTCCAGTGATCCAGATAATCTCTTTGGAGAATTCATCCCACTGCTTAGTGCTCCAAAGACAACATGGCATTTCTCTTAAAGAATAACATTATTATAGAAAAATTTTAAGAATAGAGAAACATCATATCCACTTATAAATATATTTTAAGATGGTACTCAAATAATTTCAGAAATAAACTGACTTTGCTTTAAATACATTTATTGGTTTTGATTTGTATGTTTAAATACATAAACCAATATATTCACAACTTAAATGCAAATATGACAGGCCCTTGTACACTACTCACTGTAAAATCCTAACAAGAGACTGTCCAATGAATTGATGAAAATGAAATCTCCAGATTGACAGTGATTTTTTTCCTAGAAAATAAGCCACAGAGAGGAGGCATACAAAATGGTACACCAAAAGAAAACATCTGAGTTTATTTTTCTCCCTTCTCCCACACAAGGCTAGAGAATCTATCTCTTTGAATATTTTAAATTCTTAATTACACAGCTGAGAATAAACAATCACTTTCAGAGTTCTGCATAGGTTCCAAAGGCTGGATGCTGAACAATAGATGGATGTTTAGAAATAGGACTACAGAGGGTTTGGTCCCAAATCAGAATTTTCCCTACATATTTACCCACTGGTATGTGAAGTAAAAATAGTTAAATGCTGATAATATGGCAGTATGGAAAATATATTGTAGTCTGCAATATATTGTAGTATATTGCAGTATGTCTGCAAATTGTTTGCTTTGTATTAAAAAATTAACATAATTAAAATTGTGGGTTGCCTGATGGTTTAGTTTCTATATGAGTGAGCTTAAATAAATAATAATGCTGATCTATCAAAAGTCATTAAGGAAAATGTGAAATTTAACTTATTAGGTTGGATTTCCTGGGAGGCAAGAAGAAAAATATGTGCAAATGTACTGGCAAGTCCCATCAACACTTTTGACAGTGTAAAAGAAATTGAAGAGTGTTGAGCCATGATGCAGACCCAACGGTCATGGACCGTTCTGGACCTGAAATAGCTTCAGAGTTCTCCCACCTTAAGGCAAATGTTCTGGGTCTTTGTACCCTACATGTACCTGTCATTGCGTGTAGGAGGCACCGTGGAGAGAGAGGAATGACCTAGGTTAGGTGGATTTTTTTCAACCAAAAACAATTCTCAAGGAAGGTCTCAGTTTATAGCACAAAACCAATAACACTCCCTGCAGATGGAGGAATGAGCATTTCAATATGAAAGAGGATCTGGTGTGGGTATTACAGTATCGGCTGTGATCCTCCCTTGAAGTACCTAAGCCCATTTTATTGAGTTCTGGAAACTGTCTCCCCAGGATACTGGTTGGACTCTTTCTGGGAAAACTGCAAAAAGTAAGATACATAGGAGAAACTCTCACAGCTGATCTCAAAGTGGTAACAGTTATCACCTTTCAGCTTCACCCATTAGAGATTCCTCTAATCTGAAGTGGCACCTCTATGAGTATTAGTTACCTGGGGCCATGGTAACAAATTGCTACAAACTGGTGACTTACAACAACAGGAGTTTATTATCTTATAGTTGCAAAGGCTGCAAGTCTGAAATGAAGGTGTGGGCAGGGCCAGGCTACCTCCAAATGTTCTAGGCAAAAATCCCCCCTTGCTTCTTCTAGATTCTGGTGGCTCCTGGCATTCTGGAGTAAACACTAAGCAAACTCCCAGGAAGAAGTGTTAGCTGAGACCCTGTAGGCAGAAAAATAAATCCTTATGCAGAATAAGTCTTATTCACGGTCAAGATAAATCATTACCCATTCCATGTGGAAGGAATCCATATAAGTCACTTATCACAAAGTGGCTCCTAGAAGTTTTTGAGAGATGGAGTCATACTAAGGGCTCAGTATTTGTATTTGTCCCTGTTGATGGAAAGTAGGACACTACGGAGTCTCAGTAATTAGATTACCCTTGACTAAGAGTCCACATTCTTGGGCTCATAAATATTCTCCATCCTTGCCACTGTGACTACTCTCTTTGTGAGTGTACTCCATTTATATAGGGGACTAATGACAGAGACTACCCAACGTCAACCTACTAAGACATTGTGCCTACTTGAATGTCTTCCATGTTGATGTTCTATGATGGATGTGTGATACAAAGGTCATGCTTTTAGTACCTTTTCATATTTCCACCTGTATGTCTCCTCTGTGGGTCTTCATGTCACCAAACTTTCAATCTTTTTCCTTTAGGCCATGGATTAATTTGGTAAGCTATTTACCAATGACCCTGAATCAGGTCATAGTCTTACATCTGGTCAATTCTCTCTCTACACCATATTCACTGCTTAGAACTATGCTTACCTGGAAGATATTTTTTTCTCCTCACTAGTCCTTCAGGCACACAAATGAATTATGCTATTTTATAATAGCAACCCATTTAAAAAATCTGTATACATATACAACAAACTAACTGATGTATGAATCAAAACTATTCTTTTTCTTCCTCTGTCAACTGGCCTAAAGAACGATCTCATGTGGTTTACATGTGACCTAAGCGAAGACCTCTGGCAGTACTGTGGTGGATGACATGGTCTACTGGAGTACTTTCTAATTAAAGATACAATATACTATGGCTTTCTCATGCTTCTACTTTTTTTCTGAGTATGACAAGAATGCAAAATCATGACCATTCTTTATTTGGGTCATTTCTCAAGGTTGTGTTTACATCAAAAACCTTGAAGATTGAGGTAATGTTTCTCCCAGAAGAAGAACCAAGCTTGCTTTGGAAAGAGCATTACAAAAGAGTGTTTTTGAAAGAGTGTTAACAAATTCAGTGTTTCTCAGATGTGATGCTGTACATTACGTGCAATAATCATCTACTTTCTGCATCATTCCTCCTGGACTTGAGGTAAGAGGAATCAATGCTAACAAGACTCATGCTGCTTATGGTACCTTGATTGAAAAACTCTTTTGCCTATGTGTCAGGAGTTTTGTGTCTTCCATCTATCATCAATAAAACAGTAATAGGTTAACTTATTAGATTGAAAGTAGTATAAAATGACTAGCCGCTGTCATTTGTTCATATAGCTCACATGTTCACTCTTTCTCTGCTTATGATAAATCCAGAACTTTTATCATCTGTTAGATTGCTGATGGACCCAAATAAGCATACTTTTTTGTCTACATCACAACTCTTTCAATAGGGCACTCTGACTACATGGTCACTTCATTTTCCACAGTTATGTGTGCCTTTTCTTTTTTTATAATCATGTATCTACCTTTACTTCAAATCTTATACTTGCGCTAAGAAGTCCTACATTTTTTATTTCCAATGAGTTTTCTACTCATAATTTTAAGTATAGATGACAAATAGCAAAGTTAGACTAGTAGTACTAGGAGAAAGAAATCACAACTCTAACAAGACAGTGGGAGAAGACATCAAGTAGTAAACAAATAGTACATGCTGCATGCTTCCAATTATACAAAATTCTAGAAAATGTAAACTACTATATAGCAACAGAAAGCAGAGTAATGGTTGCTTGAAAATGAGGAAGGGAACAGGGAGAGATTAGAGGAGGGAAGAACTTTTGGGAACATGATAGATATATTTTTTGTTTTGACTGTAGCAACGATTTTGGAGACATCAACATCTACATCTATATCTATAAACTATTATTCAATATGTACAGTTTATTTTTGACAGTTTGCCTCAGACAAAAAATATATAAAAATTTACAAACTTAAATGTTCTTTCAACCTAGAGACCATTTTTTTTCTTTTTCTCAATAACCATGAATCAAGTGATGACAAGAATGTCAAAGATAAATGATTTCTCAGTATCGAAGTTGAAGGAGAAGTATCAATCACTATGCAGATAAGGTCAGCTTCATTTCAGATGCCTAATGAATTAATGATACTAAAACTTAAGACAGTATGTAGATACAGAACAGTGCAAGCTCTGATAAATACAGTTAAAAGGGACGTCTGGGTGGCTCAGCAGTTGAGTGTCTACCTTTGGCTCAGGTCATGATCCTGGGATCTGGGATCGAGTCCCATATCTGGCATGGAGCCAGCTTCTCCCTCTGCCTGTATCTCTGCCTCTCTCTTTATGTCTCATGAATAAATAAATAAATATTTTTTAAAAATACAGTTAAAAACAGCAATGTAAAACTTGAAACTATTCACTAATGGATCAATAATACTTATCTAATTCATTTAAAGTAGGTTTTGAATAAGCTTTTAAATGTAGGTAGACTTGCAAAATGATAAAGAAAGTACATATACAAAAAAGACTGTTTTTTTTTGTTTTGTTTTGTTTTGTTTTTACTCAAAATGTATCGCTTCCTACATTCCTGGCAATGTTTTAGGCATTGAGATAGCAGGGAAGAAAACAAAACAAAACAAAAGAGCCTCCATGACTTTAAAGAATCAATTTATTTGTTTATCTGTGTATTTATTTTAGAGATTTTATTTATTTATTTGAGAGAGAGAGAGCATAAGCAGTGGGAAGAGCAAAGGGAGAGGGAGAAGTAGAACACCCGGCAAGGAGGGAGCCCAGCTTGGGGCTAGATCCTGGTATCTAATGATTAAGATATACACATATTTTTAATTCCATGTACAAATGTTATTAAGTGACATTTGCCCTTTTTGTGTGACTTATTTCACTTTGCATAATAACCTCTAGGCTCATCTATGTGTCATGAGTGGCAAAAAAATATATAGATGTAAACACCACATATTCTTTATCCTTTGGTCTATGTATAGACACTTAGGTTGCTTCCATGTCTCAGCAATCAGAAATAATGCTGCAATAAAATCAAGGTGCATATATCTTTTCAAATTAATCTTTTTGTTTTCTTTAGATAAATACTCAGAAGCAAAATTGCTGGATTGTGTGGTATTTCTTTTCTCTTTCGAAATTTATTTATTTGAGAGAGGGAGTATGTGCAAGCACATGCACACACAGAGTGAGAAAAAGGGCCAGAGTGAGAAGGAAAGAGAATCTTAATCATTAGATTATCTTTCCTCTGACTTATATTTCATATGATCTTTAGGAAAAAATTCTAAAACGAAAATATAAAGCAAAATACAATAACATCCTAACATGCACATATTAACTTTTATAAGATATGATATGACTTCTATGTCTCTATGATATATTGTATTTTCTACGACTTTGTGACAACTGTGAATATCGTTTCAATCTCTTTATTTCCATAGATATATGTTCACCTAATAGTTTATATTCGTCACCATTTTCACTTATATTTTCCAAGAAATACTGTAGTTAGAGGGCACAGTGTTTTATTTCTATGTATTATTTTCACAAATACTTAGAAAAACAAGGTAGAAATATAACTAAGCAGGAAACTTGTTAGAGCTATCCTGTAACTTACTAGCATTTCATATCTCACTTTTCTCTTGTGTTATAGTTGAAATAGATTAATGGAATCCCTCCTGCAGTTATGTACTCCATCTATATTGAAAAGGTAATGAGAAACTGTCTCTGTGATCAATTTTCAGATTTTCTATAAATAAATTTATAAATTTCTATAAATTTTCTATAAATATAAAAAAATTTCAGATTTTCTATAAATAAATCGTTTCCTTACGATTTTATTCTACAAAAAATGAAATTAATTTTCAGTGCAATTCATTTTAGTGTGTTTTCTTAGGCAGTAAATGCTAACTGAATCAATCATTTAAGGGAATTAATTTTAAAACTGCACCCAAATTCTGCAATAGACCTTTAAATAGTGACTTTTCCTAGATTTCTTCCTTACTATTGATTATAATACTATGTAATTATAATCAGACAAAAATCCAGGATATACAGAAGCATTATAAGACTAGGAAATCAGGGATCCCTGGGTGGCGCAGCGGTTTGGCGCCTGCCTTTGGCTCAGGGCGCGATCCTGGAGACCCAGGATCAAATCCCACATCGGGCTCCTGGTGCATGGAGCCTGCTTCTCCCTCTGCCTGTGTCTCTGCCTCTCTCTCTCTCTCTCTCTGTGACTATCATAAATAAATAAAAATTTAAAAAAAAAATTAAGACTAGGAAATCAAAGAAAACCAAGACCTGTAAGCACTGACTTCCAGTTAACAGTGGGGCACTGAACTTCTGTTCAATATATTTTTCTTTTTTCCTCACCTAAATTTACTTAAAAAATGAATAGAGAAATCAAAAGCATAACCTAAATGACAAATATTTAGAAAGGAAAGTTTATGACTCTTGACTCACAGATAACCTATAGCAAAGTTAGAAAAATTAAAGAACTAAATATCAAGTACCTATAGAGGGAATGCCAATAAGATTATGACAATCTGTCACAGAACCAACGACAGGTGCAGATATGGAAAGCATCATGAAATGTGAATGGTTGAGGAGAGACATGATAAAGAAAAAAGATGAATTGGTCAAAATTCTCCAAAAGATATATGTCCCCAAATGCCTTTGTCCAGTTTATTAGTGTAAATAAACAGACTCCAACCCTGAGCAGCTCTTTTATACTATGTAGAATTTGGAGCAGAAATGGTCCATTCCATGAAATAAAGACACAGAAGAAGACAAGAAAAATCATATCTTTTCAAGAATGTGAGGAATTTGAAAGGTTTCTTAGTGAAAGGTGCCCTGGTCCTTATGTTATCAGAATGACAAGATCCAAAATTTGTCGATGGATTATTACAAATAATATGCTCATGATCATAGAGTTTTCAATAATTGGTCTGAGTGCTTCTTGAGAAACAAAGACTGAAAAGGAATGCCAAATATTTAATGAAACTATATGTCCCCATATACATTTTATTTTATTATTTTATTTTTTTAAAGATTTTATTTATTTATTCATGAGATACACAAAGAGAGAGAGGCAGAGACACAGGCAGGGGGAGAAGCAGGCTCCTTGCAGGGAGTCCAATGCGGGACTGGACCCCAGGTCTCCAGGATCACACCCTGGGCTGAAGGCGGCACTATGCCCCTGAGCCACCGGGGTTGCCCTACTTCCATATTGCTACAATCACAGGTCCTAGATATATTTTCCACTTCTAGATTCCCCTCAATATACTCAACTTAATTTTGGGAGATAGACAAGATATGTTTTTCTTGCTTTCTATTTTTTGTTTTCTCTGCCTCATTTTGTTGTACAATGGCGGGAGTTAATACCTTATAAAACATGACCAGTATGCACCCAGAACCAAGTGGTACACCGTGCTGGTTCATTCTGTGAAATTCCTCATTCTCATTCTGCCTCTTCTTTTATCTCATTTATGTTTTGGTGGTCAATGGTGGGCCCTCTACAAGGATTTCGGGTTTATGTAAATTTGGGACTGAATATCTTCTAACATACAGAGCTTAATATACTCAGAAACAAGAGGAACACCCTCTAGAACACCTCAGGTAAACTACATTCTCCCTCCCCTACAACTGTGTCACAACCACCATTTCCCAGTCCCCCCTCCTTTTTTCTCTTCTTTTCCTTTTTTTTTTTTCTTTTTTCTTTTTTTTCTCTCTCTTCTTCTTTAGGATTCCTGGCCTTTTATTTTTTTTACTACTTTGTTTTAAAATTTGTTTTTCATTTTAGTGGTCCTTTTGTTTTATTTCATTCTGATCTTTGTTTTCAATTTCTGGTCTCTGACCTTGGCAGAATCATCTAAGGTGAAATTTACTTAGATCATGGTTGATATTCTTGACTCAGCCTGCTCATGCAGCCAATCTGCACTGAGCAAAATGACTGGAAAGAAGAACTCACGACAAAAGAAAGATTCAGAAACAGTATTCTCTGCCACAGAGTTACAGAATTTGGAGTACAATTTGATGTCAGAAAGCCAATTCAGAAGCACAATTATAAAGCTACTGGTGGCTCTGGAAAATAGCATAAAGGATTAAAGAGACTTCATGACTGCAGAATATAGATCTAATCAGGCCAAAATTAAAAATCAATTAAATGCGTTGCAATCCAAACTAGAGGTCCCAACAACAAGGGTTAATGAGGTAGAAGAAAGAGTGAGTGACATAGAAGACAAGTTGATGGCAAGGAAGGAAGCTGAGGAAAAAAGAGAAAAACAATTAAAAGACCATGAGAAAGGTTAAGAGAAATAAATGACAGCCTCAGAAGGAAAAATCTACATATAATTGGGGTTTTAGAGGGCACCAAGAGGGACAGAGGACCAGAAAGCATATTTGAACAAATCATAGCTGGGAACTTCCCTAATTTGGGGAGGGAAACAGACATTCAGATCCAGGAGATAGAGAGATTCCCCCCGTAAAATCAACAAAAACCGTTCAATACCTCGACATTTAATAGTGAAACTTGCAAATTCCAAAGATAAAGAGAAAATCCTTTAAACAGCAAGAGACAAGAGATCCCTAACTTATATGGGGAGAACTATTAGATTAACAGCAGACCTCTCCACAGAGACCTGGCAAGCCAGAAAGGGCTGGCAGGATATATTCAGGGTCCTAAATGAGAAGAACATGCAGCCAAGAATACTCTATCCAGCAAGGCTCTCATTCAGAATAGAAGGAGAGATAAAGAGCTTCCAAGATAGGCAGAAACTGAAAGAATATGTGACCACAAACCAGCTCTGCAAGAAATATTAAGGGGGACTGTAAAAGAAAGAGGATGCCCAAAGAAATAAGCCACAAAAAGAGGGACTGAATAGGTTTTATGATGACACTAAATGCATATCTTTCAATAGTAACTCTGAATGTGAATGGGCTAAATGATCTCATCAAAAGACGCAGGGTTTCAGACTGGATAAAAATGCAAGACCCATCTATTTGCTGTCTACAAGAGACTCATTTAGACCTAAGGACACATACAGGCTGAAAATGAAAGGTTGTAGAACAATTTACCATTCAAATGGTCCTCAAAAGAAAGCTGGGCTAGCAATCTTCATATCACATAAATTAAAGTTTATCCTAATACTGTAGTAAGAGATGAAGAGGGACACTCTATCATACTTAAAGGATCTATCCAACAAGAGGACCTAACATTCATGAATATTTATGCCCCTAATGTGGGAGCTGCCAAGTATATCAATTACTAACCAAGGTAAACACATACTTAGATAATATTACACTAATACTGGGAAACTTCAACACGGTGCTATCTGCAAATGACAGATTTTCTAAGCACAACATCTCCAAGAAACAAGAGCTTTAAATGATACACCTGACCAGATGGATTTCACAAATATTTACAGAACTTTACATCCAAACGCAACTGAATACACATTCTTCTCAAGTGCACATGGAATTTTCTCCAGGATAGTCCACATATTGGGTCACAAACCAGGTCTTTTTTTTTTTTTTTTTTAATTTTTATTTATTGATGATAGTCACAGAGAGAGAGAGAGAGAGAGAAGCAGAGACACAGGCAGAGGGAGAAGCAGGCTCCATGCACCGGGAGCCTGACGTGGGACTCGATCCCGGGTCTCCAGGATCACACCCTGGGCCAAAGGCAGGCGCCAAACCGCTGCGCCACCCAGGGAGCCCACAAACCAGGTCTTAACCGATACCAAAAGATTGGGATCGTCCCCTGCATATTTTCAGACCATAATGCTTTGAAACTTGAGCTCAATCACAAGAAAAAAAATGGAAGAAATTCAAATACATGGAGGTTAAAGAGCATCCTGCTAAGAGATGAAAGGGTCAACCAGGAAATTAGAGAAGAACTAAAAAGATTCATGGAAACTAATGAGAATGAAGATAGAACCATTCAAAATCTTTGGGATACAGCAAAAGCAGTCCTGAGAGGGAAATACATTGCAATACAAGCATCCCTCAAAAAAATTGGAAAAAATTCGGATATATAGCTAACCTCACACTTAAAGGAACTGGATAAAGAACAGTGAATAAAACCTACACCAAGCAGAAGAAGAGAGTTAATAAAGATTGGAGCAGAACTCAATGAAATAGAGACCAGAAGAACTGTGGAACAGATCAACAAAACCAGCAGTTGGTTCTTTGAAAGAAATAATAAGATAGATAAACCATAAGGCAGCCTTACTAAAAACAAAAGAGAAAAGATTCAAATTAATAAAATCCCCATAAAAAGAGGAGAGATCACAACCAATACCAAGGAAATACAAACGATTTAAAAAACATATTATGAGCAGCTATATGCCAATAAGTTAGGCAATCTAGAAGAAATGGACACATTTCTGGAAAACCACAAACTACCAAAAATGGAACAGGAAGAAATAGAAAACCTGAACAAGCCAATAACCAGGGAGGAAATTGAAGCAGTCATCAAAAAGTCCAGGGCCAGATGGCTCCCCACAGGAATTCTATCAAACGTTTAAAGAAGAAACAATATCTATTCAACTAAAGTTGTTCCGAAAGATAGAAAGGGATGGAATACTTCCAAACTCGTTCTATGAGGCCAGCATCATCTTAATTCCAAAACCAAAGACCCCACCATAAAGGAGTATTATAGACCAATATCCCTGATGAACACAGATGCAAAAATTCTCAACAAGATACTAGCCAATAGAATACAACAGTACATTGAGAAGATTATTCACCATGACCAAGTAGGATTTATCCCAGGGATGCAAGGCTGGTTCAACAGTCATAAAGCAATCAACATGACAGATCATATCAACAAGAGAAAAACAAGAACCATATGATCCTCCCGATAGATACAGAGCAAGCTTTTGACAAAATACAGCATCCACTCCTGATCAAAACTCTTCAGAGTGTAGGGATAGAGGGAACATTCCTCAGCATCTTAAAAGCCATCTATGAAAAGCCCACAGCAAATATCATTCTCAATGAGGAAACATTGGGAGCCTTTCCCCTAAGATCAGGAACATGACAAGGATGTTCACTCTCACCACTGCCATTCAACATAGTACTAGAAGTCTTAGCCTCAGCAATCAGACAACAAAATGAAATAAAAAGCATTCCAATTGGCAAAGAAGTCAAACTCTCCCTCTTTACAGATGGCATGATACTGTACGTAGAAAACCCCAGAGACTCCACCCCAATATTGCTAGAACACATACAGCAATTCGGCAGTGTGGTAGGATACAAAATCAATGCCGAGAAATCAGTGGCATTACTGTACACTAACAATGAGACTGAAGAAAGAAAATTAAGAAGCCAATCCCATTTACAATTTCACCCAAAAGCATAAGATACCTAGGAATAAACCTAACCAAAGAGATGAAGTATCTATACACTGAAAACTACAGAACACTTCTGTAAGAAATTGAGGGATACACAAAGAGATGAAAAATATTCCATGCTTATAGATTGGAAGAATTAATATTGTGAAAATGTCAATGCTACCCAGGGCAATTTACACATTTAATGCAATCCCTATCAAAATACCATGGACTTAAAAAAAAATACCATGGACTTTCTTCAGAGAGTTGGAACGAAACATCTTCAGATTTGCGCAGAATCAGAAAAAGACCCCGAATAGTCAAGGGAATATAGAAAAGGAAAACCAGAGTTGGGGGCATCACAATGCTGGATTTTAAGTTGTACTACAAAGCTATGATTATCAAGACAGTGTGGTACTGGCACAAAAACATACACATAGATCAATGGAACAGAATAGAGAACCCAGAAATGGGACCTCAACTCTATGGTCAACTAATATTCGACAAAGCAGGAAAGACTATCCATGGGAAAAATGACAGTTTCTTCCATAAATGGTGCTGGGAAAATTGGACAGCCATGTGCAGAAGAATGAAACTAGACCATTCTCTTACATCAGACAAGATAGACTCAAAATGGATGAAATATCTAAATGTGAGACTAGAATCCATCAAAGTCCTAGAGAAGAACACAGGCAACTTCCTTTTTGAACTTGGCCACAGTAACTTCTTGCAAGATACATCTATGAAGGCAACGGAAACAAAAGCAAAAATGAGATATTGGGACTTAATCAAGATAAAAAGCTTCTGCACAGCAAAAGAAACAGTCAACAAAATTAAAAGACAACCTACAAAATGGGAGAAGGTACTTGCAAATGACCTATCAGATAAAGGGCTAGTATCCAAGATGTATAAAGAACATATTAAACTCAACAGCAAAGAAACAAACAATCCAATCATGAAATGGGCAAAAGACATGAACAGAAATCTCACAGAGGAAAACATAGACATGGCCAACAAGCACATGAGAAATTGCTCTGCATCACTTGCCATCAGGGAAATACAAATCAAAACCACAATGAAATACCACCTCACACCAGTGAGAACGGTGAACATTATCAAGACAGAAAACCACAAATGTTGGAGAGGATGTGGAGAAAGGGGAACCCTCTTGCACTGTTGGTGGGAATGTGAACTGGTGCAGCCACTCTGGAACACTGTGTGGAGGTTCCTCAAAGAGTTGAAAATAGACCTGCCCTACAACCCAGCAATTGCACTGTTGGGGATTTACCCCAAAGATACAGATGCAATGAAACACTGGGACAGCTGCACCCTGATGTTTCTAGCAGCAATGTCCACAATAGCCAAACTGTGGAAGGAGCCTCGGTGTCCATCAAAAGATGAATGGATAAAGAAGCTGTGGTTTATGTATACAATGGAATATTCCTCAGCCATTAGAAACCAGAAATACCCACCATTTGCTTCGACATGGATGGAGCTGGAGGGTATTATGCTGAGTCAAGTAAGTCAATCAGAGAAGGACAATCATTATATGGTTTCACTCATATGGGGAATATTAAAAATAGTGAAAGGGATTATAGGGGAAAGGAGGGGAACTGAGTGGGAAATATCAGAAAGGGTGACAAAACATGAGAGACTCCTAACTCTGGGAAACGAACAAGGGGTAATGAAAAGGAGGTGGGTGGGGGGGATGGGAGGATGGGCACTTAGGGGGTTACTTGATGGGATGAGCACTGGTTGTTATGCTATATGTTGGCAAATCGAACTCCAATAAAAAATATACAAAAAAAAAATCCTAAAAAGAAAAAAAAAAAAAGAAAATTGTTTCCAAATTTATATTTTGTAATTAGAAAACTGGTCTCTCAAATATTATGTTTATGACATTTTAGACATGAAAGAAAAAAAAGAAATATATATTTCCTTGCTTTAAATTTCTCATCTCTTAGAGAAATTTTCAAAATATTTTTCAATACCAGATTTTTTTGCTATTTAAATAGTAAGGTGTCCATTTTCATTTCAAAATAATTGTTTTGTGTAAGTTATTGGGGGATTTGGATAAAATAGATCTACCAGATGCGATAAGAGTTGCAGCTGAGCATTGATTAAATGGGGTTTCAATATACCAATATAATCAAGATACCAGTCAATATGCCATAAATATACATATATCCAATTTTGTATGTATTTGTATACATTCAAATTTTTCATAATAAAAAATTATATCTTGCTTCTTTCTTCCCTTCTATCTCTGTTTCTAATTTGTGTAGAACATAAAAGACATAGTGTAAATGTTAAAATATTAACTTTTAAAGAAGCATGAAAAGAAAATATAATTTAACTGACAATGACAAAGTTTAGAGGTAGTGGTATGTAAGTTAGATTTGAAGGCTAAGTTGAAAGTGTAGAGAAAAACACAACCAAGACATGACAGTAGAAATCGAATTTAGAGAAGTAGTTAAACCACGATGATTTGGGGTAAGTCAGTGGGGAAAAGATTCAATAAATAACACTCTTCCCTCAATCAAATTATAAAATGATTGAGAAATAACACAAAGAAAATGTGAGGAACCAACATATCTCCTTCAACACATATCAAGTGAGATTCATATAGCGCTTTCTGTGAAGTTCACTTCTGGATCTTTCATCTCTAGAACAGTGCTATACATAGTAGATGACTGATGAATAATTAATGTGTGAAAAATGGCAATATTAATGAATTGAAGGATGAAAAACAGCTGATTTTGATCTACAACCTCAGAGATTCCCAATATTAAAACTCAGAATTATATAGACTTAGTTATCAAAATAGAGGCCACAATGAACTGGAATTAAATTTTATAATGCATAGGAACAAAAGAGAAAACATAATTCCATGTATGTAGCCTGATCTTCACAGAAAAAAAGAAGCCAGTGGGCTATATATGATGAGTTTCTTCTAATGAATGTATCAAGATAATTCATTACTTCACCCTGGAGAATGTGTGTGAGAACAGCCAAAGATATAAATTATTCATTATCTCTCCACATGGAAGAAAACCAGGTTAACACCACATATCTCTGCTTTGATTGTTAAAAGTAAAATACTGTGGCTACATATGTGAGATCTTGGGTGGTTGGGGATGAGGGGCAGTACTGAATTGAATCTATTTCCAGAGGATATTAAGTTTGATGCTAGAATTTTATGCTTTGTTTAGGTAGGAAATGGAATGGTTCTCAAAAATTTCTGAAAAATGCAGACTCATGATCATTTTTATGACATTAATTCTGTTTGCAATAACCTTTCCATTTCTAAACCTAAAGCTTACATTTTTTATTACTTACTTTTTTTTTTCTAAAGCAATGAAGTTCAGTGACTTTTTTCTTGCTATTGGGTTTTTCTGTTTACATTTTTTTAAGTAGTGAAATTCAGTGACATGTTGTTACTATTGTTTTGCTTTTTTTCCATACCTTCACTATATCACAGTTTGGAACCATGCCCTGTTGATTCCACATATGAAATATATTCCCATATTTCTTTGTTTTTCCACACTGAAGGCTACAATCGCTATCAGCCCTCCATCCATGTTTTCTTGTACTAATAAAATGGTCTATTTGCCTACCTTTATGTTTTTAGACTCTCCTTATTAATTCTCTGCTTTGTTTTCAGTTATATTTTTAAAACTCAATTCTAGGGATGTCTGGGTGACTCATGGATTGAGCGCCTGCCTTCGGCCCAGGGTGTGATCCTAAAGCCTCAGAATCAAGTCCCACATCAGGCTCCCTGCTTCTCTGCCTATGTCTCTGCCTCTTTCTTTCTCAGTGTCTCTCATGAATAAATAAATAAAAATAAATTAAAAAATAAAAACTCAATTCTAATTATGTAACTACTTTTCTGACTTGAAAAATTCATCAACTGCTGAATTCAGTCCAAATTTCCTACTTGCCATTAATTGTGTGCATGATCTTAAACTTTATTTTTAGATTCACCTTCTGCTACTGTTCCCTCTACACATTAAAGTGTAAGTGCATTTGTCCTATAACTGTGCAAATTGTTTATTTTTGTACTCTGTTTTCTGACAAAATATAACTTTGTTTACATAGCTATTTCTACATTTTGCTAGGTAAAGATACATACAAAAAATGGTGGGACGGTTTAGAAACAAAGTATGATGAAAGTGGTTATTTTGAAATTGGAAAACTTTTTTTGACATGTATTGATATACTTTATGTGTTATGAGCTAGAGAATCCATTCTGTGGCTGAGAGATTATGCCATTTCATATTATCACCTGAAACCAAATTCCTTTAACCATTCTGAATCAAAAATCCTTTGAAACCATAAATTTTGAAATAATCTTTGCAAAGAATAACGGAATTCCCCCTTTCATTCAGTCAGAGCTGCTAAATGCTTTTACAATAAGGATTCTTTCCACTACTTGTTAGGGACAATTTTTACCCTGTGTAAGACAGTTTTCAAAAACCAATCATCAAACAAATAACCCAGATGATACTAACTGGTATAAAATAATTGAATGAAAAGATAATAAAAGCAGAAGAATTATGTATGAATGAGTACATAAAAGTGAGGTTAATCTCACTCAAAAAAAATTTTGTACAGATAAAAGATCAACCAAGAATCATATTGCAGGAGATTCTGCACCATTTCATCCAGGACCTTAATTCATCAGTTTAGGAAAATATTGAGAAGAAATAAAATACATTTAATAACTACACAGAGAACAAACTATTCACATGTTATATATTTCATACATATTAGGTATATAGATTTATAAAATAGGTTATTAAAATTTATTTCACGAGGCGCCTGGGTGGCTCAGTTTGTTAACCATCTGCCTTTGGCTCAGGTCATGATCTTGGAGTCCCCAGAAGGAGTCCTGCATCTAGCTCCCTGCTCTGGGGAGAGTCTCCTTCTCCCTCTGCCCCTCCCCCACTTGTGTTTTCATTCTCTTTCAAATAAATAAATAAATTCTTAAAAAAATAAAATTTATTTTATTTTATTTTATTTTTTATTTATTTTATTTTTATTATTTATTTATTTTATTTGTATTTATCTGTATATCATAAAATATATCAGAAAATTAAAAATTACATAAATGGAATGCATTTGTATGCATTGTTTTTCTACTGTGGCAGGGTTAGACATAGAATTTTCATAAGGAAATACAAAATATTATGCAAGTAACTGATAATAATACTTGTTGAATGTGAGCAACTTCTAAAATTTTATTCCTTAAAATCTGTTTACTAACAGATATTACTGTTAAGATGAAAAAAAAGCACTTATTATTCTATTTAGTTGAAATAATTATATTTTGATAACAAGTTTTGTAAATTGGTGGGAAGATAATGCTTAGGATTGAATATTTTGATTCAATGGTAAGTGAAAATTCAGTTGAGTAAATAAATATTATTATAAAACTTCATAAATTTGTCCTAGGTCTTCTAAATAATGAGTTGGATTCCTAAAAATTTTATTATTTTTTAGATTGTGCCAAATGATTGCAACATTTGATTCTAAAATTAATCAGTGTGTTTTAAAATTGTGGAACTATGTATGTGTGTGTATATGTAGGTAGATAGATTTATATATGTGTGTATATATATATATATAATCACATTATGAAAAGAAAGACACATAGTGTGAATTTTTTTTTTTCATTTTGATATTTATTTGTCCATGTTGGGTTGCATTTTTTCCAAATTCTTTCTCCTTCCCTTGCTCTTAGCATTATGATGGTTGGGCCAGAATGCTGCTGCTGATGTGATATTTTGTATGCAAGATTTCACTTCAGAGTAAAATGAATTTTAAATGCATAACAAAGCCTTCATCCTATAATGATTGAAATATAACAGTCTGAGAATCAAGAAAAACTAGGCTAATTAAATCAATTTGCAAGACTCAATTAAAAATAATACCTTTGAGAAGGAGAAAAGAAATGCATACATTGAGTTAGATTTTACCTTTGTGAAAACAGACAAATGAAGTTCTCAGTAATAAATACACCAGTTCCTTGAAAGTTTTCTGTCTAGTATATTAATTACTCTTTAAAATGCATGAAAATTAAGTAGATACATCAGAGCCAGAAGCAAGGAGGGATTCATTTAAATAATGGAGTATTAAATGGTTTACTATTGTATTTTATGAGGAATACCATAATAAGAACGTTTTACTCTAGACACTCTAACTTTGTGAAATTTAAGAGATGTTCTTTTTTTCATACATTTCAAATTATTTTGATAATATTTTAACTGCTATTTTTAAGTTCAATTCACATATAATATATATTAATTATACTATCAATCATAAAATGTATTGATTACAGTGTAAATTTATATGTAATGTATATATATATAAATTAATTTTCTTTTCAATCTGAGACAACTATGGTCATTATCAGTGCCATATATATATCAGTGTTAAAGGAAAAAGTTTGAAATTTTTATAAACTTCATAATCATCATCGTTACATAGGTCTCTGGTTATGGGACAAATTTTCCTTTCTCAAGCATTTTAAAGAATACATTTTACAGGTTTTTAAAAAGTCAAAATTATAAAGTTATTAAGACTAGTCTTGGGGGGATCCCTGGGTGGCGCAGCGGTTTGGCACCTGCCTTTGGCCCAGGGCGCGATCCTGGAGACCCTGGATCGAATCCCACATCAGGCTTCAGGTGCATGGAGCCTGCTTCTCCCTCTGCCTATGTCTCTGCCTCTCAATCTCTCTGTGACTATCATAAATAAATAAAAAAATTAAAATAAATAAATATGTCCTCTGGGACACTTTAAAAAAAAAAAAAAGACTAGTCTTGGAATATATAAGAACTTGGAGTTTTGGGTTTTGACCTGTGATGGACAGACCCCAGAGTGGCCTTCTTTCTTTCTTTCTTTCTTTCTTTCTTTCTTTCTTTCTTTCTTTCTTTCTTTCTTTCTTTCTTTCTTTCTCTTTCTTTCTTTCTTTCTTTCTTTCTTTTTCTTTCTTTTTTCTTTCTTTCTTTCTTTTTCTTTCTTCTTTCTCTTTCTTTCATGTTTTTTTTTTCATTGATCCTGCCTGCCACTGGTGTTCATAGTCATGTATAATAATATCCTTCCTTTGAGTGTGAGTGTGAGTTGTGACTTGCTTTTAACCAACATAGAATATGACAGAGATGATGATAAGTACATAATTTTATTACATTGCCTAAGATTCCATATTCTTAGAAGAAAACTCAAGAGAACCTTTCTCCCTAGCTAGCTTTGAGTAAGTAAACAGTCAGTTTTGGTGACTTATTTGGCAGGGATCTTAGGAGAGCCTCCAGGAACTGAGATAGACCATCATTAACACTTAGCAAAAAGCTAGCACTTCAGCTCTACAGACATAAGTAACTGAGCTCTGCCAATAACTTAAGATGACTGAAAGTGGATCATTTTCTATTTGAGTCTCCAGATGAGAAGATATACCAGCTAACACCCTGGTTGTAGCCTTGAGAAATCTCACCCAGAGAACGTAGATAACCAGAACTCAGACTTCTGACACCAAGAAACTGCAAGACATCTGGAAACTACTAGATGAAAATGTACATAGTTTTAAAGGACTAAGTTTGTTGGAATTTGCAAAAAGCAATAGATAACTAATACAGATTTTGGTACCTGGTCATGTGTTACTGCTGTAAAAAATACCTAAAAATGTGTGAATGACTTTAAAAGTAGGCAATGGATAGAGGCTGGAAAATTTTTAAGAAATATGATATGGAATTTCTAAATTTATTTGAATAGCATGTTATCATAAATCTGGACTTTAAGGTTACCAACAGAGACAATGCAAATCATGTGAGGTATATGGTATTGGAAACTGGAGAATAAGAATCTTGGTTATGCAGTGACAGAAAGTTTAGCAAAGCTATTAGATAAATGAAAAGCAGAATTCTAAGTGATAATCTTGGACATACAATGAAGGAATTCCCAACTACTGAATTCCTATTGTTTTTTTCTTTCTGGTTAGTATTAAGATGCTAAAGAAGAGAGATGAATTGAAGGAGAAATGTTAAATAAAAAGTAAACAGGACTTGATAACTTTGAAAATTCTCAACATTCACAGGTAGAAAAGGATGCTAACATTGAGATATGGTACCCAAATACTGTTTTAAAAGTGTGATCTAGGGATCCCTGGGTGGCGCAGCGGTTTGGTGCCTGCCTTTGGCCCAGGGCGCGATCCTGGAGACCCGGGGTTGAATCCCGCGTTGGGCTCCCGGGGCATGGAGCCTGCTTCTCCCTCTGCCTGTGTCTCTGCCTCTCTCTCTCTCTCTCTCTCTGTGTGACTATCATAAATAAAAAAAAACAAAAAACAAAAAACAAACAAACAAAAAAAAACTGTGATCTACAGGAAACAAAACAAAACAAAACAAGAATTGACCATACAAACTTTTGCTAAAACTTTGAAAAAAATCAAAATAACAGGCTATTCAGCCATGCAAAGGGTCCTTTGAAAAGAGTAAAGACTAATGTTGTGCCTCACACACTTCCCAAACAAACCTAGAATCTCTAAGAAGCTTAGAGGTGTTGTCCTTCAGGCATCCCAGTAGTATCCCCTGGCAGTAAGGGGCTTATTTTGAAAAGATATGTAGCTGTGGCTGCTAGAGTGAGCCCTAGTGAAATCTGCTCAAGGCCTACAAGAATTATTTGAGAAATCTTTGTCTTGTCGATTTGGACTGAAAGAAACAGAAAGATCAATAAAAAGGAGGCTGTCAGAGTCCCAAAAGCTTGCTAACAGGAAGCAAGCTGTTGCAGCTTGTGTTACCCCACATGAAAAAGGAAGGATGACTTGGGAGACAGAATCAAGTACCCAGATAGGGAACTAAGACTTATGGACAATTCTTTCCAGGCATTGAAACCTAATTAAGGAAATAGTCAACATTTGCTCAGCTGTATTTTCAAACCACTGGAGCACTGACTCCTTGGCACCTCCCGTTTATGAACAGGAATATTTATAGCTGTTTTTCTATGCTCGCCTCACTACTGTATGCTGCCTGAATGGAGAAGAGGGAGACAACTAGTCTCTTCAGTTTTACAGAATCAAGAGAAACTACACGTAAGGGACCTCATCCAAATACAGATTTAATTTAGATCCCGTACTTTGATTTGAGCAGATGCTATAACCATACTATTATGAGTCTTTGGGGATTTGGAATGTGAGATACTAAGTGTATTTTTCATTTGGAATGGACAAAAATCATTGGGAGCTCAAGGGTAGGCTGTAGCAGACAAACTCCAGGGGTCACTCATAATTTCTGCCTTCTGGTGCTTTTTATAACCCAACCACGGCTACTACCACTCCTTGGGCATGGATGTGACCTGTGACTTGTTTCTTATGAATAAAATATAGTACAATTGGTTAAATAGCACTCCTGTAGTTATGTTACATTTTTTAAGATCTTATATTTCCAGCTTACTGGCTCTAGAGATTCTTTACCTAGCTGCCCTAGAAAAAAATAAGCAGCTGTGCTGTATGACCCGCCTGGCACGCATCTAAGGTCAGCTTTCTGCCAATAGCCAACAAGAAACTAGAGCCCCCAATCCTACAGATGCAAGGAAATAAATTCCACCAACAGCTTAAGTGAATTCTTCCTTAGTCAGATTTCCAGATAACAAATTCCAGTGGATACCTTGATTGCAGCCATGTAAGACTCGTAGCAGAATGTCTAGCTAAATCTTGACACTCCTGACCCACAGACACTGTGAGATGATAAATGTGATGATAAATTGCACTCAGTTTGTGCAATTTGTTATACAGAAAGAGATAACCAGAACAGAACTAAAAATGAGTTTAATGAAAATCAGTCCTTACCATTTACCAAGCTGTGATTTTGTCCTAAGTATTTATTTTTTTCTATTAATCTATTTCTTATAAAGAAAATTTGTATATCTCACATATCTCTTTTTTTTTTTTTTAGGGGTTAAGGCATTTTAAGTGCTTAACATAACTCATGTAACTTCTCAGTTTTAAAAAATGTAGTTGTAAGAGTAATAATAATAGTAGAGGTATGACAGTTAAGCATGGAAAGTGGGTTCAAGGTTGAGTTTTCTGTTACAGGATTATCTCCATCTAAAAAAAAAAAGCAAAAAAAAAAAAAAAAAAAAAAAGAAGAAGAAGAAGAAGAAGAAGCCTGTCTGTTGTACTTGCATCTGAAATATAAATACTCTTAAATTAAGACAATCGCATACACGAAAATGCCAATTTCTCTGTTTTGACACATAAAATACAATGGTAAGTGCTCAGCTAGCAAAAGCAAAGCAGAAGCTGAATTAAGCTCCTCTGCAGCAAATTCTAAGATATAGTTGACCATGAAATAATATTTGAAATAGATCTTGATTGTTCAGCTCTGGATACTGTTAATACTCAAAGATTCATAAATAAGAGTAAGGTTTTCATCATGCTCCTGGAAGAAAATTATGGGTAAATTTTTGACAGAACAAATGTTGAGAAGAGTTTCTTAAATTAGAGACAAGAATCTGAATTTCCATAATGTGTGTAATACAGTTGTTGTGTGGATGCTAATGACTCCAGCAATGTTTGAAAATTTGGTTTTGAAACAAAAGTCATTGCAGACTATTGAGTGGGAGCCTTATAGCTAAGAGAAGTAATTTAAAATATTTGTGTGGTAGATATTGCAGAAGGGCTTACTCATGTGCCTCAGTGTGCATAAGAGACTGGAATGCTAAGTACTGTATTTCTCAAACTTCCAAGTAATTTCAGATCTTACATGGAATGTAGCTTCCACCAAGAAGCTGCATGTGGACCAGATTTTGAAGATAGATATGGATATTTTGGGGCAAGGGCTATGCCTCTGCCGCTGTGTTTTAAGAAGTACAGAAGCAAGCCAGTTAACAGATTTCAGAGTTTTTTTTAGCTAGCTTTGTGGATGTCACAGTTGGATCAAACTGTTTGGTTGTGGGGAGTGATAAAAAGTAGTGTGGTCTTGGTTTTGACATCTCTCCCTGATTACTCAGCTTTGAAATCTTGGAATACATCATTGTTCCCTTGACAGACTGTTTTGCTGTTCTGTGACAAATAGAGTCTACTCAGACACCTCTTCCAATAAATGTAAGCCTTCTAGATCTCTGAATTAAATTAGTTTCTACTTAAACTAGAATGGATTATTGTTACTGGAAACTAATAGAAAGCATAGTCTTATTAGTCAGAAATAATAAAAAATAAACAATATTTCTATTTTTTTCTTTTCTAAAGTGTGAATGCATATAAATGCATCTGAAAGCATAGATGTCGTATACTAAACTTACGTGAGTAACCTAAGGAACGAACTTGCATCATTACAATAGTCTACATCATCATTACTGTCATATATAAAATACAGACACTCAATAATTAATGCAATCCTTTCATCATTGTTAGATATTGGTAATGGTTACTTTATGGTGAAAAATAATCACCCAAGAAAACAGATGACAAAAATCATCAATTTTGAATTTTTAAACAGATTTTATTTATGTATATGAGAAACAGCGCATGGGCAAGAGGAGAGGCCAGAGGAAGAGGGAAAAATAGACTCCACACTGAGCAGGGAGCCCAACATGGGGTTTGATTCCAGGATCCTGAAATCATGACCTGAGCCACATGCAGATGTTTGACCAACTGAAGTACCCAGGCACCCATTGACTATTTTTGAATGTGAATAAATATTTTCAAATGACATTCAAGAAAAATGTATACTCTTAGTACATCTTTGACTGTATTGAAAAGATGTTTCTGTTATGGATAGTGTAAAGCATAGTGTGAAGCTACAGAAATATATTTCATTTTGTTTAGGTTAGTATTCTTAAATAATTAATAAGAATAATCAATGTAATCATAATTCATGACCACTATAGTCACCTTTGGTGTTTTTCACACACTTGATTGCAGACAAATGTTGGTTTTGTTTTATTTTGGTTTGTTTTGTTTTAAGTTTTTACTTTAATTCCAGTTAGTTAACACACAGTGTTCTATTAATGTTTCAGGTATACAATATAGCAATTGAACACTTCCATCCATCTCCCTGTGCTCATCACAAGTGCACTCCTTAATCCCTATTTAACTAATTGACCCACCCCCTCTCCTCTGGTAACCATCAGTTTATTGGTATAATTGAGCCTATTTCTTACTTTCTCTCTCTCTCTCTTTTATTATTTCTCTTTGCTTGCTTAATTCTTAAATTCTACATATCTGTGAAAACATATGGTATTTGTCTTCTTCTGAAAGACATTTCCCTTAGGATTATACTCTCTAGTTCCACACATGCCGCAAACAGAATATTTAATTCTTTTTTTACGGATGAGTAATATTTCATTGTATGTTTATATTACCTCTTCTCCATCCAATCATCAAGCAAAGGACATTTGGACTGCTTCCATATCTTGGCGATTGTAGATAATGTTGCTATAAACATAAGGGGACATGTATCCCTTTGAATTGGCATTCTTGTATTCTTTGGCTAAATACCCAATGGTAGGATTGCTGGATCCAGAGTAGTTTACTTTTAAAGTTGAGAGGAATCATCATACTCTTCCACAGTGGCTGCACCAGTTTGCATTCCAGCCACCACTGAACAAATGTTCTTTTTTCTCCACATCTTCACCAACACCTGTTGCTTCGTGTGCTTTTGATTTTAGCCATTCTAGCTGTTGATTTTAGCCACAGGTGTGAGATGATATCTCAGTGTAGTTTTGACTTGCATTTCCCTGATGATAAGTGACGATGAACATCTTTACCTGTGTATGTTGGCCATCTGACTGTCTTCTATGGAGAAGTGTCAATTTATGTTTTCTGTTCATTTTTTATAGGATTAGTTTTTTTTGGGGGGATGTTAAGTTGTAGAAGTTCTTTATAAATTTTGGATACTAACTCTTTATCAGACATGTCTTTTGGAAATATCTTCTACCATTCTGTAGGTTGCCTTTTAGTTTTGTTGATTTTTTTTTCTTCTTCTCTTCTGATTGTTTCTTTTGATGTAGTTCCAATAATTTATTTTTCCTTTTGTTTCCCTCTCATCAGGAGTTATACAATGATATGTTTTTTATGGCCGATGTAAAAGAGGTGACTACCTGTGTTCTCCTCTAGGATTTTTTATTTCAGGTTTCACATATAAGTCTTTCATCCATTTTGAATTTATTTTTGTGTAAAGTGTTAAAAAAAATGATCCAGTTCCATTCTTTTGCATGCTGCTGTCCAGTTTTCCCTACATCATTTGTTGAAGAGATTTTTTCCCATTGGATATTCTTTCCCACTTTGTTGAAGATTAATTGACCACATAACTGTGGGTTTATTTCTGTATTTTCTGTTCTGTTCCATTGATCTAGAAGTCTGATTTTGTGTCAGTATCACACTGTTTTGATTATTGCAACTTTGAAATATAACTTAAAGTCCAAAACTGTGATGTCTCCAGCTTTGCTTTTCTTTTCAAAATTACTTTGGCTATTTTGGGGCCTTTTGGATTCCATACAAATTTTAGGATTATTTATTCTAGTTATGTTAAAAATACTGATGGCATTTTGATAGGGATTGCATTAAATGTGTAAATTGCTTTAGTGGAGACATTTTAACAATATTTTTCTTCCAATCCATGAGCATAGAATGTCTTTCCAATTTTTCTTTTTGTCCTCTTCAATTTTTTTTCATCAATATTTTATAGTTGACAGAGTACAGGTCTTTCACCTCTCTGGTTAGGTTTGTTCCTAGGTATTTATTGCTTTTGGTGCAACTGTAAATGGAATTGCTTACTTAATTTCTCTTTCTGCTGCTTCATTATTGGTGTATAGAAATGCAACAGATTTCTGAATCTGAACTTTACTGAATTTTTGTGTCAGTTCTAGCAGATTTTTGGTGGAGTCTTTTGGATTGTTTATATGTAGTATTGTGTCATCCACAAAGTAGTGAAAGTTTTTCTTTTTCCTTATCAAATTGGATCCCTTTCATTTCTTTTTGTTGTCTGATTGTTGTGGCTAAGACTTCCAGTAATATGTTGAATTAAAGTGGTGAGAATAGACATCACTGTCTTATTCCCTATCTTAGGGGAAAAGCTCTCTGTTTTTCCTCATTAAGGATTATTTTAGGCATGTTTTTTTTCATAGATGGCCTCTATTATGCTGAGGTATGTTCCCTCTAAACCTACTTTGTTGAGGATTTTTATCATGAATGGATGTTGTACTTTGTCAAATGCTTTTTCTATATCTATTGAAATGATCATATGGTTCTTTTATTGATGTGATGTACCATATTGATTGATTTGAAAATATTGAACAATCCTTGCAAGCCAGAAATAAATCCCACTGGATATAGAGAATGATATTTTTAATGTATTATTGAATTCAGTTTGCTGGTATTTTACTAGAAGCTTTGTATCTGTGTTAACAAGGATATTTAGCCTGTAGTTCTCTCTTTTTGTGGTGTCTTTACTTGTTTTTGTTATCAGGGTAATGCTGGGCCTCATAGAATGAATTTGGAAGGTTACATTCCTTTCCTATTTTTTTAAACAGTTTGAACGGAATAGGCATTAGCTTTTCTTTAAATGCTTGATAGAATTTGCTTGTGAAAGCATCTGGTACTGGCCTTCTGTTTGTTGAGATTTATTTGATTACTGATTCAATTTCTTTGCTGATTATTGGTTTGTTCAAATCTTTTATTTCTTCCTGTTTCAATTTGGGTAGTTTATATGTTTCTAGGAATTTATCCATTTCTTCTAGATTGCCCAGTTTATTGGCATACAGTTTTTCATAATATTCTCTTAATAATTGTATTGCTAATTATTATTGCTTCTTTATCATTTGGATTTTATTTTTCTTTTTAGAAATTTCTTTCTTCCTTGATAAGTCTGGCAAGAAGTTTATCAATTTTATCGATTTTTTCAAAGAACCAGCTCCCAGTTTCATTGATCTGTTCTATTTTTTTCTTTCTTTTTTCTTTTTCTTTCTTTTTATTTTTTTAAAGTTTCTATATCATTTATTTCTCCTCTAATCTTTATTATTTCCTTCCTTTTGCTGGCTTCAGATTTGTTATCGTTCTTTTTCTAGCCCCATTAGGTGCAAGTTTAGGTTGTTTATTTGAGATTTTTTTTTTTTTTCGTCTTCAGATAAGCCTGTATTGCTGGAAACTTCCCCATTAGAACTGCTTTTGTTATATCCCAGAGGTTTTGGACCATTATGTTTTCATTTTTCATTTGTTTCCATGTACTTTTTATTTTTTTCATTTCCTGGTTGACCTATTCATTGTTTACTAGGATGTTATTTAACCTCCATGTATTTGTGGTTTTTCCAGATTTTTTCTTATGGTTGGCTTCAAGTTTCATAGTACTGCAGTCAGAGAATATACATGGTATGATTTTGACTACCTGAATTTTTTGAGACATGAGCTATCCTGGAGAATGTTACATGTGCACTTGAAAAAAATGTGTAATCTGTTGTTTTAAGATGGAATATTCTGAATATATTTATTAAGTCCATCTTGTCCAGTGTGTTCAAAGCTATTATTTCCATGTTGAATTTCTGTCCACTGATGTGACTACAGTGTTAAAATTCCCTACTGTTATTATAGATGGTTCCTTTATGTTTGTTGTTGCTTTATATATTTCAATACTCTTATGTTGGGTGCATAAATATTTACAATTGTTATATCTTCTTGTTGGATTATCTCTTTTATTATTATATAATGTCCTTCTTTGTCTCATTACATTCTTTGCTGTAAAGTCTATTTTGTCCAATATAAGATTTGCTACTCTCGGGATGCCTGGGTGGCTCACTGGTTGAGCATCTGACTTTGGACCAGGGTGTGATCCCAGAGTCCTGGAATCGAATCTTGCATTGGGCTCCTTGCAGGGAGCCTGCTTCTCAGTCTGCCTATGTCTCTGCTTCTCTGTGTGTCTCTCATGAATAAATAAAACCTTTAAAAGCATTGCTACTCTGGCTTTCTTTTGACATCTAATTGCAAAATAGATATTCCTCCATCCTTTCACTTTCAATCTGTAGATGTCTTCACATCTAAAATGGGACTCTTGGGATCGCTGGGTGGCGCAGCGGTTTGGCGCCTGCCTTTGGCCCAGGGCGTGATCCTGGAGCCTGCTTCTCCCTCTGCCTGTGTCTCTGCCTCTCTCTCTCTCTCTGTATGACTATCATAAATTAAAAAAAAAAAGGAAAAAAAATAAAATGGGACTCTTGTGGGCAACAAGTAGGTGGGTCTCATTTTTTATCCATTCTATCACCTTATATATTTTAATTTGAACTCTTAGTCAACTTCCATTCAAAGAAATTCTTGGTAGATATATATTTATTGTCATTTTATTACTTGTCTTGAGGATTGTTTCTAAAGATTTTTTTCAAAATCTTTTCATTCTTTCATGTTTTGATTTTCTTTAGTGATATATTTAGATTTTTTTCTTTTTATTCTTTGCCTATTAGTGGTTTTTGATATATGTCTACCATTAGATTTGTATATAACCTCTTCTGTATATCATAGTCTATATTAAGTTGATGGTCATTTAAGTTTGAATCCATTCTTCTCTTTTCTGCTTCCCATTATTTAGACATGTTGTGAGTTCCTGGACTGATTTTTAAAATATAAATATATACATTTTTTTCTTTTGCTGTTCCTATCTCTATATTATCACTTTTGGTTTCTCCTTTCCACTGAAAGTGTTCCTTTCAATATTTCTTGCAGGGCTGGTTTAGTTCACGAACTCCATTAATTTGTCTGGGAGACTTTATTTCTCCTTCTGTTCTTAATGATAGACTTGCTAGATAGACTGTTCTTGGCTGCAGGTTTTTTTTCTCATTCAGCACTTTTAATGTATCATGTCATTCCCTTCTGGCTTCAGATTTTCTGCTGAAAAATCCCCTGCTATCCTTATAGGTTTTCCCTTGTAAGTTAATGACTTCTTTCTTCTTGCTGCTTTTTAAATTTCTTTATTACTATATTTTACAAGATTAATTGCAATACATCTTGGTGTGGGTCCTCTTTGTTGATTTCTTGGGAGTTCTCTGTGCATCCTGGATTTAGATATCTGTTTCTTTCTCAAGATTAGGGAATTTTTCAGCTTTTATTTCTTCAAATAAATTTTCTTCCGATTTTTCTGTCTCTTCTTTTGGGACTCCTATAATAAGAATGTTATTTCATTTAAGGGATTCACTGAGTTCCCTAAGTAAGTCTATTCTCATTTTGCATAATTCATTTTTCTCTCTTTTGTTTAACTTGATCACTTTCCATCCCTCTGTCTTCTAGGTCACTAGTTCCTTCCTCTGCTTATGTCATCCTAGTGTTCATACCATCAATTGTGCTTCTTTTGGTTTGTTGTGCTCTTTATGACTGCTATGTTATTCCTTATCTGTGTGTTAAGGGTCTCAGTCATGTCTTCCACTCTTTTCTCAAGTTCAGTGAATATCCTTATTGCTTTAAATTGTCTATCAGACATGTTATTTACATGTTTTGTTCAGATCTCTGGCTGTGGCCTTGTCCTGTTCTTTCAATTGGGATACATATCTCTAGCTCCTCATTTTGTCTGCCTTTGTTTTTGTGTGGGGAACTTGGGAGCAGGGTGGCTGTGCTAGGAAACTTTGTTCTGTGGTGGCTGTGGGCTGCATGCTAGAGCAGCAAGAGGAGCAAGCCTGAGCATAACGATGGCTGGGTGTGGCTGGGCCCAGAACACTATGTTAGCTGGTGGCACACAGCTGGGCAAGGTATATGTGCATGGTTTATGGTGGCAAGTGTGTATATGGTGGCTGGGCAGGGTGCATACATGTCTTTAACAAACTCTGCTTTGAGCCCAGGGCCAAGGCTAGCAGGTTTGGAGTGGGCAAGTCCTCAGGAGAACTTGTGGGCATGGTACACTGCCAGCAGGTTAGGTAGCAAGTGTCTGTGTTATCCTGCCTCCTGGTGTCTCTGTGTTTATACCAGGGTGTGGGTAAGGAAACTGGTACCTTCCAGCTCCCTTGTTTTTGAAGAAGTCTGCCAACATACTCCCCAACCAGTATGTACATGTTTGTTTTCCATTTGACCCCGGTGTTGTATAAATTGTCATTTATTTTTGTTGATACTCCTCACAGGCTGCTGTCTTTTTAAGGGTGACTCAGCTATCACTCACCCCTGGGTGTCAGCTGACTTTTAAAGCTCCAGATTCCAATCCCACAGGTTTTATGAAGTCATGAATTCAGCCCCTTTGGTTATTAAAGCCAAACATTATGGGAATAAGTCTTCCCCATGTAAGCTCCTAAGTACAAGATCCATTTCTCTGCCCTCTTCACACATGCAGCTCCCTCCATCTTATGGGTAGTCACTCTACCTCTCTAGCCTTTGTAATCTTTGAAATGCAACTTCTCTATATTTAATTGTGGAGTTTCTCTGCCAGTCTTTGGATCACTCTCCAGTTTATTGGCTTAGATGCTGATGATATCTAGTTGGAAAGATGGCACAGGGTTAACTCAGAGTTTCTACTCTGCCATCTTCCCAAGGTCACTCAGACAAATGATTGTTTTAATATTTTAACTTAGCTATCTCTTACTAGACATGACTTGGAGGAAAGGAAAATGAAAGCAAAAATGAACTGTTGAAACTTCCTCAAGATAAAAAGCTTCTGCACAGCAAAGGAAACAATGAACAAAATTAGAAGGCAGCTTTTGGAATGGGAAAAGATCTTTGCAAATGATATATCTGATAAAGGGTTAGTATAAAAAAACCTATAAGGAAGTAATCAAATTCAATACCCAAAAAACAATTAATCTAGTTAAGAAATGGGCAGAAGACATGAATAGATGCTTTTTCAAATAGATCCAGATGGCTAAAAGATAAATGAAAAGATGTTCAACAAACCCATCATTGGGGAAATACAAATCAAAACTACAATTAGATATTACCTCATGCCTGTCAGAATGCCTAAAGTTCACAATACAGGAAGCAACAGAAATTGACAAGGCTATGGAGAAAGGAGAACCCTCTAACACTGTTGCTGAGAATGCAAACTGGTACAGCCACTCTGGGACACAGTATGGAGGCCCCTCAAAAAGGTAACAATAGAACTACTCTATGATCCAGCAACTGCACTCCTAGGTATTTATTTATCCAAAGATACAAAAATACTGACTCTAAGGAGCACATGCACTTGATGTTTATAGCAGGATTATCAACAATATCCCAACTATGGAAAGAGCTCAGATGACCATCAACTAATGAACGGATAAAGAAGATATGGTATATATACATAATGTAGTTTTACTCGAATATCAAAAAAATAAAATTTTGCCTTTTGCAAAAATGTGAAGAAGCTAGAGTGTATTATGCTAAGTGAAGTGTCAGTCACAGAAAGACATATGCCACATATTTCACTCACGTGGATTTTAAAAAACAAAACAGATCAGCATAGGGGAAAGAAAAAGAGAGGGAGGCACACCATAAGAAAGATTCTTGGCTGAGAGTTACTGGAGGGGACATGTGTGGGTGGATAGGCTAAATGCGTAATGGGTGTTAAGGAGGGCACTTTTTGTCATGAGCACTGAGTGTTATATGTAAGTGATGAATCACTAAATTCTATGCCTGAAACTAATATTACTCTATATATTAATTAACTAGAATTTAAATAAAAACTTGAAACATTAAAAAGAAAAACTTAGCTTAAAAATAGGCTTAGAAGAAAACAAGAGTCTCCTTCAGTGGAAAAAAAGTCTACAGGATTACCTTAGTGAAAAGATTGATAAAGTTGACAATATGTTAAAAATCACATGAAAGTATTTGAGACAAACAACAACAAAATTATCAAATGTTGGGGAGACATTGTTGGATATGGTGCATCTGTGGTACTGATGTTCCTGTTAAAAAATGTCAGTGCATTCTCTATTCACACAATAGTCTATATATATATTTATATTTTTATATATCTTTAAAATTTCTTTTTATTGGAGTTCAATTTGCCAACATATAGCATAACACCCAGTGCTCATCCCATCAAGTGCCCCCCTCAGTGCCCATCACCCAGTCACCCCAATCCCCGCCCACCTCCCTTTCCACCAGTGTTAGGAGTCTCTCATGTTCTGTCTCCCTCTCTGATACTTCCCACTCATTTTCTCTCATTTCCCCTTTATTCCCTTTCACTATTTTTATATCCCCCCAATGAATGAGACCATATAATCTGTTTTTCTCTGGTTGACTTACTTCACTCAGCATAATACCCTCCAGTTCCATCCACGTTGAAGCAAATGGTGGGTATTTGTCATTTCTAATGGCTGAGGAATATCCCATTGTATACGTAGACCACATCTTCTTTATCCATTCATCTTTCGATGGACCCCGAGGCTCCTTCCACAGTTTGGCTATTGTGGACATTGCTGCTATAAACATTGGGGTGCAAGTGTCCTGCTGTTTCACTGCATCTGTATCTTTGGGATAAATCCCCAGCAGTGCAATTGCTGGGTCGTAGGGCAGGTCTATTTTTAGCTCTTTGAGGAACCTACTCACAGTTTTCCAGAGTGGCTGCACCAGTTCACATTCCCACCAACAGTGCAAGAGGGTTCCCCTTTCTCCACATCCTCTCAATAGATGCAGACAATAGTCTATATTTAAGTCAATTTGTGATCTGTATTTAAGTCAATTTCTATATTTAAGCTCCATTTAGTTTTCCTTATTCTCAGTAACTCAGATTGAACATCATTTGATATTTAGAACACTTAAATCTAATCTTATCTTCCGGCTTTGGGTGTTTTGTGTGTGTGTGCAAGTGTACTTCCAAAACAGTCACCTAATCCTAGTTCAGAGAGATAGCAGAAGTTCACGTATGAATAAATAAATTAAATCTATGTCCATCTAAGTGAGATGATTAGGGAAAAGCCACATTTTCAGCTATGTCTCATTTGTCTTTCATTTTGTTTGTAGGCAACACAGTGGAATTAGGAAAATGATCTAAAGTGTCCCCTACTGATATTGGGTCAAAATTGATGTTTTCCTGCATGAAATTGTAGCTAAGTAATAAAATGTTAAAATACAGTAAATATACTCAAATTTATTTTGATTGGCAAAAGTAATGGATTAGTATAGGAAACGGTAAACAAGATGAAATCCAAGTTACTAAAGAAAATATAGATGTTTATTCAAATTATTTTAAAATAAGTTATTTAAATTCTTAGAGATTTCATCTACATCAAATTATGAAGTTGAAGTAAATATTGGAGAGCAAAATGGAGTTTATTATATTGCAAAGTGTTCAAATCCTACTTCCTCAGTTTTATTCATCATATGTGTGCTTGTGTGTCCATAAAGTTTCATGACCAAGCATCATTTATTATCACAATGTTAGCATACATTTCCTTCATTATAAAGTCAAAAACAAGACTTCACAATTTTAAAAAGCTAATTTGTGGAGATAAAAGTAGTGGAAATACTTGAATAATGGTTATATTTATAGATATGCATTTCTAATTTATGAAAATTTCGGCTGTCTCATCCACCAATTAAGCCAATTTACTTAATGACAATGAGGACCTTACTTTGTCTGAATATTAATTCCGTCATCTGCTTTACAACTAAAAAGGTAAAATGTATTTTTTGATCATTTATTCACTTCAATATAACTTGTTCAGTTTTAAAAATGATTTTCTTTAATGGCCATCAAACATAAGTGATGAAGATATTCATTTGCATCATCTTTAATAATATTACACTAGCATAAATGTGTGTGCATGTCTGTGTGTGTAAATCTGTCTTGGATATTTGAAGAATATTCTTTTAGAAAAATATTGATTTGTTTTATCCTGCATTAAGTTTTTATATTTGAAAAATGACAATTATTAAAATATGGAAACATATGAAAATTATTTGAAAATATGAAAATTATTATCATAGTCTATTGATTTAATCATAGTTGAGAATTTTTTTGAGAATTTTTTAAACCTTAATACTGAGCAGTAAATAAAGAGATCTATCAAACATACCTTAATTTAACTTTAGACAATTTATTTTCTGATAAATCATCATCAAAATATTATGTATTTTACCAAAGAAAATAATATGATTATTCATTATTTTTAAAACTATAAATAACCATTTGAATCAAGACTTAGTGTACACTTCACTAATTAGAGCTTCTAAGAATTTGTAAAATATTGAATACTAAATAAATAATTTATTAATTAACCACAGAGGTAGTATATCTTTGAAAATAAAATTTGTCATTTTAAAGGAAAATAGAATAACTTTTTATCTTCTAAAGTTTTATTTGTTAATATTATAGGTAACATTAAAAACTTATATTGCATATGTAACATTAAAAACTTATATTGCATATGAACAACTATATTCATATAAGAAATGCAGAGCTAAGAGGAAAAACACGTTAGACTCAACCCCATGAGTTGCTAACATTATCTTTTTAACATCTAAGAAAGGTGATACTGTTTAACTTATTATACTAATTGAATCATATATTAGAAACACTAAATTTCAAGTACTCATAAGAGTTAGACTAACAAAAAAAACAGCAGAAGTTGTTCTTTTATTTTTCTTCCAAAATAAGCTTAAAAGAGAAGGAGGCTCAGTATTGAGTCCTTGTTCAATATATCTCATGTGGGTTAGGGAATAGGTATCAGAGTGAATTCTAAGAACTGTTTGTAGCTTCTCTCTCTCCAACTCCATCCTAATAGTATCTGCTGTCAGAAGCCATCTCCTAGTCATCCAACACTTTTTGTATTTTATAAGTCTACAAGCAAATAACAACATTATATTTGCAGTATAAAATAAAATATATGGCCAAAGAGTTGTCTCTCAAATTAAAAAAAAAAAAAAATCTGTGTGATAAAGTTATATTTGAACTTCTGTTGTACTTCTGATTTTCATAGATACTTGCCAAATAATTTCCCTAAGGTTAAGGCATCAAATAATAATAATGTATCTCTATTAAAAACCCACACTGATACTGTCCTTTTCACTTTTATTCAGAATAATGTTGAGTTAAGCACATATGAGGCTTAGACTTACTCTTTAATTACTTGCACAGTTCTTACCCTATTTTACATAATTATTTTAGTTTAATAATAACTGCCTTCTGAAAATTTGACATGATGGAAATTATCATGGATGATGAAAATTAACTTAGTAATTATTCATTGGCTGACATATTCCATAGAGACAAAACTTTCCCACCTCTAATGGGGAAAAGAGCACTATAATCATGTTCACTCAAATTCATGTTTTATTGCAGCCACCCAAACACTAAGGTGAAGTCCTTGTCAATCTGTAAGTAAGACTGTTGAAGGTAAGGAATTTTATAAGAAAAGAAAGATGGAAAGAGCTATGTCAAAATGTTTCTAGACTCACTAAAATAAAACAATAATGAAGAACATCATATAAAAAGATTCTTGATAGATTATGTATCTTCAGTTTGTCACAGTGGCCATGATTATACTTGATACTTGATCCTGAGCTTACTATCTGAATGGTGGCTATACTAGCGATGGCAGTGGTAATAGGAAAATAAGCAAAGGACAAAAACCCTCAACTTTCCTCTTCCTCTAACCTCAAACAGCCATAAAAATTAATTCAAAATTTCCTTTTATCTTTCTTTTGTTCATGACATTACTAGAATTATAATAATCCAGGCTGCATTAAGATAATTCAAGGAAAACTTTACATTAGGCTTAATAATGCTTATAATATTGTAACAAACAATTTAAAACTTGCTTGAATTTGTGTTTTTACAATTTATGAGTTGACTTGCTCAAAATCATGCTTTTAAGTATTTCCTTTCCTAATTTATTTCTATGGAAGCCTTAGGTCTCCTTTGACATGCTTTATGAATTTCTAGTTTACTCTTTTCTTGGCTCAAAAAATATATTAGAAGATAATTTTACAATCTCTTTAATTTAAACAGCATTAACTGGATTGTCCTGGATCTTTTTCTACGGGTGGTCAGATGAAGAATTCTGACCAGTGAAAAATGAGAAGAGCCTGTAGTCTTCTGCAAAAGATACTCTTTTCAGTAAAAAGAACAGACACCTTTGCCCTTATACTTTCTCCTTTCTCCTGCCTGGAATACAGATACAATCACTATGTTGATAAAAGTCGCTTTCTAAAGAAATAGCCTGATTCATTGATTGACTTCTATAGATCTATATTGCATACCACCAAAGTCATTGCTAGTAAGAAAGTAAACTCCTTACTGGTCTGGACTACTCTCAGTACACTTCCTATTTAATTCAATTCAATAGAATAATGATAGGTAGCATAATATTTTATTTTATTTTTATTTTTTTAAAGATTTTATTTATTTATGAGAGACAGAGAGAGAGAGAGAGAGAGAGAAGCCCTGGGCTGAAGGCGGCGCTAAACTGCTGAGCCCCCATGCTGCCCCTGTTTTTATTTTTTAAACATTATTTAGTTGCTTGAGAAAGAGAGGGAGGCGAGGGCAGAGAGGAATAGTTTCCTGCAGTCTCTCCACTGAGGTTGGAGCCTGAGAGAGGGCTCAACCCCAGGACCCCCAGATCATGACCTAAACAGAAATCAAGAGTCAGATGCTTAACCAACTGAACTATCCGACACCCCTTTGTTTTTTTTTTATTTTTTAAACTTTTCATTTAAATTCCAGGGTGATATTAGTTCCAGGGGCACAATTTAGTGGTTCAACACTTACATACAACTCCTTTGCTCATCACAGCAAGTGCCCTCTTTAATCCCCATCCCCTATATAACCCATCCCCCATCCAACTCCCCTCTGATAACTATCAGTTCATTTTTAAATGTTTTAACATTTTAAGTATATTTGTCACAGCTCAGGATTGTCTGTATGTTCTCTTTCCTCCTCAATACTGAACATCTCCACAAATAGTACTTCTACTCTTCTCATAGATAACTTGTCTTCTTTTAGTACACTGCTTAAATGTCCCTTCTTAGAGAAGCATTATAAAAAAGGCACTCCTATTTTTTTTACCTTTTTTGTTATATAGTATTTATTCATTTATTCCTTATTTTTTTCAAAACATTCAGTAAAAAAGAAACAATTATAATTTTTCTGCTTTCTTATTGCATGACTAGTTCCTCCATTAGAATGTGGCAGACAGAGAACATCTGTCTTGTTCTTTTTGATTCCTTATTGCTTAGCACAGTTTATATTACATAGCAGGCATTTAATAAATGATTTTGTAGTAAATACATGGATAGAAGCCATTTTGAGGCTAAGAAAGATTTTTACCTCAAAACAGAATTCAGTATTTCTTAACTTATTAAAAAAAATAATTAGGTACATTTTATGATTCAGGATGAAGGAAAGCTAGCAAAACCACAACCATCCAATCCCATGTTCCACTGAAATAATGTTGAAAGCATAACAATAGAGGAAAAGAACATTGCAGCTGTTCATGTCAATTAACATTCTGTTAGACACCTGAATAGAGTTTCACTAATCATAATTCAAGAAGAGCCATAAATCAAAATATTGGAACCATTTGTAAGAAATAGAAAGTGGAGCCACCTTAAGTGTATAGCTTTATTGTATAGGGTTTTAAAAACAAAACAGAACAAAAACAAAACACATGCTTGCCTGAAGGAAAAAAACACAACCTTTCTCTATTGCATGAGAGATTTTTAGCTCATGGATAATTCAACTTGATAACTAGATTATCCAATAAATTGCCCATTTCTGGCCTTTTTATAGCAACTCTTTATGACTGGGTACAGAAGTGATTGATGGATAGAACCATACCTTGATGGTGTGATCCTGGTGGTTAGAAGAAAATAATCCTGGACGTGATATGCAAGTGAAGATTGTGTTGATG
This sequence comes from Canis lupus dingo, assembly GCF_003254725.2. Lineage (NCBI taxonomy): Eukaryota > Metazoa > Chordata > Mammalia > Carnivora > Canidae > Canis > Canis lupus. Next base: position 54,762,664 of record NC_064255.1, on the reverse strand, counting down.
GGACAAAAAAGCTTGCTAATAATAATGTTGTTGTACAAAAACTTGAATCAGATGACTAGGCAGCAGGTCTACACCCAATGTGACTTGTTATGAATAAACCACAAAAGAAAAGAAAACTGGAGCAGAGCTTTACACAATAACCAGCACATTACTTCTATATCTGAAACTGTACCCTATGGATAGTAAGGGCCAGAAGGAAAAATAAATCTAGGTACATTTTTCTGAATTGGGATTTTAGTTGAGATTTCTCTGATATTTAAAAGTACTCTCAAATTATAAAGAAGAATATACAGAAAAAACACCATAAATAATTGAAAAAAAGTTAACAATGTAAAAGGCAAAAAAATTTTGAAAACATATTTTGCTCATTTTGGAAAACTGTAGAAATCATTTATATTATTGTGTCATTAAACTTGGAAAATCATGTATGCTATAATGTAATCAAACTGAAAGGTAAAGTGTTCTAAGACTAAAAAAGAGTAGATAAGGGAAGCTTAAGTATATAATTTAAAGTAAATTATTCTGTACATACTATGCCCATCATTGGAAGATGTTTTTTCCCCATGATCTTCCTGGCTAATCTATCTTGAAAACACCCCCTATGGTGGACCACAAGCCTGGTGTCAGTTTATGCAGGAATCTGCTAGAAGTTTGCATTTTCCTCCTAGTACCTTTTCATTTCTTTTATCTTCCTATTAGTTCAACTATTTTTGTTTGTCTGTTTGTGTGTTTTATTTGTGTTATTATTTAAATGTATTATTTTTGTGAACTCAAAATTATACTAAGTTATAAGCAAAATTTGCAAGTAAGAAATACAGTGGTATCAGAGGACTAAATGTGTTTTCCAATCCAGCTTATCCCTGCAAATACCATATGTTATATGTCAAAATAATAAACTATCTATAATTATTATAAAGAGAAAGATACACTAGAGACTTGAAACTCTGCCACTAACTTGCTCTATAACTTGTAAGTCTACTAATACTTCTGGTCATTACTTACCCTACTTATAAAATAATGGCATAAACTAAATAAAGGTTCCATGCCAGCAGTATCATTTGGTATAAATTTGCCCCCCACTGATTAGTTTCTATTTCTGAAAATTATTTTTTTCTATTTGAACTTTTTTAAATAGATTACTGAAAAATCAGTATAGATTTTTAACAAAGAGGACTCAAAGAAATGCTGGTGATTAAAAAAAAATGCTGGTGATCAATACCATAAACAACCCAACTTCTAGTAAATACACAGTATATTGCAAATGTACAAATTCATCTTTAGATAACCTTTTAAGATACAGAAACGTAAGTGAGTTAAAATAACTATTCATTAAACCTTTAAATTGGAAATTTAAGGGCAATGATTATTTTTTACCCATTACTAGTGAAAGCCCACATCTGGATTTATTTTATTTTTTAATTTTTTTATTTTTAAAGGATTTTTTTTTAAGATTTTTATTTATTTATTCATGAGAGACACAGGGAGAGAGAGAGAGAGGCAGAGACACAGGCAGAGGGAGAAGCAGGCTCCATGCAGGGAGCCCCACGTGGGACTCGATCCCGGGTCTCTAGGACCAGGCCCTGGGCTGAAGGCGGCGCTAAACCGCTGAGCCACCTGGGCTGCCCCCACATCTGGATTTTAAACACATTTTTCCCCCTCAAGGTCCAAGGCTATAGTTTAGAATATTGACCTGTAAGTAAATTCACATAAATTGTAAAAGCATATCATTCCTAATTCTTTACCATTCCATAGTTATTCACTGATAGCTTGATCTTATGTGATAGAGAATGATATTGAAATGAATATAAACTTTGGAGTAAAAAACACATAGATTAGTGTTCTACAAACATATATTAGTATTTACTTAATCCATCCAGTGTATTATACGGTGGGCATATAAAAGTAAACTTATGTCACTGACATTTATACTCATACTATACTCATAATGTAGTTGGTTAGAGACACAAGAAAACTAACTCTAGTTTCTTTTCTATCTTTTTTGTTATAGGTTTCTTATTTGCTTTTTTTTTTAAATAAAATTTACAAAGACATTCAAATTCTTCATTATTAATATAAACGATAAGTAATAGTAGCTTCCACTTATTAATATTTTACTGTTAATATGTTTTTAAATAAAATTTACAGACATTCAAATTTTCATTATTAATATAAATGATAAGTAATAGTAGCTTCCACTTAATAATATTTATGATAGCACATAAAGTTGAGAGGTTTTTTTCATACTTTGTATTATTTAATTCTTATAACTATTTGACTTCTGCATTAATAGGTGAGGAAACAGGATAAAAGAATATTCACTTTGTCTAAGGAGACAGTAAAATTAAGTAGTATTCAGAATTTGAATTCTGATGTTTTCAGTATTCAAACTTATTGACATTATACTATACCACTTGTCCATTTAGTCTTTTTATAACTAGTAAAAAATTATATGTGATACATTAATTTAATACAATTTGCACATTATCCATCATTTGCTAGAATCTGGAAATATATATAAAATGCAGAGTGGGAGTAGAATCATTAATTGTTAACATACGATGAAACAAATTATCTTAATAGGAGTTCCACAAGTTAGAACTATTTCAATAATTAGAAATATTTTATGATTGCCTTGATAAAAGAAACCATTGATTCATACTGTATGCTTAAAGAGTTAAAAGAAATGTGCCTTTTGTGGCAAACATAAACCTGAATTTGGGGTTAATATTAGGAAATCAGATATCAAAATTTTTAGAAAATTTGAATATGAACTAATGGCCAAATATTCTTAAAGACACAGTGTAGCTTTAGAATTCTTAGAAAACTAAGTTCTGCTCTCCTTTTTTGAATAATCCAAGTTAAAAAATTTTTTTTGGAAGCAGATTAATAATTAACCAGTAGAAAAAACTCAGAACAGGTATCAAAATGAATGTAGCATACAAAAACAGGTTTGGGAATAATCAAATACAGATAGGGGAGAGGTTTTTAATAATGTTGAGAAAAAATATACATACTTGTAGCTATTTAGAATCAGGTAAAATGCAATGAATAAATAAGTTCTTACTTTACATAACTAAAAATTTTAAAACTGCAGAAATATACTTTGTATCTTACTTAAAATTATACAACAAAGAATTATGTCATGTGAGAAGATGGATAAAAGATATTGCCAGATTGGAATCAAAATTTAAGAATTATGAGAACATAATCTATGTAGCCAATTTTTATTAACCAAAATCCTCATAATATATTTACATATAATGATTCTAAGACAATTTAAACAATAGATAATTTCAGTTAAATGCTGATGATGTTATGTGTCATAATTGTATATGAAGACAATCTGCTTGGGATCCCTGGGTTCCTCAGCAGTTGAGCATCTGCCTTTAGCTCAGGGCATGATCCTGGGGTGTGGGGATTGAGTCCCACATCAGGCTCCCTGCATGGAGCCTGCTTCTCCCTCTGCCTGTGTCTCTGCCTCTCTCTGTCTCTCGTGAATAAATAATAAAATAAAATCTAAAAAAAGACAATCTGCCATAAAATAAAAGAATCTTAAAATTATTCACTTTTTCTATATGTGTAGCTCTAACTAGTACCTAGTATTAGTGTTAAGTAACTGAAATTAAGTTGTCATGAATGTAAATATATACTGTCAGAAGCTGAGCTGAACTGGGCAACAGAAAACTATATGATTTTGGAGTAACTGATTTAAAAAATTAGAGGGAAAAAAAGAGAGAAAATGGAAAATTTAAGCCTTTAATCACTTTCTGCAGTGATACAAGTGAGAATCCAAAAACTGAGAATGTATGGACTCCTCCCTGATTTACTTCCTTTACGAAATGTGCACTGGTTCAAGGTCAGGTGTATGGGGTCATCTTACTGTTTAGGGAACCCTCAAACCAAAGGCTTTGAAAGTTTTACAAACCCTGGGGGTGTGGGAAGGGCTAGGAGTAAATGAGTATTGAGTACTGAGCCAGAGTGGGAAAAATTGTCCAAGTGTCCCCTTTCTCCCTTCATTAGGAACTCTCAACAGAGAATCTTGCAGAAGACCTCCTGATATCTTGAAACAGGACCCACACAAAGAAATAATCCATGTGAAACTTCCTTAATGTGAAGAAACAGTGTAATATAGTATAGAACCTCTGTTAAAAACAAGAGAGCAATACTGCTCTGAAGGAAGCCTTTGACTCCACCAACAACTGACACGCACTGGCCATTGATCTTCCGTATCTCCTCCAGATGACTAACCATGGCTGAACCAAACTGAAGTCCATCTGTACTACTGTAAACCATTGTCCATGAATAACCTTCTATCAGAAGGAGGGAGAGGGCAGCCTGGGTAGCTTAGTGCCGCCTTCAGCCCAGGGTGTGATCCTGGAGACCCGGGATCAAGTCCCACATCGGGCTCCCTGCATGGAGCCTGCTTTTCCCTCTGCCTGTGTCTCTGCCTCTATCTAACTAATCTATCATCTATCTATCATCTATCATCTATCTATCTATCATCTATCTATCTATCTATCTATCTATCTATCTATCTATCATCTGTGTCTCTCATGAGTAAATAAATAAAATCTTTTTAAAAAAAGGAGGGAGAAAGAAATTGTAGCATGTACTTCCAATTTCACTGCTATATGTCAACAAATGCTCCCCGCCCCCCCTTTTTTTTGCATTGGTTTAATTGATATTTAGTTTAAATCACTGTATTCAGTATATAAAGAACATTAGAATATTTTACTAAGTGTTGAGCACCATCACTCTCTACTTGAGACTTGGGAGAAAGTTAAGACTACTCTGAATAATAAAATGTCTTAAAGGGGAAAAAAATGATAAATAGGTGGATATTTAAGGTATAAAACATTTGGATTGATACAGTTATTGAGTTTTTTAAAACTCACTTTACTAAAACACTGAAGAGGGAAATTGAGGGGGGAAATGCCATTTTTAATAGAGATTACCACAATATAAACCATAAATTTGGTATATACCTGGCTATACCTTAGAGTATGAACTAGAATAAGAGTGCTGACATACAACTGCTTAGATATGTTTTAAAAAACACATAAGTGTTCATTGGCAGCACCCTCAGCAATAGTAACATGGTCAAGTTATGATAGAGAATAAATTCAGGATATGAAAAACTTGACTAATGGAATGAGCACAATAAATACAGTGATGCTGATCTGTATGGGAATACTGGCCATGCAAATCCGAGAGATGGTTGGATTTGGAAACAATTTAGAAGTCAAAATGGTACTGTAATTTGTGGGGTGTACAGAATGAAGAAGAAGATGATATCGAGGATAATATACAACTTTCTGGTATAGTGAAATTAGAGGTAATAACATTCTTTGGAATAAACCACTTTATATTAGCAATTGATTGTTGACATTGTATGGGAGATGGAAGTGATAAGTTTTTTTGTTTGTTTTTTCAGGATGTATTTTAGGGAAATATGGACTTTGAGGTATATGTGGAATATTCAGTTTGGATATCCATGTAGTATCCTTGTTTGTCATCAGAACAATAAATCTGAATTATTTTCCAAAATATACCTAGGATTTTTAAGGAAAAAAAAAAAAAAGAATGTGATGTGACATAATAGAAATGTAGCTACAAGAAGCAAAAGATGCAAAAAAGTATAATATTATATTTAATAATATAAGTTTATCCTTTAAATTAAAAGACTCAAGTGTTTAAAATATTTAAATTTCTCAAAATCATTTATAAAAATTAAAAATAAATTAATGCACCAATATTTTATTGTTCTATAAAATTACAGCCAGTAGGAATAGTGATATCATCAATTAGTGCACAAGTTTTTTTGTAGCAAATCAGTGTTCAACTACACACTACAATAGTATTTTCTTGCTTGTAATAATATTTTGTAACAAAGTTTAATGATATGAAATATTTATTTTTTTAAGATTTTATTTATTTATTCATGAAAGACACAGAGAGAAAGTGAGAGAGAGAGAGAGGCAGAGTCACAGGCAGAGGGAGAAGCAGGCTCCATGCAGGGAGCCTGATGTGGGACTCAATCCCCACACCCGAGGATCACACCCTGAGCTAAAGGCAGACGCCTAACTGCTGAGCCACCCAGGCATCCCTAATGATGTAAAATATTTAATTTAAAAATGTTTTAAGCGATAAAAGTATATTTCTTAATCTGAATAGCCTACCTCACAAATATCCAATGGTTTATAACAATTGATTTGAATTAGAATTTTTGTTCAAATGGAGACTGTCACAATTGATACCATCAATAATTTTATTTGCCACTTACCTCTTTCAAAAAAGTGAGATTTGTCCCAATTGATAAGGATGTATATAATTATGAATTCAATTCATACAATATTTTTCAAATTTTCTCAGAAATTATAAACTAATTTTAAAATCATTGTCAAAGGTAATATTTTAAAAATGCAATCTTTTGTTTCAGGCAAGATCTTAAATCAGAAATGCAAAAAATATCTAGTATCTAGGAAATGTTTATATTGTAATTAACTTTAAAAAGTTATTAAAGTTATTAAAAGTTAAAAAATAACACAAGAAAATGAAGAAAAAAGTTTTATCTGGAAATTTCAAGTTTTGAGATACCTTTATTCTGGCTATCTTTTATATAATGTTAACTTCAGAGTTTGACCACTGTTTATGGCAATATTAGTTCGGGCTTAACATATAAAAAGCTTTCAAATTAATAGAGCAATATCTAACAAAAATGGTTACAAATGATGAATATAGAGTTCATAAACTAGTAATAATATTGTTAAATAAACATATAAGATATATTCAATTAATTAATAAAAAAACTAATGCAACAAAATTTCTTACATATTTTAAATGATCATTGTTAAATATAAACAGAATAAAGCCATTGCATAAATTACTGACAAGTGTATAAATCAATGTGAATGCTTTGAGGAAAAACACATCAGTATATATTTGCACAAAAAAATAAATCTTAATATAATAGCAATGAACAGGTTGAATTTGAAATTAACAACACATTATAATTTATATTTGTATATGAAAAAGGAAATAATGTATTAATCTAACAAAATATGTACATGATCTGTATGAGAAAAATTACAAAACTGTGAAGAATGAAATCAAAGAACTGAATAAATGGAAAGATATTCCACGTTCCTGGATAGTAAGGCTCGATACTGTCAAGATGTTAGGTCTTCCTAACATGATTTACAAATTCAAAACAAACTCAGTCAACTCCCAAAAATTATTTTGTGAATATCAACAAACTGATTTTGAAGTTTATATGGAGTGACGAAAGATCCAGACTAGACCACAAAGAGCTGAAGAAGAAAAACAAAATTGGAGGACTGACACTATCTGCCAGATAGATTTATGGAACAGAATAGAGAGCCCAGAAATAGACCACATAAATATAATCAACTAACAGTTGACAAAGGAGCAAAGGCAAAACAATGGAGCAAAGATGGCCTTTCCAACAAATGCTGCTAGAACAAGTGGACGCTCATATGCAAAAAAAAAAAGTGAATCTAGACACAGATCTCACATGCTTTACCAAAAGTCACTCAAAAAGGATCCCAGACCTAAATATTAAATGCAAAAATTATAAAATTCCTGAAAAATAAAATGGAGAAAATATAGATGACTTTAGTTACAGCAATGACTTTTAAAAGTCTCTTTTGGGACACCCGGGTGGCTCAGTGGTTGAGCGTCTGCCTTCGGCTCAAGGTGTGATGCCCTGTACGATGCCCGGTACAACGATGGAGTCCTGCATCGGGCTCCCCACAGGGAGCCTGCTTCTCCCTCAGCCTATGTCTCTGCCTGTCTCTTTGTGTCTCTTATAAATAAATAAATAAATAAAATCTTTTTTAAAAAAGTCTCTCTTAACAAAATAATGAATGATATTAACAGTTTATAGAAAAGTAAATATAAGCTATTCCTAAAAAAAAAAAAAAAAAAAAAAAAAAAAAAAAAAAAAAAGATTTGCAGCCTCAGATATAAGAAAATACAAATACAAATCAAACCATGATGAAATATGCTTTTTCTCCTATTGGAATAGGCATCAACAAATGTTGGGGAATGTGGGGAATCAACACATCAACACATCAACAAATGTGGGGAATCTCTTCTACATTACTTGTGGGAGTACAAATTGGTAAAACTTCTCATGAGAGAGATTTGTCAATATTTATAAAAATTATAAATTATTCTAACTCTGTATCTCTAATAGTTTTTCTGCAGATATATAAGCACATCTGCAAATATCCAATAATAAATCATGATCCTATTGTGAAAAAAAGAAATCTCTATATATCTATAAAGATATATAATATATATGATCTATATATTATGCTATCCTATGTCATGATTGACAAAGTTTAATATTAAATAGTAAAAGCAGGATCCAGAGTATTGCTTCTAGATAGGTAGAATCGTTTTCTTCTATACTGGAGGTTTGGGTAATTTGTTGGGAAGGAATTCTCATTTAATACTCTCTTTTATTTACTTTGATTTTCAAATTATGTAAATTATTAAAAATAATTTAAGAGAATAAATGTTTAAAAAAGAATTTCCAGCATTTATTTCCCTATAGTACAAAAATGCCACTATTGATTCTCATAGAAAACAAAATTTCATATAAGAACATTTTTATTATACAAAAGATTATTATACAAAATAGTATGGAGTGAAAATAAGACTTGAATTTACGCAACTATGCTTCAATCATAGTTGTTTGCTTTCAGAAATTTATGTCTGTCATGATTCATGTAATTAATTTGTAAAATAAAGGATAATGCATAGAGTAATAGTTAAATGCATAAGTTTTAAAAACAGACAACTTAGTTATTAGCTATGTAACATTATAATTTTTCTCACTGCTAAGGTGTAGATAACAATTTTTCAATCAACTGCAAAAAGTAAAAGATAACAGTTTATATGAAGTATTCGGTATGAATTTGTATAGAATTATACAGTCAGTCGGCTAAAGTAGATTCATTCAGTGATAACAAATGATCCACAGACTTGGACGCTTACAACCACTCTCGTGTCCATCACAGGTCTTTTGTTCTTTTTTGTTTGTTTTTGCTTTTTTTCATCATGTTTTTTTTTTTTTTTTTTTTTAATTTTCAAAAAATGCTGTAGGAACAGTTCCCATCTGGGATATTCAGGCTTCAAAGCAGAGCAAAAAGACAAATATGGAAGCCACACAATGGCTTCTATAGTGTTTTCATGAAAGTTTACATAAACATTTTGTTGGCCAAAGCAAATCACATGGTGTAGCAGAAAGGATATTATTCTTTCTATGGTAAGTTTGATGGGGGCAAAGCATGAAAGAGAGCAGTAGGGAATGTTTTGGTGCTTTGGTACATTTTTGACCATTATATGTAGTCTAAATAATCTATATATTTTCTTGGTCTAAAGTATTTTAATTCATTATCTCAATTCTTTCTAGAGGAAATAAGAAATACAAAATAAAAACAAATACAATGGTAAGGATTTTGAAAGTCTTTCTTCTCAATTGGCATTGCAGGGGTGCCTGGGTGGCTCAGTCATTTAAATGTCTTTTTTCACCTCAGGTAGTGATCCCACTGTCCTGGAATTGAATCCCCTATTGGGCTCCATGCTCGGTGGGGAGCCTGCTTCTCCCTCACCTCGGCTGCTCCCCCTGCTTGTGTTCTCTCTCACTCACTCTCTCCCAAATGAATAAATAAAATCTTTTAAAATAAATACATTGGCAATGTAGCAACATAAGATTAGTAAAAAACTAATACTGACTCAAACTTTGTAAATGTCCCTGTTGTATAATTTGCAGGCTTATTAAAACTCCTAGCTATAAAAAACTTATCTGACAAATTCATGAGTTTTAAGAGGATATAAGTCATGCCTCTAGTGTTCTGCAAAGCATCTACTTTTTAATATGCATGAAATAATAAGAGGAAATAGTCAACTGGCACAGCTATGCAACATGTAGGTGGAATTTTGGTCATTGAGATTCAGAATTTTTCAAATGAATTGAGCCTAATAGAATATTGAATGGGTTAAGGAAATAAAGATCTGGAAAGTATCTTTCTTATCCTTTTGTTTAAGCCAATAGTTAAAGGTATACAATGCCAACTTTGCTGTGCTCTGAGGACCCTTGGAATACTCTCTTCTGGTTCTTCCCTTACTAAACAAGTCTTTATATGATACCCTAAGACACTCAGAAGAGAGAAAATATGTTTTGATTCTGTTTCTGGAGAAAGATAAATTGCCTCTGGTACTATTTTCATCTGTTTATGTTTATTTCCCATCCTGCCTCATTAAGACTTCTCTTAGGGCTTCTAATTTTATTTCTTTCAATTAGGCCAAATAGTATATCAAACATACCTTATGTTTAGTCTCTAATATCCCAACAGATCTGATCTATCTCTTATGCTGTAATGTAGTTGTTCATGTTGTGTTATGCAATTTTAAAATGAATAAATTATGTATGATGCCTTTCATTAGAAACCATATCATGGAAGAACAAAAACCTATTGTACATTACTTTTATTTTTTTAATTTTATTTATTTATTTATTTATTTATTTATTTATTTATTTATTTATTATATTGTTTTAAGCTTTTATCCATTTATTCATAAGACACACGGAGAGAGAGGGAGGGGGGCAGAGGGGGAAAGAGGCTCCACGCAGGCAGCCCGAAGCAGGACTCGATCCCGGGTCTCCAGGATCACGCCCTGGGCCAAAGGCGGCGCTAAACCGCTGAGCCACCGGGGCTGCCCGCACATTACTTTTGAATATAATTTTAGTTTCATTTAGCTTTTCCTCATTTATTTTGCATCAGTTGGGATACATTCATCCTCAAATAATATATAATTGACTCAAAATGCCCTCAAAATTCAGTGGGTCATGACATGGTAAGATAGTCCAGCAATTTTGCTCTTTACTTTCATAGGCAACATGAAATATTTCCCGAACTTTAATTGGAAATACAAACGTTTGCCAATGTTTCTTAGGAAACCAATGCTTTGGACTCACTGGTTCTTGTTAACATGATTATTATAAATCAATGATTACCTAGATGAATGGAATTAGTTGTACACCAATCAGAGCCACCTCAAGAACTGAATGTGTAGTCTCTTTAACTAAATGCATGGGCTGAGTAAGCACAGTTTACAATTATTAGGTTTCTGTAGAAAGTGAAGGGAGGAGAAGATACACAGAACAGACATCCAAAAATAGCCACTCTAACATATTTTAAAATATTTCCCTTTTTACTGACCACTTTTAGTCTGATTTTTAAGTATTTCTGTGGTAAGGGAGAGTTGTACTATAAGAAATACATTAATCCAAATATTCTGTGGTGTAAAAGGCCACCAAGTACATTTTAATCTTCCTATATTTTGTTGTTCAGATTTCTGCTGAAAATAACATTTTAAAAGAGCATTCCATCAACCTTTTATTCTATACCAGAAGAATGTACATCTTTAGAAATAGTGCCAGAGTCATAATCTTCAATAAAATAACAGTACAAACATGTATATGAAACTAAGATTAGATAAGTTGCAATTTTTGCCATGACAGTGATACAGAATCTGTAGATCCATTTCATCTGTGTTTCATTAAAAAACACTGACAACGGTTTAGAGCAGTTATTATACTTGCTTCTCACATGACATGGATTGTGTCATGTAAAAAGAAGTCAAAATAGTACATTCTGCTTTTTTTTCCAGTACTAGACATAGTCGGGGCTATTTTCATTATTAAGAAATGCATACTATACACTATCTATGTAAACACTCTGTATACATTTCAAAGGTACATTGTTCCAAAACTAATTGTTAAAATATGTGGAAACTACGGATATGAAAAGGTCATAATTAAAATAAAATACATACTATGGCATAATAGTTCATGTCAAAGTAAATGTATTGGCCCGCTATCTTAATATTATTTACCATATACCTATGAGTTAGAAGAGAGTAGAAGATGTTTGGATCCCATTCTACAGGTGCCTAAACAAATTCATATATGCTAATTTCACGCAACAGGAAAGTATAATAATCTGAGGTCTGGGGTTAGAATAATCTGACTTTTAGTCCATTATGCTTTTCCAATTGAGAATGTTTATCTAGGGACACCTGGGTGGCCCAGTGGTTGAGCATCTGCCTTCAGCTCAGGGCCTGATCCTGGAGTCTTGCTATTGAGTCCTGCTCAGGTTTCCCACAGGGAGCCTACTTCTCCCTCTGCCTATGTCTCTTCCTCTCTCTCTGTGTCTGTCAGAAATAAATAAATAAAATATTTTTAAATAATGTTTATCTATTGGAAATACATAAAAATAAAAAGACTTTACACAGGAAAAAAAAACAAACAAAGCAAAAAGGCAACTTGCTGAATGGAAGAAGATATTTGCAAATGATAGATCTAATAAGAGATTAATATATAAATATATAAATAACTTACACAACTCAACACAACAATAATTCACTTAAAAAATAGGCAGAGGAATTGAAGACTTTTTTTTTCCAAAGAAGACAAACAGATGGTCAACAGATACATGAGAATATTCTTAACAACACTAATCATCAAGGAAATGCAAGTCAAAATTACAATGACATATAACATTATGCCTGTCGGAATAACTAGCATCCAAAAGACAAGAAATAATGAGTGTTGGTGAGGATATGAAGAAAAACGTATCCTTGTACACTATTGATAGGAATGTAAATTGATGGAACCACTTGTGGAAAATAATATTGCATTTCCTCAAAAAAATAAAAATATAAATACCATATGATCCAGTAATTCCACTACTAGGTTTTTACTCAAAGAAAATTAAAACACTAATTTAAAATATGCACACCTATGTTTGTTGCAGCAATAATTATAATAGCCAAGTTATGGAAGCATCCTGTGTCCATCGATAGGTAAATGGATAAAGAAAATATTCATATTAACCATAAAAAATAATGAAGTCTTGCCATTTGTGACAATATGGACAGACCTAGAAGGTTTTATGTTAAGGGAAATAGGACTGACAGGAAAAAAAAAAAAACAACATATTATTTATAGGGAATCTAACAACAACAACAACAACAACAACAACAATAAAACGAAGCAGAAATAGACCAATTAAATACAGAAATTAGATTAGTGGTTGCCAGAGGGAGGGAGATAGGAGGATGGGCAAAACTGGATGAAGGGCAGTGGGAGGTACAACTTCTAGTTATTGAAAGAATAACTCATGGGAATGAAAGGTATAACATAGGGAATATAATCAATGGTGTTGTAATAACATTGTATGGGGACAGATGATAACCCACTTGTGGTGAACATAGCATAATGTATAGACTTGTGGAATCACTATGTCATAACATTTGTGTCAAATATACTTCAATTTAAAAAAAGCTAAATGCTGAAATGCTCATTAGGTCAATTTTTATTCTTTATATCAGCATTTTTCATGATTATTTATACAGAAAATATTCATTAAAAATGTTTAGAAAGGGGGGTTGAGTGGCTCAGTTAGTTGAGTCCCACATCAGGCTCTTTGCTGGAGGAGCTTGCTTCCCCCTCTGCCTCTGACTGCTGCTTCCCATGCTTGTGCTTTCTTTCTCTCAAATAAATATATAAAATATTTTTAAAAATATTTATAAAAATTAAGGAAAAAACATGGAAAGGAAAGTAAAATCAAACAAAATCACTAAACCTAGACAAAGCTCACGTTTTGTATTTTGAGGGTTTTTTTCCTGTTATTCAAACATATGCAATGGATTTAAATTGTTTCTTTTAATCTAGTGTATTGACTAAAAATGTAATTGGGTATTACTTTTGTCTTTGGATTTGTTAAGTTAATGATGTCATATTTATGAAATAGGATATTTAAGATATTTTAGTCTTAGGTTGATATTTTTATATAATAATTATATAACAGGGATCGCTGGGTGGCGCAGCGGTTTGGCGCCTGCCTTTGGCCCAGGGGGCGATCCTGGAGACCTGGGATGATCAAATCCCACGTCGGGCTTCCTGCATGGAGTCTGCTTCTCCCTCTGCCTGTGTCTCTGCCCCTCTCTCTGTGTGACTATCGTAAATTAAAAAAAAAAAAAAAAAAAAAAAAAATATATATATATATATATATATATATATATATATAACATTGGTAACTATGTCTCTGATTATCTCTGTAAAATGAAAGATTAAATATGGAATTGTCATATATATGACTCATTTTAATTTTAAAAGATTTTTCAAGATTTTATTTCTTTATTCATGAGAGACACAGAGAGAGGCGGGGGGGGGGGGCAGAGATGGAGACAGAGGAGAAGCAGGCTCCATGCAGGGAGCCCGACGTGGGACTCGATCCTGGGACTCCAGGATCATGCCCTGAGCGGAAGGCAGATGTTCAACAAATGAGCCACCCAGGCCTCCCTATATGACTCATTTTTAAATTTAAACTTAATCTTTTGGAGTATTTTAGGTTCATAGTGAAATTAAGAGGAAGATCTAGAGATTTCCCAATTATCTCCCACCCCCACAAATACATGCCCCCCCCCACTATCAATATCCCCCACCAGAGTGGTGCATTTGAATATTTTCTGGAAAACTCAACCACTCAAACTTTGAGAGAAAGAGAGAGAGAGAGAGTAGTGATATGGTTGTGACCCCAAAATAAATTAATAATTAGAATATGTGGATGTGTAGAATAATTGAAGGCACTTCAAAATAAATCTCATGTTTCGGGGCAATTTCAGATGTTTCTTTAGGTCTTCTTTCACAAGCCATTGTTTGTGTAGGATGAGTTGGGATGGCAGGAAATGGTAAAAACACACCAGAAAATGGAGCTTTGACTAGTTAAAATTATGTATTTTAAGAACATCTTATTTTCCTCTTTAGAATATTATCCGTAGTATCTACTAAAGCTTACATTTAGGTATTTTTAATTTGAAAAATAATTGGCATAAAAATCCTATTCGTTTGGGGTATACATCATAGTGCTTCAATATGTTTATACATTATGAAAGCATTCCCATAAGTCCAACCATGTTTGTCATCATAATAGTTATTATATTATTGACTATATTTCTTAAGCTGTACGTTACATCCCTATGGCTTATTTATTTTGTGAGTAGAAGTCTGTACCTCTTAATCTCCACTTCTGGGTATTTATCTGAAGACAAGAAAAACATCTATTTGAAAAGATATATGTATGCCTGCCTTCATTGCAGCATTATCTAAAATAGTCACATCTAATATTAATATTCATAATCTCTCAACATTTTTAAAAGGCCACCCAATATACTCCTAGAGATACTGTGGAAACCATGATACTCTCTTAGTCATTAACAAACCTCAATTGTGAATATTAACCAGTTAACTACAAAAAGAAATATTATTGATAATTTTTACTCTGATCAATATTTTGTCTGCAAATGGTTTGGTGAGATTCTTTTAGGAGCTTATTGCCAGATATTTTCAAATTTATATAATAATAATCTATTTTGTGACATGATCAATTGTCAATTTACAGAATGTAAGGACAGACAATAAGACTTAAAACATTATTTTCATGAGAGTTGCATTGTTTTAATTAATTGTCCCCTATACTTTTGTTTATGAAGTCCATCAGAATTATACTGGAAAAAAGATGCAAAGATAATGTATTTTTGAAAACATTTATGGCAACACATAAGGAAAGTATCTCAATTCTGGTGGCCAGTGTGTACACACACAGAGTAAGAAAGAGAACATTCTGTGAAGTTAAATGGGTGAAGATTTAGCATGAAAGATGACATATTGTCAACTGATTACAGTTTTAACCATAATGACACTCATTCAAGTTTTATCCATAATCATAAACATAGTTATTTTCTCCTCCCTTGCAGGAAAATTGTGCTAGAAAAAAAACTAATAGTAAAAGCAAAGGATAAGCAAATGATTATTTTATGTAAGGCATCAAGGAACACTGGAAAACAAGAACACCCTTATTTTCTCTATTTGTAACGTTATGGTTCTTTAAAGGTGTACAGCCTATGAATTGTTTTCAGAAGGAAAAGAACTAGGATCATTTATTCAGAAGAAAAATAAGAAAGTCACAAGTAAGTAACTTTGCATCTGAGTGAGTTAATTTTTTTTTCTAAGATTAATGCACTAAGAAAGGGTAAGTACATTTTGAAATGATATTTATTGAAAATAATCATAAATTTTATGTTCAATTTGGCTAGGCCACAGTACTCAACTATCTGATCAAACATTGATCTGGATGTTGTGGTGAAGGTATTTTTCAGGTGAGATTAATATTTAAATCAGTAGACTGATTACTTCCATAATGTGGATGGGCTTCATCCAATCAGTTGAAGGGTTTGATAGAAAAAGGGATCTTTCTCTTCCAGTTTCAGATGGTAGAAGAGTAGAGACCCTAGTTTTGTCTGGTCCCAAGAATTCAGCTATACAGCTATCAAATCATTCTGAACACCTGCAGACTTAACAAAGATCTAAGAAAATGAATGCTGCAGTTCTACAAATAGAAAAATGACCAATCTCTGCAAGGCGGGAGGTGCAAAGAAGTGAATCTGAGGTGATACATCAGAAGATAAACCACAGAGGGTGGGAGCCTTCATAAGTCAGCTACCAGGAAGTGATATAATAGCAGAGTGTGCAATCAGAGCTTTTAGAAGTCTATTCCTGTGAGGGACACCCTCCCTGAATGGTGGTCAAGTGGGAAGACTCCTAGGTGGGACAATGTGGTCTCAGGATCCCTGGGGTCACAGAAAGAACTTGGGTGTGCAGAGTGTGAGTGTGCAGAGTTACCAGGCATCAGATCCAGGAAATCAACTGCAATCAGCAAGCCCAGGAGTGGGCTTTCAGCTCAGTGTTCCCATAATCCATGAATGCAGCATGACCAGGTGACCACACCCTGAGCAGGGACCCAGCAAGTGACAGAACCAGGTGACCCTCCCTCCACTGGAGGAGTGGCAAGGGTGTGCACTGGAGGAGTCTGCAGGGTTTGGAGACTGGAAGCAGGAGGGAGCCTGAGATACAAATACTCCATCACAGGCTAGATGAGTATGGACTGTGGATGGAGACCAGGGAAACAGGAGTGATTGACTGCTTTTACTTGAGGGTGCACTGAGGAGTGGGGCCCTGGGCTTTCAGCTCGGGGGCTGGAGATAGGGAGGCGCCGTTTTCACGCTCATACTCTAGAGTGGTTTAGAAAGTCTTCAGGGAACAAAAGCCACATAGACAACCAACACAGATTACTTAGTCTGGCCCTCTGGCAAGGACAGTGAAATTCCACTGAGGGCAAAGACACTTGAGAATCAGCACAACAGGCCCCTCCCACAGAGGATCAACAAGAACATCCTGCTAACACTAAGTTTACCAAAGAACTGCAAAACTCCAGCACTAGGGAAAAATAGTATATAGATTTAGAATTTTTTCTCATGATTCCTTACTCTTTCAAATTTAATTTTTTCCCTTTCCTTTTCAACTTATTTATTTTATCAATTCTTTGTTGCCTTTTTAAATGTTTATGTCTACAATTAGATTCCAACCTTTTATTGTATTTCATTTTATTTTTGTGTATCTTTTCTTTCTTCACAATTTTAGGATGCAATTTTTTTCAACAACCAGAGCAAATATACCCAGAATCTAGGCTATTGCTCTGATCTCTTCACCTGTCTGATTATATTCCCTCTTATTCTTTTAAAGTCTTTTTAAATTTTAATCTTTACAGTTGCATTCTTTCATTTCAATGTATTTCATTTTATTTTTGTACATATATAAGTTTTTCTTTCTTTACAATCTTGGGATTTAGTTTTCTAACAGATCAAAATATATCACAGGGTCCAGGTTATTGCTCTGTTCTGTTCACCTGTCTGATTATTCACTCTCTCTCTCTCTCTCTCTCTTTAAATTTTTATTTTTTTTTCTCATTTCAGGTCTCTTCTGATTTGTTTAGTGTATATTTCTCTGGAGTTGTTGTTGCCATTTTAGTATTCTGTTCTCTTGTTCATCTATTCTTCTCTGGACAGAATGTGAAGACAGAAAAACTCACCTCAAAAAGAGAACAAGAGGCAGTACTGATTGCCAGGGACCTAATCAATATGGATATAAGTAAGATCTTAGAACTAGGGTTCAGATTAATAATTATAAAGATCCTAGCTGGGCTTGAAAAAAGTATGGAAGACACTAGTGAACCCCTTCCTGGAGAAATGAAGGAACTAAAATTTAATCAAGTTGAAATAAAAACTGCAATTACTGAGCTGTAATAAAAAATGAAGCCTCTAACTGCTAGGATAAATAAGGCAGAAGAGAGAATTAGTGATCTAGAAGACAGAATGATGGAGAATAAGGAAACTGAGAAAAGACATAAACAGCTACTAGATCATGAGTGGAGAATTTGAGGGATGAGTGATACCATAAAGTGAAATAATATTAGAATAATTGGGATCCCATAAGAAGAGAAAAGAGAGAGAAGGAGGGCAGAAGGTATATTGGAGCAAATTATAGCTAAGAACTTCCCTAATCTGGGGAAGAAAATAGGCATTCAAGTCCAGAAGGAACAGAGAATCCCCTTAAAAATCAATAAAAATAAGTCAACACCTCAACATATAATAGTAAAGGTTGCTAATCTCAAAGACAAAGAGAAAAACCTGAAAGCAGTTTAGAAAAGAGATCCATAACCTACAAGGGTAGAAACTTTAGCAGCAGACCTATCCACAGAGACCTGGCAGGCCAAAGATGACTGGCACAATTAACTCAGAGTGCTAAATAAGAAAAATATGCAGCCAAGAATACTTTGTCCACCTAGATGTCATTCAAAATATAAGGAGATATAGGAAGTTTCTAGGACAAACAAAAACTGAAAGAATTCATGATCACTAAACCAACCCTGAAAGAAATATTAAAGGGGATCCTTTAAACAAAGAAAACCCAAAAGTAATATAGACCAGAAAGGCACAGAAACTATGTACAGAAACAGTGACTTTACAAGTAATACAATGGCATTAAATTCATGTCTTTCGGGCAGCCCCTGTGGCTTAGTGGTTTAGCGTGGACTTCAGCCCAGGGTGTGATCCTGGAGACCCAGGATCGAGTCTCATGTGGGGCTCCCTACATGGAGCCTGCTTCTCCTTCTGCCTGTGTCTCTGCCTCTCTCTCTCTCTCTCTCTGTTTATGTCTCTCATGAATAAAAAAATAAAAAAAAAACAACCACACACTTTAAAAAAATCCATGTCTTTCAATGGCTACTCTGAATTATAAATGGGCTAAATGTCCCAATCCAAAGATGCAGGGTATCAGACTGGATAAAAAAGCAAGATCCATCAATATGCTGTCTGTAAGAGACTCATTTTATACCCAAAGACACCTCCAGTTTGAAGTTTGGGGGAGGAATTATTTAACATGCTAATCAAAAGAAAGCTGAGGTAGCAATCCTTATAGCAAACAAATTGAATTTTAAGCCAAATACTCTAATAAGGCATGAGGAAGGACACTGTATCATAATTAAAGGGTCTATCCAACAAGAAGATCTAACAATTATAAATATTTATGCCCCTTATAAGAGAACAGCCAATGATATAAACCAATTAATAAAATTAAATAAACACATTGATAATAGTACAATAGCAATACGGTACTTAAACACCCCACTCCCTGTAATGGACAGATGATTTAAGCAGAAGATCAACAAAGAAACAAGGACTTTGAATGACACACTGGACCAGACAGACTTCACAGATGTATTCAGAGCATTCCATCCTAAAGTAACAAATACACATTCTTTCCAATGCACATGGAACATTATCCAGAATAGATCATATACTGGGTCACAAATCAGGTCTCAACCAGTACCAAAAGATTGGAGTCATTTCCTAAATTTTCAGACCACAATTCTTTGAAACTGGAATTCAATCACAAGAGGAAATTTGGAAAAAAACCTCAAATACATGGAGGCTAAAGAATATCCTACTAAAGAATGAATGGGTCAACCAGGGCATTAAAGAAGAATTTAAAAAAATGGAAAAAAATGAAAATGAAACACAACAGTTCAAAACCTTTGGGACGCAGCAAAGGTAGTCCTAAAAGGGAAGTATATGTCAATACGAGCCTTTCTAAAGAAACAAGAAAAGTCTCAAATACACAACCTAGCCCGGTATATGATCTACACTTAAAGGAGGTAGAGGAAAAAAAAAAAAAAAAAAAAAACAAACCAGCAAATGAAGCCAAAATCCAGAAGAAGAAGAGAAATAATAAAGATTAGAGCAGGAATCAATGATTAGAAACCAAACAAATAGTAAAACAGACCAACAAAACTAGGATCTGGTTCTTTGAAATAATAAGACTGATAAACCCTGGCCAGAGTTATCGAGAGAGAGAGAGAGAGAGAGAGAGAGGAAGAGAAAGAGAGAAGACTCAAATAAATAAAATCATGAATGAAAGAAAAGAGATCACAACCTACATCAAAGAAATATAGTTAGAAGTACAAAACATGAGCAACTATATGCCAACCAATTAGGTAACCTGGAAGAAATGGATGCATTCCTAGATGTGTATAAGTTACCAAAACTGAAACAGGAAGAAAGAGAAAACCTGAAAAGACCCATAACCAGTAAAAAAATTGAAGGAATAATTAAAAAATGTCCTAACAAACAAGAGTTCAGTGGTAGATGGCTTCCCAGGGTAATTCTACTAAACATTTATTTTTTAAAAGATTTTATTCATTTATTCATGAGACACACACACACACACACACACATACACACACACACAGAGGGGGGTGGGGCACAGGCAGAGGGAGAAGCAGGCTCCATGCAAGGAGCCTGATGTGGGACTTGATCCAGGGACTCCAGGATCATGCCCTGGGCCGAAGGCAGGCGCCAAACCACTGAGCCACCCAGGGATCCCCTCTACCAAACATTTAGAGAATTAATACTTACTCTTCTGAAGCTGTTTCAAAAAATAGAAATGGAAGGAAAACTTGAAATTCATTCTATGAGGCCAGCATTACCCTGATAAAATTAAGTAAAGACATCACAAAAAGAGAGAATACAGGCCAAATATCCTTGATAAACATAGATGCAAAATTTCTTAGTAAAATACCAGCAAACAGAATTCAATAATACATTTTAAAAATCATTCACTGTTACCCAATGGGATTTGTTCCTGGCTTGAAAACTTTGTTCAATATTTGTGAATCAATTATATGATACATCACATCAGTAAAAGAAAAGAACCATATAATCATTTCAATAGATACAGAAAAAGCATTTGACAAAGTACAACATTCATTCATTCATTCATGATAAAAACCTTCAACAAAGTAGGTTTAGAGGGAACATACCTCAACATAATAAAGGCCATCTGTGTAAAAACACACCTAATATAATCCTTAATGAGGAAAAATAGAGAGCTTTCCCCCTAAGTTCAGGAATATGGCAGGGATGTCCACTCTCACCACTGTTGTTCAACATAGTACCAGAAGTCCTAGCCTCAGCAATCAGATAACAGAAAGAAATAAAAGGCATTTGAATTGGCAAAGAAGAAGTTAAACTCTCATTCTTTGCAGATGACATGATACTTTATTTGGAAAACTCAAAAGACTTCACCCCAAAATTGGTCAAACTCATTCAGAAATTCAGCAAAGCAGCAAGATATAAAATGAATGCACAGAAATCAGTTATATTTCTATACACTAACACTGAGACAGAAGAAAGAGAAATTAAGGAATCCATCCCATTTACAACTGCACCAAAAACCATAAGATACTTAAGAATAAACCTTACCAAAGAGGCAAAGGATGTACTCAGAAAAGTATAGAACACTCATGAAAGAAATTAAAGAAGACACAAAGAATGGAAAAATCTTTCATGCTCATAGATTGGAAGAACAAATATTGTGAAAGTGTCTATACTACTTAGAGCAATCTATACATTCAAAAGGTGTTGGTGAGGATGCAGAAAAATGGGAACCCTTGTACACTGTTGGTGGGAATGCAAGCTGATGCAACCACTCTGGAAGACAGTATAGAGGTTCCTCAAAAAGTTGGAAATAGAGCTACCTTACAACCCTGCAATTGCACTACTGGTTATTTATTCCAAAGATACAAATGTAATGATTCAAAGGGGCACCTGCACCCCAAAGTTTATGGCAGCAATGTCCACAATAATCAAACTATGGGAAGAGCCCAGATGCCCATTGATAGATTAATGGATAAAGAAGATTTGAAAAAAAAATATATATGTATATATATATACACATATATATATATGGAATACTAATCAGCCATCAACAAAATAAACTCTTGCCACTTGCAATGACGTGGATAGGCCTAGATGGTATTATGCTAAGCGGAATAAATCAGAGAAAGACAATTATCATATGCTCTCATTCATATGTAGAATTTAAGAAACAACAAAAGATCATAGGGGAAGGGATGGAAAAACAAAACAAGACAAAATCAGAGAGGGAAACAAATATTAAGACTCTCAATTATTAGAAACAAACTGAGGGTTGCTGGGGGCGGTAAGGAGATAGGGTAACTGGGTGATGAACATTAAGATGGGCACCTGATGTAATGAGCGCTAAATATTATCTAAGACTGATGAATCACTGAACTCTACCTCTGAAACTAATAATACACTATATGTTAATTAATTAAATTTAAGTTAAAAATAATTTGTAAAAAAGTTCCTTAAAGAAAGACACACTAAAGCCTATAAACTAAATGAAAAACAAAACAAAACAAAGCAAAAAACAAACAAAAAACCCCAGTAATCTAGAAAGTAAAATGTTTCTCCAACTTCTGCGAGGTATTCTAGTAAATTAATCAAATCCAATGAGTGAGACTTAGGAACCTCTTGATTTACAGTTGGTGGGTCAGAAGTACAGATAACAACGTTGGCTTGCAACTGGCATCTGAAGGAGGGAGCACTGTCTCGTAGGACGGAACCCTCAATCTATGGAACCTGACGCTGCCTCTGGCCAGATGCTGTCACAATTGAGAGAATTGAATTGAATCCTTGGCACCTTGCTAGGGTCCAAGAATTGTTTCTTGGTGTGGGGGGAGCACCCTTCACACATATTGGAATTGAGTCTGAGAACCAAAAAGACACTCAGACATAGCAACTTGATCAACAGAATTATCAGTGATTATTATATTATAAATAGATGTGTTATAAATAGATGTAAAAGAGAAGAAAGAAAGAAAGAAAGAAAGAAAGAAAGAAAGAAAGAAAGAAAGAAAAGAAAGAAAGAAAAGAAAAAAAGTAAAGAAAAGAAGAGAAGAGAAGAGAAGAGAAGAGAAGAGAAGAGAAGAGAAGAGAAGAGAAGAGAAGAGAAAAGAGAAAAAGACAGACCTCCCCAAAAGAAAATGAAATACTACTGTCAGACTGCCTTTGGACTTGAGCTAAAATATCTACTCTTCCCTAAGTCTCTAGACTACCACATTGCCACCTCCACAGTCACTTGAGTCAATTCCATAAACCCCCTCTTTTTCTCTCTCTTACACACACACACACACACACACACACACACACATATACACATATATACTATTGGTACTATTTCTCTGGTGAACCCTGAATAATAGAAGGATGCTAGGAAAATAGTCATTTATTCTAAAACTATTCAAATTACACATTTTAAATGTAAGATAGTTCTGCAAGCATTTGAAAGTTTAATGAGTGTGTGTCATGGAGTCCCACGCTGACTTCTACTGACAGATTGTCATTCTTCCCTCAACATTCATGTGTCGTGGGTAAATCCTTTTGAATAGTTAATTGTAGTGGGATATATTAATCCTGGTTATAGATAACTCTAATTTCTAAGCTGGTACTATTTTTAAATGGATCGCTGTGGGGTTATTCATTCACAGTAAGTGGTTGTAACAAGCATTGGAGAAGGAAAATCTCCTTCTGGAGACAGAATGGACAGAATTTCATGTTTTATATCTCTTGGTTTTTGGTTTACTGCATTTCTTCACCTACTAGGATATAACTATGGCAATGATGGTGTGTTCATCTCGCTTGTTGGAGACTAAGCTTAGGGCCTAGATCCATTCCCGGTAAAAATTAAATACTTGGTAAGTGTAGGTGAAATAAATAAATAAGTAAAATTATGTGAGATTTTTTAAAAATATATCATCTGGCAAGCTTCATATGGAAATACTACTCCAAGCTACTGTTAGTAAAATTTTAAACAAAGAAATTGAGTAAGAACAAACGTAATTTAAAAATTCAGTTTGAAGACAGGACTAACCCATGACAATCTAACAATGTCTTTCATGATTTTTACTCCAAACTTCCTTTTATTTGGCTACTTTTGCTAATCTTTGGAAATACTGTAATGTGGTGCTCATTACAGTTTATAATTAAGTTTATTTCAGTGGTCATTTGATCATTCCACCCAGCCTGAATATGAGTTCCAAAACTAGTACAACTATAAAAGTTTTAACCACCAATATATCCCTGGTGTGTAGCAGAGTCTGGCACATAATAGATATTCAGATGACTTTGAATAACTGAATTAATGAAATATTTAATAAAGACGTATTATATATTTTATAGGCATTTATCAATATGTTTGAAATTATTGTATATATGGATGCTTACTTAGTATATTGTTTATTTAATTTTTAAGCCTTTATATGTACCTTAAATTTTAAGAAAAAGTGAACACTACTTCTAAAATATCTGCTGTAGGGATCCCTGGGTGGTTCAGTGGTTTAGTGTCTGCCTTCCGCCCGGGGTGCGATACTGGAGACCAGGGATAGAGTCCCACATCGGGCTCCATGCATGGAGCCTGCTTCTCTCTTCTCTCTCTGCCTCTGCCTCTCTCTCTCCCTCTCTCTCTCTCTGTGTGTGTGTGTCATGAATAAATAAATAAAATCTTAAAAAAATAAAATAAGATAAATAAAATATCTGCTGTATGTTAAACAGTATACTGTCAATCACAGATATAAGTAATTTTAATAATTTTAATATTCCAGTTTAACAGCTATAGAAAATAAATTTTAATTTTTCTGTGCATATATACAGAAGATAGCTTTGTGATATTATACATTTCTGTATGCAGATGAGAAACAATGTTGATTGGATCAACTTTGAACAAGAAGGATACAATTATAATGTACTGACAGTCTGAAATTATCTTCAAATCAGATTTTTGGGGGGTAGGGTGGGGTGGTAAACCTACCTAAAGTAGAATTGTGAATAATAATGTGAAATATCAGATGAATATTCTGATAATTCCTGATAGCATTTATAGCATATATTAAAAATTATTATTTTATTTTAATTTGAGATACATGTTGGGGACAATAAATAACTAGGTGATTGTAAAATATTCCCCCAAATATTATATGAACATATTTTGATACATTTTTTAACATCTCCAATATCAAAAACTAATGTGTTTCCAAGATTGCCCATTCAATTTTAGGATTATCTTTTAAACTACCCTTTGATATGATAAATCAAATACCAACCATTACTGATGCTTTTACTTCTGGCGTGCAAAATTACAGAGAAAAAATCTAAACATTTGTACCCAAAATGAAGTAATGTATTTGAAAATAAGTATCTTCTCCATTTTAAATGGATAATTATCAATATTAGTTATTCACCACCCTGCCAAACTCATCTAAAGCCAGGGACACTAAATAATGCACAATTTAAAAATACTTATATTTGTAATTATATTACAAATATTACAAATATGTATTATGGGTATATGAAAATATCCAACGATGCATAAATATTCATATTATGAAATTTAAAAATTACTAATTTACTGACGTGAAGAAATAAAAAGGTAGGAACACTGAAACTGATACAAAAATAAAAAGAAAATGTCTTAATCTTTTAATAGAATTTGAAATATATTAAAAGTAGGCCTGGTTTACTAACTCATAAATTAAAAAAAAAGAAAAGTAGCAAATCCAAAATTTGAATATATGGCTCCTATGAACTCAATGTGGCCCCCAAAATAATATGTTGAGTCTCCATGTATTCATGGAGATGGTGTTTAAATATGGGGCTTTGAGGAGTAATTAGGCCATGAGAATGGAGAGTTCATGATGGCATTAGCACCTTTTTAAGGAAAGACATGAGAAAGCTTGCTTCTGCTCTCAATCTATCCTCATCATGAAGGGATACAAAGAGGAGACACTTGTCTGCAAACGAGGGAGACCTCTCACTAAGACACTGAATCTTCTGGCACCCTGACCCTGGACTTCTCAGTCTCTAGAACTGTGAGAAATAAGTTTTTGTTGTTTCAACCACCTGGGCTATGGTAGCTTGTTATAATAGCCTAAACTAAGACAGAAATTGGTACCACAAAGTGGAGTGTTGCTGTAACAAGCAACTAAAAATTGGAAGTA
Organism: Canis lupus dingo; assembly: GCF_003254725.2. Classification (NCBI taxonomy): domain Eukaryota; kingdom Metazoa; phylum Chordata; class Mammalia; order Carnivora; family Canidae; genus Canis; species Canis lupus. The sequence continues at coordinate 54,736,316 of NC_064255.1, read as the reverse complement.
GCTTTGGAACTATATGATGGGTAGAGGCTGGAAAGTTTTGGCGTGCATGCTAGAAAATGCCAATATTGTCATCAAGGGACTTTTAAAGGAGATTCTGGTGAAGACTCAGAAAGAAAAGAGGTGAGTTATACAGAAAGTTTCCATCTTCTCTGAGAACCCATAAATAAACATATACAGAATATTGGTAGAAATACAGAAGTTAAGGTTGATTTGGATAATGTCTCAGACTGAAATGAAGAACATGCCATTGAACTATGGAGAAAAGGCAATCTTTGTTATAAAAAGGCAAAGAACTTGCCTGAGTTATATTCATGTTTGAGTGTTTTGTAGAAAGTAGAATTTCTGAGTGATAAAATTGGATATTTAACTAAGGATATTTCTAAACAAAGTTTTGAAGGAGCAGGTGGGTTCTTCCTGAGTACTTATAGTAAAATGAGAGAAGAGAGAAATGCATTGAAGAAGGAATTGTTAAGAGAAACGAAAATCTAAAGATTGGGAAAGCTCTCAATTCATCCATATTGCAAAAATAATAATAATAATAATAAATAAGAGAGAGAGAGAGAAAGCATGTTCTAAAAAGAACACTGAAAGTGTAGCCAAGCAAACATTTGATAAGGAGATTACTCTGCACTTAATAAGCAACCCCCAAAAGAAAATTGCCAGTTTGATCAGAAGGGGAAAAAAGCAAGATGGAATTAGAAAGGCTATTGGACTTCTTAGATTCTACGGGACAGAATGATAAATCTATTTGGGAATGAACTTATATTATTCTGTAAGAAAAGAGAAGAATGGTCCCCACTGTGATTCAGAGGTTATTAGGAACACTGCCTAGATTTCAACAGAGTAGATGGCCTCAAATAGAAGCCAGTGGGGGGCGTGGGCTGTCTGCAGCCCTGGGGGTGTGATCTTCCACCAGAAATGGGCAATGCCATCTCAGTAGGTTTGGTGGGTATAACCTTGGGCCAAAGAGGATTATTCTTGAACGTTAAGATCTCATGAAGTTTGCCTTGCTACATTTTTGACTTCCTTATGACCCACCATCTCTTTCTTCCTTTGGATTTCTCCCTTTTGGAATGGGAATTCTATGCCTATCTCACCATTTTATTTTGGAACCACATGATTTTTTTTTGATTTCACAGGTTTACAGCTAGAGGGGAATTCTGCCTCAGGATGAATCATGTGTCAAGTCTCACTCATATCTGGTTTAAATGACATTTAGATGAGACTTTGGACTTTAGACTTTAGAACTGGCTCTGGATTGAATTAAGACTTTTGGATCTGTTGGAATGAAATGATTGTATTTGGCATTTGAGATGGATATGAATTTGGGTTCGGGGAGGGGGCAGAGATGGAGTATAATGGGCTAAATGTTAATGTCCCTCCAAAATGTATATGTTTAAACCATAATCCCTAATGCAATGGTATTTGAAAATGGGGCCTTCAGAAGGTAATTAGACCATAAGGGGGTGGGGGGAGCCCTTGCGATGGCATTAAGTATCTTTGTAACAAAATAGAGTCAAGCTTGCTTCCTCTCTCTCTTTCTCTCTCCGTCTATCATGTAAGGACAGAAACAATAAGAGCATTCTTATGAACTTGGTCAACACCTTGATCTTGGACTCCCCAGGCTCTGGAACTGAGAGGAATAAATTTACATTTTTAATCAACCCAGTCTACGATATCCTGTTATAGCAGCCTGAGTTGACTCAATGATGGGAAAAGTGGCAATTGCTAAATATTATTGCTCATTAATGCATGAAATACAAAGAATAATTATAAATATTCTTATATAAAGTGGAAGCAAAATACTAAATGCATTCTTTCTTGCAACCATTGCAAAAGTATGTAGCTACTGTGAGTCCTGCAGAACTTTAATGAGAATTATTTCAACTGTAAGCCATACTTAGGTATATTCAAAAAATTAAAATAATGTAATTCCAACTAAAATTTTAAGTAGTAAAATGTCAACTAAAATTTTAAACTAGTCTCTAATGAAATGATATTTTTGCTCTAATAAAAACATTATGAATCTGAATAAAGAGTGTTGAAAGAAATAGCTTTACTTTGTGTCATGAAGCAAAGAACAGATTTCTTGATTACTCATAAATTAGCTTTGTTGGGATCATGCACAAATATTAATATGTTAGAATGGAAATGTAAAACAAACTAAAAAATGTTAGACATTTTTATATCTGTTTTCCTTTTTATTTAAATATTTTATCTATTTATTTGAGAGAGAAAGGAAAACAGCAAGAGAGAACACAAGCAAGGGGGAGAGGGAGAAGTCAGGAGGGAATCTGACTCAGGGCTAGATCCCAGGACCCTGGAATCATGATGTGACCCAAAGACAGACGCTTAACTGACTGAGCCACCAAGGCACCCCTGTTTTCCTTTTAGAGGTTAAAAAGTAATAAGTAATTTAATTCTTATACCTTTGAGCAAATACATATTTAACATATATAAATGAATACACATGTTTCAGAATAAGAATACTCTGAGGTTCTTCTCCAAACTTTAAAAAATACTAAAAATAAATTATTTCACTTCTTATTAGATAATCAATAATTTTTTTTTGAGTCTTATCTATGTAACAGACATTCATTCAGTTACAGGCCTGAAAGATCAAATCAAGTGGAATACTCACTCAAGCATAAAACTGTAATAAGTCACCTGCTGTTCAGTTTGGTGGGCTAATACAGAGATGTCTCTGTTTTATCATTCATTCATTTGCCTCTTCTATGTACTTCACTCCTTTGTCCTCTGTAACCCAATCTGTCAATCTCATGCTATCTGATCATTGTCATTGGCTCAAAGACATTAGTATTGCCAATCCTAAAAAAAGAAATTAAAATCAAACAAAATACAAATAAAACTGTTTTGAACATATCCCCTTCCAAAAATTTCTATTCTTAGTAACTACAGCTATCCTTTGTGTTGTTTACTCCTGGTGACTCTATTTTAGCACAGTTTACCTATTCTTCAAACGATCAAACCTTTCTTTTATCCATACCACATTGCTCTTTGTGTGGTCACCAATAATCTGCCTGATGTGAAGTCCAAGATATATATGTATATCTGTCTGTGTGTGTCTCCTATCTCTGCACACAAAATACAACGAGTTGATTATCCTTTTTCCTTAAAATTTGGATGACACGCTTTGCTTTTTCTTTTTACATGTGACTCTTCCTTTCCAGTCTTCTTTTCTGTCATATAACTTGAATCACTAAATGATGAAGCTCTTTAGAGTCAAGTTCTAACCTCATTTCCTCCTTCTATATCCTTCTATATACTTTATTCCCAGATGATCTCATCTATTTCTGTGAATTTGAATAACGATCTATCCATTGGTGGTATTTATATGTGGATCCTTGGCGAATATATGTGTTGAGTTTAGCCATACACCTGGAGGCTTACTAATAATACTTCTACCTGGATGACACAGATGTATTTCAGATGTAATATGCTGAATTCTTGATTTGTATCTCAAGCCTTCTTTAACCTCAATCTTGTTTATTTCAGTGGATGATCTCAAATATTTTTGCCCCAAACCAGTAATCTAAGCATCATTTTTATTTAACAGTTTGTTGATTTATTTCTTTGCTATTGCTTCTTTCTATTCCATCTAGACCTGAGTTTCTTAGCCTTGACAACAGCAGTATCTCCCCTAGTTGCAACAATCAAAAATATTTCTGAACATTGCTAAATGCCATCTGGGGACAAAATTTCTCCTAGTAGAGAATTACTGTCTAGTCAATGCCATAAGAATGAAGATGATTTTACTACTACTGTATTTCCAAAAACCTAAAATGGTGGCAGATATACTTTATAAATACATTTGCTTAACTAATTGTCTAGTTTTCTTGATATATTATTGCCATAATATTGTGCTTAGAAAATAGACTGTATTTTTGATGAATAGGAAAAGATTTTTTAAAATAAAAATAACATTGCAGTGCAGTGCTAAGTGCAATGCTTTTTCAGTTTTAGTATCTATTATTACCAGTTATTTCTGTATCTTATACTGCTGGTAGAAATATGATCATGGGAATTTGGGAGCTTTTCACTGTTGATAAGTATAGCACCTAATGTACACAGACTTCTCACAGCATGAGAACTGTTAGTGCTCACCTGATGACTCAGATGCAATCACTGTACAAAATATTATTCGTGAAATACAATTTCAAGGTAACTTCTCTTCTGTTACTTGGCAAAACACCTCAATTATAATATTATTCTTATTTTTGCTGTTTTTAGATTATAGAGTAGCCACTCAGCCAGGCAGTGAGAGCCATAGATTTCTGCAATATGGCTTTCAAATATTGTCTGACCCATATATTTTTTGCTTTATCTGACCCATAGTTTTATCATTTTATGCTATTTTTAAAATGACACTATGGTAAATTATTATATGTACCAGAATTTAAAACTATGATTAAAACTCATGCAATCTTTACTATAAACTTATAAAATGTTCACTATTATCCTAAATTTAAAAATATAAGGAAAGGGAGAAGAAATGTGTGGGAAATATCAGAAAGGGAGACAGAACATAAAGACTCCTAATTCTGGGAAACAAACTAGGGGTGGAGGAAGGGGAGGAGGGCGGGGGGTGGGGGTGAATGGGTGACGGGCACTGAGGGGGGCACTTGATGGGATGAGCACTGGGTGTTATTCTGTATGTTGGCAAATTGAAAAACAATAAAAAATAAATTTATTATTAAAAAAATGTTCACTATTATCCTAAATTTAAAAATAAATAAAGATTTCATAAGGTTAAGCAATGGCTAAAGTAGATAATACTGAAGCAACTAGTGAATGACAGAGTACAGATTCAAATCCAATTCTCTTTGACTTTATATTTCAAGTTTTAAGTTATTATATCTATAATGTTTCATATAAGTAGTCACTGACTCATCACATCAGGGATACTGTAATCAGTCAAAATTCCAAATGGCAGACAAAGTGCCCAACATCCAAAGACCTACAGAAATGTCAAAGGGAATATAGTGTTTATTAGGGACAAGTGGATAGACAGCACACAGGAGATTGAAATTTTGGTTTTGGTTTTTTAAAAACTGAGAAATGAAGAACAGATATAATCACATGACCATATCAATAGATGTAAAAAAAAGTATCAAAATTCAACACCCTTTCATAATAAAAACATTCAATAAACGAGGAGGAAATTATCTCAACATATAAAAGGCCCATAGCAAACATCATACTCAAGCATGAAAAATTAAGAGCTCTTCCCCTATGATGAGGAACAAAGTAAGGAAGCTCACTCTTACCACTCATATTTATCATAGTCCTGGAAGTCTTAGCTGAAGGAATTAGGAGACAAAAAAGATAAAATTGGAAAGGAAGAAGAAATATGGTCTGTTTATAGATGGCATGCTTATGGGCATAGAAAATCCTACATTCTCCACAACAACAACATAAATTGTTAGAACCAAAAAATGAATTCAGTAAAGTTGGAGTATAAAGAAATCATACAAATTATTTGTGTTTCTTTACACTAATAACACACAATCCAGAAAGGAAACTACGAAAACAATCCAGTTTAGAACAGCATCAAAAAGAATAAGATACCAGGATGCTTGGGTGTCTCAGTGGTTGAGCATCTGCCTTTGGCTTAGGGCGTGATTCTGGGGTCCTGGGATCGAGTCCCACATCAGCCTCCCCCTAGGGAGCCTGCTTCTCCCTCTGCTTATGTCTCTGCCTTTCTCTCTGTGTCTCTCATAAATAAACAACATCTTAAAAAAATAAAATGCCTAGGAATAAACTTAATTAAGGAGGTGAAAGACATTTAAAAAATTGATGAAGGAAATTAGGTGTCAATTAATGAAAAGATATTCCATGTTCATTGATTACAAGAATTAATTTTGTTAAAATGTCCATTAATGGGTAAATGTCTGTACCGAAAATAATATTCCAATTCAACACAATCATTACCAGTATTCCAATGACATTTTTATAGAAATGGGACAAACAATTATAAAATCCAAATGAAACCACAAGGTTTCTAGGAGGCAAAACAATCTTGAAACAGACACACCAAGTGGGAGAATAATAATTGACTATTTCAAAATATATTACAAAATTATAGTAACCAATAGTGTATGATACTGACATAAAAACAGGCATATAGACCAATGGGACAGAATAGAGAACCGAAATTAAACCCACACTTATATGGCTAACTGATTTTTGACAATGACACTAAAAGCACACAGTGGAAAAGGACCATTTCTTTAACAAAAAGGTGCTAGAAAAAACATATATCCACATACAATAGAATTAAATTGGACCCTGCTTATAACATACACAAAAGTCAGCTCAAAACTGATTAAAGTCTTAAACATAATTCCTGGCACTAACAAAAGTCCTAAAAGAAAACATAGAAGAAAAGTTTCATGACATTGGTCTTGGCAATAATTTTTTGGATATAACATGAAAAGTATAGTCAACAAAAGTAAAAACAAGTGGGACAACATTAAACCAAAACGTTTCTGCACAGCAAATGAAATAATTAACACAGTGAAAAGGCAGCCCCTGAAATGGAAGAAAATATCTGGAAAACATGTATCGGAAAAGGGTTTAATATACAAAATATAAAATGAATTTCTATAGCTTAATAGCAAAAAATAAATACATAATGAACAGATGCTTGCCTGCTACCACATCTAGATAGAACCTGAACATCTGACAAAGGAATAGCAAGTAACCATGTGACAGAACAGGCCATCATAAGCTGGATAATGTCTGACCTGAGAAATTATAAAGTCAAGCAAGCCCAGAATAACTCATTATAAAATTGAAGGAGTGAGCTCACTCCTGTAGAATAAAGCAGGAATGTACATAAACAAAGGGCTTGGGAATCCATGGGTGGCTCAATGGTTTAGCACCTGCCTTCAGCCCAGGGTGTGATCCTGGAGTCCTGGGATCGAGGCCCACATTGGGCTCCCTGCATGGAGCCTGCTTCTCCCTCTGCCTGGGTCTCTGCCTCTCTCTCTCTCTCTCTCTCTCTCTCTCTCTCTCTGTCTCTCTCTGTCTCATGAATAAATAAAATCTTAAAAAAAAAAAAGGGCTTAGCTGCTCAAGTGTCTCCCTAATTTTCTCCCACAATTCAAATCTGTAACATCTTGAAGTATTCCCTCTAACTAAACTATTTGAAAAGTGGGCAGCCCGGGTGGCTCAGAGGTTTAGCACCACCTTCAGCCCAGGGTGTGATCCTGGAGTCCCAGGATCGAGTCCCATGTCAGGCTCTCTACATGAAGCCTGCTTCTCTCTATGCCTGTGTCTCTGCGCCTCTCTCTCTCTCTCTCTCTCTGTGTCTCTCATGAATAAATGAATAAGATCTTTAAAAAAATAAATTATTTGAAAAGAGAAATCCGGAGCTTGACTATATATTTGGGAAAATGCCAAAAAATAAACTGTACTCCATGACAACACCATCCAAGGGTGACCTTGAAAAATAGTTGTGGGGTCAACCCAGAGTGCATAGTTTTGGACAGTGCATCTGGTCACACACTTTCTGCGAAGCAAACATTGTCCTTAGATTGTGGTAGTGACAAAGTCAAGAACAATAGTGAATGGCTGAGATGGTTTTCAAGGGACCTGGAAGGTGCAGGATTGAAAGATCAGAAGCACCATATGTAGGAGATGATTGGACAACATTGTCAATGTATTAAATGAACTGAGTCATTAACCTTAAGATTGTTAATTTTGTTATGTACATTTCACCCTATTAAAAAAAAAAAGGAAAGGGGGAAAACAAGGATACATTAAGCCCCTGACATGTTACCACTTACTGGGTGGAAAGTGGATTATATCCAATTAATTGCATTGGAAAGACCAATATTTCATTTCACCATAACTAGTGTTACATACATTTTGGCTATATTTTTGCTTTCTTGATTTCATTGCTTAAGTCAGCACTACAACCAAGGACTTAAAAAAACATCTGATCTGCTGACATTTACCTTAATTCTAATAATACAGTTACATCAGTGGAAGTGTGGTGATAGGCACCTGAGAGGGATTCACTAACCCTGCTGAATAGCACACCATCCATCAATGGCTTGATAATGGCAATAAAACTTTTGAGGGCATAAATGGGGTTCCAGCTTCAAGATGTCCTATAAGAACAGGACACAACGCCTTAGAAGTTAGTATGTGCTTTATACCAGGGATCACTATAGGGTGACCTGTAAGTAAAATATATGAGCTCAGAAACCATGCTATAAAAATACAAGTTTTCACTTACCAACGCTCTAACTGGGGGAATCTATCTTTAGCCTCCCTGCAATTTTAGGGATCTCTGTGGGTCTAGAAGGACTACTTGATAGGTTTGAGGTAGAGGGGTATTTCCAAAAAGTAACAGTGTGATTCCTACTAAATCTAAAACATGGTCAACTTGTTTACTTTGTGCCAGTAGACCATGAAGCAAATAAAAGAGTTACCATCCTAGCAGTAGTAATTAACTCTTATCTTCATAAAGGTTCTGATCTGTTGCTATTTAATCGGGATATGTAGGAATGCATTAGGCACTCAGCTGATCCTCTAGGATACCTCTTGAAACTCTAATGTCCAATTTAATTGCAAATAAGCAAATAAAGCAATAGTTCTATGATAGGGACATGGTAGTCAGAAATATAAAGCCCTCTGAGGAGAGAATCTGTGTCAGTTCACCAGGAATGTCAATGAAAATACAAGTTGAGATGGAAAGCATCAAGAATGAGGGCTGGGAATAGTTTAAAAGTGATGAATATTACCCAAGGCTTTGGGAACAACTAGAGTAGTGAAGACTACTAATTGTCTAACTGGCCCTCTTCTTTAGGTTTCCCCAAAATTGTGATCAACATAAATCTATAAACCTGGAGAAACTTTGCTTCAGTTATGTAATTTAGAATAAGAAGCAAGTGTACCTTTGTGGTGCGGGGCATGGGCTATAGTAGGTATTGGTGATGCCTCACTCAAATAATTTTTACCAGTTTATGCACCTGTACCCCAGTCACTGTGAGTGTTGGCTGATGACAACTCATAGTACTGTCTTTCTAGAGAATGGCCATTTGTCAAATGAGAGGCACCATTCTCACAAGACCATACCCCCCATACGCACATAATAGGGATTTTTCATTCAATGAATAACTATTATAGGGTACAGAAGACCAGTTATGTGTCCTAAAGGTGACACATTAGGTGTAATTTGTACTCCAGATTATTCCCACAGGACCAATTTGAAAGTAGTCTCCATCTGAGATCACATTCTTGTTTAGTGTCTTATATTGTCCTTCTGTGATTTCCAGATTATTATTATTATTATTATTATTATTATTATTATTAGCAGCCTCTACACTCAATGTGGGGCTTGTACTTATGACACTGAGATTGAGTAGCATGCTTTTCCCACTGAGCCAGCCAGGTGCCCATATTCTGTGCTTGCTTTATCCAGTTTCCCCTAAATGTACTTTCCCAATATATGCTTAAGTAAGAATCCTGGTCTCAGCCGTGACTTTAGAGAACCATACCTGAGACAGGGTTAATAATGGTGTGAGCTTGTAAATGCTAAAGTCCGGTTTGGAGCATATTATAAGCAAAATTCGTGGTTGGTTTTATTACTGTGAATAATGAGGTATATTTTGAAATATGCTTGTTAATGTATTGTCTCTCCCCAAGATTAGCATGTTATAATCTCACTTTATTTCCATTGGAAAACTAACTGTCAGTGTCTGGAAAAATTAAACATAAAAAGTAGAGGTTAAATAGAGGTAAATAGCTTACTATGGATATTTAGTGAACACTGCTGATTAAATATTGATAGGAATACCTTAAGATGAGATGGAGTTTGTAAATGAAAAGAGTAAACACCACTAAAACACAGTTCACTCATCATCCATTGTAGGACCTGCCAGGTCCTGACACATTTTTGTAAGTTTAGCTGAAAATTAGAAATATAAAAGAAAAAAAAATTATTTGGCATTTTATTTAGATGAAACATTAAATAGAAAAGGATATCCTAATGCCTGGGGTTAGAAGGCTTAAGATACTCCAACTGCAGATGCAACTTGACCCCAGTGAGGCAATTTCACCTATTTTGACCTAGGTCATCACATCCATGAAATATCAAAGTGATTTTCCAATCTTCTAGAAATTGGTTTGGGACCAATTCTATGAGAATTATTGTAATTGTTTGCATGCTACTTTAAAAATATAATTTTAAACTATGTGATGCAAAATAGAAAGCTAATTGAACAGAATTAAACTTTTCTATTTGGACTGTTCTCTATAGGCACAACCAAAAACTCAAACTTGAGAAAAAAGGAAATATGGGGTAGACTATTATGCCTGACACTATTTAGGTAGATCTTAATTTTCAGAAAGATCCACAAGTACCATTCAAATTTTCCTACAACCAGAAGAAAGAATAAAATGAATCATAATAAACTTTATCTCTCTTTTTTTACATCCAAGGCTCACAGGTTACAAAAAAATATGAATTCATATATTTGTTAAGATATTCTCTTCTTTTGAATGTAATGATGACTGTCAGTGTATAAAATGATTACTACTACCATAGTAATAGTGAATAATTAGAAAACAAGCAAATTCAATTTGGGAAACAAATTCAATTGTTAGTTTGTGTTCTTTTAAAGAGTCCACCATCTATTCATGAGAGACACAGAGACCACGGAGCCATCCAGGCATCCCCAAGTCTAGTTATTTTAGTCACTCTCCACTTGTCACAACTGACAATACTTTACCAGAAAAGATATTAGTATACTGCACTGGTATAATTAATACTAATGAAAATTCAAAGAAGCTGGATAATATGACTGGATTTGGTACACAAAGAAAGAAAGCAAGCTTGTAAAAATTCTAAAGAAGAAAACAGTCAAGACTTGTGCATTTTATGGAAATAATTATTTTACTGAGCTTTTTAATTGTCTGTGTCAAAAGTTCAGACACGTACTTTGAAATTTTAAATGGAGTTGGCCCTTAAAAGCAAGATCTGCCATTTAGGTGTAAAACAATAATATTGGGATATCAGAGTAAGTAATTATCTGCTCAAAAGCTTTAGAAAAGTCTTCCAGTTATTCTGTTAGTATGTAGTAACAACACAAAGCCACTAAGGAGAAACCTGAATTCCAAATCCTTTTCTTCTAGTCTAGGAGCTACTTTTGTAAAGGTCTTATGTTTGTTGATTTTTTTTTTAACCAAAAGTTGGAGATAACTTTTTCCCTAAGTTCTGTGTAGATGAAATGTCACCACTGTCATGTCCCCAAGCTTTGTCTTTCGAAAGAGCATTCCCCTGACAATAGGAAGAACAGGATGAACAGACTGCTCAGCATGTGGGTTTCCTCCTACCTCCTATTTTGAGGAGAAAAAAAAAAAGCTACCTGAGGTCCAGGTGATGGAGAACATCACTGCAAATAATGACCATATATATGACGAGGTATATTTGCTAAAACAAATAAAAAAATAAGCACCCTCACATATCATGAATTATAAAATTATGTCTAGCATTCTAATACTCTAAATGAGAGATGGTGAAGACTCAGTTTACATAGTCTTCAACAATCTAAGTATGTTTCAAGATGCATCATTGAGTATATTAGATTGAGTATATTAGATTCTCCCAAGGCTCCTTTTCAGATAGAATTTGAAATCTTTTCATGCCATGTATAATGTGTGGATCTCATTTTAGTTGGTAAATGGAAAAGCCACTCCATTTCATCCACTCCTCTGAATCTCAGTTTCCTCACTGGCAAACTGAAACTGATCATACTATCCTATTTCCTAGTGGCTTTGTAAGGGTAAAAAAAGCATACTTAATGTAAAAATATGTAATTATGTAATGTAAAAATATGTTTGATGAACATCAATTCAGCTGTGTAAATATAAGAATATCTTGTACCTTGAACCAACAGCTTAATCACTTTTGTGGCTTTGTGTTTCATCATTCTGCTCCTTGTAGTTTTCATTCAACCATTTCTTTTGGAATTCTTTCTGTGCAAAGTTCAAAAAGTTTTTATTATTTTTAACTGGTGAAGAATACGGCAAAAAATACTATACTTGGACAACTCTCTATCTTATTATTACAAAGAATGCTAAAATAAGCATCCCATTACTAAGTAAAAGGTAATAATCACTTTGAATTTAATAGATTATCTTAATTACTGAACAATGGGGGTGCCTGGATGGCTCAGTTGATTAAGGATTTGACTTCCACTTAAGTCATGATCTAGAGTCCTGGAATGGAGTCCCATGTTAAGCTCTGTGGTCAGCAGGGAGTCTGCTTGTCCTCTCTCTCCCTCTCCTCTGCTCTTTCCTCCCTCCCCCACTCATGCTTTCTCTCTCTCTCAAATAAAATAATAAATAAATAATAAATAAATAAATAATAAATAAATAAATAAATAATAAAATTACTGAACAATATGGCCATACCAATTTAGAGAACCTCCAACAGTATATATATAAATCATATATATATATATCTTTTGCCACAGACTTAGAATATCCAAATTTCAAATTTGTAATAATTTGATATGTGAAAATGGCCCAATGTTTTTTAATTTGATACATAAATTACTGCCAGAATATTGTACTTACATTAAGAATTCAAATGAATTACTACAAAGTAAATAAATATAGGTCTTGAAATAAAGTGTTGCCCCAAAAAATGGTTTCTCCCAAACACCAGTCTTTCCTTGTCCTCCAAATTAAAATTTATCCTGATATTTTACACCACATATTAGTATTGGCTATTTGCAAATTCACTTAAATTGAGTATAGAGTACTTATGTTGGCCTTCTCTTGTTCCATGGTATGTTTGTGAGACTTACAGAAACTACTGCCATATTATGGCACTGTTCATTTGTAATTGTTGTATAATATTTCATTATATAACTATAGTATAATTTATTTATGTCTGAAACACATTTGCATTCACAGATATGAAATTGATTTTTATATATGCATCTAATACAAGAAATCTTAAATATCAGAGACTAATACAAGAGACCTTAAATATTCATATATTAGGCCTTAATGAAAGTCCAATGAATTCCTTAATGTAGAAATTATTTAGACCATGGCTAAATTTAAGATGTTCAGTTCATGTTATGGGATGAAAGGGATTATTCACTAAAGGGTTGCAAATCCCTACTAATACGCACCAGCTGGAATTAGCAGAAGCTGGGACTGAATTTTGAAAGGGATAGAACAGATGGAGTGTCACAGTATACAACTATTTATGAGAGTTTGTTTAAGGGGCACTCTCAGAATTCAGGATTTAATAACCTGGTAATGTCACCTTGTATCAACTCTAATTTGCTCCTGGAATAGTTCTTTAAACCTTGGAGGAAAAGATGCAAGTAACATGGAGATTCTGGAACTTCTTTGGTGGATAAAAAGAAATGGTTTTAAAGTGCCCAGGGAGGTGGACATGTTATGTTGTAAAGCCAGAATATCCACAAGATAACTATGTTTCCAGAAAGATAAAAAATGATACTCCTTTTACTAAAGTGGTAAGCAGTTTGTTAACGAGAAGAGCAACAATATTACTGAAAATCTTGTTGGTGGCTGTCCTCTCTGGGTCAGGATTGATTGTAGAGGATGCTGCTGTGAACTTGACTCCCAAGTACTGAAGATACAGAGTCCTGTTAGTCTCACTTGACATAGGGATTTGTGTCAGTGGTTAATAGACCAGATAGGAAACCATTAAGTGCATTGCTTAACTTCTATAACCAAAGTATAGAGTGGGTAAGCAGTGGTTGATGTCCATTGTAGCAATGAAAAATTATCTGTAACTTAGCTTCCAGACACAAGCTAACTCTTAGAGTCAATAAACTATTGAGATTAAAAAGTAAAAACAAGAAAGTCAATCCCATACTCCCAGGAAAGACAGACAACTCATTATAGCCAGTGATACTAAGAATGTTTTTCAAACTATTTAATCAATCAATGACAAGCATATAGTCATAGTAACAAGTAAGCCCCAGGATGGCTTGTAAACCTAAGTAATCAATCAGTGACAATTTGCTTTAGTAACATCCCAGCCAGTTGGTGCAGCCTCACACTTTGAATCAACTAGTGTGGTAGACATGCCAGTGAACACACATCTAAGACTGAATATCAACATACACCTGCTTTAAATCAGAGAGGGTGTCAAGACATGAGAGACTCCTAACTCTGGGAAATGAACAAGGGGTAGTGGAAGGGGAATTGGCTTGGGGGAGGGGGTGACTGGGTGATGGGCACTTAGGGGGGCATTTGACAGGATAAGCACTGGGTGTTGGCAACTCGAACTCCAATAAAAATACCAAAAAATTTAAAAATAAACAACACTAAACACATCTTTGGTAGACAACATAAATCATGATTTTAGACTGATATCAACCGCTCCTGTGTTTTTGAGCAATATAACCCAAAGCAAGTCCCTACCCTAATCCTTACACAAGATCAGTAGTTTGCTTTGCTCAATAAATTCACATCTGCACAGTTCTCCTTTACTCAAGTAAGCTATAAATCAAACCTCATCATTTTATATATTGAGATATATTCTTATCCCCTTGACAATTCTGGATGTTTCCTCATGTCCTTTTGGAGAGCATTGTTTGGTATCATTCCATGATACCCCCACATAAACAGACACTGGACATGCTCTCCTGCCCTCTGTATTCAAATTCCCTTTATCCTTTCAGTTTGCTGCCATGTGAGTTGGTCTCAAATGTGATCTAAGCTCTGGTTCTTTCCACTGAGGTTTTAGGGCTGAGTTAGTTTTATATGCTAGATGTTGTCAGTAACAGATTTTAAAATTAGATTTGTGTTAAAGTGATTTGAGATTTTGTTGGGAGGTGCACCATGTATAAATAATTACACCTAGGTTTTGGTGTAGAATTTTAGGTTTGTACCTGGCACAGTTGGTAAAATTTCTATTAATCTGCTTAGTCTAATATTGCTTGCCTCAATTTTGCTTTTTGTGTCTCTATTTGTACAAAATATACACTCTGTGCTTTAACTTTGTCTTGGATTTTTTCCTTAATATTATCATTCTTCCTTGAATGCTTACACTCCACAGAGAATAAAATTATTATAACTACACTCCAACCTGTCCCTGAAGACTATCAGCCGAAGGCAGATTAGATTGACAAACAATTCATGCAAAGGTAATTGGTTAAGTTTGGCCTTGGGTCTCTAAAATACTATCATGAAACCTTCCTACTTGACAAATTTTGCAAGAAAATGGCTTTATTTAGTTCAGATATCAGAATCAATAGTTGCTAGGTCAATGATCACACTGTCCCTTTAAACTTGTTTGGTGAGCAATTCCAAAGAATGTTCATAAGCATAACTTTTGACAGATTTTTGGAGCTGCTTTCCTTTTTGTTATGGATTTATCTATTTGAAATCGGTAACCCACTCCTGGTAGAAATCTTTCTTTCTAGATGCATTTTTAATACAATGAAAACTCTTACACTTATCTTGGAAAATCACAAAGTTATATTTTTATCTGAATAACAATAATCATTTTGGGGGAATGTTGATATATCAAAATTAATGCATTTTAAAAGAATTGTAAAAATCTCTACAAATATATTCCAAATTTGGTAGTATCTAACAATTCTAATATTCTAGTGAATAGGAGTAGTAAGAATGTATATCTTTGCCTGGTTCCTGATTTCATGGGGAAAACATGGAATCTTTCATTATTAAGTACAAAGTTAGCTTTTTTTAGGTAAATGGTATACTTATTTTTTTAACAAATTAATGATGACTAATTAGATAACAATTTCTGGTTTTAAAACTGATGAGTATAATCTAAAGTTTTAGACCCATACATAGTTTCTTTATGAAAATTATAAATTGAAAATAATGCCATGACACCACAAGAAAACATCTGGCTACAAAGAAAGCCATTTTCTCAATATTTGAGGATAAGTATTCTCAAACCATACTTATCCTCAAATAAATGGTTGTTCCAGGGGGACTTTATAGTTCAAGAAAATGTCATAAATGTAATTGCAGGAAGGTTTCTTGAAGTAATGTTTTCCTTAGGTCTAATAAAAATCAATTTCTTAATAAATTCATGTATTTAGAAGAATCCAATACTTGTGAAATACACTCCAAATTTCCTTTATATTTTTTATACACTTTACCACTCTTCATGTAATATTTGGTTTCCTTTCATTAAGGCAGTTGAAAATCAAGTATAGTTTTCCTCTGTAGACTGACCATATATATCTACCCATGTGGGTAACATATTTTATTCTGATATAAAGTATAATGCACTCAGATTGTATACACTCAGAATGTGCAACCTTAAGCTTGGTAGATCATGTAAGTAATACTGTGAAAGGAAAAAAAATAATTGACAAGATTTCTCCTTAATCTCATTTCTCCCATGATTTATTCAAAGGTGAATCTGACAAAAAAAATTAAAAGAGGAATATGATAAAATAATCTGGCAAAAATACAGTCACATATTTTATATCTTTGCTTAGTTCTTGGTTTTAAAGGGTAAACATTGAATCTTTCATTATCAAATACGGAGTTAGCTGTAAGATATTATTGTAGATGCTCTTTCTCAAATTAAGAAAGTTTCCCTCTGTTTCTAGCTTACTGAGTGCTAACCATGAGCAGGTATAGTATTTGGATATTTTTTCTTATCATTTTATTTTTCTTCTTTAGCCTCTAGATACATTAATTAACTTTTTTTTTTTTTTTTTTTTTTTTTTTAAGTAGGCTCTGCACCCCGTGTGGAGCCCAATGGAGGGCTTGAGCTCACAACTCTGGGATCAAGACCTGAGCTGATATCAAGAGTGAAATGCTTAACCAACTGAGCCACCCAGAGACCCCTATGTTAATTAACTTTTGATGTTGAATCAGCCTCACATATCTTCCACATGAGAATAGCATACAACAGTTTTTTTTTTTTTTACCACAGTTTTTATATTGTTGGAATCAATATGTTAATATTTGGTTGAGGATTTTTGTATACAAGTTTAGGAGAAATATTGACCCATAGTCAGTTGTTACTTTCTTTCTTTCTTTCTTTCTTTCTTTCTTTCTTTCTTTCTTTCTTTCTTTCTTTCTTTCTTTCTTTTCTTCTTTCTCCTTTCTTTCTCTTTCTTTCTCCTTTCTTTCTTTCTTCTTTCTTTCTTTCTTTCTTCTTCTTTCTTTCTTTCTTCTTTCTTCTTTCTTTCTCTTTCTTTCTTTCTTTCTTTCTTTCTTTCTTTCTTTCTTTCTTCCTTCCTTCCTTCCTTCCTTCCTTCCTTCCTTCCTCCCTTCCTTCCTTCCTCTAGTCCTTCCTCCCTTCTTGTTTTGCTTTGTTTTGGTATTATCTTTGATTTCATATCAGAATACTATTAGCCTGATAAAACAGTTTGTAAATATATTTTTTAGAAAAGAATATACAATATTCTTCCTTAAATATGTGGTAAAATTCTCCAGTGAAATCATATGGACATGCAGACTTGTTGAGAGCTTTTTAATTATTTATTCCATTTTCTTAATGGTTATAAGTCTGTTCAGATTTTCTATTTTATCTTAATTTAGTTTTGGCAGTTTATTAGCTTCCTGTTGTGATTGTAACAAATTATCACAAGCTTAGTGACTTAAAAAAAAACCCACAAATTTGCTAGCTTTATAGTTTTGGAGGCCAGAAGGCATAATATCAAAATATTATCAGGACTACATTCTTTCTGAATACTCTACAGGAGATCTTTTTTTTTTCCTTGTCTTCTCCAGCTTCTAGAGGTTTCCTGCATTCCTTGGCTAATATTAAGTCCTTTCCTCTTTCTTTGATGCCATCAATATAGCATCTTCAAATCTCTCTACAACCTCGGCTTCTTCACATTACCTTTTCTGAATCTGACACTCATGCTTACTTCTTTTTTTTTTTTCTTCATTCGTTGAAAGAGAAAGAAAGAAAGAGCACAATAAGGAGGAGGGGTATAGGGAGAGGGAAAAGCAGACTCCTTGCAGAACAGGGATCCTGTGAAGGGCCTATATCCTATGACCCAGAGATCATGACCTGAGCTGAAGTCAGATGCTTAACCAACCAAGCCACCTAGGCGCCCACTGCCCACTGCCTCCCTCTTATAGGGACTCTTTGATTCACTGTGTCATTTAGGATGATTCAGGATAATCTTCCACCTCAAGATCCTTCAATTAACCACATCTCCAAATTTCCTTTTGTTATATAAAATGAGGCATTTACACACATCAAGAATTAGAAGGTACATGTATTAGTAAAGTGGGTTATTCTGTCCACCACAGGTAGTTTGTGATTTTCAAGGAATGTATCTATTTTTTCTAAGTTGTTGATTTTATAAGCATAAGGTTGCTCATGGTACTTCCTTATTACCCTTTTAATGGCTTCAGGATCTGAAGTGAAATCCCTATTTTTATTCCTGATAATGGTGATTTGTGTCTTGTCTTTTTATTTTTACCAGTCTAGCTAGAGGTTAATTAATTTTAATATTTTTTCAAAGAATCCGTTTTTTATGTCACTAATTTTCTCTATTGTTTTCCTAATTGAATTTCCTTGATTTCTGCTCTTTATTATTTATTTTCAATTGCTGTGAGTTCCTTTTTTTCTTTTTAGTTTTTTGAAGTGGGTCTTTAGATATTGATTTGAATTCATTCCTCTTTTTGACTGTAAATATTTAATGCTGTAAATTTCTCTTTCCTCATTGCTTTTATTGTGTCTCATGGATTTTGATAGTTGTATTTTTCTTTTTTCTATATATTTATTATTATGAGACAATTTCTTGGGTCTATGGGTTATTTATAACTGTTTTGCTTAATTTTCATATGTTTGGTGATTTTCTTATTGTACTCTTTTTATTTATTTCTAATTTGATTCTATTAAGATCATAGAAATCATACCCTGAATGATTGTACTTATTTTAATTTTTAAAATTTGCTTTATGACCCAGGACCCAAAATCTTAAAAATTTTAATTTTTAAAATTTGCTTTATGACTTTATGACCCAAAATCTTCTATTTTGTTAGAAGATTTTTTTCTTCTATTTTGTTAGAAGATAAACCCTAAAAAGGCTGTAAAGCCTACAAGACTAGTGGTCTGGATCACTCTGAGATATTCTTTCCAAGATAAAGGACAGTTTATTATATCTTGCATTTTTAACTTTTAGGAAAATGGCACAGATTTTGGTTGGCCTATTCAGATTTTGGATACAGTACATACCAAATACTTTAGAATGCCACTCTGACTCATTTACCAGGCAACTCAGAAGGCTGTCAACTTTAGTGTGAGCCATTATATCTGATGACTCTTCAAAGCACTCAGGCTATAATATAAATAGAACTACTCTGTATCTTAATGGTGCTGTAGGTGTCCTTTGTGGATAAGAACATATTATGGAGAATACTAATAGGATAGTTTATGTCCAGACTTAAAGTATTTTGGAACAATGTCATACCTTTTACAGTAGGCAAATATTCACCACTCAAAAAGCAGCTCCTGGAATGCCACTGCACTGTAGTGGAAAACAAGCATTAGACCCTGAACTATGATGGAATTATGTGACCAGAGCTGCAACCCTAATTTGAGTCTTGTGAATCCCACAAATAATTATTAGGAACAGAAATCCATTGTACAAGAGAACCTTATCCTTTGCCAAAGGAACAATGTACACAAATTCCTAGATAGTGGTGTATGACTTGGTTGGTTGGTCAAGGGTCCATAAAGGGCAAGTTAAGTGTAAAGAGCAAGAAGGTTTGAAATAGAAATGGACTGGATACATGGAAATGGGCCCAAACTGTGCATATCTTTGTGTCTTATGCCAATATTCATAAGACAATATTCACTAATGGGGACACACTGATTAATTAAATAGAAAAATCAACTAACTTCTGTCCTTGCAGACACCAGAACTTGCACAATGAGTCTATGTAAATTTTGGTAAGAATGTACATATAACATGAGGGCATTAGCATAAATGCTATTTTACCAGGGCTAATTTATCTACTGCTGTGGTTGAATGTCCAACCTGTTAGCAACCAGAGTAATACTAAACCAGAACCAAGATTATGTTATCATGATAACACTTTTTTTTTCTTTTTTTTGCCTATGATTGTGTCAGGGGAGCTGTCAGTACTACTGTGCTAATAGAGCTTAAATGCCTATAGCCCAAGGTTCCCAAACTCGTTCCCAAACTGGCCTTTCTAGGCTGTAGTGTGTTTCTACAGTGTGAATGTGATGTTTGACAAGGAGTGACATGTATATCTACTGCTGATCCTGTTTCCATGGGTTTTTCCCATAAACAATACTCTGGCACCCTGGGTGTGTTTGTTAATTTTTTTTTCATAGTACTTGTGAATGCCATTATAAAGCAGTTTTCCTTTACTTTCCGCTATGCAAAGTCTTAGCTGATACAGATGGCCTATTATAACTTCAAGACATAATGATAACTCCTATCTTATACAACACCAATATCCAATTAATAAATGTAATTAATATATCCTAGCTCACAATAAACATTTAAAATACAGTCACAAAGAATAGAATTGATAAAATGCACAATACCTACCTGAATTATGGTCTATAAAATTTTATCACACTTGCTTGTGTATGTGCATATGTGTCTGTGTTTGTATTTTCACATTTTATAAGCTTAAATCCTACCCAAACTGACCTATAAACTCAATGATCCCTGTCAAATAATAACATTATATTTTATATAACTTGGTAGAGTATCCTCACATTCATTTGGAAGAGACTACATGAAGAAAAGACATTGCTTTTTCAAAGAGTTACATTACCAATTAGTAAAATCAGCATTAGAATTAGCACAAGAATAGGAAATATTAGATCTATATAAGTTTATAGTTTAAAAGAAGTAGATTCTATATCAACTTCAAAATTAACTATTCCTATACTATATTATTTCCCATAATGATGGCATTTAAACCAGTGGAAAATAATGATTCGCTCATTGTTTTGAGACAGTTGACTTTCAATGTGAAGAATAATAAAACCTAAATTCCTACTTCACGTCATTTTGGAAAAAAGTGTGTAATAGATGGATTTGAGAACTCTATTGTCAAAAACAAAACAAAACAAACTATGCAATTCTAGTGGGACATTTAATGAAAATAGTTTATCAGTTGAGTTAGGCCTTCCTGAGAAAGACAGAAAACAAAGAAATCATTAAGGATAAATGACAAATGGATGGATGGATTGATGAATAGATGGATACATAAATGTATTTGTAGGTAGATGTTTACAGACATAAATATAGTGGTACTTTTTATATCATATATTATGTGTGTTCCTAAAAAATTCTCAGTTCCAAAATTCATACATTAAAATTAGAGAGTTTAAGTGAAACAGTATATACAATTCAAATAGTATGCAATCTTATAGCAAAAATACAGTCATCCCCCCTTATCCATTAAAGATATATTCCAAGACCCCCACTGGATGCCTGAAACTAAAGATAGTACTAAACCCTATATATACTATAGTTTTGGCTATACATACATAGCTGTGATAAAATTTAATTTATAAATTAGGCACAGTAAGAGATTAACAATAAACTAATAATAAAATATAATAATTATAACAATGTATTGTATTAAAGGTAAATGTGGTCTCTATTTCTCACTCTCAAAATATCTTATTGTATTGTACTCATCCTTCTTATATGTGAGACAGTAATATATCTATATGATAGATGAAGTGAGGTGAATGATGGAGGCATTGTGATATAGTATTCGGCTACTACTAACCTTCTGAAGATTTTTGAAAAGGAGGATTGTCTGCTTCTGGACTATAGCAGACTATGGGTAACTGAAAGGGCACAAAGCTCATTAGTGGAAGGTGAAACCACAGATAAGGCAGGACTACTGTACCTGCAAGACACAAATAGTTTCATAACAAGGGCAGTACTATGCATTGAGAAGCTAACTTGGACCATCCAGCATGGCTGAAAACTGCCTCAACAGATATTGAGAATAAACAAAACAGTACAGTGGAAATTCTAGCAATCCTTTAATTCCAGCAGGGCAGATTCTTAGGCAAGGCAGATGGAGCCAGATGCTGGACAATGGGGCCATTATTAAGATGGGCAAGATTGGGTGTAATCTCCCATATGTCCAAAGCTTTCTAAGGTTTATATAAATATCTCCGAGGAAGGATTTCTGGATGTGGTCATGTGACTATAATTTCCTTGAAATATAACAGCTACAGGCTGTTGATATTGAGTGGGAAAAGTGAGATGAGTTATATATTTCACTATGTCCTCCCTGTCTAGTACAAGGGTTGGCATACTCCCTCTGCAAAAACTCCACCTTTCTGTCAGGTTGTCTTCTTTCCATATTGTTCTCTTTAAGGATTTTGGTGGTAACAACCCTTTGTGGCCATCCTACTGACCCCTCTCTTATTTTTTCCCCAAATTTTCCTAGACATTTAAAAATAGTCTTTTAATTGTTATCCTTAATTATCCAATGTTATTGTTCCATCTGTTCCTTGCAAGGACCCTTCTATCTCTTTATCTATCTATCTATCTATCTATCTATCTATCTATCTATCATCTATCTATCATCTATTTATCTATCTATCGATATAAGTTTATATCAGGTATATACAAATATATATATTCTGTCTTTATCTCTCTATTTTTCCAGGTCTTTTCTAATACAGTATTTCTACAACGTAAATTAGCTCACATGTGATTAGAAATTATGGAAAAGTTTGATTATAAACAGTGTACAAGTTTTTTTCCTGGGCAATGTTTGTAGAATAGAAGCAGAAATCAAATTATATTCTTCTTAAGAAAGAAAAAAATAACAACAACAAAACATCTTGACTGGTTCACTAGCAGTGGGGACTATTTAGGTTATATTTCAAGGAAATTATAGTCATTCACACCCGCACATGCAGGTATTTTTCCGATAGATATGATGCCCTCTTCCATCTTTCAACACTTCACTCTCTAACCTGTGAGGTTAGCATAAATGGATCAAATCAGGTTAGAGAGTGAAGTGTTGAATCTATCAGAAAAATACCTGCATGTGCAGGTGTGAGTTGCGAAGTTCTTTAAGAATTCAAACTAAAATTGTAATAGTGATAACTGGTAAATCTGAGAAAGAGATCACACTTATAAAAGAGGAGTTTCAAATGATGCCTTCCAAAATGTTGTGTTATATAATTTAAATTTTTATGAGAAATTAATTTTTACAACCTTTTAGTATGAATACACTTTTTGAAAACAATCCCATGTACTGCTATTGAATTGTTTTACATATTCTCAGTGCTGAAGGTTAGAAAACTATTTAATTCAGAAAATTAAAACTAAGGTATGCTTACTGTAGAGCATTCAGTAAAAAAGCCTTTACATAGGATATAGCAAAGGTTTATATACATGATCTAAACTGTGCTTTCCAAAAATTGTTCCATTTTTTAAAAAGGAATTTGCTGTCTTTGTATGGTTAAAACTCTGCTTGAGTGAAAAAGAAATCTATAATTTTACTATTTATATTTTCAGAAGCATATGCACATTGAGGAAACTCTTTCAGTAGAAATGGAAGCTATAAAAATCTGTGTTACATCAAAGAATTCTATTACTGACATCTGCCAGACCTTGACTTTCCCCGTTCTCTGGAACACTTACTGTTCAAAGCACGTTATTTCCAGTAGTGACATCAACAAAGAAAAAAAAATGCATCCTTTTGATAGAATCTTAGTGTTTCGTTACTTTCCTCAAAGCAAAAATAGTAATGCTACCTCGCTATTATTTTCAAACTCCTTTTTATCACATTATGACAAGTCCATTTGTTCCACAAATGTTTACCCAGCAACACAAAGAGATTTTTTCCCCCACCACGTTATCAAATCATGCCAACTTTTAAACTATTTAATTTAAAGCTACTGAGGGAGACAGACATTTATATCCTGAAGAATGATAATTGTGTTTGTATATGGCTTATTCAACCCAATCCAGAAGGGGAAAAAGTAACGTCCATGAAAACAAATTTTTATAGAACTATGTTACTTAATATACATCAGCAATTTTCAGCTTCATGAAACTCCTCAAGATAAGAATAGCAAGTGCACTATAGTTCTTACTTTTGCTGTACTCCCAAGGTACCCACTAGCACTAGGTAAAAAATAAAAACAGATTTAATGAGTATTTTAATAACATAAATTTATATTATTACATTGACTTTATATGATTTTCATATTAATACTAAAATATCAATTATATTGATACATACATGAATAATGCAATCATCAACTGCATTATTTACACGTGGTCAAAAGTAAACTATTTTAATATAGTACTGCCTTTAATTTGCCAACTTTTCTTTCTCTTTTAGTACTTGAGCAGTTATATTAAAAAGTTATAAGGGCCTTTTTCCTTGTTGAAAACATTTGATATCAACTATATAATAAAAATGTATAATCTCTGATATGGAAAATATTAAATAACATAGGTTTAATGTGTGTTGATAGTGAAAAGAAGCAGAAAGCATTCTGAACGAGATTATTTTTTCCCAAGAATATTGTTTAATAGAGTTTGCCATTTTGTCTAAGGCTATGTCTATATTCCTATCTTATCTTGAAATAAATTTTGGTAATTTATATTCCCCAAGAAAACCATCCGTATTAGCCAGGAATTGAAATGCATTAATATGGAATTGGCCAGCAATAAATATAAGTAAGTACACAACATATTTGTGGCTATTTGATTTTTGTTGTTGTTATGTTGTTTAATTTTGTTGTGTATTTTTTGTTGTATGTTATATATATGTTTTTATTTAGGGTTTGAGCTATTTTTTTTTCTCTTTGTTTATCCAGTTTTGTTTTTTTGTTTTTTTGGTTTTTTTTTTGCCTTTCATCTCACTGACTTGTTTTGTTTTGTTTTTAGGAATTTGATCAGTATTATTTTTTTCAACCTTTAAGGATATTTTTGTTTTAATGTTTATTCCTTCTCTCTTTATTCCTTTCTTTTGGATAATCTAATACCCGTTTCTTATCTTCTTACATAGAATGCTAATTAAATTCATTTTCTTCTATCTCAGTTGTCAATTAATGTGTTTATACCTATGATCTTTTCTTTAAATGCAGTCTTAGTTTCCTCTTGTGCCCCAAATTTTAACACATGATATTCTCATTTCCATTCATTCAAAATTTATTTTCAAGGAATCCTTGAGTTTTATTTTTTCTTTGACTCTTGGGTTTTTGAGAGGTTACATTTAATTTTTAAACTTTGTTTCTTTTGTTTTGAAGTCATTTTCTGGTATTGATTTCTAATTTTACCTGTGGTTTTTAATTTTATTTGATGCATAGACTGAGAGAAAATGCTGAAAATATCAGCAAAGACTTTGGTGACTTTGGAGACAATATTAAGCAGGTTAACATCCATGTACTTGGAGTTCCAAAATATGAGCAAGGTAGTAATAATTTGGTATGATGACAGATAATAACTACATTTATCATGATGAACACTGCATAATGTATAGAATTGTAGAGTTACTGTGTTGTACACCTAAAGATAATATAGCATTGTATGTCAACTATCTCAATGAAATAATAATAATAACTGATAATAATAAAAGGATATATGGCTCCTACCCTTATTGCACTTAGATTGTTAGATCTCAATTCTAATAATATCTGGTATGTGCTGAGGCAGAGAAAATGTAGGGTTGTACAGCAGCTTCTAAAATTTGTGTCTAATTAGAACATGAGGAGTTTAAGAAAATTTTCTAGAAGGGATATCTAAATTGAGAGCTGTAGAATGAGTAGACATTATCTAGGTAAACAAGTGATGGGAAGGAAAGTGTTCCAGGGTGGAAACACAGGCTTGATGATTGAGAGAAAAAACACAGCCTTGTGTATCAGAGGAATAGAATCAAGGTCCATATATTTGAAGCATTGATTTTGGATGATGGAATTTATTTTAAAGAGCTCGGAGGGGAGGAGAGGTTTTAGAACTGTGGCAAATACTCTCAAACACATTGTAAAGGTAATTGGAAGTAAAGTAAGTATTTAAAATTGAAGAATGTAACAGCGAGATATTCATTTCATAATAGTGACTCTGCCTGTAGGTAAAAGAGTAAGAATGGTGGCAAAAGGGGAATGAAAATGCTTTTCTGATAACTTAGGCAGAGATGTTCTGGATTAGGGTGGGGCAACTGGGGATGGAGTAAAGGGGATGAGTCCAAGATCTATTCAGGACTCGCTGAATTTCTGTATATAAGTTGGGTAAAATAATGAAGGTGATAGTTATGAGTAAAACTGTGTTTCCCTGTCAAAGTTCATATGTTGACATCTTAACTCCACATGTCAGAATGTGACCTTATCTGAATATAAGTTTGCCACAGATATAATTAGTTAAACTGAGGTCATTAGGGTGGCCTCTAATCAAATATGACTGGAGAACTTATAAAAAGAGGAAATTTGGACACACAGACATACACACAGGGAGAACACCAAGTGACAGTGAAGGCAGAGATCCAAGTGATACTTTTCTAAGCCAAGTAATTCCAAAGATTGTCAGTAAATCTAGAAGCTAGAACTGTGGCACAGATTCTTACTCACAACTCCAGACAGAACCAACCCTGCTAACAGTTTGATCTCAGACTTCTAGCCTCTAGCACTAAGATAATAAATTCTGTTATTTATGCTACCAGTTTGTGATATTTTGTATGGCAGTTTTAGCAAACTAATACAGACATAGAAAGCTCAAACATGATAATTATCTTTTGGCTTGAGGAGCTACATCAATAATGGTGCCTTTCACATAGAGTGTTAAAGGGGAGAGAAAATTTTGAAGAAGGATTTTAGTATGTTTCATGTTGTTTCATATGTCGTTGGACAAATCATTTGCATACAACACTGTACCATAATATGTATTAGAGAATTACTCACATAGAGGTATGCTGAGTTCCTGGAAGTGGCTGATGAGAATGTGTGGAATTAGAAGAAAAGAACCCCCAGGACATATTCCTAACAAATAATATAGGAGGTATTAGAAATGTAAATTCTAGACAAAGAGGGGGACTCCAAAGGCCTTTAAAGGTATTAGAAAACTAAACATTTAGGAAATTGCTGCAGTCGAGGTTAAAAAACAACACTGAAGCTTACACAGCTTCAATAATAGCAAGGTAAGAATGTTATATTTTTCCTTGTGACATAGGAAAAAAATATATGTTGAAAATAGAGGGGAGCTATGCAGTCTTGGGATATTATAGCTTTATAGATTTGCCAGCATAGTTGATTATATGTCTGAGATTTAGGCATATGTTAGATGGTTCAGGAGACAAAACAATAGTACAATGGGGCAAATAAATTAAGCATACTGACCAGAGACCCATTATAGTTATGAAACATGAAATCTATACAGACCAATATCAGTAAGAAAAGAGGTCATAATAGGAAGAACTTATCAAAATATTTAATAATATGAGATTTTTCTAGAAGAAGTGGATGAAACCTAGCAACATGAAACCAAAAAAACTGGAAATCAAAGAAGCAGCAATTAGAGAATAGAATGACTGAATTATTTGTTTCCAGGTTGAAGAGATTCAGGGAAAGACAAGATCCATGTTATTGCTAAGGGAATGGGGGAAAGGTTAAACTGAAGTGGATATAATTTATTTTAAAAGGAGGCCAAGGAACAGACACAGCTGAATATTGAATTTATCCACATTTATAGAACCACTTAGGATGATGGACAGACTTGAGGTGGAGAGGAAGATTATAGTTTAAACAGTAAGATAGTAAGAAATTCAAGTCAAGTAGTAGATAATAGTAAAATGAGGGAGATGTTATATATAAGCTGCCTAAGACATGAAACTTGTTTGTTTGTTTTACTCAAGGTAGAAGAGTAATGATTAAACATAGATGAGACTTTGGTTTCAGAAGAAATCAGAAAGTAAAAGCAATACTCAGGAAGAAACTGAGATTTTAAAATATGATCTTAATAACAGTGAAAGAAAGTTTCCAGATGGCACGATGAAAAGTTTTGTAAATGGAATTAATGTGGAATTGAATTAGAGATGTGGATGAGGTTAATAGATGAAATAAATAAGATACTAAGGGTGAGAGCTGCGGCAGTTAATAGCATCATCAGTAATGGGAATATGAGGCCTGATGAATTCAGGTGGCTTTATGATAATTAGTCACAGCAGACTTCTAGTAGATACTATATGGGAAAGGGATCAAACAGCAAGTTTCTAAAATGGAGTTCTGAAATGTACAAATACTGTTTAGTTTAAACATTACTTTATTATTCTAATCATTTCTAGCACTGGATGAAGTGTTGCAATTATTTCAATATTCAGATAAATAGGATTTTTTTCTTTCTTTCAGGTGTTCAAATTTTTATCTCTTTGATCTATCATTGCAGATTCTGATGTTATCAGTGAGTAATGTATCCTATTGCTTTTTTTCTTTTTTTTCCTACCAGTTGTTAGAACACATCTTAAAAAGCCTAGAGACTTACTACTGTTAAATGCAATTACTTCCTTTCACATTTGATATTTTAATTTTAATGGTGTTTTAGATATAAGAACATTTTCTAAATCCAAATATATGGGATGCTTAAATAGATATCATATTTAATTTGAGACAATTGAATAAAACATTTAAGAACATTATATTCTTGCAAAATGTCACACCATCCAGACATTGATATAACTCATTGAAATGCAAAAACACAAAATAATTATGTCTTTAATTGAAACTATGAATTGTCTGTCATTTAAAAAAAAAATCTTTGAGTGGTGAGCTTCTCAGTTCCTTTAGTTAAAGAACAAAACAAACAACAAAACCACTGTGGAAATGCAAGACATCTGGAAGTAAATGACATTTTTCTTTAAGTAGAATATAATGGGCTTAACAACTCAGTGCTGCAGCAGATAAACCATTCTTCTTTTATCAAGAATTATATAAAATGTTATAAAAGTAGAGATTTAATATGGTATTTCTTTCAATAATAGTCCTTTCTTAGCCACTAATAGCTAGCTATTCATTCAACTACTGGCCTGATAATGTTCGGTAAAGAAAATTTAAATCACCCTTGATTTCTAAATCTCTCTCTCACATACACATATATTTAGATAATATTTCATAATTTTGAAAATTATTCATAAACAAATAATTTATAAACTTAAATTCAAGAAAGATTGTAAGTTACATTCTGGTATAATTTCATAGAATTTAGTCTGTTATTATACATCAATAACAATTCATAGTTCTATTTTATAATTAATAAACTTCCCCTTCTTATTATGTTAACTGAAAATTATCATTTTTAGCTATGTAGTAGTCCATTATTTGGATATTCAGAAATATGTGTTATCTTTCTGCTATTGGAATAAAGGGTGTGTGCGTGCTTTCAACTTTGTAAAAAATTATAATAAGCACACTTTATTCCTATTAAAATATAATGCTTGTTATTAAAGCAAAATGTGAAGAAGAGTTTCAAAGCCAAATAATTCTACAAGGCCTATTCTACAAACACAGCACTCCAGTTCTCCTCTGTTCTCCCCTTTGACCACTCTGCAGAATCTACCGCTTCCAAACCTGTTATGTTTCTGCATTTTCTTCTGATTTTAACTAGAAATTTAAACAATATGCTACTATTCTTTTTACGTCTTTCATTTTAAATATCTAAATACTTCTCCTATCATTCAAAGAATAACTGCTATAATAAACCACCCCAAAATCTTAACAAAATTTGAGCTTAACAAAATTTTCTTTTCACTACATTGTCTAAAGCAGGATCTTCCAAAACTGATTCCTGGAGCTCACTGGTGGTTAGCTAGGCAAAGAGCCAACTGGGTGTTGGGCCTCTACGTTTGTGTGTGTGTGTGTGTGTGTGTGTGTGTGCGTGTGGCAGAAACTGCACTCAATTTAACCTCTTAGTAGAAGAGGCTGCAACATTCACAATCTTCCAAGTCTAACAGAAACTAAATAGCTGGATACCATAATCAACTACCATTAAGAGCTGGTATCTTAACCCAGACAGCTTAGATCCATCCAGTCTGCTTGCACCCCCAAACTGCCCACTTTGTTACGAAGGGAAAGCAAGGTTGGGAAGTCAGAGAACAGGCAAAGACCCTTCATTGTCCAAAAAAAAAAAAAAAACAAACAAACACAGAGCTGCCAAACAATTCCATTTTCAAAAGATCTCTTAGGCTGTAACATACCTCTTTGTATAACTATAGGTGTTGGGCCATTCACATGTCTCCTTTATGGGCCCCTTAATTGGTAAATCACCACTACCACCAAAAGATCATTTTTTTTAAATCCTTAGCATCTGAAGAGTTATGCATATCACCTGTGGGTGATGAGTAGTCCTACCATTCCATATCACGGAATCCTAGTTGAGCAAATCTCCTGGCTGCTTCTCTACCGAGGATGATCTCAAGCAAAAGTTTAAGAGCTTTTGCTGGATTCTTCATTAGGCTGGCTAATAAAAGGAAGGAAGGAAGGAAAAAAGGAAGAGAAAGCGTTGTAAAGCTTGAAGTGTTTTTAGGGACAAAGTCAGGAAATGTAGTATATCACTTCAGGCCATGTTCCAATAGAGAAATAGTCAAATGGACCCCTTCCTGCGGTAGAAAAACTACAAAACTGCCTGTCAGCTGTTTGCCAGGAAAAAAAGTATGTGTTTAATAAAGATCTAACCAGCCTCTTTAGTCATGTTGCACTGCTCCATTTCTAACTCCTTTCACTATAACCAAGGGAATTCACTATGTATCGCACAATTTCTTTTGATTCATTCTCACTATCCCTAATAGTGTTATTTTGTAAAAGTGTGTGTAGGAGCAATCATTTTTAAAGTTTGCAGTTCTTTAAGCTGTTTTTTTCTGACACTTCATTGATATTTAGCTTAATAGGGACCTGTAAGATGAAATCATTTTTCATTTAAATCACTGAAAGCTTTGATACTAATATACCAACATTCAGTGTTGGTATTGAAATTTCTGTGATCTAGCTCCTCATTTTTTCCACATATTTTTTTTTTCTGGAAGCTTAAAACAGACAAAAATCTGGCAGTATAATTAGATTCTAAATTAAATCATTGAATATGAATTATCATCCATTTCTCTAATTACTTACATAGGCTAAATTCCCACTTGTGGAATAACTTGGCAGAAATCTCATTAGAATCTTCATACCTGACTGCTACATCACTTCTGAATGAGTGTAACAATTTGTTATCTAAAGTAAGGGATATTAGGACTTCTACTCACAGGCACCACTATAACATTGAGGAATATTGCTATTTAAATATTTTTGCATTTAATATGTTTAACATGAGATAATTTCCTTTTACTTTCTTATTGATGCCTTTGATTACCATTAATGTTAAACATTCTTTCATATTTTTATCATGTAGTTTTATTTCCATTTTGTGCATAGACTATTAATGTATTTTTATCTAGTAAGTTTATATTAAATCTATTAATTTGTACAGTTTTTTAAATTCTTATATCAGATATTTGTAAATTTTGTGACATAAGTCTGTAGTGTATTGTCTGCTTTTTAATTCTTTGTATTCTTTTTTTTTTTATTGGAGTTCAATTTGCCAATATATAGGATTAAAACCCAGTGCTCATCCCTCCAAGCTGTTTTTTAATTCTTGTATGTTGCCTATTATGTATAAAGATATCTTTTTTTAAAAGATTTATTTATTTACTTTAGAGAGAGAGAACATGTGTGAGCAGGAGGAGAGGCAGCAGGAAAGGGTGAGATAAAAGATTTATTTATTTACTTTAGAGAGAGAGAACATGTGTGAGCAGGAGGAGAGGCAGCAGGAAAGGGTGAGAATCTTAAGCAGGCTCCATGCCCAGTAGGGAGCCTAACTCAGGACTTGATCTCACAACCCTGAGATCATGACGAGGTGAATTCAAGAGTCAAACACTTAATCATCCAGGTGCTCTGTATTTTATTTTGTTTTATATTGAAGTTCCCTATTTCTGCATTATCTTATATATAAAATTTTGGGTTTCACTCCTGTTTTGTGTCCTGCTTTTCATCATCTCTCACAGCTGACTTTTATCTCTGAGTGATTGCTCCTGGATGATCACTTAGAGTTACATGCTATCTGAGCTTCTGATTTAACCAGTTTCTCTGCTCTGTAAATTATGGACTATCCAAATACTTTGACTATAGGCTATTTTTCAGGATCTTTTATGATACTGGAAAAAAAGTTAAAGATTTTTTTTCATAAATACAACCATTTGTTACACCGTGTTTTATGGGTGCCTATGGTGACTTCACTGGTTGAATGAACAAGGGTTCCATGTGACCCATTTTGTCATTTGTCAATATAATAGTTACAGTTCCTCTCAATTATCAGTGGTAATTCATGCAAGGCAATTTGCATCATAGCTGGTATATAATGGCACTCAATTAATTATTGCTACTATCATTACTTTTAACTGAATTATATGATCACTTTTGGCAATATCTTACCATGTCTATGAACTGAGTGATGGTGAAACATCATCAGTAGAATAAAAGATATTAGAATCTGGGCTTTCAAGTCTTAGTTTGGAATGGTAGTTTTGTCACCTACTATATGTAAAATTGAGTGAAAACTTGGGCCTTCCTTCCTTTGTGTTTAAAATGCAGATAGTGGGACACCTGGGTGGCTCAGCAGTTGAGCATCTGCCTTTGGCTCAGGGCATGGTCCTGGGATCCAGGATTGAGTCCCATATCAGGTTCCTTGCAGGGAGCCTGCTTCTCCCTCTGCCCATGTCTCTGCCTCTCTGTGTGTCTCTCATGAATAAATAAATAAATATTTTTAATAAAATAAAATAAAATGCAGATAGTAATGAATATCTCATAGTATCATTATTTAATTAAATCATTCATTCATCCATTAATTCACAGATACTTATTAAGAGTTTGCCACGTAGGTATAGAAGATAAAACAGTAACCAGGACAAGTATGGCTTTTGTCATTATGGTACTTAGAATCAAAAAGACATTTAACAAAAAATAAAAAATAATTTTACTTATGATAATTGTACTTAAGGAAAACATGATACTGTACTATCATGTGAGAATATTCATTTTACATCTTATGGTAATATTACTTATTTGTGTTTTAACCCAAGCCTTGCATTGCTAAAAGGCAACTCTGAGCTCCAAATATTTATTTACCAAGAGAACCAAAATGGTTTGTTGTGGGAAACAAACAAAATAATGGATATACTTTGTTCCCAATAAGTGTGAAATAACTTTTATTTATTATTTTTGTTTACTATAATCCAAATAGCTCCTTAATAATATTCATTCATATATGAACACATATGATCTCCTTTCAAGGATCCCCTTCTAGTGGTATAATTGGAATGAAAGGAATTAAAGGCTTTGTCCTGTATGCATTCCTATATTCTGATCTTCTTCTCTCACTCTCCTACACATCAATACTTATGACTCCTTGTTAATTCGAGGTTAGCTACTTTTCTTAATGAAATATGACTACCACTATCCCTGCCTCTAAAGAAAGACAGTGACTACTAAAGCACAGACAAACATGCTCTCCAATTATACATAGCAATCCCAAGGCTGTTTTTCCTGTTTGTAGTGATTAATCATACTATAATGAAGGTATACAGAAAGATAAATAAATAAGACATAAAGAAGTATACGCAAATATGGCATGTTGAATGTATACAGCTTATTACTTAGAAGACTACATTAAAGTTACCTATTGATAAGTCTGCTCTCTCTGCCTTCTCTTGCCATCTATTGATTACAGGTTCATAAGATCAGGAAAGATGATATATTTTATTTGTATTCTTAGCCCATAGCAGGTAGTTAGTCAATAAATATTTAACTGAATTAAAGATAAACCTAAATAGGACCTGAAGTGTTTATCCATTGATTCATCAGATGCTCCTAACGTCCTATACATCTTTCCTCAGACCTTCATAGTCATGCTCATGAGACATGTCACAATGCCCTCTACCATATCTCCTCCAGCCCAGAAATTCCCTGTATTTTTTCCTAAAAAAAGCTTTTTTTTTTTTTTGCTTTTTATCCCTCAGCTACCATTATTTTATTCCCTCTACTTTCTTTTTTACTTAGAAAGTAAAGGGTCAAAGAGTTTGGTATAAGTAGAGATTTTTGTACTATGGTGCTTCCCCTAAATGTGATTAATTTCTTCATGGGGAAAGAACTGTAGTATAAGAAATACAGATGTTTTAATATTTATCATATCTATTAAAAATCCAAGACTAACTATTATTTCTCTAGAACAATTATCAAGTTTCAAGAAAGACATGACTTCAGAAAAAAAGACAATTTATGTTGCTTTAGTACATATTTGAAATGTGTGTATATGTGTAATACTAATAAATCATTTATCTCAAGTATTTTTAAACAAATGAACTCATCAAGCTAAATCTTTGAAACCATCTTGAATCTTTTTTCTTTCACACTCTATATTCAATCCACTAGAGAATTCTGTTGCACCTACCATTAAAATCTATCCTAAATCTGATACTTTCTCAGCATTTGCACTGCTGCCAACATCATATCTCACCTTGACTACTGCAGTTATCCTTCTGCTTCACTAGCTATCATACAAAGCCTATTATCCACAAAGAAGCCAGGATGATCCTTCTAAATACAAATCCGATTTATTTACAACTCTTCCATCGTTAACAGTCTTAGTGTATGTTTTAAATCTGTATAGTACTGTAAAATATGTATTACTGATTATTATTAAAATGAAGGATTTGGAAAGGCTTGAGATCAGCCTTACAGGTTGCCAATGGTAAACTTTGCTCAAGATTGAAAAATAATGTAATAAAGGTAAAGCTTACCTTTACCAGGAAACTGGAGAGGACAAAAAAAGTACAAGAGCTTATAGCTAATACTCTTTGTTTACTGTTTAGAACGGAAAACAAAGGTAGCAAAAGAACTGGTGTTACAAATCTAGTTAGAAGACAAGAGGAGGTAAAAGAGACATACTCATCGATAAGATAACTATGACAATGATCAATTTATTGCCTCTCAGCTGTTCTATTTTTCCTTTGCCAGCTGAACTAATGTTAGGTTTTACCAGTAAAGCTCTTTGCCAGTAGAGATGCTGGAGGAGGAAAGGGCTTAGTTTTCCTGGTTCTGATGTGTCTCTCTTATCTTGTAGCTTCTATAGCTCCTGGCTCTGCAGTTCAAGGCAGTCAGCGGCACTCAGCTACAAGCAGTTTTCCCTGGCATCCTTTTGATTTGGTTCATAGCAAAATCTGTGAAGTGGTGCTGAGATAGGAAAATCGAAGGACTATAATCTGCTTTTTGCTCCTTTTCTTGCTTCTATTCTGGCTAGAACCTGTACTTCCACTTCACACATGCCTCATAATGCAAAAAAAAATGTAGGTCCTCCTCCTAGGGGACAAGGAGTTAATGATTTCTTTAGAATAGATAATATTTAAGGAAGAACCAGGTAAGAATGACTGGATGAAATCATCATATGTGTATTCCAGACCACCAGTGCTTGACTTGTCAATGCCAAGATCACTGTCTCTAAGGAATTAAACCTGGGCCCTCGTTTTTGTCCTAACTGGTTCCTAGATGCCTGAGAGGGCATGTACACCAGACTACAGTCCTCAATAAGAACTCTCAAACTCCAAGCAAAGATGAGATTCTCTCCTCTCCTTTCCTTTCTGAGTCTCCCAGACACTTTACTTTGTACCTGTACTCTCTCCATACCTTCATTAAACTCTGTTTTCACCTCCTGCTGACTTGAGTTTGATTTCTATCCTGTGTCAAGGGTCCCTCTTGATGTGTTTTGTCCAACCCCTCTGGGTCCCTGGAATCAGCCTGTTAGGATCAGCACTTCCATATGGTGGCTTTACCAGGCACCCCAGAAGACAGGTTCCCAGCAAGTTCCAGAGGGAAGATTTCTAGAAAGTTCCTCCAGCACAGCATTAGCACAACTTCTGTGCCATTTAATGAGTCATGGCCATGTCTTCTCCAAGGAGGTCTGGATCTCAACCCCAGGCCATAAGTTAGGGCTGGTTAAAGAGAAAACACTGCAATTAGTACTCTCACTCTCAGCCATTGGGGTGAGTGGCTGTTCAAGTTCAGGCTGCTATAATAAAATAACATAGATTGAGTGCCTTGGAAAAATAGAAATATATTTCTCACATTTCTGATGTTTGGAAGTCAGAGATCAACAGTGACAGCACAGTTAAGTTCTAGTGAGAGCTCTCTTCTGGGTTTCAAACTGCCAGCTTTTCCGTGTATCCTCACATGACAAGGTAGAGAGGGGATGTAAACTCTTTTCATGACTCTTGTAAGAGCACCAATCCCATTCATGAGGGCTTTATTCCCATGACCTCATGCAATCCTAATTACTTCCCAAGTGCCCCTACCACATTGCAGGGTAGGGTTTCAACATATGCATTTTGAGGGAGATACATTCATCCAATAACAAGGACTATAACGTGAGGGTCATATTCATAAATTGTGATAATAGATGGAGCTTGTTTAGTTAGGACAATAATAGAAAAATGAATATCATGTTTTCCAACTTTTATATATGGTACTACTGTTAGAACATTCATTATTTCTTACCTTCTAGTTCTATACAGTTTGCCTTTGATGCTGCACTTTGTGTTTGCACACAGCATGCACCCAAGGGGTTCACCTTGTGTTCAGTGTTTTGCCTGAATGGCTGAGGTGGTAGAAAGACATTTCAACTTTTCTCTCCTCTGATAAGCTGTATATCCCCTGTACCCTCTGTGATACTCATTCATCAAGGAACAGAGAGATCTGAAGCACTGCAGGATTCATTGTTGTGGTGTTAGAGCTGAGGAAGCATTATTTCCATACAAAGGACCACCTTTACTAAGGAGTGCTGCAGGGAAAGAAAAAGCACGCCCCAAACTACTAAGGAGCAGGGTTGCAGAGTAAACCACCTAATGAAAATACTTCTCTAATGTTATAAAATTCCTTGTTCCTCCTCAAAACTATATTCTTTAAAAAATGAAGGCCTTAAATTTATTGAGAGTGCTTCATAAAAGCACTGCTCCATATGCTATATACTTTGGCTTTACATTACTTAAAAACGCTAATAGTTTTTAAATATCTCTGATATTTTGGTATTAATTTTCTAAAAATCTTCAAAAAATTGATACAGATTGATTTTATATTATGAAGTATTAGACACATTTTATTGATATAAAATGGATACTTTGCCTTACTTATATTGGATATCTTGCTGTAACTATATCACTAAAAAAAAAAAAAAGAAAAAGAAGTATTTAGATTACATGGTAATTTCAGTTTATCCGTTTATTCAACAACTATTGGCTGAAGGTTTAAATTGTAACAGATACTATGCTAGTTGTAAAAGAAAATGATAAGCAAAAGGGACAAGATTCTTCTCACGCAGTTCTCAGTTTAGAAGGAGGGGGAGATTAATCAAATGATCATTACAAAAAATAAAAATGAAAATGATCAGTACTATGAGGAAGCATGTGAAGGATTATAAACATACTAAGAGGCAACTTAACTTTAATAGACATTACCTTGACATTAGTAGACAACCAGCACTATGAAAAACTTCCCTAAAAACAGAAATCTTGCCTTTCAATATGAAAGCTAAGTAGGAATAATTAGGTCAAGAATGATCTGGGGATAATGGACACAGTGAGTTTCAGGTACTAGGAAGAACACTTGGAAAACTCATGATGTTGAAATAAGCACAGACCTTTAAGAATCCCAAATATTATTATTATTGGAATCTAGAGAGGCATGGAGTGAATTAAGATGGAGCTGGAAAGATAGACCTAGGCTAGGATGTAGAAGAGTTGTGGAGGCCGAGAAAATTAAGGCCATTCCACTTTAAGTTCAGCGTTAGCACAAGTACAGCCCTCCCAGGCCCCTGTGACTAAGAGCTGAACTTTACCTTACTTCAGTTACAGGAAGAAAACAGGCTAAGGCTTAAGAAATATGGAGCTAGAAAGCCCCATATTAGAATAAGAACAGAGCCCAAGCCAAGGGCAGGAAGCCCCTATTAGAATAAGAACAAAGCTCAATGCCCTTGAAAGCCCCATATCAGAATGTAAACAGAACTTGAGAAATTCCTCCCCCTCTTCTGAAGATCCCCTAGACCAGCCCTTAAAACTAAGCTGAAACCCACCTCGGGGTCCAAGTCCCTGCTCCGCTGTGTCGGGTACACTTGATCCCAAGCTCGAGCTTGCAAATAAACCCTCGTGTGTTTGCATCGGTGTGGGCTCCTTGGTGGTTTCTCGGATTCACAATCTTGGGTACAACAGAGGCTGCCACCTGGGATGACCTCATTGGAAGCCCTTGTTAAGATTTTTTTTTCTTTCCTTAAAGCAGTGAAAAGACACTAAAATGTTTATAGCAAAAGAATAACATGATAAGGTCTGAAATTTAAAAAAAAAAAAAAGATCTTTCTGGTTCTAATGTAAAAAAAAATTGCTTTGAAGGGAGATTTTTAATCTGGTAAGGTATTCTGGGTAGAACATTATTTGCAGTAGTGTAATCAATAACCTTCATTTTATGTAATTGTAAAAATTAAATATAAAGAGATGTGGAATTCATATGTATGCAGTTCTATTTTGGAAGACTGTTGGATGTAGGAAGGAAAATGTTGCTATACTGACCAAAACAGCAAAAATGAATTGAATAAACCATCAGACTTGGAGAGCATTTAGTGAGGAATAGATGAGATTTGATTTTAAGAGTCAAATTATGGATACAAATTTATAAATCTCATATTTTTCATTAAAGAAATACAAAGTTCTAATGATTCAATAGGATATTATGTTTATAAATCAACTTTATATTAATTACTAAATTATGAAGGGCATATATAGTCATGAGATAATAAATGGTTCCAATCTATGAGTAGAAAATAGACAGGAAAATTGATTAATTAATTATTTTACCTAAAAAAAGTCAATTTATCTTTAAATAAACTTTTTTGAATAACCCCTATATTGAAAAACTAATCAAATGTGGAAATAATTAAAGTGTTTTCGTCAGAAAAAAAACCCTGATTTATAGGTTTTAACAGTATGTTACAAAAATGGGATATATATTAAAGTCAATAGAGTGACTAGGTGTATTTTGGAAGGATTAAGTGTTTTTACTCATATAATAGCATTCTGCTGTTAAAAGTATATCTACATATATCTTTAGTTACCAGCAGAAGAATCTAATCTAAGAGCTACTTCAGTAGTTCATAATATGGTCATTCTAAAAAAAAATAAGAAATGAGAAAATAGGGCAAAAAACTAATTTTTTAAAGTGCATCAGAACTTATCAACATTATAAACAAAGCTTTTGGGGAATATTCTACTGACTTATTCGAAACAAAAAAGTTATCTTTGAATCATAAAATATTTAAATAGCAATAGGCAAAAATCATCATTCTCCACAACCCATTCCTAAAATATATATATCACACCACAAGATCAGTGAGGCAGGCTGTCTGCAGCTAACACATAACTACAAGAATTCAGATTTTGCACCACATGTTCAAAGAATTTAAAGGTAGGTCGATGATTTCTAATGAGGCTTTTTCTGTGAAAAAAATTTTGGCCAGCTGTGCAGTGTGTTTGATAATTTATCACAAAAGATATAAGCATACTAAGCACATAACTAGGCAAACAGAAAACTTAATTACTTTGAAAATGTAAATTAAGTACCTGAATATATTAGAATATATATGTTATAAAACTTGAAATTAGGAGATATTTTATGAGCTTTTCTTCTTTTTTTCCATTTCATATAAGTGCTCATTCTGGGAAATAGCTAACAAAAATGTAAGGACCTTCTGTCTAATGTTTACTATTCTTCTGTGTAGAATGTCTGTTGTCTCCACAGCCTCTTCAACCTTCCCATATTGAACAAGAGTTTGTTTGTTTGTTTTTTTCCACCTTCATAACCCATACCATCCCCCTGGTATTTGGCCCCCCATCAAATTCCTGACAGTACCATCTCAAAAGTACTTTCTGGATCTTCCTATTTTGTTCCATTTCTATTGATTCATCATACAATATAAAACACCATACACTCTCACCTAGATTGCTACTAGAGTTTCTCAATTTGTTTATCCATAATCAATTCTCCAGATAGCATCCAGAATGGATTTTTTATAAAGGTGTTTTAAGATATAATATCCTCTGGTGCACAAAAGTCAGGGTAAAACTGCCATTCTGGTCGATATATAGAACATACATAGTACTTAAAAGGATTTCCCTATACCACAGTCTTATCAAACATCCCAAGGTAAGCACTACTCTGACTTCTACCACAATAAATGAATTTCGCCTGTTCTTGAAATCTGTGTAAATAGAATTATGTTGCATGTATCTTTTTGTACCTTTTTGCATCTTTCATCTTTGCTCATTATTAGGTACATGAAGCCCATCAAAGTTGCTATGTGTAGAGTTCTCTTTTCTTATTTCTATATAGTTTTCCTAGATAGTTTTTACAATTAAATTATTCATTTCATTCTAAAAAAAAAAAAAAAACATTTGGATCATATCCATTTTGGGGCAATTTTGAATAAAGATGTTATGGTGATTCTTCGTATAAGTTTGTTAGTGGATATTGTGATTCGTTTTTGAGGCATCCATACCTAGGACTGAAATTGCTATGTGATTGGTTAGAAATCGTATAATCTTTATTGAAAACCATCAAAACGTTTTCCAAAATTATTTTGCTCATTTATGTTCACACTAACAAAGTAAGAGAGTTCTTATTGCTCTTTACATTTACACTTAACAGTATTAGACATATTTAATACATGATAGTGAGTGATTGGTACCTCACTGCAGTCTTACTTACATATTCTAACTCTAGATATTGAATACTTTTTCCTATGCTTAATAACTATTTGTAAACATGTTTTTCTGGTTTACCCACTTTTGTTGGATTTTCTGTCTTCCTATTGATTGATTGATTCCTAAAAATATTATAAAAAGAAGTTATTTGCAGGTTTTAGATAGATAACTCGGTAACAAATATAACCAAATTAAATATGGACATATGTGCATATGCATATTAATATATGTGCAAGTATTGTCATAAGCTTGATTTATCAATCTTATAAGTATCCTTTTATGAAGAAAAATTCTTAATCTTCATCATCATAATCTTCCTCCAGTCCCCACTTTCTTTGTTTGAAAGTATGAATAAATAAATTTACTATAAACAAGTCTATTTCAAATATTGTTGATTTTCTTAAGAAACTAGAAACAAAACAAAAGGATTTTTTTTTCAGGAAAGAAAAAGCATATATTGTTATTTGTGATTTTATTCTTTAAATTATTTACTAACCAAGGATTACTCCACAATGTAGATAAAACACTTCATACTATGTAAAAAATTCATAATTCTGAAAAATTTAATGTTTAAATATGAAATATTTTTAAATTGTGTGAGTATATATTAATATAGATTGAGATGTGTTTTCTATGCTATGTTCCCTCCAATAATTGAATAAATATGTATGTGTAAAAGTGATTAATTACTATCTTAATTGTGTAATAAAATAATTAAAATCCTTTTGTAGACACATCAGTTCCAAAATTACTGTGCTTTTTATATATCCAAATATCATTAGCTTTTGGTAGAGAAACAAAGGGTAACTTCATTTTTCCTTGAACACATGCTGAACTTCATAATGTACCATTTCCTGTCATCCACAATGGAGAAGTTTACTGTGAACAAGTAACATTATTCAAATAATCCACGAATTTATAAATAATGTTTGAAGCATTAAATTATTTGGAAAAACAGTTCTTCTGTATATCAAAACAGAGATAAATAGACTAATATTTCTTCTGAAAGATTTTTTGTTCTTTGTCAAAATTTGGTATTGTTTCAATAGTTTTTGTTTGGCATTCTTTTGTATTAACAAAATCTGGAAATATGAGATACTTTTTAAAACTCTCTTGAATACACCGATGAAATTTCATCATTGTTGAATTTTAATACAACAATTTTAATAAATTACCCTAACTTCAAAATATACTATGGTAATTATGTATGTGAATAATTGAAAATTATTAAACTTTTCTGAAAATTTATTAATCAATTACAGTTTGTGTAATGAGAACTGCAACACTCTATTTATTCAACTATTCTTAATAGTCACCCAAAACACATGAGGAAAACATGCAGTTGATTTTATTTAATACTGCATAGTCAGTGAATATCTCAACTTAACTGTGAATCTATAGAAATTTTAAGTTGATGGCATTTTCTTTAGAAGTAAGGATAATTTACTTTTAGAGAAGCATATATTTCAATTACCATTGAATTCTTGTATTATATTTAACTTTTGCCTTTCTTCTTTAATTAACTAATATTATCTGTTAATTAGATAATTAATTAGATAATTAATTATCTGTATCTGTTTTATAGGAATTTTCCTGACATTTAAGAAAAGCTCTTTTCCAGCATGTTAGAGACACACATTGGTGGGAAACTAATATTTTAATTATGAAAATGTAATACTAACTTCTATATTTACCTTAAAACTATTATGTATCTCTTATAATATTTGCCAAACATTGTTGTTAAAAAGATAAATAAATCCCAGTTTGCCCTCTAGGAGTCTATAGCAATTATGGATGACTAGAACTCAAATTGCTCTCTTGGAAAGAAGTAGCAACAAGAGGAAGGAGTTGTGGCATAGCCCTCTTTATTTCTAGAAACTGAAACATAACAAACAATAAATAGTGAATTTCTAATGTATTAACATAATAACATAATATAGGCACAATGCTAAAAAGTATATAATACAGTCGGTATACAAGATTAAGTAAATTATTATTAAAACCATCAACTATCATTATCAATTAATATTTTATATAGGATAATTGACTCCACATAAGGTGATACTGAGTTATATAGAAAAGTTAGTGTTTGTTCGCAAGACAGAATCTAGAATAACACTATTCAATATAAATATGATGTAAGTTACATACTATGTAATTTAAGATTTTATAGTAAACACATTAAAATTTTAAAAGAAACAGCTAAAATCAATGGTAATAACATTTTATTCATCTGTGTATATAAATAACATTATTTTCACATGCAGTCAATATAAGTCATTTTAAATTAAGTATTTGCTCTTTTTTGTGTTATATCTTCAATCTGTGTGTATGTTATATGTCTCAATTTGGATGAAAAAATTTTTAGCAGAAATATTTTATCTTTATTTAGAATTCAAAATTTTCCAGTGAATACAGTAGATTCACATACCTAAGTTGTTCCAAACACACTTAAATGTCTTTAAATTCCTGGATAAAATAGTTTATAAATTTAAATTTTGATTAGTTAGAATAAATAAAATTACAAATGCAATTCCTTTGCTGCCCTAGCCACACTTATTGCTAATAATGTGTGATTAATGACTACTATTCTACACTGGATAGTGTAGACCTAAAGAAGATCCATGATAAACCGAAAAATTGTTTAAAAGAATGTGGTTAGTGACTTACTTTTGTAGAAATAAATTATCTTCATTTCACACTAAATATAAAAAATCTAATTTAATATTGTCAAAATGGTAATACTTTCCAAACTGATCTATGGTTTCAACACAATCCCTATCAGAACCCCAAATGGATTTTTGTAGATATTGACAAGCTGATGCTAACATTTATATGAAAATTGAGAGACCCAGAATGTCAAATTCTGCCCCCCCCAAAAAAGAGGTAAAAAATTGGAGGAGTCACATTTCCTGACTTCAAAATTTAGTACGAAGATAGGACAGTGTGATACAGGCATAACAATAGGTAGAGAGGTCAATTAAATAGATTTCAGATTCCAGAATGAAACTCTTACATTTTATGTTTAATTGACTTTCAACAAGCATGTTAAGACAATTAAATGAAGTAAGAATAATCTTTTTAATAAACGGTACTGGGCAACTAGATAGTCACATGCAAAGGAATGAA
The DNA here is from genome assembly GCF_003254725.2 of Canis lupus dingo. Lineage (NCBI taxonomy): Eukaryota > Metazoa > Chordata > Mammalia > Carnivora > Canidae > Canis > Canis lupus. The sequence continues at coordinate 54,692,366 of NC_064255.1, read as the reverse complement.
GTTAGATTTTTATTTAAACAATACATAAAACTAACTCAAAATGGATCATTCATTCAAATGTAAGAGATAAACATAAAACATAGAAGAATGTATCTTAGATGAAATATTCTCAGAAAAATGTTTCTTAAAAGAAAACTCTTGAGGAAATTTTGTGATCTTGAGGTAAGCACTGGTTTCTTAAGTAAGACATAAGCACAAAATACAAAAGAAAAAAAGATAAATTTGACTACATTGAAATAATAAAAAACAAACTTTGTGCTGTAAAGAATACTGTCACAAAAAACTGAAAAGACAATCAACAGAATGGGACAGAATATTTGCAAATCATGTTTCTGATAAAGGACATATTCAGAATATATGAAGTACTCATAACTCAAAAATAAAAACATCTAACTCAATAAAAACAGAGAGAAATGATGTGAATGACTTTTTGTCCAAAGAAGATAATTAACAACCACATCATTAATCATTAAGAAAATATAATCCAAAATTATAGAGAAATACCAATTCATACATACTAGGATGGCTAAATAATAAAACAAGGATGGACTTTTTGAAAATATTAAGAAAACTAGTCACAAAAAACTACATATGGTATGATTCCAGTTCATTAATATGAAATGTCCAGAATAGGTAGGTATTTTTTAGAGACATAAAGTAAATTAGGGATTATTTAGGGATGAGAGGAGGGATTTGGGGGGTACTAGAGGGTGGGGATTGATTAATAGGTATGGAGTTTCCTTTAGAGGGTATGAAACAATCTAACAGATGTTTTCAAAGCATGTGGATATGCTAAAATACATTTAATTGACACCTTAAATGAGTGAATTGTGTGGCATGAGAGTTATATCTCAATAATTATATCTCCAAATGATAAATATATCTCAAATATTATATCAAAACAAAAATTGATAGAGAGAACACAGAAGGTTCCCATACAGCATGCTTTCCTTTAGGTCACCATCTTATATATAATCATAGCATATATCAAAGCTATGAAATTAATCTTAGACTGATATTAACAAAAGCACAAAACTTTTTTTGGATTTCCTAAATTGTTTTAACACTAATCTCTCTCTCTCTCTCTCTCTCTCTTTTCTAGGATCTAATTCAGAATTCCAAATGAATTTAATTTTCCTCTCATCTGTCACCATTTCTGAATCTTTCCTTATATTTCATGATTTTAACAATTTTAAAGAGTACTGGTAAATTATTTTGTAAACTGCCTTTGAATTTTGTTTTTTTCTGGTGTTTTCCTATGACTAGACTAAGTTACATATTACTGGGAAATATACCCCCAGATAATTCCAAAATTGCTCTTCTCAATGCGTCATAGGAGGGTATGACTTCAACATGACTAGTAATGGTAACTTTTATCACTCGGTTGATGTGTCTACAAGTGCAAAGTAAAATTATTCTTTTCCCTTTCTTAATATTAAATATTTGGAGGATTCTTTGATATTATGCAAATACACTATTTCTTTTTAAGTTTACCCACTAATCTTAACATCCTAAATGAGGTTTGCCTGTGACAATTATTGTGGTATTCTAATAGTGATATTCTATTTTCCTCATTTCTTCTGTATTTTAAAATAGAATTCTTCATAAGGAAGAGTTATCACTTCTTCCTTAAATGTATTTATTCAGTTACATATATACATATGGACTAACAGATATTTATTTCGGGGGTTATGCTCCAATCTGTCATTATTTACCTCTATATTTGCTCAAAGTATTCCAACATTGGCCATTGAGAGAACTTTCAGGCTGGCTATGTTCCTTTCTTATGTGCCTTCATTATTTATTTTTTCTTTCTGAGCCCTTTTTTTTTTCTACTTTGTGGCATGAAAGGTATTCCAAACTCAATATTTAATTCCCTTCCCCAGCCTTGGAATCAATCAGTTATCCCAGGAACCCTGGTTCCTTTTATCAGATAATTTTGATATTGATTTCTTCAACTCCATTCCAGCACTACCATTTTTATTCTAGCCATCCCTTTCCTTATCTGCAATTTCATTGTCTAACAGTAGAAAATCTGGTTCTCATTATCTATCATAAGATATTTATTATTTATTTAAAGTAGTTTCAGCATTCCTAACCCATTAACCTATGAAAAAAATATTCACTTAAAAAAAATGTTATGGGATGTCTGGGTGGCTCAGAAGTTGAGCATCTGCTTCGGCTCAGATCATGATCCCAGGGTCCGAGGATTGAGTCCATGCAGGGAGTCTGCTTCTCCCTCTGCCTCTGTCTCTGTGTCTCTCATGAATAAATAAATAAAATCTTAAAAAAAAAAAAAAAACGAAAAAACAACTAAGTTGTAGTGTTTGTGAATAGCCCTTTCTGTCTATAAATCTACAGAATGCACTTAAAACAGTTTTTCAAAGTCACTTAGGTCAACTCCTACATTTCTCTTCCTCCTCAGGGTAAATAAGTTATTCATTTGAAACACAGTAACAATCTGTATTTTATCCCCCCTCCACGTACTGATAGATAGATTTTTTAAATGGATGTAAAGTACAGTTTTTGTGACATACTCTTCTATGAGTTATGATGAATACATAGAATTGTGTGGCTACCACAAAACTCATTACCAAAATCTCCTTGTGCTAGCGCTGATAGCTAATCTTTCCTCTTATTCCCAACAAATCTCAATCTGTTATTCTTTCATTGATCGAAGATCATTAGGATGTTTTCAATTTTCTTAATTGTGAATAAATTTGTCATAAATGTTTGTGTACAGACTCTCATGCAAATATAATTTTTTCAATTAAGATGTGCAAGATTATTAAATTGGTGTAATTACCTAGTTACATAGGTGTAGGATTAAATTATATGGTAGATACACATTTATCTACAACAAAGTACAAAACTATTTCCAAAATGACTATCATATTATGAGAATTCCCATTACTCTTTATACTTGCTAACACTTGATATTGAGATATATTTTAGATATGGTAATATGTGTGAAGTGATACCTTTGTGATATTAATTCATATTTCCCTAATGATTAAATAATGTTCAACATATGTCCACATACTTATTTGCCATTTCTCTATTTTTTTGTGAGTGTCTACTTAGATCTTTGCTCACTTTTAATTGGGCATTAATGAATCTTAGATTCTTTCCTCTACAAGTTAGGTGGAAGTAAAACCACCGAATGAGAGAAACTCACATATTACTTCTGCTAGAAGTGCAGTAGACTATATTCTATAAAATGGGATTTGGCGGGATCCCTGGGTGGCGCAGCGGTTTGGTGCCTGCCTTTGGCCCAGGGTGTGATCCTGGAGACCCGGGATTGAATCCTACGTCGGGCTCCCGGTGCATGGAGCCTGCTTCTCCCTCTGCCTATGTCTCTGCCTCTCTCTCTCTCTCTGTGTGACTATCATAAAATAAATAAAAATAAAAAAATAAAATGGGATTTGGCATATCTAGCAAAACAATATATGATTTTATGCCTTGAAGTTTAATCATTCTTCTAGTAATTAACTCTGGAGATACAGTCTACCAAACATATACACACACACACATACACACACACGGACACACACATGTTTATCATCAATGAAAGTATAACTTACAATTTGAATATTGGTAGCATCTTAAATACTCATTTATAGAAATCCTTTTAATGAAACTATGAAACATCTATACAATAGAGAAATATATAGTCATAAAAACAATGAGAAATCTGATATCAAGGATATATTAGTAAGAAAAAAATAGCAAGATGGTTATGTATAAAAATGTATACATAATATGCAATACAAAATCTCTTGTTTAAGAAAGGAGAGAAAATAGGGGCACCCGGGTGGCTCAGTGGTTGAGCATCTGCCTTTGGCTCAGGTCTTGATCCCTGAATCCTGGGATTGAGTTTCTTCCTCTGTATATGTCTCTACCTCTCTCTGTGTGTCTCTCAGGAATAAGTAAATAAAATCTTTAAAGAAAAAAGAAAAGAGAGAAAATAAAAATATAGTTTCAAAATGAAACATAAGAAAGATAAATTAGAATCAAATGGAAATACTTAGCTATTAGGATGAGTGAAGTATGGATATGCATGATGGTGATATTTATAGTTTTAATGTGGTTTATATTTATATGTACTTTTGTTTTGATCATGATCCTATTTTACATGTGAGATATTAAAACTAAATTAAAAATTAAATTAGTAAAATTAAATAAAAATTGTGATAAACTCTAAAATTGAGAAACAAATAATCTTACTCATTTGTTTCATACAAATGACTTCATACTAAATTAATAATGTAACTACACAGAAAAAAATATAATTCAAATAAAATCTGAGCCCTGTGGTCTACCAGAGTAAACTTAGTGTGAATATATCCTATGGAAAAAAGAAATATGAAATATGAAATATAAAATATCTTTCATGTTAACAGCTTTGTTTTTGATCATGGTATTACTGCAGTGTTTTGAAATTATTTTGATTATAGAACAAATGAAACAATATATTGAAATTTTGGGAAACCAAGTTTCTCACTTTGAGAAAAGAAAGTTACAATACTAGAAATGGGGATTATAAAGAAAAATGCTGTGATTTTTATATTTGAATTCGAAATTGTGGTATGATTTCTTCAGGTTTAAAAGTATATATTTCTAACTTTGTCCTCTGAAAGGACAAGACGCTGTGATACCTCAGTAACATGTATCTCCTATATAATGTTTGCTATCTGTGATTCTTGACTAAAAGAAATCAAGACCCTTTGAATCCACGGCAATTCTATGCCAGGGACAGGGAAAATATAAGATGGATCTGGAGTACCTTGTTCTGTCAAGAAAGCAGATATGTTTGAAGACTATCAAGGATGTATAAATAATATAAGGAAATGCTTGAACTGGCTCCTAATTTTGAGGCAATTTGGCTTTTAGAAAAATGTCATGTGGATTATATTAAAGAAAAAATCCATGAATTCACAGTGACATTTGAAAATTGGAAAAAGGGGGACTCTTTATAGAAGGATATTAGCTACTAAATTACAATGTAATTTTCAAAATTATCACTCCTCCAAATACTTCATATAACAAAGGAAATACAAAGACAACATTACAATAGAGAGCTCTGGGGGATACCACTTTAATCAAATATTCGAATTTAACATTACCAATAATAAGATAAAGTGACATAGTTTGCCTCCTAATGTGATGCATTGGAAAGTAAATAATATCACTTTAGCAGCATTGATAGGGAAATGAACAAAAAAGTCTAACCAGAATCTCAGATTCTAATTGTGACATTCTACAAAACAGCTGGTCTCTTAAAATATCAGTGTCATTGGGATACATGGGTGGCTCAGTGATTGAGCATCTGCCTTTGGCTCAAGGCCTGATCCTGGTGTCCTGGGATCGAGTCCTGCATCGGGCTCCCTGCATGGAGCCTGCTTTTCCCTCTGTCAATGTCTCTTCCTCTGTGTGTGTGTGTGTGTGTGTGTGTGTGTGTCTCATGAATAAATAAATAAAACCTTTAAAAAAATCAGTGTCATTAAAGACACACACACATGTATATACACACTCAGTGAGACCCTTCAAGCATTTCTATATTAAAGGATATGAAAGAGACATGACAAGTAAATGCAGTGACCTTACAGATCTAGAATGAGAAAATAAAAACCATGCATATTTATTTTTTAGGACCATTAAAGATAAATGAATATGAATTTTTAGGATGATTAAAATAAATTGAATAAAATGTGCAAGGCCAATGATTATGACATATAGGAGTAATATAAATTATATGAAATATATAATTTAAAGTATTTCTTAATATGTAGATGACAATGTTTCTAAAGCGGTTTAGAAGATAGATCAGTTGATTTCTATTTATTTCCTTCTTGTTAGCATGCATATATTTATTGAAAATGAAAATAAAATTGTCTATATTGAAGTTTTCATAACTATTTTTTTCTAAATTGCTTATGAGTGCTAGTAAAATTTAATAACACAAAAGCTAGATTTATCTATATTTTCATGAATTAGTCAAGATGTGGGAATTTCTAGACTCAATCCCTTCTAGGGAAAATACAAATGAGAATAAGTTCTCTAAAGGGAAACAAATAATTTAATAAAAATCAGAAAAAACAATTGCAATTTACTTTTATGTTACAGAATGAGAATGGTGTATATATAAAAAAAGATTTTCCCTTTAAATTAATATACTTTACTACAACAGTATATTCATCTTGACTAACATAACATTCTATAATCTTTAGAGAAAATGAAATAAATGATGATATACCAGGTACTAGGAATAAATAAATTTAACAATGTTACTTTGCATTAATAAAATAAAATAATATTTCTCAAAATAAACATTTGTATTTATTTCTCTCAATTCCAATATGTATCTTAAAAACAAAAGGCAAAAACTGAAGACCAGAAATAGAAAGAGAAAGAGAAAATGGGATCTTGGCTATTTGAAATGTTTACAAACAAGATTAAGTAAGATGGAGAGTAAAGCTCTTATTTTCAAATACACCATATTTTGTTTCTCAAAAACTTCTATTTAATGTGAAATAGTACCCAGAGTTATATAAATAAAATTGAATCTGATATTAAAAATACCAATTTAAGGCAATATAGTATGCCATAAGATTTCAAATCAGATGGAAATTAAATAAATTGTAATTTTCACTTGGAATATTATAAAGAGTTTAAATATATTTAATGTTAAATAAGAATATATGAAAGTATATACAGGTGTATGTATTTGATTTTAGACCTCATTTTCAAGTGGACTGAACTATTCCAAGCCCTAGGAATATCTCTCTTAAAATGTTTGTTCCTCTTTTACCTGGAGAATTGCACCCACAGATCTCTAATGTCAACTTCCTTATAATGTTTCTGTGATTAATTAAAAAAAATTGATTACTCTTGCTACTAATCATAATATTTGAAAATATTTATTATCATTTAATACTATCTTACATTGTTCACTTTAGCTATGTGTCCAGAAAAGAAATTTATAGACTGACGATTAAAAAGGATGAGTTACTGGTTATTAACACAATTATGATAAGGTAACATTTATAAGTAAATCATCAGGCCAAGAACTCTTTCATCTGAGCATATCACTAATCTGGGTCCTCAATCCAGTGTCAATCACACATTCTATTGGATTTTAGTCAATTAATTTCCTGAAGATACAGCCACCTCTAATTAACCAGGTCAGAGCCAATAGCCCCTAGATGCAATACTTTTCCAATTAGTTACAAAATATTATAAAGATATAACTTATGATATTTCAGTTCTCTATTGCTTTCTACACTTCCAACATGAGTTAGTAAAATTTCTCAAATATTTACAGTAGCCCTTAATGGACCTTAATCAATCATCAAGGACAGTATGTAGATGGCAAGTCTCAGGGTCCAAACTTAATGTTAAATTACAGTATTAGGAATGGAATTTGTTTGCATGTGTATGTTGTTTGTATGCACGCACAGAAGCATCCTTGAATGGACATGTGTTAGGTACTAACCAGATCTTTGTCAAACATAAATGACACTATTTTACAATATATTATGCTTTTCTTCCCCATGATAGTATGGACGTTAAAAAAGTAGAAATTGTATATTCTTCATTTTATATTTAATGATTATTATAGTCACTAAAAAATTAATGAATAAATGAATAACATATTTCAGCATTATTAACCATTCTAGTTAATTAAGAATATAAAAATAAGTAAAATGGTATAGAGATAGAAAGCTAATAATATTGTGATATATGTCATTAAAGAGAGCCACACACAGAATATATTATTTATTTTAAAACCCCCTCTAAGAAACTTGGCAATCTAATGAATATTTATTGTTAACAGGATACTAGTGTCAACTTTTTTTTAAAGATTTTATTTATTTATTTGAGATAGAGAGAGAGTGTACAAGTTGGGGAGAGGAGCAGAGAGAAAGGGAGAAGCAAGCTCTCCACTGAGCAGGGAGCCGGATGCAGCCTTGATTCTAGGACCCTGGGATCATGACCTTAGCTGAAGGCAGATGCTTAACCTACTGAGCCACCTAGGTGCCCCAGAGTGATCTACTTTAAAAACAATAACTAAATTTTTCAAGTGAAGATACTAACACTCAGAATACTTAAGAAAGTGCTTAAGATACATAGGTTAAAAATTGCCACATCAGAATCGCCACATAGGTCTTCTATCTCTGCAACTCTAAACTTCAAGATAGAACATCTTAAGGTCTAGCTGGTTAAAGTGAATGCATTAGCAAACAACTACTGAATGTAGATACACTATTGATAGAAATAAACATTAATTGCTAAGAATAAAATGTTAATATCAATCATCATGAAATTAAAAATCAAGTTTATATAATAGGGACAAAGGCATAAATACCACAATAATATCCAAGGACTACATTAAAATAAGACACAGTCAATTTATTTTTAGTGTACTATCTAAGAAGGAAGGAAATTATTTAGTGGGTTTTTTTTTAGGAGGGGTGATATTTCAATATACATATAAAACATCATGACATGAACACTGAAACTTAAAAATTCAGTTAATTAGAAAAACATATTTAATTTGAATACCTCATTTTATGTTGGAAGCCTATAGTATGACAAGTTAATTTATCTTTCTTTTTTTTTAAGATTTTATTTATTTATTCATAAGAGACACAGAGACAGAGAGAGAGAGAGGCAGAGACACAGGCAGAGGGAGAAGCAGGCTCCATGCAGGGAGCCTGACGTGGGACTCGATCCTGGGTCTCCAGGATCACACCCCGGGGTGCAGGCGGTGCTAAACCGCTGCGCCAAAAAAACTTTTGATCATGTTTTATATAAACATAGCCAAACTCTATCCCATAATGCAAAATTTGAGATATTGAGGAATAACATTTATAATATTTTTAAAGATTTTCATATCCAAAATTTGTAAACATTTTTGCAGACAGTGTTAGTTTAATTCATCACTTGGTTACCAATCCTGAGACTTTCTGCTGGGAACAGTTATCAGCATATTTTAGTTATCATTCAGTGGTTCCAAGAGATGGATGTATTGAGAATTGATTTACATTTGATACTGTAGGCCATGGCAAGTCTGGTATACCCCACCAGAGCTCTGTTACTGGAAGATTACTCTTGAAGAATTTTCAAGGGTAGTTTTCTGTCTGTCTGTTTGTTCTGATGAGAAGACTACTCTATTGAGATTAGATTGTAATATTGAGAGCTTACATTAGGGTATTGGTCAAGTGGATGGAGATATAAAACATGCATAGAATAGATGGGCCTACGCAGCAGGTTAAATGAAAAGTAAGTATGGGCTTGATGGGGGGAATAAACACTGAGGAGTCAAAAACAACAGTGGGAATACCACAGTATTATTATTAGTATTATTAGGAATAATTAATCCAGTAATTAACAGGAAACACATGGTGAAACAAGTTTGGAGAGTAAGATTAGTTGAGGTTTGAATGTTTAAGTTAATGGCACATACACTATATATTTTGTAATAACGAACTGCGGTCTATTTTATCAATAAAAACAAATTCAAATCAAGGCAAAAGTGACAGGATAAAGGTATGGATGTTTTCATTAAGTAACTTTGTTCATCAAAGATTGACATTCATTGTAATATTTCAGAGCAGTAGATAGTAGCACTGGAAGTCATTAAAATACATAATGAAATTTTAGTGAGGATAAAATAAGGCAAATCTTATTAGTGAAGTCAATCCTTTTTGGTATAACCTTAAAACATTTTCTTTAGAATTGTTCAGGTTTCTGAATGTGTATTATTTTAACTTTATGACTTTGATTCTTTCAAGGGAAGCTTTCTTCTAATAATTACTTCCAGTGTAGGGAAATTTAAATAATTGTTCACCAAAACAATTAAATCTGCCAGGAACGCAAGCACACACACACTTTTATTGGTCAGAATGCAATCGTTGAGGGTGTGCTGAGACCTATGCAGGTCAAATTCAAGGAAAAGAGTATCAGTCTTTCAAAATTTGATTAATTTAAAAATGCAAAAAGTTTTATTTCATGCTTTTAAGAGCTTTCTTGGAATGAGCTTGCTCTGATCTGCTAGTCTAAAAACAGCCTAAAGCCCCGGAAAGGAGGTTTGGAATATACATTTTCAAAATCTAAACTAAAAGCAAAAAAAATAAATAAATAAATAAATAAAATAAACTAAAAGCAATAATAGTTTATAAACTTTTAGAAAAAACAGCAATATAAAACGAAAAGTTCTCTTTTCCAATCTATCTCGTTGCCCCTAATTTTGCTGGATATTGCTAAATGTTTAATAACTGGAAAAATGGCCACAATAATAAATACTGTTCAATTACAAGAAATTTCTTCAGTTTCCTTTAAAATCCACAGAATCCATTACAATTTTCATATTTTATGCCCTTTAATATTTTTACAAGTTTAAACTTAATGCCACTTACCCAATTTTCTTTTGATCATGAAAATTTTCCTCACATTTTTAATAATAATTTACTCTAGTTCTCTTCATTTTCTACAGTTTCAACATTTTGCTAAATGTTATTTGTAAACAAGGTTAGTCAGGCAAAGCAGAAAACTAGAAATCTATTTTTTAAAACTTAATGCAGGGCACCTGGATAGCTCAGTTGTTTAAGTGTCTGCCTTCAGCTCAGGTTATGATCCCAGGGTTCTGGGATCCAGCCCCAAGTGGAGGTCCCTGCTCAGTGGGGATAGCCTGCTTCTCCCTCTTCTTCTGCAGTTCCTCCTGCTTGCTTGCTCTCTCTCTCTCTCTCTCTCTCTCTGCCAAGTAAATAAATAAAATCTTAAAAAAAATTAAAACTTTAATGCAATTATTATTTTTTTAATGCAATTTTTTTAAGACGTAAATAATTGTCACATATCCAATGGGATTTTCCACTACCATAGTTCCCTTTGCTTTATTGAAGTCTTTAATATACCTGAATATTCCACTTTTCCTGACATCTTCAGGATTCCAACTTTCCTCATGTCTTTCCATGTTCTCTACTAATGACTCTCTTCCTCTAATACCTCCAAACGGGACTACCCATATATTTTGTGTATATATCATGTATTATGTGTCTTAGATGTCTATTACTAAATGTATTAATAGGTATGTCTTAAAATATCCACATCCCCATTCTTCATTTCGCTAATGAGCACCCAATATATACATACAAATACTTTCTACTTAATTTATTTGGCTGTCCAAATGTATTTAAAACCACCATGGTTAAAACTGTTCTCCTTATTCTTTAAACGTAGTTATGTACATGTGTCTAACCATCATATCACCTTTGAATTTTCTTTCCCACTACTCTCACATACGCAGTCTTGTATCAAAATCTGAAAGTTCTGGGGATCCCTGGGTGGCTCAGTGGTTTGGCGCCTGCCTTTGGCCCAGGGCACGATCCTGGAGTCCCAGGATCGAGTCCCGCATCAGGATCCCAGCATGGAGCCTGCTTCTCCCTCCTCCTGTGTCTCTGCCTCTCTCTCTCTGTCCAGGTCTATCATAAATAAATAAATAAACAAACAAATAAATCTTTAAAAAATCTGAAAGTTCTACTCTTCCATCACTCACATTTGTCACTTCTTTTGTGGTCTAATTCTGTTTGTAAGGCCTTAAGCTCTTTACATATGCATAATTATAGTAATATTTTATATATTGTATTGGACTCCATTTTAATTTATCAGAAATGACAGTCCTGGATCAGTCTTCATTAAACATCATTTTCATTACAATTACTACCCATTTTCATGTGATCAGTTTTCAGTCATTGTGAACTATAAGATTAAATTCTTTATAATCCAGTACTTAAAATGGCCCACAATCTTATCTCAAACTTTATGTCTCACTATATTTTATTTAGTCAACTATTTTTGAACATTATCCTTCTGATACTGCCATTAAAGTGCCATGTACTCTTTCCTGATCACTTCTCATCAACATAATTTTAAACAAGTGGCAATCTAAAAATGATCTGGAACAGTAAATGTTTTGATTTTTAAAAAGTTTAATAGCTTGATGTTTACTTTTGCTAGTAAGCATTAATTGCTCAACTTATGAAAAGTGGAGGTTACACTAGCCAAGATTCTTATAGCCATGGACCAGAATCATTGACCCAACACCACTGTGCCCATCTGAGATCTCCTGAGGCTGTCTTACTTGAGGGACAAAGTAAATTTTCATTTCATTCATTACACCTATATATTTAAATAAAAATATAGGTTATTAATAATAAATAAAGGGTAAAAAAATCGTGTTAGGGGCACTTAGGTGGCTCAGTTGGTTAAGTGATTGCCTTCCACTGGTGTCATGATCCCAGGGTCTTAGAATTGAGTCTTGCATCAGACTCCCTGCTCTGTGGGGAGCATGCTTTTCCCTCTCCTGTTCCCCAAATCTTTAAAGAAAGTTGTTAAGAGTATAGATACTTCTTTTCCCAAATACATTGTGACATAAAGAAGAATACCAATATAGAATTAAAAATCATTAGAAATCAGTAACAAATTAGAACAAATATGTGAATCCAAGATAGGAATGTACTACAGTTTTTCTATAGTGAATTCATTTATTCTTCAACATTAATTTGGACATGACAGCAATTTAAAATAGATACCAGTTTAATTTGGCAACTACTATAGACAGACCGTCCTGCATCTCTATTTATATGAATTGACATTCCTAAGTCTTAGTAGCATCAGGAAAAAAAAAAAAATCTCCTACCTGTTGGAAAAATAAAGTTTCAAAAACTATCAATCATACAGAGAACAACATGCTATATAATTATTTTATTTTTAGAAATTGAAATTTAAGCAATAGTCATAAATCTAGAAATGTGAAAAAACAGTTGTCATTAAAGACTAATTTTAGCAACGGATTTTAACAAACAAAATTGTTGGAAGTGTCACATCAGGAATATAAACTGCATTTAGCTTGAATGCTGTAACTGACTGCTTAACATAGATCATGGGAAAGCAGTGTTGAAACCAGATTTTAGAGAAATCTCAATCCATGGGAATTGAAGAAAAGAAAACAAAATAAAATTTATATTACTTTTCTTTTTCTTTTTTTTAAAGTTTTTATTTTTTTAATTTTTTTAAATTTTTTTAAATCTATGATAGTCAAAGAGAGAGAAAGAGAGAGAGGCAGAGACATAGGCAGAGGGAGAAGCAGGCTCCATGCACTGGGAGCCTGATGTGGGATTCGATCCTGGGTCTCCAGGATCGCGCCCTGGGCCAAAGGCAGGCGCCAAACCACTTGATCCCAAGTCCTGGGACTTGATCCCCGGACCTTAGGATCATGACCTGAGCCAAAGGCAGATGCTCAACTGCTGAGCCACCTAGGCGTCCCTTTTTGTTACATCTTCATCTCAGACAAATTAAAAAAAAAAAAGCAGTGGTCTTCACTGACCCTGGGGAGTAGGGTGGAAACAAACCCTAGATATAAATTTTATTGAAAAATAATATTATCATTTTAGAGAGGTGAAAAGCAACATTTCATTAGTATAATGCTGAATAGTAAATACACCTGGTTTGGTTTTAAATATAGTTAACATCTTCCTGTTACATACAAAAGTTATGGGATATTCATAATATAGAGTTACTTAAGTTCCTAAAAGAGTTTCCTATAACCAATTATGTAGCATAGACATTTAGTGTTTACCTTTACAGTCAGAAACATGAGGGACCCTGCCCTTTAGGACTGGGCTGGTTGAGAAAGATCTCTCAATATTCGATATCCTTATTTGTAAAACAAGGATTTTATTAGCAGCTCCTTCAAATACGATTGTTATATGAAATATTGTTTGCAATAGCGCTTAGAGTACAAAACATCTTTCCTCTAGTTCTTTTTTTGTACAAAAATAGTTTTTGAATAAATGTCTTAATTCTTCAAGTCAAAATCAAATTACTACAAAATTGTTATTTCATGAGAATTTTTTTTTTCTAAATTAGATTCCCCACCTTTTTTTCCTTTGATATCTTCCTTCATTTCAAAACAATAGTAAAAATTCTTTATTCTGCACAATTCTTTATTGGAAATTTCATGGAATAGACATTAATATTGCATAGAAAGTTTAGCAGTAAGGCCAGGGGAGACGTTTCTCTGGCCTTTCAGACTACTTTTAACAGATTAGGAAGAAGTAAACAAACAAGGCTGATTTTTAAAAATAAAAACAAACATCAAAGGCAAATTAAAGTGAACATGTAAGTAGGTATATTCTGACCAAAATAATAATAATAATTAATAATAATAATAATAATAATAAATTTTCAGTATTATCCAATGAGTGTATGAAGTTAAGGAACTGTTTTTTTGCCCTCATTATTTGAAGTTCTGTCTCCCAAATGTACCTTAATGAACTCAGCAGCCCATAGGTCAGGTTTCAAGCGCTCACACACACACCCACCAAGAAAAACCAAACAGTGAAATTGTAAAAAGAATTCTTTAAAATGTGAATGATAAGCAAAATTATACAACTTTTCTCCCTCAAGGAGATAATTAGTCATGGAAAAGAAGCTCATATAAAGATCTTCATCACAGCATTGTTCATCACAGAAAATAAATTTAAAATCCTATAAAATCAGAGAATACTAATTAATTATGATTCTTAAAATGGGATTGTATACAAATTTTAACAATTACTCTATAAGGTTTTCATAAATATAGAGAATTAAGACTACATTTATTTATTTATTTTTTAAGATTTTATTTATTTATTCATGAGAGACAATGAGAGAGAGAGAGAGAGAGAGAGAGAGAGAGGCAGAGACATAGGCAGAGGGAGAAGTAGGCTCCATGCAGGGAGTCTGATATAGTACTCTATCCTGGACCCCAGAATCATGCCCTGGGCCTAAGGCAGGTGCTAAACTGCTTATCCACCCAGGGATCCAATGGCTACATTTTAAATGAAACCAGGTAGAAAGTGATATTTACTGTGAAGATATATTCAATCTCCCCAGTTATCATAAAACATACTCATCTCTAGCGAAAAATATGTTAAAAACTTGGAAAATTCAAAGTGATGGGGACAATATAGATAAATGGAAATGGCATGCACTGTTGGTGAGAGGATAAACTGGTGCAGCCATTTTAAAAATTAGAAATAGCAGCGAATAAAATTAAATACATTAAAATTCCATATATCGGTATATTATAATCTCAGTGTAACTCTCATACACTGCAAAGAAAGAAATTTGTATGAAGATTTTCTTCTCATAATTATGCTATTAAGGAGTTGGTGGTATTCTAGGTGCTTAATACTGAATACATAAAATTAGTAATAGTTAAGTGAATCAAAGGAGCATTATGCAGCTATTGGAGATAGTAAATTGGTGTTATAAGCAATAAAATAGGTAGGCCTTAAAAGACAAGTGTTGTTTTTTTTTATTTTTATTTTTTTAATTTATGATAGTCACACACACAGAGAGAGAGAGAGAGGCAGAGACACAGGCAGAGGGAGAAGCAGGCTCCAAGCACCGGGAGCCCGACGTGGGATTCGATCCCGGGTCTCCAGGATCGCGCCCTGGGCCAAAGGCAGGCGCCAAACTGCTGCGCCACCCAGGGATCCCCAACAAGTGTCTTTTTTTTAAAAGATTTTGTTTATTTATTAATGGGAGACACACAGAGAGAGAGGCAGAGATACAGGCAGAGGGAGAAGCAGGAAGCCTGATGTGGGACTCGATCTCAGGACTCCCCTAGGATTATACCCTGAGCCAAAGGCAGATGTCCAACCTCTAAGCCACCCAGGCATCCCAAGACAAGTGTGTTTTATAAAAGCAATAAATAGGGATCCCTGGGTGGCGCAGCGGTTTAGCGCCTGCCTTTGGCCCAGGGCGCGATCTTGGAGACCCAGGATCGAATCCCACGTCGGGCTACCGGTGCATGGGGCCTGCTTCTCCCTCTGCCTGTGTCTCTGCCTCTCTCTCTCTCTCAATGTGTGTGAGACTATCATAAATAAATAAAAATTTAAAAAAAAATAAAAGCAATAAATAGAATTGTATCTATGGAACAATAACATTTTTGTAAATTAAAAACACATTTGCACATAAAGCATTTCATATTTTCAAATATAACACATGTTGAATGACATATCTAATATACATGTCTCTCAAAATATAAAGAATTCCACTTTTCATTATAGATATTAATTTGGTAGAAATAAATGTTACCTTCTGAAGAATAGCAGTTGAGAGAGATAAACATACCTTTTTGTTATAAGCCCTTGTTTTGTGGTGCACTGAAAGTTCATATACAATATATCTTCATCTACTATTTATCTATGCATGTGGCTTTAAACATCTTTTAACCACACTTAATTTCTGCTTTAACGTTTTGAGTTGAATTTATGTTGCCTTAGTCTTGATATCACACATTTAATTCAGTTTGTAAATGTTGGGATTCTTGCCAATGCTGAGAACAATTAGGTTACTTAAACAAAGTGATAATTCCTAATTAATTCAATTAAATACTCATTTAAGTATACTTGACTTGGGGGAGTATAATGTTAAAAATCTATAGCTGGACTTGCAATCTGGCTGTGTGCCTAGAATCACTGAACTGTGATATTAGGTAGTCACATGAGTGACTGGGAACAAATGGTAAGAAATATTAAGCCATTGTGTCTAAGAGCAAAAAGCTTACACATTGAGTAGGAGAGTTATAATTTTCTCTAACACACAGTTTAAAAGCTTAAAAAATCTGTGAGGTGTAAAGACACAATTGAGGTTTGGAGCTTGTTTTGCAGAATAAAATTTGTTGTAGATAATTATCACTGGGAATCCAACTTGGAGTTAAGAGATTTGCACATAGGGGCTACATGGGGTAATCCTTGGGGGTGACACTGGTGAAGGAATCTTAGAAAGGAGCAGAGGGCGTTCTGGAGTTGGCATGACCCTACACAGTTGTCCTGCTTGAGCCTAGGAGGCTAAATAGGCATCTATAACCAGTCATTGTTGCAGATTGTTTACCCCAGGGAATTTCTTGAAAAAGGACTCAGCTGGGTCCTGGTAGCAGCCATCATTTCCAGCACCTGGAGGACTGATTGCTGGAAATCTAGGTGTACTCTCTGAATACAAGTTTTTAAATCCTGCAGCACATTTTGAACATAACAATAGCTACTAACAGCTACTTATGTTTTAAATTTAAAATATTTCAAATTTAAATTTTAGTTTTTCTCAAGCCAAGAATTTTTACCTTTTTTTGAACTTTCCACAACTCTTATAAAATAAAAATAATCACATTCAAATTTCTTTCATAAAGCAGTATACTTCAATACTTTCCTCAAAAATAGCCTAAGGGTGAATCTATTTCTGAACTCTCTAATCTATTTATTTGATCCACAGATCTATCCTCCCACCAATACCATGACTTGATTACGATACCCTTTCTCTAAGTGTCAAAAACAGGGGTATAATTCTTTTACACTTATTTTTCTTTTTCATATTGTATTGGCTATTCTAGATACTTTGCCTCTACATACACGTATTTTAAAATTAGCTTTTTGGGCACCTGGGTGGGTCAGTTGGCTAAGTGTCTGCCTTTGGCTCAGGTCATGATTTCAGAATCCTGGATTTGAGCCCTGTGTTGGGTCCCTGTTCAGTATGTAGTTTGCTTCTCCCTGCCCCCCACCCCTCCCTCACTAGTGCTCTCTCTCTCAAATTAATAAATAAAATCTTTTTAAAAATTAGCTTTTTTTTAAGATTTTATTTTTTTTATTTATTTATGAGAGACACAGAGAGAGAGAGGCAAAGACACAGGCAGAGGGAGAAGCAGGCCCCATGCAGGGAACCCAATGGGCCTTGATCCCAAGACTCCAGGATCGCACCCTGGGGTGAAGGCAGGCGCTAAATCGCTGAGCCACCCAGGGCTCCCCAAAAATTAGCTTTTCATCTTAAAAATAGTCAATGAGTATTTTGAATGGGGTAACATTGAATTTATTGATCAATTAGGGGAATTGACATTTTAACAGTATTGAGACTTCCAATCTATAAAGCCTTCCGTACTTCTCCATTTAATTTGTATTCTTTAATTTTCCTTCATGATATTCTGTAGCATTTAGTTTATAAGTGCAATACTTACATATATACAATGTTTGCATATATAGGTAGT
This sequence comes from Canis lupus dingo, assembly GCF_003254725.2. Classification (NCBI taxonomy): domain Eukaryota; kingdom Metazoa; phylum Chordata; class Mammalia; order Carnivora; family Canidae; genus Canis; species Canis lupus. The sequence goes on along the minus strand of NC_064255.1, from coordinate 54,674,281 downwards.
CAAAACTATGAATATTGAATATAGGTACTAAGAGCAGATAAAATTATTGATTTTAATGTGTTTCTATATCAACTTCTAAAAGGTCAATTATTTTTATCATTTGCTATTGCATTAAAATTATGTAAGTAGTCTCATTTACATATCTTGTTCCTCAGGTCAAATATTTGGAGAGGATAAAATGGCTGGTTTTTCTCCTTAGGTGGTCTTCACATGGGATTACATCCTCAAGGAAGATAGACATGTTTGTTTAAGAGGGTGGCAGTGTTCTAAGAGATTTACCAAGCTTATTTGCATTATGCTTTCTGATTTCCTATTGGTCAAAGTCATATAGCCAAGTCCTGAGTAATATGGAAGAGAGCTACACAAGGGCATGGACACCAGAAGACATGGTGTTATAACAAATTATGTCCAAATCTCAGTGGTTCACAACAGAAAAGTTATCTTCCTTATTCATATTATGTATCCATTATGGTATGGCTGTGGCTCTACTTCATGATAGCATCAGTCTGGGAATCTAGTGGACAGAGGAGTTCCAATCTCAATTCACTCATATTAAAAAGCCCAAGTAAGTCACTTGACCGTACCTATTTTAACATGAAAGGGATGTTTTATTCTACTTTGCAGAGGGATAGCTCATCCCAAATATGCATACATAGTAACACTGTATAACACAGTTCATATTGTCCTTAACACTTCACAAGATCTAATTTATTAATGTTTAGCTATCTAGATGAAGTAAAATGGTATTGCACTCTGGTAATACTTTTTATTTACCTGATAAATAATATATGTAAGACGCTTTTTATAGATTGACTTGTCATTTATGTTTTCTTTGCTGTTAAATGTTGATTTATGCCTTTTGCCTTTTTATTAGGTTTGTGGGTTTTGCTTATAAATTCTTTATTATTTTTCATTATATTCTTAAAAAATGTATTATTGAACTAGAGTTGATACACAATGTTATATTAGCCTCAAGTGTACAATATAGTGATTCAACAATTCTATACCATTCCTCAATGCTCACCAGGATTAAGTGTGGTTGCCTTCTGTCACCATATAACACTATTACAATATTGTTGACTATATTCCCTATGCTGTAATTTTCCCTTCCATGATTTATTTTATAACCGGAAATGTGGACCTGTTAATCCCCTTCACCTATTTCACTCATCTCCAACCCACCTCCTCTCTAACAACCATCATTCTGTTCTCTGAATTTAAGACTGTTTATTTGCTTTGTTTTTTTAGATTCTACATCTAAGTGAAATCATATATTTATCTTTCCCTGTCTGATTTATTTTACTTAGCATAATATCAAGATCCATCCATATTGTTAATGACAAGGACTTATTTTTATATATAAGTAATATTCCATTGTTTATGTATATATCACATCTTTATCCATTCATCTATCAATGGATATATCTTGGCTATTGTCAATAATATTGCAATAAACATAGAGATGCATGTATCTTTTTGAATTGGTGTTTTCATATCTGTTGAGTAAATATCTAATGGTGGAATTACTGGATCAAATTTTTTTTTTTTTCTTTGAGGAAACTCCATAGTGTTTTCCACCATGTTTCTGACAATTTACATTCCCACCTTTGGTGAATGATGACTTCCTTTTCTCCTCATCCTTGCCAACACTTGTTATTTTTTGTCTATTTGGTACCAGCAATTCTCACTTGTGTGAGGTAATATCTTATTGTGGTTTTGATTTGCTTCCCTCTGATGATTAGTGATGTTGAGCAAATTACTTAGATATTAATTCTCTTTCAGGTATATGAGTTTCCAAATGTCTAGTATATCTACTTTACAACATATATTATTATTAAGAAATTCATTTGGATTAAGTTTATTATTATCTTTCATGGTTTGCACATTTGTGCCTTGTTATAGTATCTTTCTCTAACTGAATTTAATTTGTGGTAGATGGTTTGCAAAAATGATTACAATTATCCCTCTCCCTGAATCCACGCACTTGCAATGTTACTTTGTAATGGCTCCCAACAAAAGGTTGAATATATATTCCCATTTCTTAAATCTGTGCTGTCTTAAATTAATTTGCTTCTTTGAAAGAGAAACTATATGAGTTCCACATCAAGGCATAAGAGGCTTTGAGTTCTCTCATTTTCTTGGAATCCTGCCTTTCTGCCATATGAACAGTTTCAGGCTAAGTGCTACATGTTAAGAGACATGTAGCTTAGTCACTCCCAGTTGCCCCAATTAATATCTGAAGCAACCTCCAAAAGCGGAGCCATTCAGCACCAGTGCCGGATTGCAGATGCAGAGTTTAACTAAAATAAGAAGAAACAACCATTTGTGTCCAGCCCAAATGTCTGACCAAGAAAATCATAAACCAAATGCATGATTCTTGGTTGAAACTACCAAGTCTTGCTTTGGTTTGTGATATGGTAAGAGCTGGCACCAGTTCCTAAGGACATTCTTTTGTAACTTCACATTAAAATTTTATAGATTATCATTTTTCACTTAAGCTTTTACTTTAACAATTAGACACAAAATGTTGTGGGCAGGGTTGTGCAGAGATCTGGTTTCCTTCCCACATTCTCTACCCTCTGTCATTGAATCATTATGTGCATCATACTGCAGTGCCACTTTTGTGTTATACCACGAATGCATGTATTTCTGAGTCTATGTCTGGAACCTCCCCATTTTTTGGTGTGGATCAGTTTGTCTATCCTGAGTCCTTCTACATAGTCTTAATAAACATGATTATAAAATATTTGAAATCTAATACAAAAATTTCCTTAACTTTGTATTCTTCTTCAGGACTATCTTGGTTATTATTAGATTTTGAATTGTGTCAAATCCATCCCAAAATTATTGATATTATTTGTTTTAATTTCATCAGACTTATAAGTTAATATGGGGAGAATTGCTATTTTTATGATACTTAATGGAGAACAGACACTTTTAAATATGATCTTCTAAACATCAATGAACATGATATACCTTTCTCAATAGTTAAGGTTCTTAAATTGTTTCTTTAAAACAATGTTTAAATGTTTCCATGGAGATCCTACAAGTATATTATTACATTTATCCTTCAAAACTTTTCTCTTTTTTATTGCTTTTTTAAGGTGTTATTCTTGTAAATTTATTTTCCATGCAAATAGAAATATAATAATTAATTTAGTGGTTTATTTTTATTTAACAAAGTTTTTGATATATCTTGTTAATTCTAAGAATTTATTTCTACAATTCTTTTGAATTTCTTAAGTACACAATCATATCGTTTGAAAATGAGACTTTTGTTTTATTATGATGACTATAATTTATTTATTTTTATTTTTTTATTTTTATTTATTTATGATAAACATAGAGAGAGGCAGAGACACAGGCAGAGGGAGAAGCAGGCTCCACGCAGGAAGCCCAACGTGGGACTCAATCCCAGGACTCCAGGATCATGCCCTGGGCCAAAGGCAGGCGCGTTGAGCCACCCAGGGATCCCCGATGACTATAATTTATAAAATAATTTTGCCTTTCCAAAGTGACATGACTGTTGATGTGATAGTAGTATTCCTTTTATTTATAATGTAAGGTAAGGTTTTCAATGTTTCACTGTTAAATATAATATTTGCTTTAACTATTTACATTTTCATTTGCCAGATTAAAGAGGTTCCCTTTCGTTCTTAATTATAAATGTTTAATGTGTAAGTCTTCAAATCAGTGCTAATACATAACATGTTGGATGGTAGACTTTAAAATAATCATAAATGTAACTTTCTATTTTCAATTTTCCTTCAGATTCTGTCATTTGGGAATTAATTTTTGACTTTTGTTATAGATTTAAAAGCACAATTTTCAGGGAGCCTGGATGGTTCAGTGGGTTAAGCTCTTGCTTTCAGCTCAGGTCATGATCTCACATCATGGGATCAAACCCTATGCCTGGCTCTGTGCTCAGCAGAGTCCGCTTGTTCCTCTCTCTCTGCTCCTCCTCACTTGTGTGCACTCTCGTGCTTTCTCTCTCTTTCTCAAATAACTAAATCTTTAAAAAAATAAAATCACAAATTTGAGAGCACAATAAAAAAATAATTAGAATCTATAAAATATTTTGTTTGCATGCTCAGAAACACACACACACACACACACACAAATAGTGTTTCCCCCTGATGACTGCAATAAAAGTCCAAACACTATTTTTTTTAGGTAGGTTGTAAAATCCAGTTTAGCTCTTGTAACACTAATGGCAATAGCAATGCAGAAGAAAAGGGGCTGTTAACTGGAAATAGATAAAGCAAATTAAAAAAAAAATGTTTTCTCCCTCTATTTTCTGACATGTCTTTCAATCAATATTTGTTGGTAAAAGTGGTCAAATTCTGCTTTTTATACTAATTTTAGAGTACAAAGAAATATAACAATTTCTAAAGATAGTTTTTCTTAGACATTCATAGTCCAAAAAATATGGAGGTATAGTTAGTAGTATGTATACTTCTATATATAAATAAATTAATCAAGGGAGATTGTGAGTTGGTCAAGGTCACAAATATATTGCTATATTTTATGTTTATGATGTGAAATGTGCTTATCACATTTAAAATGTTTAGGAAATATTCTATGTTGATTAATGAAAAGAATGATCTTTCCTGGTAATCTTCTACAGTGGAAGGAGAATAAATGTTGACCTCTCTGAACTCTGCTACAGATGTATGAATAATAGTGAACAGTCAGAAATCGAACTTATGCAGTGGAGATGCTGAGTCACAGCTAAAAAGTGATATATGAAACTCTTAATGGCCCTCAGCAAGACTATCTCTTTTTTCTTGTGCTGATAACCCAAAAGATGAAATGTAACTCACTGTGAAGGACAAAAATAAAGGTGTCAGATATGATATGTTAGTCCTGAAAATGAGGAAAAAGGGCACTTTTTTGAATATCATATTAATAAAAATGATTAATTCCTCTCTTCCCTTCTCTACCATATCTAGAACGGTAATTTCAATGCATACAAATTCAGAGGTTTTGGGTGGTGTCACTCATTTTTCTTCACAAAATGTATGCAATGTAACTGAGTTATTCAGTTTTGGAGGCACTAATGACTCATTGAATTGTATTTTATTTGCAAATGGTATTTCCATCACTAAAAGAAAGAGTGACAGCCTAAATTTTTGTTCATCATAGCTTCTGCATATGACCAATTGACAAAGAAAAATCAACTCATTTTGTGACCTTGGGTGAAACATTGTTCCCTCTGTAAAATATTTTATAGTTTCCAAATTTGAGGAAAATATATAAAGTTATACAAAAATTGATAAAGTTTTAGGCAATGTTGCATAAATGTACTTATGTCATGTAATAACAGCAGTAGATTAATAGATTGGAGCTATCACATGAGAATGCTAATTTACCACAGTCAATGCTAAAGCATTTTCTCTCCTGAACAACAAAATAGCTTAAAACACAGTGAAAAAGGGATTCTGAGAAGTCTCTCACATGAAATTGTCTTTTTCTCTCTACAGTAAAAACACACTCTTCTGAGTCAAACAATTTGAGCTCACAGGCATATGAAGTTTTGAGTTCTAGGTAAAAAGGAGTTATTAATTTGTATTATCCCTCCATCAGTTTCTTTGAGCAGTTGCCTGGAAAACAGTTTAGAGAGGTTTGCCTCTTGTCTAGGCCCAATTGAAAATTTAACAATATTTAAAAGTAATAGTAAGGAGCTTCATTAAGCTACAAAAATGAATGGAGTGTGTAGCCGAATCTTCTCTCTTGGAAAATACATGGAACAGAGAGAGATGGGAATATTCCTTTATGTACATACATCGGGAAAATACAGTCTACCTTATCCTTCTGGTCATTGGATTTCTACCACTGCAAGAGCATCACAACTTTAATTAAAGTTAAAGCTCAACACATAGGCAAAGGAGAGTAACAGAAATTGAAAAAGAGACCGAACAAAAAAAAAATGAGAGATAGTAATACTAGTCTACACAAATACCGATTACAAATGTATGACATTGGAAAACCTATCTGTAATGTGGATAATAAGTGATGTATTCTTATACATTGAAAAGAGAAAGACAAATGTAACAGAACAGAATCATCAATTGATACACATAGGAAATTCACCGAAAAAAAAAATCCAAATCATTAAACAGTAGTATTCAGAGAAATGGAAAGAAAGATAATAAATTTTGACTCATTATTATCTTTCTAAAAATATTTTACATCTATCAAATTGTTACATTTTACATGTGTCAAATTAAAAAAAAAAACTAAGCATTACTGTTTTTGGAAATTCATAGAAAATGACTCATGTTGCTTATAAAAATGTGAATTGTTTTTAAGACAAGCAAAAAGATAGCACAAAATAAAATTTAATTATTAAAATTAAGAAAAATAAATTTTAAATTAAAATAATTTCTCTGTCAAAGATACATCCTATACCAGGATATCTGCTCCATAGAAATAAAACAGCAGGGGATCCCTGGGTGGCTCAGCAGTTTAGTGCCTGCCTTTGGCCCGGGGCGCCATCCTGGAGTCCTGGGATCGAGTCCCAGGTCAAGCTCCTGGCGTGGAGCCTGCTTCTCCCTCCTCTTGTGTCTCTGCCTCTTTCTCTCTCTCTCTCTCTCTCTCTGTCTAGCATGAATAAATAAATAAATTTAAAAAAAAAGAAAGAAAAGAAATAAAACATCATTGTATAGTGACATATGTATGAAAAGTCTAATTGTAAGCATTTTTAGTGGATGGAAAAAGTGGAAATAAAGTGACTACATATGAAGTTTAACTGAGTAAATTGTGATATATCTTCATTGTGAAGTATTACTCAGTCATTAAAAATAATTAATTCCACATAGACCAGTAGACTTGGAAGTATTTTCACAAAATATTATACAATGAGACTAACAAAAAAGATTTTGAAAATTATTCCACTTAAAAGACATAAGGTAGTTAAAAATTCTATGTATTGTCTATATAATTAAAATATATTTATGGAGGCTCCTTACTAGTTTATATGAGTTATTTGGTGGAGTATTGATTAGATAAATGGACAGGAGTTAGCAAAGAAGAAAAAAAGGAAAAAAAAAATATTATACAAAAAATTAGCAAGTTTGGTATTTAAATTTATGTTAAATATGTATATGTAAAAAACAATTACACAGCAGATGGCTTTGAGATAGCTCATTTTTAAATATTTGCCAACATTTAATTAGGCAAATGTGGTGATGTGGCATTTTAAAATTCCCAGTACACTTAAAGAATAAGCAAAAAAAAACTGTTTTTGATAACCAGAGGGGCAGCAAAGGTAGAAAGTGTGATTCCACTTTGACTACCTAAGTGGAACTGACCAAAGGTGAAATACATTCTCAGAATTTACACATTAGTCCACATTTTTTTTTTCAAAATCACTAGGCGTCATTTATGTGAACTGTAGTCGAATTACAAAGTTATAGACTATTGAGATCCAAGTCATCATGACGCTAGGGATCCAATCCTTAGGGAAAATTAAAAATTAAGAGAAAGACACAAGACAGATGGTAAGGAAAGAAAAGGGAAACATGAAATTTTGTTTAGGTCACCTCTGAAACCTGCATTTTTAGAGACTAAACCACTTTTCAAAAAAAGGAATCCCTAGTTACAGTAACTCAAGATAAAATATGGGCCTGGGATATGTTAAAGATAATATTGTCTTAGAGAAAGATCTTGAAAGATTTGATATATAATCAGAAAGATGAGAAAGGGAGAGAGGAAAGGGGAAGAAGGAGGAGAAGAAAGAAGAGAGAAGAGAAAAGTTGAAAGAAAGGAATTCCTATGGTGGTATTTAAGGTCAAAGTTCTGGAAAATCAGAGTTAAAATGGGCTGGCAATCTGAGACACAAGGTCTCCTTGGCAACAGTTTCTTTGTTAAATCTAAAACTTGGGCAGCCCCGATGGCCCATGGGTTTGGCACCACCCTCAGCCTGGGGTATGATCCTGGAGACCAGGGATTGAGTCCCATGTTAGGCTTCCTGCATGGAGCCTGCTTCTCCCTCTGCCTGCATCTCTGCCTCTCTCTGTGTGTGTCTGTCATGAATAAATAAATAAAATCTTAAAAAAAAATCTAAAACCTAACACCAGAGTCTAAATTATGATTTTTTTTTTAGTAAAAAACAGACATACAAATAAGGCATACCATTGAACCATTGGGGTTAGGGACTAACAAATCCTTTCTGTTAAGTTTAAAAATGTACAATTAAGCAAGATATACCTAACAGTTTTCCTAGATTTTAAAAACTTTTCAGAAAGAGAGACAAAACATGAAAGACTCCTAACTCTGGGAAACAAACTAGGGGTGGTGGAAGGGGAGGTGGGAGGGGGGGTGACTGGGTGACGGGCACTGAGAGGGGCACTTGATGGGATGAGCACTGGGTGTTATTCTATATGTTGGCAAATTGAACTCCAATAAAAAAGAAATTTATAAAAAAAAAAGAAAAAAAGAAAAAAAGAAAAAGTTTTAATAATATATTTGGATGTGTTTGGGGTGTCCAAGGGTTGAACTTCCAGTTAGATTGGAAATAGAAGAGGAAGCCAAATGCACTGAGGAGTCCTTTAAAAGAGAGACAAAGATATAAATGCTCTTTTAATACAAATTTATGTTACTTACACTGAAAATAAATGCTGAAATATATTTAGTACGCATGTGCAAGGTGTCATTCTAAGACATTTATTTATATTATGTCATTTTATCCTGTCATATCCCTAAGATGTAAGTACTATAATCATCCATATTTTATAGACAAGAAAAGTGAAGCACAGTTAAGTGACTTGGACCCAGGTCATATATCTAATAATTAATGGAGTTAGAATTCAAACCTAGGCAAATTGGCTCAAAATTAGGTGTTTTTCATCATTACAGTGAATTCCATCTGCTCTGGTGGCACAAAATTGGATGGAAAAATATAGTATATTTAGAGAAGTTACAGGATATGATACAAGAGAAGGACACAGAAAACCTCCTCTTTCTGACCAGAATGTATTATGAGAAGAGAGCAGTGCTGGGGACAGAGATCAGATTAGTCTGTCTTAGCTTTTTCACGTGAGGTTCCGAAAAGATATTCAAGAAGGTCAAGAATATTGGAATGGAGAGAGGGAGCTGTAGGTGCATAGCTCCTTGCAAGTACCTCGTGGATATGCCAGATTTCTAGAGACCAAGCAGGGAAACAACTAGCCTGAGGCAGTGACAACTGTGCCGCCAATGGTAGAGGAAGATGGATGCATAGACAAGATGAGGAAGTGAGCTTGACTTGACAAAGGACTGGATGGATGAAACAAGAATGAGAATCAGAAGTCACTGAAGCGTTGGTGAAGTTATAATGAGGTGCTATCAGTCAGGATCCAATAAAAGCCTTAAGTCACAATGCACAATAAATATGTCACATGTAGGGAATTCAAGAGGCAGACAATCATCAAAGCCAGAGATTCCAACAAAGAGGGTTAATATAACAACCCAAAAGACAAGACAAGTGATAATTCAGAGATTGCCAATCTGAAAAAGTAATCCTATTAGACATCTTCTAACAAAGACTCAGCAGTTGGGAGGAAACCACAGGGATTCATGGTCCTTGTCTTGCTCCATTGTCAGATGCCTGGCCTCTCCATTAAAACAAACAAGCAAAAACATCATTATGGAGAAGAAAAATGATTAGGTTTAAGTGACAGAGTTTTACCTGAAAAAGATGAATCCGTCAAAAACAATTTAAATTAAGAGGTACCAAGACCCTGCATGTTGCAAAGTTTGAAGGTGTATTTATTGTTTCCACCTTCTAAATAGCCAGGTACTAGATCATGAGAGGATTAGCAAACCTATAGGTACGGAGGAACTATATTCATTTTATACACCAGAGTGTAATGTGAATAGCACTTATAGTTTTCTGTATATATTTTAGCAAATATATTTTAAAATAAACATTTAGGTACATAAATAATTTGGGATTTGTACGATTAGCAACTTACAACCATTTTTTCCTCAATCCCTCAAAAAGTCTAATCTAAACAATATTACCCTAAAACTTCAAATTTTACCATTTCAAGCTCTATTCTAGGAAATTAATGAAAATCTATGAATGCATCTTCATATAGGATTTGCAGCATCAATAAGAAATAATGATGACTTGACATCACGGTTGTACAGTCTGAAAAGTGCTTATCTCTATCCCATGGATAATTAGGAAATAAATGTGTTCCTCATATTTAGCCAAAGCAGGAACAAAGCACTTCTGGGACTTTGTGTGTAAATTGTATGCTCATTTCAACGCATTGCAAGTAGAAAATTATGTAAATAAGGCATAACATGTAAACAAGGGATAGCATCACAGTGACCTTGGATCTCTAATGTCAGTATATAATATAGAACATGCAAACATCACCTCAATATTAAGTATAGGCATGGAGTAAGATTTACATAATAGCAGTGCTGAGATTAGATGAGGTATGCTGTTGAGTGAGGCTCCCATAGAGAGCCCTCATGAGCCAGGGAAGAGTTGGACTCAGTGTAGCTTTTATCCCAAAAGAGGAACTCTGTTTTATTTTTCTACCTACTTAAAAAATAAACATGAATGAGGCAAATCAGGGGACTCACATATTTGTATAGTTTGCCTGGAGACCTTTTGGAAATTGGGGTGAATTTGCAGACCCTCGCTGTTGAGAAAGGAGTCGTCTGTCACCACAAAGAGAGAGAATTCACCATCCTTCCAACAGGAATCCCCTCTCTACAAGTACCAGTCGTATTTGTCCCTTTGACAAAACATTATGATAACTCTGTAATTCTTATCCTAAGTACAGAAAAGAATTACCTCCTTTGCAACAATTAAGAGAAATAAGCCTGGTGGATTCCACCCAGAGAATGAACCATACCAGTTTTCTTGATTAAAACAAAATAAAAACTACCTCAAATTGCATTGCAGTATCAAGAATCTATACTCCAGGAAATTTGTCTTGAGGGAAAAATTTGATTTCTATATTATAATCATAAGCTTTGAAATCAGATTCAGGAACAAATATTTTCACTTAGTAATTATTAGTTATGTTTGTTAAGGAGTCATTTTGATTATGCACAAATTGAGGACCATAATGAAAATTCAGTATTATGTTTTGAAATACAAGAGGTAAATTATAAAGTGCTAACACTGGAGGACATTATTGATACGTTCAGCCTATGGTGTCTATGTATTTAAATACTTATCTTACTCTCCCTATATAATCGAAATATTTTCTTCCTGTGGTTTTTGAGAAACTGTGAATTCACAAGTACACATTATCTTGGATTTGATGAACAATGTACTCTGAGGTCAACCATATTTGAATACTGTTTCATTCACAATGTTTCTGAAAGCAATACAAAAGTATTAATTTCATCCCCTGATTTGTTTTCTTTTTTTTTTTCTTAAAGATTTTTTTTTATTTATTCATGAGAGACAGAGAGAGACAGAGACACAGGCAGAGGCAGAAGCAGGCTCCACACAGGGAGCCTGATGTGGGACTCTATCCCAGGACTCCAGGATCACAGCCTGAGCCAAAGGCAGGCGCTTAACTGCTGAGCCACCCAGGGGTCCCTGATTTTCTTTTTTTCTTGATAACTACCTACTCCTTCCCAGACTCACCTAAGTACAAGGGGGAAAATAACTGATTTTCACATTGTGAAGAAATAATTTTGTACTTGGTTTAGACACATCTGAATGCTGAAATTTTTCCATAGCCCCATTCTCCCCCTTTTTTTTTTACATTTTCTGAGATATATATATGTGTATATATCTATATATACACCTAGGCTATGCAGATATTAAAAGAGATACTACTTTATTAACAACCAGCATTATACTGGAGGTGCAGAATTAAGCTAACATAAGGACTTTCTCACGGGTTATAACATGACTGTTGAATCAAGTGGAAGCCAAAGACATATGAGGTAGCATCATTCCTACTATTGTCCATTTATAAAAATGGGGTGAACAAGAGAACAAGCTGGTCTTTACCTTCCCTTGGTCATAAGTGTGTGGAAAGGGACATCTCTCATCTATGTGCTTAGTGATCAAATTCAAACATAGTCATGGTTCACTTATTGTCTTAAAATCTGATCAAATGCACATTGCTAGTTTTTCCTCTGAGAAGAGAAAGAGGTCTTCCTCTTATAATGCCTTTTTATTTTTTTTATTTTTTATTTTTTTAACAAGAAGTTGAGTCACTCAACTCACATACTTAGCAATTCAGAAATCATACTCAAATCTAGCTGATTTCAAACCCTGGCTCTCTAAATCATTATATGAGAATATGAGAATTATGGCACAGAAAACAAATATTTAAACATTTGAAAGTAAATCATACATACCAGAAAGACATTATTAAATGAGTGGAAAGGATCTAGAGAATTCTAAGGAGTACAGAAATTTAAAGACTGAGTAGAATGAGTAAAGGTGGAAAAGAAGAATCAAATAGAATAAAGACTCTAAGATGTGGGAGAAAGACTAGGAATAAATGGTGCTCAAAAGACTAAAAAAAGAGATTTTTGAGAAGAGTTATGAGCCATGCCAAATAACAAGAAGTCAAGCAAGATGAAGATTTTAAATCATTCAGTGGGTTTCAAGTACCAGAATTTTTATTTTGTTTGGTTATTTTTGTGTGTGTGTGTGTGTGTGTGTGTGTGTGTTTTGTTTTGTTTTTGTTTCACAAACGTAAAGGAACATGGGAAAAAAAAAAAACATTGGTTTATAATAAGTATTGGTTATACAAAACTTTATCAAACTTAAATTCCTATCCTCAAATCCTTCAAAAACCAAGTTAACACTATTGTTTTGTCTAAAAAAATGCCAATATTTGATATGTTACTGGAGCTATTGTAATTATTTAATGCATTCATATTAGTATTCTTATTAGCATTTTAATATATTTTATAAAAGGAGTCTGAAAATATATTAATACAAACAGCTAACTGCTCTTGTACTCTACTTCACAAAGATCTCCTTTATTGTTTAGTTTTCTTTGAAATTCCAGCACAGAACTATTGGTTTGCTCATTGCATTACAATCTTAACTATGACAGGATAGTATTATTGCCTCCCCGACTGATTCTTTGTTATTTATTCTGATTAAAATTACCACCCTATTATTCTGGAGCTTATCTTAAACTTTTAATATACTTTGCTTGCTTTTATATCCCTCACATGTGTATGTACCTTCCAAATATGTTTTTCTGTCCAAATCTATTTTCTATTCCCAGAAAAACAACCAATAGAAATAAAGGATACATATTTGTTTTTACTTCTCTGCATGAGAAAAATAAATTTGTCCCCCAGTGGAATGTCAAGAAATGGTACAAAATTGCAATGATCATCAATTATGTTGGGCACTGTTACAAAAATTTCCATGGGAGCTGTAGGTTAGGTTGTGTTCCCTTCTAACTGTGGTATTCTATTTATTCTATTAATTTCTACTTAGGTTATCTATACTAAAAAGTCTTCTTGCCAAAATTGTTTATCGCTAGTCTTATATCCATAACTTTAAAAATAGAGTGTTTAAAATTCAAAAACATCTCATCTCCTACTTCTTTGAATTAGAGGATAAAACATATTAATGTTGGAAAGGTGCAACTTCATTAGTACCTTCATAAATTTAGCTCCTATTTACATTTCTATCGACAATTTTTTTGCCATTTATTTTAGATTACATTGGGAAGCATTCCTGTGTAGTGAATGAGTATAGAGATTAAAGAAATATCTGCCTCCAATTCTACTTGTGCCATTTTGAGCAAACTAATGTGACCTGTCTGAGGCTCAAGGTTTACATCTTAAAATGAAAGTAATAGTTCTAACTTTGCTATACTTAGAAAGCTTAAACCAGATTCTTCATATAAAACTGGCCTCTCAAAATGTTTAATGAATCTTGGCATAGAGTGAAAAAAAGCAGGCAGGGGGTTTCATCCAATGGTCAGAGAAGCCAGTAAAACATTTGGAAATCTCATGGAGCTTAACAAAAAAAGAAAGGAAAATTCGAATTTGAGACTGCCAAGGGTGCCAGAACTTGCCTGGTCAAAATCTCAGGGAGGAGGGAGATACTGAATCCACGAATTGTGCAGGTAAAAATGCAAAGAAATGATAAGAAAGTGAATGAAAATTAGAATGATGTGTTTAGTGGAATCATGGTCCTGAGAGGTTTCAGGCTGCCTAAGGAGGAGAAGCAGTAGTAAACATCCTCAGCCTCTCAATTGGAGAATTGCATTCCACCCTGGGAAGACCACATGTAGATTAAAATTTAACAAAAACTGAAACAAAGGAACAGGCCAGCTAGAGAATTGATTAGATTAAGGTAGATTAATCCATATGGCTGCCTAGTAGTGTACAAGGTGAAGTTCTCTGGAGGAAAATAAAATTTATCCATAACCTGCATAAATTTTCATTTACAATGATTTTTTTTTTCATTTTATTTATTTACTCATGAGATACACACAGAGAGAGGCAGAGACACAGGCAGAGGGAGAAGCAGGCTCTTTGCAGGGAGCCAGATGCGGAACTTCATCTCCAGACCCAGGATCACACCCTGAGCCAAAGGCAGATGCTCAACCACTGAGTCACCCAGGCATCCTTCATTATAATGTTAAGCATTCAAAACCAAACTACCAGACAAGCCATTAAAGCAAAGCCCAAGGAATATAGATTAAATAAATTGACTCACTGAGGATCCAACAATGGTGGTTATCAAACACAAACTTTAAAAAGAACTTCCTTATAAAGAAATATATTTATGAAAATTCATACATTTACCTTCCTGTTTGGTGCTATGACAAATCACCAAAGACTCAGTGGCATAAAACAAGTTCACTATCTTACAGTTCTAGAGATCAGAAGTCTGGAATCAGTTTTTTGGGGTTAAAATCAACATGTCAGTCACTTTCTTAGAGGCTTCAGGAGAGAATCATTCCCTTGCCTCCTTCAGTCTCTAAAGATTGCTGGCATTTCCTTCACTTATGGCCACATAACTCCAGTTTTGTTTTGTTTTGTTTTGTTTGTTTTCTGTCCTCTCATTGGCTTCACTTCCCTGACCTCCTTGCTTCTCTCTCATACCCTTGTGATTTCTTTGTGCCCATTCAAATAACAGAGAATAATCTAACTTTCTCAAGAATTTTAATCACATCTACAAGGTTCCTTTACCATGTAAAATGATATATTCACAAATTCTGGAATTAGGGCATGGACATCTTTGGAGAACCATTGTTTAGCCTATGACTGATGCTAAAATGAATTGTTTTCTGAGAATAGAACTTATAAAGAATAATCCAATGGAAATCTATACTTAAAAATGCATTAACTTGAATTCTAAAATAAAAAGTAAAAAAATAGTGTAATAGCTAATTGGAAATGACGGAAGAGAAGATTAGTAAACTAAAAAGATAGATCAATAGAAAATATCTAGGTTGAAGCACACAGAGAACTGTAAATGGACAAAAAATAAATATAATTTAAAGGCCTTATGGATCTGTAATTAAAGTATGGAATCTATGAAAGTCAGAAGAGAAAATGAAGGAATAATATACTTTATGAGATAATGCCTACAGATTTTTAAAAGAAAGAAAAAGCACTGATTCAGAAAAAACCTATGAAATATAAAAATATGATAGAAAATAATCACTTTCAAGTGTGTGGTAAAAAACCTAGTAAAAATCAAATATAAAGAAAAACATTGAGAGAAAATAAAAATGTATTACCTTTAAATGGCTTAAATATGACTCTTGATAGATTTCTCAAAAGTAATTATAGATGCCAGAAAGGAAAAAAAATTAAATGCTCTCAAAGTCCATATAGACTAATCTAGAAATCTATGCTACTGGGAATATCCTTTCAAGCTGAAGAAATGAATACATGTTTAGATAAAATTCAACATACAAACAAAAATTATTTGTACTCATGTTTCCAGAATAACTTTGATTTTGATACTAACATGATAAAGATGCTCTATATTTAATACACATTATACAAACATGTATGTGATATATTTATTATTATCTGTGAACAAGTAGCTGGAACATTTGATGAGATTTTTTATTTCACTTTTCTTCTTCTTCCATTGCATCTAACACATTTTCCACATTTACACATGCTCTTTTAACTGAATTAAAATAATAATTGCTATGAAAATAGCAATGGCAGTAAAAATTATAATAATCATTGAAGTATTTTTTGTATAATATATACCACACTGGATTTTTGTGTTTTATGTCATTTATCCTGTAAAATAGCCTCTTGATAGAAAAATTATATTTCATATTTTATAGGAAATAAAACTGAAATTTTGAGATGTTAAGTCATATAGTTAAAGTCTCAGGATGATGGGCAGCCCCAGTGGCTCAGCAATTTAGCACCGCCTTCAGCCCAGAGTCTGATCCTGGAGACCCGGGATCGAGTCCCATGTCGGGCTCCCTGTATGGAGCCTGTTTCTCCCTCTCCCTGTGTCTTTGCCTCTCTCTCTCTTTCTCTCTCTCTTTGTCTCTTGTGAATAAATAAATAAAATCTTTAAAAAAATAAAATAAAATAAATAAATAAAATTAAATAAAATAAAAAAGTCTCAAGATGATAAGTGGCAGGATCAGAAACCAAACAAAAAATCCTACCAAGTTCAATTTTTTAAACATTTAGTTATAGCAATTATATGTCTGGGAAAACACACATCATCTTTCTGTCTTGGTACCTCTGACTTCTCTACCATATTTTCTGTCTCCACAACATTTATTCTCACAAATGTGAAGTCACCAGATCCTCTGAAGGATGGGTTCTTGAATCTAGCTGCTTGAGTTCAAATCCCAATTCCTTCCACTTACTGAACTTGGGGTGGTATAATTGATTGAGTTTGAGACATTATCTGACTTATTTTTGCCTCATTCATTCATCTTAATAACTATAAATTTGTTGTAATGATTATACATTTGCAAAGCATTTAGCACAGTATCTGGCAAACAGAAGATCAAATAGCCTTTTGTTTAACATTATGCTCACCTTCATGGACTTTTTAAATAAACTACTCAAAAATTAACAGATCTTCCATCAGACCTCATTAATATAGCAAAAAGGGAGGGCTCAATGTTTCCTTTCTCAAATTATTATCACTTTAGGCTACTGTGGAAAGGTGAACTTATTATTAGCAGAGATGGATACATAAATGATGCAAATCAGTAGGTTTTATAAGTCTGAAAACATTTGATAAGTCTGAGAAAATAATTGACTATTTCAGAAAAGTTCCATTGAACAGGTTATATAGTACGGCAAACACTGGCATAACACAATACCCCAGAAAAAAAATATCCCTCTAAGTGTTTTACTAGTGTTATCAACTCTATCCTCAGCATAAGTCTGGGAGGTCCATACTCTAATAATGTTCATTTTACAGGTAAAGAAACCAAAGTATACTGATGTTAAACTACTTGACCACAGTAATTCAGCTAATAAATGTCAGAGAAAGAATTCTAGTCCAAGCCCTCTGACTTCATAGTGCTTAACCACTGTACTAGTGTTAACTATTCTTTTTTTTTTTTTAAGATTTTATTTATTTGACAGAGAGAAGAGAGGGAGAAGCAGGCAGCAGCAGAGGGAAGAGCAGGCTCCCCACTGAGAAGGGAGCCCAATGAGGGGCTCAGTCCCAGGACCCTGGAATTACGACCTGAGCCAAAGGCAGATGTTTAACAGACTGAGCCACTCAGGTGCCCCAATATTAACTATTCTTAATAACAATATATTTTACATCCTGAGCATATGAACAACAACAACAAAAAGTTTTCTAGGGATCCCTGGGTGGCGCAGCGGTTTAGCGCCTGCCTTTGGCCCAGGGTGCGAGCCTGGAGACCCGGGATCGAATCCCACGTCGGGCTCCCAGTGCATGGAGCCTGCTTCTCCCTCTGCCTCTCTCTCTTTCTCTGTGTGACCATCATGAATAAATAAATAAAATCTTTTTAAAAAAATTTTTCTAAATAGCTCAAATTATAAACACCAGTTATTGTCCTGAGCTTTAACAAGACTGTATTATTTTAGCCAGAGAGAGAGAAATGTTCAATGGCGACAGTGATGGAATACTACCCACTCTCCTACATGGCGTTTGTCACTGTCTCTAAGAAATGAGGAAATATGTCATTGAAAACAGTGAGAATCAAATCTGTCATATTTAAGATTATGGGATTAAGAAAATCCTTAGGTAGCCCTAGTGAGCAGGTTCAGTCATGGAGGAGAGGGAGGACAAATGTCTGCAGGGCTGCAGAAGGCTCCATGTGCATGCAATCCGTAAGCAAGAAAAAGAAAATGAAGACAAAAGCTTGAGGTAGAGCCCGTAGCCTCTTGTTGAGAGTGCTTAGAGAGGATAAGCTAGATGACTTTTCCCTCTCTGGTACAAAGCTTCCTATCCTTACTCAACAAACCCACTAATATTGGCTTTCATGTCATGGGAAATAGATCTCAAATGAGCAATCCCAGAAGGTCTTATTCCAAACATATTGCAATGAGATAAAGAAGAAGAAGGACCAAAAGGGGGGAAATATCTGAATGATATACTTACAACTAAGACAATGTTTAAATATTTGAATAAAAAATGATTGCACACAGATAATTTTAAATTCTTCATATGTCATGCAAAATTATTATATCTAGTACTACAGTCAGATTGACATACTGCCTTTAGTTTTCATCCTTACAGTGTTCCAAATTCTTGAGGGTTAAGAGCAAACTCTGGAAGAATTTCTATTCTAGAACCTCTTTTTTCCCCTATGATTTATTCCTTCACATTAGTCTGTTTGCCGAGTTCAGGGATCAGCTTTATCTCATTTCTGTCTCTTTCCTTCCTTTCAGAAACCATTTTTATGGATATAATGTGCCTTTGAGCATTTTTAATTTGTTGCTTCCATTTGCCATGTTTTGGGGCAGGTGAGGGATAAATAAATGGGATACATGACTGCAACTAGAGTAAGGATAGGCTTTTATGGGTGTCTGCAACTTTTCTCATCTGTGTTCTGTATAACTAAGGTTATCTCCCAGGTAACTACCAGATAACAGATGTTTCTCTAACAGGTTTTGAACATTTCTAAAATGTTTCCTTTTGAGGGCACCTAGGTGATTCAGTCAGTTAAGCATGTGCCTTCAGCTCAGGACATGATCCCAGGGTCCTGGGATAGAGCCCCATGTAGTCATAGGGCTCCCTGCTCAGCGGGGAGGCTGCTTTTCCCTCTCCCTCAACCCTTCCCCCTGCTCCTTCTCTCTCTGTCTCACTCTCTCTCTCTCTCTGAAATAAATAAATCAAATCTTAATAATAAAATAATAAAATAAATAAAAAATAAAATGTTCCACCTAACCAGAAGATAATTCTCTACCAGAAAACCTAAACTGTATTTGTTGAGCTTCCAATCCCTGTGATTTACTAAACTTCTAATGATTTAAGATTTCCAGTATTTTCATTATTGAGTTTCTTATATTTGCATTGTAAATCATATATATACACATATATATAATCAAAAGTAAAGTAACTCCAATATATTTGCTTACTTGCAATTATAAAAAGTCACAGTGAGAATGATTCAAATTCATGAAACTTTTCAAAATTCATTTTACAAGATGTCAGAGGATGAATACAAAGTAAAATTCTTAATTTTTTTATTTGCTATTTGAATACCTGAAGAGAATTTTAAAGAAAATAACATGATGATTGTTCTTTAGGAAAATCAAACAAGTACAATTTGTCATAGCTTGTATTTATGCTTCTTAAAGAACTGTTTGACTTTTTGCTTTATTACTAATAATACTGTTCTAGTTAACCTTAGTTTTTTGCTGGTAAAAAAACAAATTATTATTTTTTTTTTTAGATTTTTATTTATTTATGATAGTCACAGAGAGAGAGAGAGAGGCAGAGACATAGGCAGAGGGAGAAGCAGGCTCCATGCACTGGGAGCCCGACGTGGGATTCGATCCCGGGTCTCCAGGATCGCACCCTGGGCCAAAGGCAGGCGCTAAACCTCTGCGCCACCCAGGGATCCCCCAAATTATTCTTTTGAACAAAGTTATTTGATGGGGGAAACACTCAAGATTCAGTTATTTGGAATTCGCAATGAATATTCTGTTCTTCCTCATTAATTTTTCTAACACTCCCTAAAAAGTCACAGAAGTTGTGATTATAGATATTAATTTGTTTCTGAACCCAATTCAATGTGGAGTGTGTGTGTGTGTGTGTGTGTGCGGGGGGGAGAGGGTCCTCCACACCAACAAAAATGCTTAAACCCCAATTAGGAGTTCTACAATTCAACTCAATTCTGATACCATTTGTCCAGAGATAGCATCAGGTTCCACATGTTCAAAGATCAGTCCTACAAGTGCATCTCACAGTGCACAGCTCAGAAACCAGTTGCAATCATCATCTGTGCTTATGGCCAACCAGCTATTGGATAAAGGGTCCACTGATCCCCACCGTGGACTTCAGACACCAGTCACAATTCAGGTTGTTACCTGAACTGGTATAACTGGCTATAAATCATAGTTTCCCAAGACCCTCTCCTTGGGTTTGATGAATTGGCTAGAGTGGCTCAAAGAGCTCAGAGAAATACTTTATAAAAGAGATACATAGGGCAAGGCATGGGGAAAGGTTAACAGAGCTTCCATCCTCTCTATACAAATACCACTCTCCCCAAATTGCCAGATGTTCTCCAAACCCCATCCTTTTGAAATTTTATGGAGGTTCTGTTATATTGGCATACAGTATAGCTCCCTTTTATCTTCAGGGAGTACATTCCAAAATCCTGAGCTCATGCCTGAAACTGAGGATAGTACCAAACTCTACATATACTATTCTTTTTCTTCTTTTTTTTTTAATTTTTATTTATTTATGATAGTCACAGAGAGAGAGAGAGAGAGAGAGGCAGAGACATAGGCAGAGGGAGAAGCAGGCTCCATGCACCGGGAGCCTGATGTGGGATTCGATCCTGGGTCTCCAGGTTCGCACCCTGGGCCAAAGGCAGGCGCCAAACCGCTGCGCCACCCAGGGATCCACTATTCTTTTTCTTATACATACATACCTATGGAAAGTTTGTTACAAATTAAACACAAAAAGAGATATCCAATAGTAACTAATAATAAAATAGAACAATTATAACAGTGTACTTTAATAAAAATTTAATTAATTTTATTAATTTAATTTTTATTAAGTGAATATGGTCTCTCTCTCTCAAAATATCTTACTATACTATACTCACCCTTCTTGTGATGATGTGAGATGATAAAATACCTAATTTGGGAAGGAAGTGGGATGAATGATGGAGGCACCTTGATGTAGATATAAGCTATTATTAACCTTCCACCAATTCGTCAGGAAAAGCATCTGTTCCTGAACCAAAGTTGATCACAGATGACCGAAGCTTTGGAAAAGCAAAACTGTAGAAAGTGAAACAGTGGATAAAATAAACTATTGCAATTGATTAAATCATCAGCCAGTGGTAATTTATCCTCAATCTCCAGACCTGCTCCCTTCATTGGGCCAGTGTTGGGAAAAGTTCCAACCTTCTAATCACATGGTTGGCTCCACTGGCAACCAGCACCCTCCCCCACACACCTCCCAGGTTACCCAAAGGCTTTCTAGAAGCCTATGTTCACTTTATTACATAGCAAAAGACAATTTCATTGCTTTCATCACAGGGAATTCCAAGAGTTTTAGGAGCTGTCATCCTGAAACCATGGACAAAGACCAAATATATATGGCAAATATATTTTGGTTATCTGAATGACCAAATATATAATACGTATTTCTTATTAGTGACAATCATATATATAGAAAGTCACATAAGATATGCAAAATAGGCATAAATCTGTTTCCATGAGGGAATTTTTTCCCCATAAATCAAATATGAATCTATACTCAATGACCTAACACCCATATTTTTGAAAATTTATATGATATTGTAATGTTACAACAAATCACTCACCTATGACAAAATCATAATTATTTCAGTTTACCGGTAGAGAGCAACAGTGCTCTTTAAGTAAGCCTACTTTCTCTTCAGGAGCCTATGATCTATGACTTGCGTTCCTTCAAACTGCTGAAAGAAAACCTACTACCTTTTAGCTAATTATTATTGAAAGCATATTTATCTATAATGAGCTCTAGAAAGAATTTTGGAGTGCTCTCTAGATAATCATAAAAAATATATGTATCAGAACAGAAAAAAATGTCTGGCATGTATTTTGTACATACTCATTCAGGGCAAAATTTAACTTCTCAAGTTACTAACAGTTGATGTGCAGAGTTGAATTTTTGCTTTTAGTCTTTTCCTCTCTGGGTTTTTTCTATACAGTTTGGTATAAAGATTATAGCTGTAGGACATTTTACACATCTTCAATAATATACCCTGTTGTGTGTGTGTGTGTGTGTGTGTTTTCTCAAAGTTTTATTAACGTTTTACATAATCTGAAGTAAGTTAACTTTTCAAATTTTCTTTAAATGTCTGCTCCATATTTTTTTAAAGATTTCATTTATTTATTTATTTGAGAGAGAGAGAGAGAGAGAGCATACATGAATGGGGGGCGGTGTGTGTAGAGGAAGAAGCCAACTCCTGGCTAAGCAGGGAGCCAGACATGGGGCTCGAATCCAGGACTGTAAGATCATGACCCGAGCCAAAGGCAGATGCTGAAAAACTGAGCCACCCAGGTGCCCCTACCTGCTCCAAATTAAATGAAATATAAATGCCAGCTATATGTCAATAAAAAAAAAAAAAAAGGAGGGACTGGAATGCCTGGGTGGCTTAGCAGTTGAGTGTCTGCCTTTGGTTCAGGGCATGATCCCAGAGTTTTGGGATCAAGTCCCACATCAGGCTGCCTGCATGGAGCCTGCTTCTCCCTCTGCCTGTGTCTCTGCCTCTCTCACATGTGTCTCTCATGAAAACATACATAAAATCTTTAAAAAAAAAGGAAAAGGAAGAAAAGGAAGAAAAGAAAGGAAGAAAGGAAGAAGAAAGAAAGAAAGAAAGAAAGAAAGAAAGAAAGAAAGAAAGAAAGAAAGAAAGGGAGAGGACAAATAATGTGAAGGAGACGTAATAATCAAAAAACACCCATACAAAAATTACTTACCTATCTCTCAATGAAAATATCTCTTTACTGTAAAGGTATATATCACCAGAATTTTTATACATTTTGTGATAATACTAATTTGTAGCAACTTCTCTGAAGGAAAATCTGCATAATATTTCAAAATTTTGAAATTCTGATACATTGACCCATTTGTTTTACTTACAAGGATTTATGAAAAGGAATAATTAGACAAGTGTAAAAAATTTTATGCATATTGTCCAACTTGTTATTTTTTTTCTAATAGCTAAAAAGTGGAAACAATCTAAACAGCACTTAAAAAGGGATTGGTTAATACACAATTGGATACACAGATGTTTAAAATGAAGCAGTAGATCCCAAACAGTTATCCTAGAAAAATACCTAAGGATTATGAATGAAAAAGTCAGGTTAAAGATGGTCAGTATGTTTGCATTTCATTGCAATGAGTTGTACATCTCCTCAGAGTGATGACGATGGAGTACTGAGCCTCGCTGCCCTCAGGGCATCCTGAGACCCCTGCTGCTGATGTCACAACCAGGATATTTTGTGCAGTGTTCAGTTTTCTAAGTATTGTTAAAGTCAAGGAACACACTACTTATTGATTCAGAAAAGTATTAATTTTGACCTGCACTAGATCCTGAGTTTCCATTGCTTTCTCCATTTCATCACTTGCCCAAGCAGTCTGTATTGCAAGCTCTGTCTTGGATCACACTATTTTTTCTTTTCTTCTCTTTTTTTCTTTCCTTTGTTTCCTTTCCCTCTCTTTTCTCTCTCTCTCTCTCTCTCTCTCTCTCTCTCTATCTATCTCTTCTTCCTTTCTAAGTAACCATTTGTCAAACCAATGGATTAAACTATAAATTATATTTGTCTCCCTCCATGGAGATAGATACTCTCCAATACCTGGATCCTTTCCTCATCACAGAGGAGTCAAAAGAGACACAGAAGCTCTTTTTTGCCTTAATACACCTCAGTGTCATTCCTAATCAAGGACGGCACAACCTTATTGGCTCAGGAACACATTTGAGTTAGTTCTCTAGATCCCCAGGAAGAGAGATGAGATGAACTTACAGGTTCATTCCTCAGCCTAATTTGGTTTTGCCATAGCCTAATCCATCTCAACGGTCAGTAAAATTCAGAGGCGGTGAGGATTCTTGTTCTTCACACTCTCCTTTTCTTCCTGTGGGCTTGTGTGAAGAAAGTTTTCCCTTTCACTACTTTTTAAAATTGCTTATACCAGCTTCTGAGATCTCAAGATCTATGACTTTTACCCAAATTTGAGACTCATATTCTAAGATTTATATATATATATATATATAAGAACTTATAATTTTCACCCCCAACAATCAAAAAAGTAAGTGATGAAATTTGTGGGTAGCATTATTACTAATCTGGAAGGTGCTTTTCCAAAAACATCAAAAATAACAAATAGGAATAATGCACCAATTTTCAGAGAAATACTTAAAAGATAATTAGCTGCATTATTTTGAACAAATATAAGATCTCATTGAGTAAGATTTGCATATACCCTTTGCATTTTGATAATACAATAACTACATAACTAAGCTATATGTAGCCTTATTTGTATTTCCATTTTCTCTAATAAGCTCTAAGTTTGTTGTTGGCAGCAAGGAAATTAATTCACATTTCTCTGTCCTAATTGTTCCTAGTTCATAAAAATGAAGTGTTTAATGGATAGTTGTTGAATAAATTAGCAAAATTAAAAACCACTAAAACAACACACAATTCAAAGTATTCTTGAAGAAAAAAAATCTTTGATTACATTACAATTTTGGTTGATTATAACACATAGTGGACTTGACATTTGGGATCTAAATAAAAATTGGGTGGGGGTGCCTGGGTGGCTCAGTCGTTAAATGTTTCTCTTCAAACACAGGTCATGATCCCAGGGTCCTGGGATGGAGCCCAGGATCGGGATCCCTGATCAGTGGGGAGCCTGCTTCTTCCATTCCCACTGCAGCTCTTGCTAATTGTGCTTT